>NC_133521.1:23817500-24443750 GCF_049354715.1 Callithrix jacchus
GCCTCAGTCTCCTCCCAGTCCTCCCATCTCCAGCCCCATTGCTCTAATCCAACATCCATGCTGCAGCCAGAGGAGCCTGGAACCTGAAGGCTCACGTCATCGCTGTCCCACCTGACTCGTGAGTAGCTCTGGGCTGCCTTCCCGGTGGAGCTCAGCCGGATCAAATGGCCTGTTGGGTCCCACACATGTGGGTTCCTTCCAGCCTCCAATTGCACCTAGCTGCACAGCTCACCCTCTCCCACAGCACTGAACTCCCACAGCTCCCCACTCGAGCCATGCAGCTGTCCTCCTTGCAGTGCAGTGAGGGCTGCACAGACAGCCTGCCCTTGGGCTGTGTTGCCTGCAAAGAGCCGCGGTCTAGCGAGGAAAACTGGTTTTGAAGCAATTCAAATCTTTACCTGCACCTCTCACAGACTCTTAAGAGGTTCGTAATCATAACTGCCCCTGCTCTGATGTTTCCTAAAATGCCCTTTCTGCTCTCCTCCCATTCTCTCCAGCCCTGCAGCTGCTCAGGACTTTATAATCCCTGACCCTCAGCTTTCTTCCTGGTTCCCTGAAACCTCCGATTATGCCAAATCCTGTCATTGCCTCCCATGCACATATTTGTTTTCCTCTCTCCCTTCACTTCTGCCTCTTTTGTCATCTTGTTCTTCATAATTAAAGCTGAGAAGTCACCTGGGAAGGCCCAGCTCTCCTTAGAGCATGCCAGAGAGACAGACACCACAGGGTAAAAGCTGTCTCCTTAGCAGGGGTGAGAGCAGCTCACACAGATACACCTTGCTGTGTTTCACCACCTTCTTCACCTCGAAAGCCTGCAAAGCTCCTTCCCACTCAAGCTGTCCCTCCTCTGAACTACCCTCAGAGGCAAGGTCAGTGCCCCTCCTCTAGGTCCCCTCAAGTACCCCTGAATCACAGAACTTGTCCCCTCACTGGCATTGCCTACCAGTTGCCCCTGGAGATGGGAGAGGGCTGGGGGCTGGGGGCCGGGGCAGCACCAGGTTCTTGCCCTATCACCACCGCCACCCCCAGTGGATTGGATTGAGAGTGGCTTGGACTAAACTGAGCAAAGCCTCCACCCAGATCCATGAAAGCAGAGGAAGATAGGGGAGGGAGGAAGTTCTCCATGGATGTGGATGGAACGTGGATGCAGCAGTGGCCTGCCATGAAACCACTGCCTTGTCAACTCCCACTCCAGGGGCTGCCTTCCCAGGATGGAGGCGAGGAAGAATAATGTTCTGACTGGGTGTAGAAGGAATTTTCTAATAGATACTTGGCACCAACAAGTGAAAAACAATCAAACTGATCCGTTTCTCCCACTTTATCTCATCTGATAGGGAAATACCTTCCTACCTCTTCTGGGCTTGAATCAGGACACTTGAGAAATAGCTTAAAAGAAAAAGAAAGGAAGTCCTTCTCTAATGAAATGGAGTAGTCTTTCCTTCCCTCCTCCATACTAGCTTCCCTCCTGGGATATGGACCTTCTCAAGGCTGCAGTGACAGGAGGAAGCATTTGTTTAAGGAAGCAAAGGGGACAGATACCCTTTCAGCATCACAAACATGGTAAGACAAGGCTAGTGTTGGTCGAGTTCAAAATGCCAACTAACCCTTGCTCGCTGTCCTACAGAGAGGAGCCAGAGGGGACTGCATGCTTCAGACCTACACCAGGCTGGCCTGAAGATACAGACCCACAGGGCCAGGCCACCAAGGAGCCTTAGGGCAGGGAAGACAAGAAACAGAATTCAAAATTCATTTCCAAGTGACCGCAAGAGCCACAGTCACATGGGAATGTTGCCCCAAGAGCCAAGATCAAAAGACTCCTGCTAGAAGACATTGGTTGAACATGAAGGGCAGGACTATTCCGTATTCCTCTCAGCTCCGTGTGAAAGCCTGACCTGCTGGCAGAAAGGGCAATTAGTATTGAAGTGTTCCACCCTTCCTATCCCCTGACAGGACTACATTACTAGGGCTGCATTTATACTGATGAAGTGTAGCCCGTTGACAGAACCTATTTATGGGCAGTGGATTGGTTCATTCTCACAACATGGGTCTTGACAGAGTGGCAGATGGTGTTTCCCAACAACCATAACTGCATTCCCGTCTCTCAAATTCTCTTCTACAATGGAGCCTTGACCCTCTTCCATCAAGGGGTGTGGTCTACATCACCTTGCCTTGGATCTAAGTTGGCAGGTGACTGTTTCAACAACAGAATATAACCGAAGTGACACCATGCGACTTCGAAGACTGGATCATTAAAGGCTATGCAACTTTCTTTCACCTTATTCTCTAGAATATCCAGCTTGTTGGAGCTCAGAGCTGCCCTGTAAAAGGTTCAACTACTCCAGAGACTGCTTGGCTGGGAGTAAACCAAGCCACGGGCACATGGTCCTGTTGGCAGCTGTAGTCTTCCAAGCATCCCAGCTCAGATATCAGACATATGAATGAATGAATGAATGAATGAATGAATGGGCCTCCAGGTGATTCTACACCCCAGCATCAAGTATTCCCCACATTTGGAGTCTTCTCAGCTGAAACCACAGACATCACAGAGCAGAAACCAGTGGTCCCTGCTGTGCTTCTGAAGAATTACTGACCACAGAATTTAAGAGCCAGATTAAATCATTGAAGCTGCTATGTGTGGCTGCAATTTGTTATACTGCAAGAATGACTGGAGCAGGTAGAGGGGAGGTAGCTGCTACGTAAATCAAAAGGCTGGAAAAACACCTTGTTATTATTAAAACAAAAGACCCAAGCTCAAGTTCAAGTTCACTCGGGCCAGTTGCTAAACCTCTCTGAGCCTCTGTTTCATCATCTGTAAAGTGGGAACAGCATCTCCCTGGTCGTGAGGACATAAGTAACTATTAGAATCATCATCATGAACTCTGAAGACTCTGGGGCTGGGGCTGACGTGATGACAGTTTGACTATGACACCTGACATGAACTTGCAGGTGACGAGAACTGTTCTGACATTTACAGCATGTTGACCCAGTTCCGTGAGTCATCAAGATTCCATGTCTTTCCAGACTGAATGAGGAATCTGAGGCATTGCCCCGATGACAGAAATCAGTGAAATTTAATTTCTCTTCTATATATTTTTGCTTGGGTTGGTAATTTCTTTAAATGCACAGAGAAATTCACTGTCAAAATACAGAAAAATTGTTCACAGATAAGCTGAGGAGGCAAACATGATATAAAGTTTCTAATACAATTTTTCTGAAATGAAAATTGAACTTGTGCCTCAGTTCAGCACAGAGGCTGCTGCCACTGGAGTATGGAAACTTTGAAGACAACACCATGAGTGTGTTTCAAACTGGAAGGCAAGGGGGTCCCAAGGACATCCCAAGGGAGGACCGGGGGACAAGGCGGAGCTGCAGCCTTGTGGAGGAGAGGGGAGGAATGGGAGACTTAGCCATCCCACACAGCTGGCATGGCCTGGCTGAGACCAGGTCACATTTGCACTGGGCATAAGGGGTCAGACAGCACATCCAGTAAGATGGGAGGCTGCAATGAGGGTAGACAGTACAGGCTCAGAAATAGACTCACCACCAAACCCTGAACCATTTATGGAGCATCAGAGGTTGCAATGGAGAAGCAGGCAGGTCCTAGAATGGGAGCTGGCTCAGATGCAGGGGCCTCCGGTGAATTTCTGCTTCCTTGCTCCCTCCCTGTCTTGAGGCCCACTCATTCATTACATGTCCTCTGTCCATGGCTGCTCTTCTTGCCTCAGGCCATCTTACCTCCTGCCTGAGAGGAAGAGGCAGGAAAGCCTGGACAGACTGGCCAGTCAGGTCCCTGGGAATCCAGTCCATCCTGGCTTTGCGCCTCTACATCCCACCTTCTCCCCAAGGCATGACCTCTTGGCCTCCACCTGCAGGCTCAGCACAGGTCTTCTGCTCTTGGGACCCTCTCCAGCCTCATCTTGAGGGTGCTCAGCTTCTAGCCTCCTGGACCAATGAAGTTGTTTTCCAGTTAAAAGAGGAGAAGGGAAGGGGAAAGGGAAACTAACATTTATTAAGCCCTGAATTAACCAGGCAGCATATTTGGAGCCTGCCTTCCTTCCTGCTGAAGGAGTTCCCCAGTGGGAACCCTGGGCTCACGTGGTGCAGATGAGCCTGGACCAGAGCCCAGGTAACAAATCCTAACACCAAACAGGAACAAGGCATTCTGATTTCCGCATATTATACGGCATAGTTAGGGTGCATATAAGACTCCGAGACTGGGATTTTTACGGTGAGCACCTGGGTAAACACTTGGTGAGAGTTCCAAGTACAGGCACCACATTCCTGGGTGACCCCAAAGGATGTTACAACTCATGGACACCAACCAGGGGAGTAGGAGCAGGAGAAGGTAGAGGATGCCATGAGAGGGCAAAGAGGGGGCTCCCCTGGGGTGCTCTGGGGACTTCATAAACCCCCAGGTGAGGCCTGAAGGTCTTACAATAGCAGGTGAAGCCAAAAAGCTGGAGAAATCAGGGGATGGCTGCAAGCATGCAAATAGATACACCTTGGGGGCTGGGATGGCGGGAGAAAGTAGAGGATTTTACCAAAGGGGGGCTATTCATACCTACTAGAGAAGGCTGCTGGGGGATTGAATGAGATCATTCTTTCGTCTACTTACAGAGCACTTACTGAGCACCTGCAAAGTGCCAGGGCCAGAGAACAGCATGCCTGGGGCCTTTCCCTCAGAGAGTGGAAGGGTCTAAGTTTCAGAAAAACTCCACACTCCTCAGTTTCTTCCCTCTTCCTCCTCTGCCCTCCTAGACAGCACCTTCATCTCCTACAACTCAGTCATTCTTTGGGATATCTGCCCCTGAAGCCAAGTAACAGGTAGAAAACCTGTTTCCTTCTATAAATAAGATAACGTCTCCTCTGGTTCACCCTTGCCTCCAGGCTGATTCTGGTTATACAAAGTCAAGCAGGTTTTGCTGCATGTGTATGTTTTAACAAACAAGATCCATTTCCCCAGTCTCATGTTAAACAGAAATCTCTTCTTCAGGATGACTCTACAGTGTGTTTGGAAAACAAAAATCTGCAAATTAAAATGGCCTCTGACATCACCCAAAGGATGGAAAAAGTTCCTCCTGATGCGGGGCTTGTAGAATGAGTAGAATTAAGTCCCTTCTACCTGACCCCATTCCCTGGAGCTCCGAAGACTCTGCTGGGTGATCCCAGACTCATTCCGATGGCTAATGTCCAGAGATGCTTCCCTCAGCCACATCACAGCCCCATTCAAAACTGATCACCATGAGTCCGGTTCCTTTCTACATTCTCATGTTTCAGGACCTCTAAGCTGTTCCATCTAAAACTTTTGCAAGGGACATAACCAGGACTGGACCCAGCGTCTGTTGTGACCATTTTTAAACTAAGTAAATAATATCTCAAAGGCAGACATCTATAAAATAAGCTGTTCCGCCTCAGTGAGGCTTGTCACAAATATGAGGGCTTGCTCTTTTCAAAATACTCCAACATCCCACGGCTATGAAAAAAAAAAAAAAATCTCCTCTCAACCTATTGACTCAGAATGGTTTTTGAGCAAGAGCCACAGCAGCTGACTAGCCAAGCACTTCATAAATAGTGTGGTTCCAGCACTGCTCCGCTGAACAGCCCCATGCAGAACTCCCACCCACCCACAATCAATGATCTAAGTCATTCCCAGGAGGAAGTGCTCAGGTGGGGCAGTATCCAGGGCCTCAGCTCCAGACAGTGAGTGGACTGCTTTGGGGACCCAGGTCTGGGGTGGGTTTAGCCTCCTGATGTAGCCCAAGAGAGCCTTTTATCTCAGGCTGCCCAGCACCCTCATTAGAGAGGATTAGGAGCCTGTTTTGCAGAAGAAAAGGCTTTCCTCCCTGGCAGGGATGGCAGCAGGGTAGGCCTATGCCTAGGAAACGTCCCAATAGCCAAGATGTAGCTCTACAAAATGGCAGAGCAAAAGCGAAGAAGAGTCCCAAGAAGCAGAGCCACCCAGGAGCAAATCCAATCTCATTGCACAATCTCGAGCAAAGCATCCTCTCTTTTGCTCTCCTCTGTAAAATGGAGATCATAATAAACACCTTTGCGGATGATTGAACTATTGGTCCCAACTCTTAGTGGGCCTCTCCCATGGTTGCCATGGCCTCACAGTGGGTCATGTGACTTGCTTTGGCCAAGGGGATGTTAGCAGACATGATACCAGCAGAAGCCTGAAATGTGCTTATGGGGTTGGGCTTCACTTCTCAGGATTTTATGATTGCCACAAAGAGGACATACCCTGGGAAGCCAATGTCCCTCCAACAGGCCCTCAGGATGAGATGTGTTGAGCAGAGACCTCAGCAGACCTCCTGCCCTATACCCAGAAGCTGAGCTGCCCCAGGCAGTCTACAGGTATGTGAGCTAGAAATTAATGCTAACTGCTGTAGGAATGATGTGGCTGTTTGTTATGCAGCATCATTCTGCCAATAGCTGACTGGTACACCTTTCTTCTGGGACAGGTTGTAAGATTAAGATAATGTATGTAAAGCACTTGGGCAAAAATTAAGTGCTCAAATATTAGCCAAGTAAGTATCATCATCAGTAAACAATTCTCTCCTTTTCTAATCGCTGTTGAAACTGCTAACTGAATTGCATATTCTCCTGCTTAATGACTTTTAGAGGCTTCCTATTGTCTTCAAAATGAAAATTAAACTCAATATGGCTGATAAGGACCTGCCTAAGTTGTCCTCTAACTGACTACTCATCTAACCCCATTGATCGTTGCTTCCCCCAGCCCCCAATCCTCTGCCACCTGTACATTTCTGGTATGTAAACTATGCACTATTCTCTCAATATGCCAAACTCTCTCATACCTCCATGCATTGCATGTACTGTTCCCTCTGCCCAGAACTCCTTCTTCTCTGTTTTCTGCCTGCAGAACCCATGCTCCTTCTTTAAGAGCTTACCCAGCTCTTGAGCAAAGGAACATGTCACCACCATTGTGCATGCAGCCAACCTCCCCTAGCCCCAAGCCTGGGATTAAACCTGGGGCTAGACCAGAGCCACCAGGGAGGAAGGGAGAGGAAGCATGTAGAGCCTGAGGCTTCCGTTGCAGAAGCAATGTGGCTGGTTGTTATGCAGCACTGCCCTTCACCCCAGCCTGCTCTCATCCAATCCTGGCCCCAAACTCACTGCAGAGGAAAACAGGGTCAAATGGAAGATCCCGAAACTCTCCTCTCAAATAGGAAGCTCTTCTACCTGAAAGTTTCCCCTTGTCGTAGTCCATTCTCCGTTGCTACAACTGAATACCTGAGACTTGGTCAGTTATATAGAAAAGGAATCTGTTTCTTACAGTTCTAGAGGCTGAAAAGTCCAAGGTTGAGGGGGTACTTCTGTTGAGAGCCTTCTTGCTGGTGGGGACTCTACAGAGTCCTGAGGCTGTGCAGGATATCACATTACAAGGGGCTAAGCATGTCAGCTCAGGTCACTGTTCTTATACAGCCACCAGTCCCATGTTAATCCACGAGTGGCATTAATATATTCCTGAGGGCAGATGCCTCATGACCCAATCACCTCTTAGAGACCCCATCTCTCAATGCTGCCACATTGGGGATTAAGTTTCACATGAGTTTTGAAGGGGGCAAACGTTCAAACCATAGCACCCCTGAAAACAGTCACCAGGGGCAACCCACGCCGATTCTTGAGAGGTGTCTGGAACCCTCGATTTTACTGAGGCCTCCAGCACTAGACACTGTAGCCTGGTCTCAGGCCCCTCCATGGCTGCTCTAGGCCCAGGAGTCCCCAACAAGGGTGGAGGATGGAGGGTATCAGTCCCCTCAGGGAGTCCTCATTAAAAGGCTTCTCCTTCATGTTGATGAGCCACACCCAGCTACCATCTAGTACACCTGTTTAGTTTTTCTGAAGCCCCACACAAACCATCCCCGTTGCCTCTGCTCCAACCACAGCCAACAGAGTACACCTGAAGGCTCGCCGCCTCTTCACCCACCTTTACTTATTATCTCCCTTGCTCCCAGCCGAAGAGCTCATCTGCCCTGCTTTAGAACCAGTGGCCATTCCAATCAAGCCCCTCTAGTGTCATGGCACTACCTTCCCAGCTCAAAATTTGTGGTGCCATGGCATCAAATGTAAGCCCAGTCCTGTCCTTAGGCCTTCATCTTGGCCTCCCCTGTCCCTGCCCCTCAGCTGCCCTCACCATCTCCTGTGTCCCAACCCACCACATCTCACCCTGACACCTATCCCTCACC
Source organism: Callithrix jacchus (assembly GCF_049354715.1). Classification (NCBI taxonomy): domain Eukaryota; kingdom Metazoa; phylum Chordata; class Mammalia; order Primates; family Cebidae; genus Callithrix; species Callithrix jacchus. The sequence goes on from NC_133521.1 coordinate 23,825,711, forward strand.
TGGTGCCCACCCAGCCAGCCAGTCCCCTGCCCATAAGCAGATGAGGGGAGACTTGGGTGATGGAACGCTACATGTAAAATAGGTGTTTTGTTTTCTGTCTTCTGGATTAAGAGGGGAAAAGTGGTGAGCCTTCCAGTGACTTGCCTGGTTTAAAAACTGGCTATGGCATGTCCTCAGGCTGGCAAAAGTGAAAAAGTCAGACACTATCAAGTGCTGGTGATGATGTAGGGAAAACATGATTCTCACAGACTGCTGGTGGCACATGCATGTTGAATAGTGGCTTCCACTGAAGCTGAAAATAATATTGCCTGGCCATGATCTGGTGCTTTTCCTAGAAGGGGTCTCTCCTGCAGATCCCTGCACATGTGTGCATAAGGGCCTATGCCTAAGGATGACATTGCAAGATTGTTTTCTGCAGCAGAAAGAAATTGGAAGTAACCTACATGTCCATGAATAGGACAGATTTTTTTTAATATGAAACAAAGCAGTCAAAAGAAATGAACCAGAATGGCCAGTTTGGAGACAGGCCTGAAAATCACTGTTCGGTGACATAAAGCAAGTTGCAGAATGATATAAATAGAATAATACCGTTTATGAGAGTAAAAATACACATAGGGATACCAGTCTTCCTGTGGATATGCAAAGGGGTTTTATATTTTGAAGAATAGAATACACCCAACTCATTATAGAGCATACCACTAGGAAGAAAGGAAGGGGATTATGATTTAGAGAGAGATGGAGACCCGAAATGTATCTGTTGTATTCTAAATTTTTTCATGGGCAATGGAGCACTGTAGTCTCATAATATCTGAGCAGTTCGGGGCAAATATGATGAATTTTAACATATTTTTCAGTGGATATATGGGGGTTGCTATTTTTGACTTGATGCCCTTATGTATACTCTAGATTTTATTTTTAAATGGCCAGAAGGAATTTTCTAATTAGCTATTGAGTGTCCACTGGGTGCCTGGCCATAGCAAGGGCTGTGATCATGAAAAAGTCTTTTGAAGACAGAAAAGGAGAGGTCCTGATGGGAAGGGTCAGAATGGTGTGCTCCAGGTTCAGTGACGACTAAAGCTGTGTTTGTTGGCAACCAGGCTGTGATTGAGGAAAATCCCCACCCAACGGGAAGCATGTTTTCCATTTTCATAGTGATGGAGACTGATCAAAACCAGCCTCAATTCTGAAAGATCCAATAAGTAACTTTGATTCAAGCAATTACATAAAATTGAAATTTGCTAAGTGAGGAGAATGAGTCACTCATTCATGCAGTGACACCTGTTACCTGGCAGAGGCAGAGAGTCCTGGGAGTAGGGAGAGGCATGGGAGTGGAGATTAGCTGTTGCCTCCACCGTGTTGCATCCATCTGCAAGATGGAGAGGCTGCTTCGAGCTCACGGGACACCAGCAGAGGCCATGTCCAGAGTCTTGCTCTGTCACCCGCACTGGAGTGCAGTGGTGTGATCATAGCTCACTGTAACCTCAGACTCCTGAGCTCAAGTGAGCCTCTCAAGTAGCTGGGACTACAGCCGCTCGCCACCACACTGGCTAAATTTTTATTTTTTGTAGAGATGGAGGTCTTGCTATGCTGCCCAGGCTGGTCTCCAACTTCTGGCCTTAAGTGATTCTCCTGCCTCAGCCTCCCTAAGCACTAAGATTACAGGCATGGCCGCCACATCTACCCCTTACTGCATCACCAAACTCATCTTCCCTGCATCACATCACCAAAACTCGTCACTTTCAGTCTGTAGTCTCCGCAGCCCAGGTTGACTTTACCTTTGCACTATGTCTTTAATTTTAAAGGTTTGCTTAACACATTGGTTTCGGTTCTCCCCAGAAGAAGACCCTGAGACAGTGATGTAAGTACAAGGAGTTCACTTGGGAGATTCAGGAACTACCAGCGGGGATCTGGGCAAGGTATGCTCTGAAAGCAGCCATAAAGGTGAGCTGTTAAACCACATGGATGATGCAGTAGGCAGAGCAAGGCCCCCAGAGATAGCTGCATCCTAATCCCCAGGACCTGTGAATATATTATATTACACAGCAAAAGGGAATTAAGACTGAAGATGAAATGAAGGTTGCTAATCGGCTGATCTTGACATGGGGAAATTTTCCTGGATTATCCAGATAGGACAAAGGTAATCACACGGGTCCCTCCATGTGGAAGAAGAGTTCGAGTGCTGTGTTGTGAGAAACACTCAACAGCCATTGCTGGCCTTGAAGATGGAGGCAGAGGCCACAAGCCAAGGAATGAAGGTAGGGCAGCCTCAAAAGCTAAAGAAGGCAAGGAAATGGATTCTGCCCTGGAGCCTCCCAAAAGACCTATTTCAGGACCAGGTGCAGTGGCTCATACTAGTAATCCCAGCACACTGGGAGGCTGATGAGGGCAGATCACTTGAGGCCAGGAGTTGGAGACCAGTTGGCCAATATGGCAAAACACTGTTTCTACTAAAAATACAAAAGTTAGCAGGATGTGGTGGTGGGCGCCTGTAATCCCAGCCTCTTGGGAGACTGAGATAGAAGAATTGCTTGAAGCAGGAAGCGGAGGTTGCAGCGAGCTGGGATCACACCACTGCACTCCAGTCTGGGTGACAGAGTGGGACTCTGTCTCAAAAAATATATATATATTTTAGACTTCTGACATCAATAACTTCAAGGTAGTAAATCTGTGTTGTTTTATGTCACTACATTTGTCATAGTATGTTACAGCAGCAATAGAAAACTAATACAGATGATTTCAGGAAACTCTGGAAATGGTGCAAAACCTACCTCAGAATTACTACATCACTGAAGAGAGGGAACTAAGGAGTTTATACACCACAATCACTGGTTGGGGATGCTCCCCCGTGAGGTTGGGAAAAGTGATGAAGGGGCCTTCCGTGGTTCCAGAAAAGCCATCAAGCTCAGGGATGCAGTTGCCATGGGAGGTCAGCAAGACCTCACTACATGGCAGGGTCTGTGGGTGTGGCCTAGGCACTGACAGTATCTCCCTGTCCTGAAGGCAGAAAATACGTTGTTGAAAATCTGCTCTGTCTCAGGCACCATGCTAAGTCCTCCATGCACTGTTTCACATGAGCCTCACAGTGACTTCTGTGCCCAAGTAGGAGTAATCCATTTTCATCAGATGATGGAAGTAAGGCCCAGAGAGATGCAGTGACTTCCTAAAGTTACACAGCTTGCAAGGGGCAGAGCTAGGGTTGGAGCCAGGACCACCTGATCCTGAAGGTTGTCCCCTTTCCACTCTACCATGACAAGGATGCTCACTTGGGGGTGACTTGCTGTCTGCTAACCCTCAGGTCAGACACATAATGTGGTTCATAGGTCTCCAGAAGATGCCACACCAAGCCATGCTGCAAAGAAACAGAAAGTGCTGCTCTTTCCCTGGGAGCAACTCACAGAGGCTCCTGGTGGAGATCAGGAGTCCCCAGTTACTGGCTCCAGAAACGAACCCACACAGCCAGGGATGCCTCCAAGTCCCCTGCTTCCCACTTCGGTTCAGCCTCTGGCACCACTCCCAGACTCCCACGGGAAAAGGATGGGGAAACAGCCCAGCCCTGAGCAGGAGCTGACTACATGGACATGCTGATCAATAATGGATGAATCGCCCTATCCAGAAAGCTCTAACTTCATCTCTTTGGATCTTACCAGAAATCCTGGCATGTGGTTCTGCCTTTCCTCACTGGCTATGGGGTCCCCAGGGGATGGGAGGCTGGGGCTCCAAGCTCCATGGGTACCTCAGGCCAGGATGGGAGAGGACTACAGGAGGGGAGAATTTACCCATTCCTAAAATGAAGTCGGTCATAACACACACCTCACAGCAGATCGCAGTGAAGATGAAAGAGGAGCAACACACCAAACACAGCATGGAGCACATTTTAGACCCTTGGTAAATGTCTGCAATGCTCATTATGCCAATGGAGGCTAAGAGACCCTCTCCTGAGGTTCGGGTCCTGACTCCCTATTTGGCAACTGTTGAATTTTTATTTGCTGAGTTGTGTGAGGGGAAGAGCAGGGCTGCAAGTCAGGGGGTCTGGGTTTTAACCCTGGCTCTGCCCTGTACCCATTGTGATACTGAGTGTGTTATTCAAACCCTCTGCTCCTCATTTCTTCATCTATAAATCAGGCGTGACCAGCACCTCCCACAACACTCTGGAGAGGGTGCAGGGACTTCATGGGCAAAGCCCAGTGTGATGCCAGTGGGCAGACAGGGCTGGCACATGTCCATCACCCTCCCTTCTACCAGCTGCCACAAACTTGTTGGGGCTCTGCCCTGGCTTGGTGGGGGAAGGATGGCCCCAGTGGAGGATCTCCAAGTTGGGTAACAGGTGGCCCTTCCTCTGCCCCCACTGCTGATCAGCCAGATGCCTGGGGCAGGTATGGCAGTATAGAGAGGAGACTCACCTTCAGCTGCAGAGTCAAGGGTATTTGTTGGGAGGAGCCCACGCCCCATGTTTCTGCCATTCACTCACCTCCATGCCCTCACAGTCCTCCCTCAGGGAAAGAGGGCATGACCATCTGAGCAATCAACCCTAAGATGTTGCCAGTACTAAGGTCACTTTGTGATATGGTTTGGCTCCGTGTTCCCATCCAAATCTCATGTCAAATTACAATTCCAGGCCAGGCATGGTGACTCAGGCCTGTAATCACACGACTTTGGGAGGCTGAGGTGTGTGGATCACATGAGGTCAGGAGTTCAAGATCAGCCCAGCCAATATGGTGAAACCCCGTCTCTACTAAAAATACAAAAATTAGGCAGGCATGATTGCACACACCTGTAATCCCAGCTACTGGGGAGGCTGAGGCATGAGAATTGCTTGAACTCAGGAGGCAGAGGTTGCAGTGAGATCGTGCCACTGCACTCCGGCCTGAGTGGCAGAGCAAGACTCCATCTCAAAAAAAAAATTGTAATTTCCAATGTTGGAGTACAGACCTGATAGGAGGTGACTGGATCACGGGGGTGGATTTTCCCCTTGCTGATCTTGGGATAATGAGTGAGTTCTCATGGGATCTGGTAGTTTCAAAGTGTGTAGCACTCCCACTTCTCTCTCTCCTGCTCCACCATGTGAAGAAGGTGCTTGCTTTCCATTCACTCTTCCGCCATGACCGTGAATTTCCTGAGGCCTCCTAGTCATGCTTCCTGTACAGCCTGCGGAACTGTGAGCCAATTAGACCTCTTTCCATATAAATCATCCAGTCTCAGGTAGCTCTTTACAGTCACACGAGAGTGGACGAATACACTCTGCGTCATACAAGGCTCACTATCCTGTGCTCCCTGTGTCCAGATGTGAATGGGAAGAGGCAGGTTGGCCACACTCATTCTTGTGGCTCTTGGGGCCTGTTCTGCAGATGTGGCCATGCTGGATTCATCAATGGGATGTAGGAAGCTTCCTTTAGGCCTGGTGTCCATGCTCCCTCTCAAATCCAGCCTGTACCAGATGCTCATCCCATGCCTGCCCAAGCCTGTCTCACTTCCCTTTGGCTACTGTTTCTTGTGTATGTTCTTTTCTCAGGCAAAATCCCAGGACTCTGGGGACTCCTACTGTGGTGGTCTTGAAGAAGGGCTCAGCCTGTGCCCTAGGCTCCAATAGACATACCCCCCAGTCCCTGCAGGAACTAGGACAGAGATAGAGAGCCTCCTGCAGAATGTTCATTGCCACTGCTTGGTCCCAAGAGATGTACCCTGAAGGGGAGGGAGGCGGTGGGGCTGGGCAAAGCTGACTGCAATGTGGTGGTGCTGAAGGCTTCAGCTGATCCCGGCGGAGCTCTGTAGCCAAGCTGATCCCTCAGAGTTGTCTGAAATTGAGGCTGGGGGCCAAGCCTTCATACCTGCCTTACTCTACCAGCCATTCATCAGCTATGGGAAAGGACTTCACCTTGGGTGAGGCAGTTTCCTTTGGCCAAGGGCAATTTCAGTGAAGGATGAAGATATTCCCAGCACCTTGGGGAATGGGTGCTAAGACCTTGAAGATGGCGTCTGTGCAGAAACCACAGCATTCACTCCCAAGGGGAGACCCCACTGGCCAAGGCAGGAAGGGGAGGGAACCTGTGTGCAGGGGCGTCACCTTGTCACCTCTAGTCCCAGCTGATGGGCCCACTGCCCTCCACGCCTCCTCAGAATCCCACAGAGCATTCCCTCCCCATCCCCAGGCCCCAGGTGACCTGAGTGAGCCAGTCTGTCCCCCTGCAGAGAAACTAACAGAGACATCAAAGCCACAGCCTCTCGCTTTCAAGCAGCTTTGAAACGCGTTTCTGAAATGGCAGAACCCAGGAAGATTAAAAGTCTTCCTTTGATGAATCTGAGGGTCTTGAGCATCAGAAACAGAGTGGGTGGGCTCAGAAATATAGAAAAGTGGAGTGCTTTTGTGCACCGGGTGGTGGAATAGAAAGGCCAGAAGCAGGGACACGGAGAATAAAAATATGTGATGAAGCTAAGCAGTAAAATCTTAGTTCCAGGGTCTCTAAAGTAGCAACGGGTGTATGCAGGTCCCCCAGCAGGGGTCCGGGAAGTGAACGGATTGCCAGGAGGAAGTAAAAGGCCTTCATTGATTCACTCAATCATTGATTCATGCAGAAGTGATGGATGAGCACCTACTAAGTGCCAGACACTGCCAGGGTCCAGAGTACAGAGGGTAAAGGGAAGACTTGCCCCTGCCCCTGAGTTGCTGACAGCCTAATCGGAGACCTAGATTGTCCAGTGTGAAATGTGCTAAGATGGGGAAGCACAGGGACCATGGGACTCAGAGGGAGTCAGGGAGGACTTCCTGGAGGAAGCAAAGCCTGAACAGAGCCCCAAAGGATGAGCAGAAGTAAATCAAGTAAAGAGGAGTGGGGAGAGGAGAGCATGAGTGAGGTAAGAGGGAAGAGAGGTTGGAAGGGGAGGTGAGGCCTAGGGGTGGAGTATGATAAGATCACACAAGGCTTTGAAGACCAGGCAAAAAGTGTGAACTAAATCAGGATAGCAGTATGGGGCCACGGAAGGGTCTGGGGTGTGGGGCATGACAGGAGCCCATCTGTGGCTTAGGACAATGAGCAGCCCCACCAGCTATTCAAGACTCACATTTGAAATGCCTCTGGGTCTCCTAACTCAGAACCCTGACCTAAGATTGGAGAGAGCTGGACTGGTAGGGACAGGAGAGAGCTTGAGGAGAGTCAAGGCCCAAGCCCCTTGGTTTGGCCCAAGGCTCCTACATGACTTTGCCCTTATCTGCAAATGTCTGATTCAGAACACATCCTGCTCCAGAACCCCTGAGATCCTTGCATTCCCCACCATACCATGCAGTCTTACTCCTCCCAGCTTTTGCTCCAGCCATTTCAGGCCCCCGGATGCCCACTCCCCTATCTGCTTCAGCTGGCTGACTCCTACCTGTCTTTAACCTCCACTGCCACCCTCCACCCCCAGGCTGTTCCAGTGCATCCTCTCAGGCATGGTGGCACACGCTTGTGATCCCAGCACTTGGGTCTCACAGATGCAACCCTGTGACAATATTTCCTGGAAGTGAGGACAGCACATTGAAGCAGCAGATGCTTCTGCAGCATCTGCAGGACCCTGGGGTGGATCAGCACCGCCGTGACCCTGCAGTGCAGGAAGTCAGGCACCCTTGACTCTCACAGCATCTGCCACTGCTCTATCCGGGAGAGCTGAGACATTGCCCCTTTTATAACATTCTCATCATGCCTGGAAAGCACTGGTTATGACAAGACGGTGGCATAAGGAGGCTGATCAAGAAGAGGAGATGAGAGGATCAGAGCAGACTGGCTGTGACCTGTGCCTTTCAAATTAGAGACTTTGATTAGTAAGCAAATCTTCTGATCATACATGCACAAGGCAGCCCGAGAGAAGCCTCGCATCTTCACATTTAAACCTCAGGGGTCGCAAAGCACTGTGTGTTTTTACTTAAAACGTGATGGGCAAGACCTTTCTGAACGTGAGGATCGGAGAAGAGAGGATAGCCTGGTCCACAAAGGGCCATCAGATGCAAGAAACGAGTGTCGTGATGTGGACAGCATCTTCCCTTGCGGTTCTCATTTCTATTTTATTATGACTTTATTGAATGTTTTCTTGTAGGTTGCCTCAGATTCCTTAGGGAGTACAGTATTGCAAAATAAATAAACGCTTTGAACTGAAAGCACCGGAGCAACAGCATTCCAGGGACAGAAGTGAGTGTTCAGGAAATCAGAGGGGGCTTTGCACAGAGACCCCACCAACGTCAGGCAGCCGCAGCAGCTCCAGTCTCAGCGTGGCTAATCTCACTTAACACCCACGGGGTACCTTGCTGCACTCCATCCATCACCCAAGCAGGCCTGGGCTACCCAGGACCATCTCCTTCTTCAGCTCCCCTGTGGGAAGTAGAAAAGTTCCTCTTTTTTTTGAGACGGAGTCTTGCTCTGTCACTAGGCTGAAGGGCTCACTGCAAGCTCTGCCTCCCGGTTCAAGTGACTCCCCTGCCTCACCTTTCCGAGTAGCTGGGACTACAGGCGTGCCACCAGGCCTGGCTAAGTTTTTTGTATTTTAGTAGAGATGGGGCTTCACCATGTTGGCCAGGATGGTCTCGATCTCCTGACCTCGTGATCCACCCACCTCAGCCTCCCAAAGTGCTGGAATTACAGGCATGAGCCACCACATCTGACAAGAAGTTCCTTTTTAAAGTTTCCTTTCTTGTTAAAGAATAAGTGTGCTAATAACTTTATGAAGCCCTATCACATGTAGCTGTTAGACACGCCATGCCCACAGGCACGTAGTACATTCTATGTCCTTGTACTTTAACCAAGATATCTGTGCTGGACCTGCTTACAGACATGTCCCAGCTCTCCATTGCTTTTACCTGTTTAGAAAACTTTTAAGTTGTTAGCCAATCGGGTTTTAGATTGTGAGGTCTGGCTCCAGAACAGAGATCAGACACAGCAGTAAGGACGATCCCAAACATGTAAGGAATAAATTTGTGTGTTTTCCTTTATTCATTGTACTCTTGTGGCAAGATGGCTAGCAAGAGTACCCTTTCTGCAGTCTAGAGTAAAAATTGCATTGCTGAAAAATCCTTCGTCTCAGTGCTTATTTTTCTTTGCAGCATCGAGCATCTATTCTCAACATCTATTTCCAACATCTATTTCCAGCATCCCTCGTGAGCCTCGCCCCGTGCTATAGGGAAGGTCCAGGGGAAGCAGGGAGGAGTGTTTCAGGCCCTGGACTCAGACCACCCATATTCAAATCCTTATTCTAGTTCTTCCTGCTGCGTGACCATGAGCATGCCTGGTAACTTCTTGTGCCTGAGATGGGATCAATGCAGCATCTGCCTCCACGGGGTAGTTTTGAGCTCAAGGATGGGAACCACTGAGTTTCATGCATAAGAAGAGCTTCACAAATTTCCATTCTAAGCCCAGGGCCTGGTCCCCGGGAGTCTGCCCCCACACTGTGAGGGAATTCAGATGGCACAGGGCTGCTGGGGGTGTGGTGTGGTCTGGACTGTGAGTTCTGTAGGCTCTCAGAGCAGGGAAGGGTTGGAAGGTCTCAGGAAGTCTTCCCAGGGGCGGAAGGACATGGAGTGTCTCAGAGGGTGAACAGGAGAAAAGATGGCACTTTGGGAAGAGGGAGTGGCCTGCACAGAGGCCCGGAGAGGAGACTCACTGGGGAGTGGGAGGAACTGTAAGGAATCTGCTGGCTGCGGTGAATGGGCTATTGGTGGCCGCCCATGGGAATGGGAAAAGGCTGGCTCCGCGGGAGTACCCCAGCTCCTGGCAGGGTCAGAGGGCACAGCAAATGTGCCCAAACTTTCCCTGTGCCCTGGGTGTCTGGTTTCTCCCACCTGAATATAGAAAAACTAAGCAAACAGGCCAACAAGATTAATCTGCACAGACAGATGCCTCAAAGCAGGGTGTGTGTGTATGTGTGTGTCCTGAATGATATGGAAATACTTGAAACAAGTGAACAAGAGAATCCTTTGATTGTTCCAGGTAACAGCGTCCTGGAATTTCTGCCTTTTGCTTGTGTTTGAAGAACTGAAATTCGGCCTATGCCAGAGAAGAAGAAACTCCTGGTTTTAGCAAAGGCCACAATACTAGTACCCAGAATACCTTCAATAAATTCAGACAGGCAGGCAGAGGAAGGGAAGGGAAGGGGAATGGAAGGGGACGGGGGAGGGGAGGGGAGGGGAGGGGAGGGGAGGGGAGGGGAAGGGAGGGGAGGGGAGGGAAGATCAAGTCCAGAAAAGGAAGAAGAGGGAGGGAGGGAGGGAGGGATGGAGGAAAGAATGAAGGAAGGAAGGGAGGAAGGGGGGGAGGGAGGGAGGGAGGGAGGGAGGAAGGAAGGAAAAAAGGAAGGAAGGAAGGAAGGAAGGAAGGAAGGAGAAAGCTTTTTAATATTTTTCAAGCATACCCCTCTTGCCTTCGAGTTGGAGAATAGCTGTAATTCTCATCTGCTGAAGCTACTCTCACTGGTGTGTTAATATTGAACTTCAGTAGAAAATGTGGCCTTCCAGGCTAGGAACCTCCAAAGCTAACATTGCCAGGACCTTATTAGAAACACTTGAAATACTGAATTAAATCTTGAAAGAAGGGGAATTGGAGTGGCAGCGCACAGTGGGAAAGCTTCCAACCCAAAGGAGAAACCCCGCACAGGCCCCCTGGCTTCCTGCCCAGGCCCAGCAGGTGGGATGGACTCTCCTCCCCTGTCCTACAGGTAGTGCCCTGGGTACCATTCCTTAGGGATCCTGCTTCCTCCCACCCTCCATCCCCAGGAGCCATGCTCCCATCCCTGCAGGGTGGAGAAAAACTGCATCTCTCACTCTACAGGTCCCATCCACCCCTGCTGCAAAATAACACTTCTGACAATGTGCAATTCTCAAAGCACCTACTGTGTGCCTGCCCCTGTGTTGAGCACTGTGCATTCATTACCTCTTCTGCTCTACATGACAGCCCTCCTGAGAAAGTATGATTAGCCCTGTTTACGATGGGGAAACTGAGGTGCAGAGAGGCCCAAGGTCATATCCCTGGAAGAGTCAGAGCAGGACCTCCCAGGCCTGAGCTCTCAACCTCCTTGTACAAGCATCAGGATTTTTACTATAGTCATGGCAGACCTGTGGTATTGTTTAATGTTTTTCTTTAAACAAACTCCCTTTATTTTTTAACTTAAATACATTTATTTAAATGAGACAGAGTATCACTATGGAATGAGTAAAAATAGTATCATTTATCAAAAGTATCCAGGAAAGAAAATAGCGAGCACAAATTGCCAGTGAACACTGTTGCCAGCCAAAGGCAACTACCCAGGTCCTGCTCCCTCTGCTCTGCATTCCAAGAGGCCTCCCTCACACCGAACCCCACTGACTAGGCAGAGTGGCTCATACCTGTAATCCCAGCACTGTGGGAGGCTGAGGCAGGCAGATCAACTGAGGCCAGGAGTTCAAGACCCAGCCTGCCAACATGGTGAAACCCCATCTCTACTAAAAATACAAAAATTAGCTGGGCATGGTGGCACATACCTGTAATCCCAGATACTTAGGAGGCTGAGGCAGGGGAATTGCTTGAACCCTGGAGGCGGAGGCTGCAGTGAGGAAAGATCGCACTATTGCATTCCAGCCTGGGCAACAAGAGCAAAACTCTGTCTGAAAAAAAAAAAAGGGGGACAGGATCAAGGATTGATAGAGATCCCAGAAGGGACTCTTTCTCACCTGTGACCCAGCACTGTAAGCACTGTGCCTGGACTCCTAATAGCATCCCCCCAGGACCCATTCACCCAGAGCGACATTTGGTCACCAGTGGAAAACATTTCTCCAAACTGTCGTGGAACTTCCAGGGTTCAACACCATGTGTCTACTGCCCAGGCCCCGTGGCCAAGTGCTCGGTGGTCAGGCTCTCCCTCAAAGTGACCCCAAGGCCCAAGACCACAGCCAATGGGCAATCAGCAAAGGGGCCCACATTGGAAAGAAGGACGTTGTTTCTACCTCTCCCTTCACCCCATCTTCTGGTATTCCCTGAAAAGTGCCAGGCTGTGGGCCAGTTTGGCCCGAATCAGGTACCTCCTCCATCCCTGCTCTGATGGAGTTCTCAGTTCAATGACAAATAATGCCAGTGCACCCCAGATGGCTCTAACTGGGCTACAACAAGGTTTTGGAAGACAGACAAGGAAATGATTGTTTAACTTGCAGGGAAAGGGATTGGAGAGGTTCATAAAGGAAGTGACATTTACCTAGAGGATAAGAAAGCCTTCCTCCTGAGGTGGGAGGATCACTTGAGGTCAGGAGTTCAAGACCAGTCTGGGCAACATGATGAGACCCCCATCTCTACAAAAAATAAAAAAATAAGCTAAGCATGGTGGCTTGTGCCTGGAGCCCCAGCCAGGTATGGTGGCACAAGCCTGTAATCCCAGCTACTTGGGAGGCTGAGACACGATAATCAATTGAACACAGCAGGTGGAGGTTGCAGTGAGCCAAGATCGCACCACTCAGGAGGCTGAGATGGGAGGATCGCTTGAGCCAAGGAGTTCCAGGCTGCAGTGAACCATGATTGCACCACTGTACTCCAGCCTGGGTGACAGAGAAAGATCCTGTCTCTGAATAAAAAAGAAAAGAAAAGAAAAGAAAGCCTCTCTCCTCCATCCCCTAGAGACTCTGGATATAGGGCTGTAGATCACTTAGGGATGCCTGGCCCCATTTTCCAAATGAGGAAATAGAGAGCCAGCAGGTTTCAGTAACACAATGTCACACTCCCCCACCAGGTGAAGCTGGGCTGAAAGTCAGTCACCAAATCTGTTTTCTTTCCCAGTATTCCACTGTTTCTCAAATGGGCACTCGGCAAATGTTCAATGACTTGAATCAAATGCCTACATCTCCACACTGAGTGGAAAGCACTTGATTGCAGCAGTCATTTCTTGTACCTTTTTGTTTTTTAGCTAGAGTCTTGCTCTGTTGCCAGGCTAGAGTGCAGTGGCCCGATCTCGGCTCACTGCAACCTCCACCTCCCACACCTCCCAGGTTCAAGCAATTATCCTGCCTCAGCCTCCCGAGTAGCTGGGATTACAGGCTCACACCATCATGCCTGGCTAATTTTTATATTTTTAGTAGAGATGGGGTTTCACCATGTTGGTCAGGATGGTCTTGATCTCTTGACCTCGTGATCTGCCTGCCTTGGCCTCCCAAAGTGCTGGGATTACAGGCATGAGCCATGGCACCCAGCCTCTTGTACCTCTTTCTACCCCACCATCCTCCAGTTCCCCAAATGCCATGCCCACAGCACTGAGCGTACAGTTCCCTGCAAATAAGAGCTGCTTAACAAAATGAATGTGTGGGAAGTGTTAAGAGCAGACTAAAGAAGCGGAAGAAGAGGAGGATACAGACCTTGGCTGCCTTCTTGCTGGAGAGACAATCCCCAGCACCTGGGGCAGGGCTCACAGGTGGGCGTGGGAACTACTCTAGAAGGTTTCCTGAGAACAGTCATTTTAAAGTCAGTTGTGGGCCTGGTGCAGTGGCTCACAACTATAATCCCAGCACTTTGGGAGGCTGAGTCGGGTGGATCACATAAAGCCAGAAGTTTAGAACCAGCCTGGCCAATGTGGCAAAACCCCATCTCTACCAAAAATACAAGAAATAGCTGGGTGTGGTGGTGCACGCCTGTAATCTCAGCTACTTGGGAAGCTGAGGCACGAGAATCACTGAATCACTTGAACCCAGGAGGCAGAGGTTGCAGTGAGCTGAGATCCCGCCACTGCACACCAGCCTGGGTGATGGAGTAAGACTCAGTCTCAAATTTTAAAAATAATAATAATACTAAAGTGGGTTGTGTACCAACCAACTGTGGCCAGGTGCAGTGGTTCACACCTGTAATTCCACTGCTCTAGGAGGCCGAGGCTGGAGGACTGCTTGAACCCAGGAGTTTGAGACCAGCCTGGGCAACATAGTGAGACCCTCTCCTCCACGAAAATATTTAAAAATTATGCTGGCATGGTGGTGTGTGCCTAGAGTCCCGGCTACTCAGGAGGCTGAAGTGGGAGAATCGCTTGAGCCCAGGAGTTCAAAGCTGCAACAAGCTGATCGGACCACTGCCCTGCAGCCAGGCCAAAAAGTGAGATCCCTGGCTAAAAAAAAAAAAGAATTAACTGTGCTTTAAGACTAGATTGGGGGGTTAGGGTTTCTTCAGTACTATCCGCCTCTACCAGGCCAGTCGCCAGCCACTGGGTTCCCGTCCTGGCACCTCTTTCAGAATCTGGGAGGGAAATTCCACTGATGCAGAACAATCCCCTTGGGTTTCACGCTGTGGGAGAGAAGCCCTTTGCCCAGAACCTTGGTTCCCCCTAGTGGTCATCAAGGGCAGTAGCACCAGGCCAGGATGGGGAGTCATTTCTTGAAAGTAGGAAGAGTCCTCTGGCCAGAGAAGGAGAAAGAAAGTTAAGTCCAGCCAGCCAGGACCTCTGGGGCACCACTCCTGGACTTGTCCCCAGCCTGAGATAGCCCACGGCAGGCAGTGCTGGAGGGAGGGTCTGTACAGTGCCCTAGAAGCTCATGGAAAATTCATTAACTCAGAATCTGAATGTTTGTGAACGACCTTTTCCCCCAGAGAACTTTCATAACCAATGCTTTTGATATGATCTGGAAGCTAGAAATTAACAACACTGCTATTGACACGAGGTGGGCTTTAAAAATGCTCCCAATAAGTTGTCTCTCCATTTTCCTGTATCTAAACAGTGGATCGTTTTTAATAGCCATCATTGAACCAACAGCAGCCACTTAAGGCATTTCACAGTGTTTGCCATCGCCTTTTGCCTTGGAGGTAAGATGAAAAGTTGTCTGGTTTTTAGAAACAGTGTTTTTTGGGGCAATTTTGGTGCCACTATTCAAAGGCCTGAGCCTCCCTTGATTTGCCCCCAAGTCCCTGCAGGCAGGGAGGGAAATACAGTCCGGACCCAGCCCCATCCTCACAGTCGGAGCCAGGCCCACTCCATCCTTCCTGGTCGAGGAGCTGTCTGGGCAGCCCAGTGAGCCCCAGGCTCAGTTATTTGTGCAAGACTGGGGCAAGGAACGTCTCCATGGCAGTGGTGCAGAGTGAACGACCCATGAAACAGCTCCTTGGGGAGAAATTGCCTTTGGAGTTTCAGCTCCTTAACTGCCTGTGCACAGCCCAGAAAACCTGCTAGAGGATGATCTTCACTGAACTAGAGCAGTGTCAGGAAGGCCTGCACTGAAGAGGCACAAACAACCCTCGCCAAGGCTCTTCTTGGGACCCTGCCTCTGCTGCAGATTGAGGGAGGAGGCACCCAGGCACTGGTGATGGGTTTTCCTGGGAAACAGATCCCACATCTGTGCCTTGCACTCACTGGGGGCCCAACAGCTGGGCTGCTTCCAGGGGCAGGGCTGGACCAGCGGTAGCAACAAGAAGCTTTAGAGGTGATTCAGTCGGTGGTCCAGGATCCTGCATTCATGGGGCGTGACTGCACACCAACTGCTTTCTTAACATGCATTGTGGCATTTAAGCCCCCAAACAACCCCAACGACAGAGGCTTTTAGGAACCCTATGTGAGAGATGAGGAGGCTATGGCTTGGAGATATTAAGGAATTTATTCAAAGAGCAAAGTTGCAGAGGAGGAAGCAAACCCACATCTGTCTGACCACACACGACTCCCAGGTGCCAGCCTCACCAGCCTCACCCCGGCTCATCCCAAAGCCACTCACCACAGCCAATGCCCAACCACATCTGTTCCCATCAGACACGAGTCCCACATGTTGCCATGGGAAGGGCACAACTTCTCTCTCTATGAAGCTTACAGTTTGTCCTGTGCAGATGGTGATTGTGATCATGACTGTGACTGTGTCCTTCTTACTTGTGGCCAGTGATCTCTCAGCAGCTGCCCTGGGCGAGGGAGGAGATGCAGACAGCCCCTTGTCACCATACTCTCTGCCTGCCTTGGGGTCAGTCCTGGACCAGCTCCTGGAAGAATGCCCCATTCTAAAGAAGCCCACCCCCATCCACCCTCTTAACAATTGCCACAGATGGGTTCTGAGCTCTTAATCACATGCCCTCCCATCCTCAAGTCCTCCAATATCTCCTGTTGCTTTCAGGATAAAACCCAAGCTTCTGACCTGACATAACCCAGTTTCTGATCTCAACTTACCAGCCTCTCCAAGCTCACCTCTGCCCTGCACCCCTCCACCCACTAGTCATGCCCATCAATGTGCCCTTCCCTGAGACATTGTCCACTGTCACCACTCCAGACATGGATATGTAGACCTTCCTCTCTTTACAATGCACTTCCTTTCCATGAAGCTGTCTGCCGGGAAAAAGCTACTCAGCTTGCAAACTCTGGCTCAGGTGTTATTCTTCTGAGAAGGCTTCCGTGAGGTCCCCTTCTCACTAACCTCCAGGCACAGAAGGGGGTTCTTGTCTCCTGGCTGCTCTCCTCGACACCTAGTGCATCCATCTCTGTACATCGCTGTCACCCCCGTATTCTCACCATTGGAGTGCGTGTGTTTCCCCTGGTCTGTGAGCCCCTGGAGAGCAGGGCAAGGCTTGCACAAGTGTTGTATTCTGGGAGCCTAATCTGGCCTGGGCAGTGATTGACACTGAAAGAACTCTGTTGAGTGAGCAGAAAGAGGGCATTGTAGCAGCCCAAGAAGGGAAGATGTGGGGAGGGTCTGGATGAAATCAGTGGCACTGGAGGTAGCAACAGGAAGCTGCCCATTTGAATTGTGTCCATGAGTTGGGCATTCTAAGGAGTATGGTGCCAGAGGCCCATGTTAAGCTGGATGCTCAAGGATGAATGACATGGGGTGGGTGGATGGATGGAGAGGAGAGGACATCCACTCCACTTAGAGACAATGAAATGGGGAGGAGAGGGAAGGACAAAGGGAAGAGGCAGGAGAAAGAAGGACAAAGAACATGAGCCCCTTCTGAGGTCAGGCTGTATTCTTGGCACTGTGCGGGCAGATGACAGTGTCTCATTTTATACCCCCAGGAATCATCGAGAGCTGAAAGTCAGGGGCTGTAGTCAACTTCTGCTTAGCACTGACACCTTTAAGAGAAATCCATAAGCAATCTGCAGACTGGGGGTGGGGGAAAGGGGGAATTTTCACACCTGGAATATACAAAGAACTCCTACAAATCAATAATAAAAAGACAACCAACCCAATATTTTAAGTGGGCAAAAGATTGGAACAGACACATCACAAAAGAAAATTTATGAATGACCTAGAAACATGTAAAAAACAAGCTCAAAATCATTCATCGTCACAGAAATGCACAATAAAAGCAAAATGAGATACTACTACTCATACACTAGAGTGGCTAAAATAAAAAAGACATCAAAGCTTGGCAAGGATGTGGAGTAGTTAGAACTCTCTGGATTGCTAGTGAGAGTGTAAAATGGTGCGCCACTTCCGAAAATGTTTGGCAATTATAAAGTTAAACAACAGCCACCTGTAACCCAACAATCCCACCCCAGTTATCAACCCAAGAGAAATGAAGACATTTGCCCAAAGCCTTGCATATGAGTGTTTAGAGAAGCTTATTCATCGGAGCCCAACACTGCACACAACCCAAGAGTCCATCAGTAAGTGATGGGGAAACAAAGTGTGTGGCTAATCTAAGCAATGGAAAACTACTCAGCAACGAAAGTAATGAACTACTGAGATGTGCAACAATAGGGATGAACCTCAAAAATGTTCAGAGTGAAAGAAACAGTATTTATTGTTATATACACAATTCCAATATGTAACACCATTTATACAAATTGAAGAACAGAGCTTACAGGCTGGACACAGTGAGATTCACATCTGTAATCTCAGCACTTTGGGAGGCTGAGGTGGGAGGATCACTTGAGCTCAGGAGTTCGAGACCAGTCTGGACAACATGGTGAGACCTTGTCTCTGCAAAAAATACAAAAAGTAGCTGGGCATGGTAGCACATGCCTGTGGTCCCAACTACTAGGGAAGCTCAGCACAAGGGATTACTTAAGCCCAGGAGGTTAAGGTGCAATGAGCTGTATTCATGCCACTGTACTCCAGCCTGAGCAACAGAGGAAGATACTGTCCCCCGCCCAAAAAAAGTTTACATATTGGTGATGGAAGTCAGAAGAACAGGTGCCTCCACATGTGCAGTAGGAAGTGACCGAGAAGAGCCATGAAGAATTATGGAAGTGCTCTATATCTTGCCCAGAGAGCGGATTATGTGGTGAGGGATATATTTGTCAATAGTCACTGAACTGGACACCTGAGATCTGTGATCTTGCTATATTTTAATTACCCCTCAATAAAATTTTTTGAAGATCATATAGTCAGACCCTCTGGGTTCAAATTCTAGCTGCTTCTTACCAGTTTTGTGGCCCAGATCATCTCTGAGACTCCATTTCCTTGTCTACAAAATGGGAATAATAATAGTTCTTACCTGGCTGCACCACAGCTGTTAAGTGAGATAATGTGTGTTAAGAGCGGCTCAGCACCCTGACACTTGGAAAAGAATGCAATAAATGTGGATTTAGTAATACTAGCTTGTCCATGGTCCTGCGGTGGAGCAAATCGAGTGAGGTATAGGGGAGGACAGCCCCAAGGGCATGGCACACACAGGAGCAGGCAGGAGGGCAGAGCTGAGCCAGGAAGCTATGCCGCCAGCCCACTCACTGCCCCAAGGATGAAGCAAGGCCAGAACCCTTGGGAAAAACTGACTGGTGCTGGGAGCCCTGTGTGCCTCCATGGCTCCGGACATAAATAGGGGTTGACATTGTTATTTATCAACAAATGATGATGTCTGGGCTGCTGGAGGCTGCAAGGAGGAGACGGACAGGTGCTGCCCAGTGGTTTGCTGTGGGAGTGCTTGGCAGGCAGAGCAGGCAGCGCAGCTCCAACTAAGGCAGGGGACAGACAGACTTGGAAAGTAGGTGGAGGGCTATGTGGGGAAGCTGAGTCATGGGCACAGGCCACACATCAGCATGAAGGCGAGGAAGCTCTGGATCCTCCCTGGAACAAAGCCCAGGGGGTGTAACCAAGCCCCACCCCACCTGCCATACACGTGGGGGCACCCCTGTGGCTCTGGGCTTCTTACAGACCCGACAGGCACCTACCTCTGCCAATGTTAGCAGGGATCACCCCTCTGCAGAGCCACGAGGACCACAGTCAGACACCCGTGGGCCTGGCTGGTCCCCGCCAAGCCTGTTGTGGGGCCCCTTCTCCACAAATGACACTAATTAATTTGTGATCTCCAGCAGGGGTTCCACTGCACCTGCATCTGGTAACCTAATCACAAAATAGCTCTTCCAGGCTGACTCACAGCCTTGGTGATCCCAGCACAGGCACTCAACAGCTGGAGGGAACAACAATGTCTACAAAAAAACCAGGGCTGCTAATGATGATGGTGATAATCATACTAGTCATGATTTAGCAAGCTCCGAACGAGGTGCCAGGTACTTTACAGATATTATCCCCAATATTCCCAAAGACTTAAGATACCATTCACATAATTTCCCAAGCCAGGAAACTAAGATTCAAAGAGGTTAAGGAATTTGTCTGAAGTCACACAGCCAGTTAATAGCAGACCTAAGATATGAACCAAAGGATGGCTTAGCCCATGTTCTTACTTTGCGGTACACCTCCTAAGGAGTTTCTTGTACCCTTTAGCAGGACTTCTGTCTCCCCACAGCTAAATGATGTTGCATCTAATCCCTCAGCCCCAGTTTCCAGGGACACAGCCTGGTTTATTGTCCAGATCAGTGCCCAGCTGGGCTCCAGTGGTGACCCAGCAAGATCCCACTTCTTAGGGACAGAAGCTTGGGTTGGGCACCATTTAAAAGAGTCCACAGGCAGGGCACAGTGGCTCACGCCTATAATCCCAGCACTTTGGGAGGCTGAGGCTGGTGGATCATGAGGTCAGGAGATCAAGACCATCCTGGCTAACACAGTGAAACCCTGTCTCTACTAAAAATACAAAAAATTAGCTGGGCATGGTGGCATGCACCTGTAGTCCTAGCTACTCAGGAGTCTGAGGCAGGAGAATCCCTTAAACCTGGAAGGCAGAGGTTGCAGTGAGCCAAGATGGCACCACTGCACTCCAGCCTGGGCGACAGAGCAAGACTCAACCTCAAAAAAAAAGAGAGAGAGAGGCCATGGTTTTTATTTTTTAATTAATTAATTTTGCACACCCAGCTAATTTTTGTATTTTTATTACAGACAGTTTCACCATATTGGCCAGGATGGTCTTGAACTCCTGACCTCATGATCTGCCTACCTTGGCCTCCCAAAGTACTGGGACTACAGGTCCCACCGAATCTGGCTACGTTTTTTATTTTACTACCTGAGCCTGCTGTCCTGCAAGCGCCAGGCTCCCCCTAAGGTCTCAAAAGTTATATATGTTCTCCATCACAGCCTCTGCAACTGAGAGCAGAATGCCTTCTGTGCACAGGTCACCTAGGTGCCAGGCACCATGCTAGACACAGGGAGGTGAATAGAGAGGAAAAACTGGATATGGAAATGGGCAAGGGTAAAAGAGAGAAGGCTGTGAAAGGTGCTCAGGATTCAAGACAACCTACAGTGGGAGCACACAAGGAGAAGGGGTTGCTTCCACCTTGGGAGGAGGTTGGGTGCAGGAGGAAGCATTTCAGCTGGGGAAGCAGGCGCATTGTGCACATGAAGGCATAGGTGCTCAGGGCAGAGGAAATCACAAGTGCAAAGGGGCCAGGAAAATGGCTCCAACCAAGGCAAGTGGGGGTGATCCATTCACACAGTCAACAAATTCTACATTGAGCACCTGGAGAACGAAGGACTTGTAAAGGGAGAGTGAATGCAGAGTTCCTGAAGGTCAAGCTGTATGGCATCTGGTCCCAGGGCGACGGGAGCTATGGGAGAGTGTAGAGCAGGTGATGGCGAAGGTATGGATGGATGTCATGTACAAGAACAAGGCAAGTGGTTAGAGGAGCTGATGGTGAAGAGGCCTGATTTGGTTAGGATGACAATGAGCATCAGAAAAAGCCCTGCATCCCATTCATCCTGAGCAGCCGCTTCTCTGCAACCAGACTAGACCAGACTAGAGTGAGTAGCCCTACCCACAAGGCAGTGGGATGGGCTGCATGAGCACTGCCCCTGAGACTGTACCAGGTTTGAAATTTTCCTTTATTTATTTATTTGCCTTTTTTTTAAGAGACAGGTCTCACTCTGTTGCCCAGGCTGGAGTGCCACAGCATGATCAAAGTTCACTGCAGCCTCAATCTCCCAGGCTCAAGCAATCCTCCTGCCTCAGCCTCCCAAGTAGCTGGGATTACAGGTGTAAGCCACTGCACCTGCCTGAAATCTTCCCTTCCTCATTTCTGTAAATGTATCACTTTCTTTCCCCTCAATTCATTTACTAGGTGTTTGCTCATCAGAGAGTAAAATAATCTGCAAACAGAATGGCACGGCAATGTGTCATATTTGAGCATTTGGAGAATGAAGTGGACTCAAAAAGAAAAGCTAATTTCAAGCAAATGTGGCTTCAGCACACACAAATATCCTTTGCAGAGCCTGGTCCTCCCCTGGGTAAACTGGCCCCAGCCTGGGAAGGGGACAGCCATGGGAGAGCCACAGGAGGCTCAGAGGGCAGGAAGGGTATTTGCCAAGTGCTCCCAGGGGAACAGGGCCAGCCTTGTGACCCACGGGACAGGGAATGATGGGGAGGGGAGGGGGTGGTAGGAGTAGTTAGGAAGGCTGGGATTCTCCACATGTACTCAGGGCAGCCCTGGCTCCTGCCTCTCCCTAACCCTCATGACACTCAACCCTGAGTGAGCATTCTACTCTGTAGGCAGCTTGCTAACAATGCAGATTCCCAGGCCCCAGAACAGCTGTATCCAAATTTAGGTGGTGCCTAGGAATCTGTATTTTCAACAAGACCCCCACCTCCCAGGTCATCCTAACTGCCCGTCTGGGTTTGGGAAGTGTGCCACATCCTGCCCTTTTAGCATTGGGACTTGCCTTCTCTCTCCCTCTGGGCCCTCTTCCAGTACCCCTGCAGGGCTTCCTGACTGCAGCCTCCACGGCCTCTTTCTAAAAGTCCTGCACTGGGGATGAGACCCAGAGTGCCCGGCCCACTTCCAGCTCAACCGCCCCCAGACAGGAGCCCCAGGCCACTTTGCTGGGCACCACCATGGCTCAGCAGCCACAGTTTGTGGTTAACTCTGTTCTGTCTTGTAGGAGTTACAGGTATGAACTTCACACCACCTCAATGCCCCGCCAGAAATGCCATGTTACTTTTTTAATAGCCAGTTAATCCCATCTCTAGGCCCTACCTCTCAAGGTGGTGACTTCTCAGGGGCGGTGGGGCGCACACTTAAGGTGCAGTCTGGGTGGTAACACCTCCGGGTCTCAGGTTGCTCGGTTTATCTGAGTTCGTTGCCTGCTATTCAAGCCGCTTATTTCCAGTGGCACTGGGTGAGGGATCCCCTTTGCCCAGGATCGTCGGCTTCCTAAGAAGCCCCACAAAGCCAGCACCTCTTAGGTCCTGCTCCCCTTCCCCAAAACCCAAGGAGCAGGGCACCCAAAACCCTGTGCCCTTTCCAGTCCCGGGAATTCTCCCATTGGCTACATCCACCCTCCCACCTCCACCCTTCCAGAACATTCTTCCCTCCCTCCCCTCCTCCTCTTTCCTGAACATGGGGAGGGGGAGGAGTGCCAAAATTGACCTGCTTTTCCTCACTAGCATGCCCTCTATGTGGGTAGGTTCACTTATTTATTTAAGGATGTTTTCATATTAATGAAATTCTTAGTCCACTGGTTTCAAATGAGTGGCTTAGAATCTAATACTTTTACTAATACTTTTAACACAATAAACAATAAGGAAGCAAGAGCTCTCATCGAATCTGCCACCATGAGCCAGACCCTGTCACAGAAACTTCTGCATGGGAGCAGCTCTCATTCCCAGCTGCACAATGGACTCACCTGGAGCTTTTTTTTTTTCTTTCTTTCTTTCTTTTTTTTTTTTTTTTTTTTTTTTGAGAGGAAGTTTCGTTCTTGTTGCCCAGGCTAGAGTGCAATGGCGCCATCTCAGCTCACTGCAACCTCTACCTCCCGGGTTCAAGCAAGTTTCATTCCTCAGCCTCCTGAGTAGCTAGAATTACAGGTACCTGCCACTATGCCCGGCTAATTTGTGGGGGGTTTTTTGGTAGAGATGGGGTTTTTCCATTTTGGCCAGGCTGGTCTCGAACTCCCGACCTCAGGTGATATGCCCGACATGGCCTCCCAAAGTGCTGGGATTACAGGCATGAGCCACTGCACCCGGCCACCTTTTTTTTTTTAAGTGCTGATGTCCAGATCTCTCACCCCAGATATTCTGATGAAAGTGAGCTTGAGGACAAACCCAAGCTCCGTATCTTCCTTAATCACCCTGGTGATTCTCAATGTGCACCCAGGCTTGAGAACCTCATCAGGGCCCTTTGAGGTGGGTGCTGTGAGTGTCTCCATTCTGTAAATGGGGAAACAGACCTAGAGGCCTTAGGAAGAGGTGGAGGTAGGAGTAGGGGAGGCAGAGCTAGGGGCTGTCCAGACTGGGTAATTCACCTGGCTGCTGGGGCCAGGGAACTCTGCCTTCACCCTGCCGCTGTCTAAGCATATCCTGGCTGGGGCTGAGGATGCGGGGTGCAGCCTACTAGTGACTCACCTGGGGCATTCACAGTGAGCCACCAGTAGGTGGCAATGATGGAGAAAACAGGCTCCGGCCACAGCCACAGCCACAGCCACAGCCACAGCCAAGGAGGAGGGAGCCCAGGCAGGTGGCCCTGCCTTTATGCGAGTCAACCCCTCCTTGGCACTGGCTGGTAGCCCCCCAGGCAAGGATGTGGTGGGCTCCTCTCATTTTCCCAGGGCCAGTCTGGGAGATTTGGCAGCTGGCTGGGTGGGGCTGGCCCAGGCTTATCCAGGAAGAACACATTTCAGATAGGACCACATTCTGCAATTAAAAAAAAAAAAAGCAGCCCCACAAATAAAATAACATATGGGGGGAGAAGGGGGTAGTTCCCCTGGTCCTGCATCATCTGGCTTCAATTCCCACAACTGGCAGTGGTGTAATAGCGGGATATATAATCAACAGCAGTTATTACATTAACATGCCTGATACATGCTGATTAGATGCCATTCACATGAAAAGAACTTGGGTGACTCATGCCCCACCTCAGCTGTGAGAGAGTTTCACACCAGGAAGGCCGAGGGAAATGGTGGGGGGTCGGGGGTAAGGATCCCTGACTAAGCCTGTGGACCTCTCAGAGTGGACAAAACACATCCTAGATATGCCCCACCCCACGTCCCCATTTACATCATGGAGACACCAACAATGCTCACCTCAAAGGGTCCTGGCGAAGATCGCAGCCCACAGCTCCTCTCCCCACCCCACCACTTCGGTGGGACTGATTTTCCTCCCCCGTTGATGAAGCAAGCCCTTTGGCTGGCTGGATCCAGCATCTACTTGCCCCGCACAGCATGAGTCCAGGGCCAGCAGTGATATTCACATTCCCTGTCACACCCTCGGAAGACATTCTGCGTATTAATCAATTCAGGACACTTTGGGAATTTGAGCAGCTGGTTATTTCAAAGCAGCATTTCACATGGTCCAGCAGGCAAGCCCTGCCCAGGACTGAGGCCAGATAGGTCCTCAGGGCCAGAGCTGCTTTCCCAGATCTACTGGGGTTGGGGGAATTTCTCCCCAAGGCTACCACCCCCCTAGTAGGGTGGTAAGATCAAGTCTAGGGGAAGGATACTGGATCTCTGCAGGGATGTCTAAGACAGGATCCTCAAAGTGTGTTTCATGTGCCACCCATGCTACCCTTGGTGCCTGTGAAAATGCAGATTTCAGGGTTCTGCCCCAGCCCTGCTAAATCACTAGGAGCAGAGGCAGGCCTGGGAATCTGTATTTTAACAAGCCCCCCAAGACAATTTTCATTCACAGGGAAGCCCTGATCTGAGGACAGCGAGAGGCCGCATGGTCACCAGTGTGAACATCAGACTGCAAGGGGTGGGGATTGCTCAGAGGCCCTGGGGCCCGGCTCCATCATGTGTCAGCTCCTTTGCACACACAGTCTCACTTCTGCATTACAACAGGAGGGGGATCGGGGGTCCCCTCACCATTTTACAGATTAGGAAACTGAGGGTCACAGAGACCCAGGCCTCAGCTCAGAAGTGTCCCCTCCTCTCAGGGACATGACCACAGGAATTATTGGAGCCCCCGTCCCTCCCTGTCACAGCACCTGAAACTGAAATCATTTTATTTTTACCATATTCCTGCACATCATCACCTTGACTGCTCTACCTGTCAGCATGGCTCCAGCGCCAGCATGAAGCCAGACAAAGGGTAAACGTGCATTGAAGGGTGGAAAGGATGAGGTCGGGGCTCACACTTGTGTCTGGGGACTCCAGGGCAGGCCACAGGCGGGAGGGGCAGGGTGAACAGCCAGGTCCCAACTGTGATCCAGGCTAGAATGAGCAGACACATCACCTCTGCCAGTCAGAGGAGCCAGGTTAGTAGAGCCGGGAGGGTCACAGCTCCCGTTTTGCAGGTGAGAAGGCTGAGACAAGGAAGAAGTGATGGATCCAGGGCCCCACACACACCACCCTCCTCTGCCCAGGAATGGAATTCTTCCCCACCAGCATCCTGCAGGCTGGATCCCAAGTTGGGCTCCAGCTGGCCCACACTCAGCCCTCCAGGGTTCTGGAGGAGTCTGCTGAGCCAGGCGGACCAGGATGGAATGTGGCAAATGGCCCGGTCACATCCATCGGCCAAAGACAATTGCAGCGAGCCTCTTTCTGGGAGAGACTAACATTTACGCTGCATGCTAAGCAGCTGCCGCAGCTGCTCCCCAACTAGGCCTTCAAACCCACCCTGCCAGCAACAGCTCAGGCCCAGAAAATGGACTTTTGCCAGGCAGCAAATGAACACGTCAAGACCAATCATTCCACAGCCTGTGGGGGGTGGGGGGACAGCGAGGGATGGTGACCTCGTGCATGCTGTCCCTGGTAGCACCAGGCTCCTCCTGTGTATGTAATCTGCTCGGCCCAGGGAACTTCACATCCAATCTCCACACATGTTGGGCCTGGGCAGAGGCCACAAGGAGCCGAGGAGGCAGCTGTCAAGAGAGCGAGGTGGGGTGACACTGATGGGGACGGAGTGGGCTCCCTCAGCCCTGTACCTGCTGGACTACTCTGCAGGAAGGGAGAGGAGTGGGGCCTGACTGGGAAGCGTCAATAGGCAAGTCTGTAGCCTCCAAGCTGGGAAGGGGAGTCGCCCTTCTCCCCCGTCTCCACTCCAGGTAAATAGCAGGCACCTGTGTTCTCTGCCCAGAAAAGCTTTAAGGAAAATGTCCCTGCTTCAGAGGAAACCATCAGAGGTCTCAGTGCCCCAGCTTGAGGCAGGATCTAAGCCAGGATCCTCAAAGTGTGTTTCATGTGCCACCCCTGCCACCCTCTAAGAGGGACCCTCCTTAGACAGCCCCCTCTGCAGGCTCAGCTTTAGTCACTTGTGGATGTCTGGGACCCACCTCTGACTCCATCCTGACCCCTGCCACCCACGAGGACCTCTGACACCTCCCAGACCCCCAGAAGTACCCCCCTCCTCCAGCCCTGACCATACTGGCCTTAGCACAGAGCTGGATTCCTGTTGAGGCCGTGAGCTTCCAGAGGACAGGAGGGAGGGTTTCCCTCACGTGGCCCAGGCCCAGGCCCAGCTGAGTCTTTGTTGAATGAAGGCAGAGAGGGCATCCATTGGGTGGCAGGGATTGGGCGGGGCTTTACGTTCACTGAGATCCCTAGAGGCCACAGTGACCCTGAGGGGTGGTGTCAGCTTCACCACCTTACCAGGAAAACTGAGGTCAGTGGGATTGACACTTGCTTAAGTCACACAGCACATGGGGCACGCCCAGGATGAGAAGCCTGGGTCCCTTCTGGTGTCCCAGCTCAGGGCTTTTCCCACCACACAGCACAGCTGATTCCTTAACCAGCACTCATTTAGGCATTTTGTGTTTAAGATTTTGACAGAGAACGGTTTTCATCTCATTCATACAACAGACATAGTCCTTTTTTAAACTAACCACCAGAAATTCGCCCCGTTTATGCCAGCTCAGATTCCACAGTGAATAACCATTGCCCTCACCCAGCCACGCAGGAGCCACCCCTCTTGCTGAAACCTTGTCTCTATCCACAGACCTCACTGGAGGCGGTCCTGCTACCCAACGCAGCTACCGGCTGGGCGGATGTGGCCCTCATCCAGATCTCCCGCCAGATGGCCACCCACTGCTCATTCCAAGACCTCATCAGGAGCAATGGCCTCTCTGCCTCTGCCTGCTACCAGGCTGTGCCCTGCCCTTTAGCTCTCTTCTGAAGGAGAGAGGAGACCCCCTGGCAGGACCAGAGTGAGGGATAAAGCCAGCTCTGGAAGCAGAATGGGCCCTCTGGGGGTGCCTGAAACCTCCAGTCACAGACTGGCAAGGCCTGCAGGTTGTGTCTGTTTCTGGTGGAATCGGCTTCAAATCAGGGTTTTAAATGGAAGTTCATCTTGCTCTAGAAACAGAGGCTTCAGCACATGCCATAGGCAGGTCAAGGAGGAGGGGTTGATAAAGACTCCTGAAGTAGGCCAGGCACAGTGGCTCAAGCCTGTAATCCCAACACTTTGGGAGGCTAAGGCTGGCAGATCGCCTGAGGTCAGGAGTTTGAGACCAGCCTGGCCAACATGGTGAAATCTTGTCTCTACTAAAAAAGCAAAAATTAGCCGGGCGTGATGGCACATTCCTGTAGTCCCAGCTATTCAGGAGGCTGAGGTAGGAGAATGGCTTGAACCTGGGAAGCAGAGGTTGCAGTGAGCCAAGATCACACCACTGCACTTCAGCCTGGGTGACAGAGTGAGACTCAGTCTCAAAACAAAAATCTCTACTAAAAATACAAAAATTACCTGAGTGTGGTGGCGCATGCCTGTAATCCCAGCTACTCAGGAGGTTGAGGCAGGAGAATCACATGAACCTGAGAGGCAGAGGTTGCAGGGAGCCAAAATCATACCAGTGTACTCCAGCCTGGGCAACAGGGTGAGACTCTGTCTCCAAAAAAAAAAAGGCAGTTCTAATAGGACTTGAACATATCTTCTGGGGAAGGCACAATTCAGCCCACAAAAATATGTCCCAAATATTACACGGGACATACCTGTAACTTTAAAAGTATCTGTTATTTATTTGAAATTCAGAGGCAATAGGGTGTCCTGTATTTAATCTGGCAATACTCCGCACAACTCATATGGAATTTCCCAAGGTCCCATATCCTGGTCCCTGGGTCTGCCCTCTAGAAAGTAAACTATTTTATGTTATGTTATGTTACATCATTTTTTTTTTTTGTTTTGAGACAGAGTCTTTCTCTGTCACATAGGCTAGAGTGCAGTGGCATGATCTCGGCTCACTGAAACCTCTGCCCACTGCAACCTCCCATGTTCAAACAATTCTCCTGCCTCAGCCTCCCCAGTAGCCAGGATTACAGGCACACACCACCATGCCCGGCTAATTTTTGTATTTTTAGTAGAGACAAGATTTCACCATGTTGATCAGGCTGGTCTCGAACTCCTGACTTCAGGTGATCCACCTACCTCTGCCTCCCAAAGTGCTGGGATTATAAGTGTGAGCCACCACGCCTGGCCAAAAGTAAACTATTTTAAAAGAGGGAGAAATAATGGGGAAGGGGGAGTCAACTGTTTATGAACAAGGGTTAGTGTCCATAAGGCACTTGAAAATGACAAAAGATGAGGGCAGGATGGAAGCGGGGGTTGGGGGACAGATGTTCAGTCCCAATTTATGCCCAGATCTGGGCTGGGCACTGCAGGAAAGATAAAGATGAAGAGGTCTGATGATAGAGGCAGGTAAGTACCAGCTCTCAAAGGACAAAAGCAGATGGGTGCCAGCTCAAAGGACAGGAGGATATGCAGAATAAGAAGGGTGCTGCACCTGCCTGGGGCCAGGCAGTCACAGGTCCGGGGAATCTGACGACATAGTTGGGAAAGTGCTTCCATGGGGTCACTAATGCCCCTCATCTCTGCCCCTGATGGAGCGTTCCTGAGCCCTGCACCTTGGTCTCACTCCTTTCTCACCCCACTCCATCTCCTAGAAAATGCACCCAAACCTCTCAGTCTCACTTGGTCCTCAAATCTACTGAGTAAAGTCAGTGAGCCAAACCCTAGCTTGTCATCTGCCTAGGTCTCCCCTTTGGGTTCCCTTTGGGAAAGGAACTAGCAGGAAGCAAAGGAGACAGGCTGACTCCCTAGCCTGGAGGGCTGATACTTCTAAGCCACCCCTGAAGATGGCTGGGGTCTGGAGGTGAGGCAATGTAATTTACCAAAGCGTGTCTAGGCCTCCCTGCCATGGACTGTGATATGGTTTGGCTGTGTCCCCACCCAAATCTCATCTTGAATTGTAGCTCCCATAATCCTCCACGTGTCATGGAGGAACCTGGTGGGAGATAATTGAAAATCATGGGAGTGAGTTTTTCCCATGCTGTTCTTATGATAGCAAATAAGTCACAAGATCTTATAATTTTATAAAAGGCAGTTCCCCTGCACACACTCTCTTGCCTGCCACCATGTAAGATGTGCCTTTACTCTTCCTTTGCCTTCCACCATGATTGTGAGGCTTCCCTAGCTATGTGGAACTGTGAGTCCATTAAACCTCTTTTCCTTTGCAAATTACCCAGTCTCAGGTATGTCTTTATTAGCAGCGTGAGAATGGACTAATACAGACTGAATGTTTGCATCCCCCCAGAATTCATAAGTTGAATCTTAACCCTTAATGTGATGGTATTTGAGATGGGAACTTTGGGAGGTGATCAGGTCATGGAAGTGGAGGCTGCATGAATGGGATTAGTGCCCATATAAAAGAGACCTTGGAGAGCTGCCTTGCCCCTTCTGCCATGTGAGAACACAGAGCAAAGACGGCTCTCTAGGAACCAGGAAGTGGGCCCTCACCCAATGCCAAATCTGCCTGCACTTTGATCTTGAGCTTCCAGCCTCCCAAACTGTGAGAAATAAGTTTCTGTTGTGTCTGAGCCACCACTCCATGATATTCTGTAATAACAGCCTAAACAGACCAAGACATATCCCCTCCTGGGTGGAGGCAGAGACTGACCTAGGTGGTGGGTTGCTGTGGGGTTGGGGATTGGAGTTTCTCATCTGGCAAGAGAGTAACACTGAAGCCAGGGAGAGAGCAGAGCCAGGAGTCCAAGATGAAGATCTGAAAGCCAGAAAGGAAAGCAGGGTCCCCTCACCCATCCCCATCACCCCATCAGCAGCATCAGCAACCTTTCTAGAGCACTTACTACAAGCAAAACAGCAGGGGAAGTTTATTACATGCCTTCCCTCTCTAAACCAAAGGGCCAAAGAGAGAGGGGGCCTGAGAGGGGTGCCCAGTATATTGCTGTGCTAAATTAAACTTACAGCCAGCTGTCAGAGTGACCCAGTGGTGATACAGTTAAGGGTCATTCTTGGGCCATGTCTAGAATAGGCTCAGGTGCCAGGTAGGTGCGGTCTGGGCCTCTGGTAGGAGCTGGCTGCTATCCCTGGGCTAAGTGCTCTTGACCTCTTAGAATGGAGTATGCCAAGTGGAGGGGGCCTTTGCAGCCAGGCTGCTGGCAAAGGCAGACCATTTGTGCTGCTAAGCTCTCAGCAGAGACAGTGTGCCTGAGCCCAGGCTAGCAGGACAGGCACTCACCAAGGGAGCTGAGGACATGGGCGCATCTGCCCTAAACACAGGCCTGGTATCCAACTGACTTGGGCAGTGTTTGGTGAAAGAAGCTGGATGTTCATCCCTCAGGCTGCCTCCTCCAGGGTCTCACATCCAAATTAGTCTTGCTCTGGCTCCTTCTCTTGCATGCTGCAAACCCAGCACCCTCACACACATGCACACACTCACAAACACTCATGCACACTCATGTACACAGTCATACCTACTCTATATGCACAGCATGCACATCCTCACACACACAAACCCACACCTGGGCACACACACATACCTTTCCATAAACAGATCGATACCAGCACATATACTCACCAATCCATAACCGCATGATGAAAGCTACCGACTGGAATTTATTTACAGGGTTCCACACATGCAGAGAGCACTCCCTCATAATGCCCAACTTTGAAATTGCACCCACGGCTTGCATTTAAAGCACTTCCCTGGCTCATCAGTGGAACACAAATTTCTTTTCTCACTTTCCAGATTTGCTATCATCAACCTGGTGCCAATTTCCACTTAAAAAATGATACCCAGGAAAGACCAAGAACCTAGAAAAGAACATGAATCTCAGATCCAACAGATAGACAGGGGCTGGAGCTTCCCTACCGTGAGGCTGATGCTGTAACCACCCATCTTTGTGACTGGGATACAAGGTGATGGGCAGAGGGGAATATTTGGATAAGCATGTGGGGCTGGTGCTGAGGCCAATGGTCAGTGGAAATGAGAGGGATGAGGGGTGAGGAGTTCGTGGCCTATAACAGACAGACACCAGGGTGGCAAGCAGGGAGGTGACAGGAGCAGAAGTGAGCGACGAGGGTGGCAGCAGCTCAAGCACATGAACAAGCACAGGGGCATTGACTTTGATTAGCCCAGAGTTGGTACGACCTCTGAACTGTGAGAGAGAAGCGTGGGAATGGAGAGTTCAAGGGTGTTCCAGAAAGTTATTGCAGCAGATTGGACCCTCATCAGGAAGTTGATTCTGCCTCTTTGTGGCAGAGGGAAAAATGAGGTGGCTTGGCAAACCCAGAGCATTAAAATGAAGGAAGCAGGGCCAGGCACAGTGGCTCACATCTGTAATCCCAGCACTTTGGGAGGCTGAGGCGGGTGGATCACTTGATGTCAGGAGTTCAAGACCAACCTGGCCAACATGGCGAAACCCCATCTCTGCTAAAAATACAAAAATTAGCCAGGCATAGCAGAGAGCCTGTAGTCCCAGCTACTCCAAAGGTTGGGGCCGGAGAATCACTTGAACCTGGGAGGCCAAGTTTGCAGTGAGCCAAGATCTCACCGTGAGGGAATCAGGAAAGCCTCCTGTATATGCCAGGGCTGTCATGCCGAAGTGCCACACTGGGCAGCTTAATCAATGGGCATTTATTGTTTCTCGATTCTGGAGGCTGGAAGTCTGCAACCAAGGTGTTGACAAAGTTGGTTCCTTCTCGGGACTGGGAGGGAAGGAACTGTTCTAGGCCTCTCTCCTTGGCTTATAGATGGACATCTCCCTGTGTCTCTTCACATCATCTCCCACTACACCTGTTTGTTTCTGTGTCCAAATTGCCCCCCGCCTTTTTTAAGATGGAGTCTGACTCCTTTGCCCAGGCTGGAGTGCAGTGGCACAATCTCGGCTCACTGCAACTTTTGCCTCCTGGATTCAAGTGATTCTCCTGCCTCAGCCTCCCAAGTAGCTGAGATTATAGGTGTCCACCACCATGCCCAGATAATTTTTGTATTGTTAGTAGAGACAGGGTTTCATCATGTTGGCCACGCTAGTCTGGAACTCCTGACCTCAAGTGATCCACCCACCTTGGCCTCCCACAGTGCTGGGATTACAGTTGTGAGTCACCACGCCTGGCCCAAATTGCCCCTTTTTATAAGGACACCAGTTAGATTGGATGAGGGCCCACCCTAATGACCTCATTTTAAATTGATTACCTCTGCAAAAAATCTCCAAATAAAATCATATTCTGAGGTGCTGTGGGTTAGGACTCCAACCTATCTTTTTAGAGGTGGTGGGAGTAACTGCATGATTCAATTCAAAACACCTCCAGACCAAATCACCTTAATCACAGAACTGACAGAGACCCTGGGGTTGCGCTTAGCACTTGTGCTTCACGACAAAGCAGGAGTCAGAAAGACAGATTCCAATTACAGAGGGTCAACTTCTCACCACCCTGACCACCTCTAACAGGTTTTCACCAAAAAATCCAGACTCTGTATAGTATTTCAAGGTTTTCTGTTTATCTGAGTCACTTGTTTATTTTTCTAGCAAAATAATCATTCTATAGGGATAAATGCCTTTATTTGTGTTTCTCGCTGAGAATGAGTAGTATTGTGTTGGCTGAGCTCATCGGGAACACGTCCCTGAGGTCTACCATGGGCTCATTTCACAGTTACTAAGTAACGTCAACCTCTTATGAAAATCGTAGTTTACAACTTTGAGTAAATAAACACGGCTTTCTATAAACATTCTAACAAATTTCATGTCCTCTAACAAATATTCACAGTCTCAAATGTAAAACTCTACAGTCCTTGGAACTATTAAAAATAAACCTTTCAATACTTCAGGAAAGCTCCCTGTCCCCTTAGGAAATACACTGGGACAGAAACTCTACGATGACAAGACACAGCATAAATACAGATTTAACATGGATTTCACGGTAACGGGTATGTAAATATTTGCTGCACTTCTCTCATCCATCTAAATAAAGGCTAATGGCTAATCCAGGGTTTTGCATTCTCAAAAGTGCTTGTGCCCTCTCAAGGCACCTGCTACCAAAGCTGAAAGCCTCTGGTCTCCACTTAATTTTAATCAAGTCTGATTTAAAAGTGTTTAGGTTTACAATTTTTAATTCTACATAGCTACTAGAAAACGCTCCCAGAGCCCCTTTTCTAGAAGTCATGACCTTGTGGGGTGGGGGGCGGGGTTCTTAGGGCGGCTCAAGTAAGATAAAGATGGGTTGGCAGCAGAAACTTTGAGGCCAGTATGCCCAGGCTGGAATTCAAGTTCTGCCACACACTAGCAGCATGAACTTGAGCAAAGTAGGTTACCTTCTATGAGCCTCTGTTTTCTCGTTTGTAAAATGGGGATGATAATAATTCCAATTTTATTAGGTTGTTCTGAGAATTGAATGAGATCATATGCGGGTGGTGGATGCTGTGGTGTGACTCCCACTTCAGAAGCAACGCCTTCTCCCAGATGCTGGGGGTGCTGCCAAAGACAGCTTTCAGCTATCAGCTCTCTTTGGGGGCTGTCTCAGCTACAGACTGTCCTGCCCAAGGTTACACCTGCTGCTAGGGCAGCTGGCATCAATGACTGATCAAAGTAGGGATGTTGGCCATCCTATACTGGGGATGACCTGACCCCCTTTTCCCAACTCGGGACAGCCCAGCTCCAGAGCTTCCCATAGGGCTGGCCGAGCTCTTTGTTGGGACTGCATCACAGCTCAACTTCTTCTGCCCCATCCTGCTTCCTACTCCTTCTTCTCCAAGTGTTGATCCCCAGACACCTCCCCTCCTTCATAAACACCCTCTACTCTAATCTTTGACTCAGAGTCAGCTTCCACAGCAAGAACAGTAAGTGACAACCTGTATTCAGAAAAGTATATAGTATGCATTATTTAAGTGTCTGTTAAATCAAAAGTTAGAAGGTAAAATCGAAGTTAGTAGAAACCACAGGATGTCCTCTACACCTTGGAAGCAATAGTGTCTGGATCTAGACTTGTCTCAGAGGTAGAAACTTTGAGAATCTTGTAGAATGGGATGGAGGAAACATCACTGGACTGCATGCCTCCAAGTCCCTGGAAAGCAGAGAAGCAAGGAAAGTTTTGGGGGCTTCTCTTCACCTCCCTGACCTGAAGCTCTCTAGTAGAGACTGGTGGAAAAGTGGAAAATGTAGAACTTTCTTCCAGAATTTTTCAATTTTTTTAAAATATGCGGTCTCAGGATGATCTCTACTGTGAGGAGCTCAACATTGTTCCAGAGCAAGAACACCTGGGACAAACAGGAGACTGGAATTTAGACCAGAGTGGAACAGACATTAGGGACAGCTGTTAGCCAAAGGCGCCTGGGGCAGGGAGTAAGTTTCTCATTCAAAACTTCAAATGCCCAGCTTTTAAAGGAAGTGTCTCTCTCCACTGTGTTATGGGCCCACTCCCAGTCAAAGAGTAAAGGACTGACCATGTACCCCTGACTCTTATCACTGATCAGCTTGAACATATGCCCCTCATCCCCCATGGAAAAGCAGACAGCAAAGGCATGAGACTAGTGCCATGCTAAGAAGAAGCTTTGGATGCAGTGGAAAGCCAAATCGGGTGGAGATTGATTCGGTCTGGAGCAGTGAAGATAGGCTTTCCGGAGAAGGTGACATTCAAAGAGGGTCTTGACAGACAGGTAGAAGTTCTCCAATCACACAGAGAGCAGAGGAATTTCTAGGCAGAGGAAACAGCATATCTATTGACACCTAGACACAAACAAGGAGAAATGTTCGAGAAAAAGGTAGAGGGTTTGGTGAGGCTGGAGCTTGGAAGGCTTGAGAAGAACTGGCTTGAGTGGAAACTGGAGAATCACAAAGGGACCTGACCATGGCCAGCCTCAGATCCCAGCCCAAAGAACTTGAATTTGATTCGGAACATAATGGGGCACCCACAGGAGCCCTCAAGCAGAGGACTGGCTGACCCAGCCAGTGTTGTGGTAACATTATCTGGCTGATGGGTATGAAGGAGAAAGTAAAGGGCTTACCTGGCTCTAAGGCAGGACTTTCTGGTGTGAGCTGGTCAAATAGAAGAAAGCAACCTGAGTTTTGCACTTCCAGATGAAAGCTGGAAGACAAACACCCGTTTGGAAAAGACAGAAGGCCCCCAGTTGGAGGAAACCAGGGAGCTGGAGCCGTTTCCTCCGAAGCAGCTGTGGTGTACACGTGTTTGCATTTGGTTTGATTATTTAAATGGAATGTACTTCTTACTGCCTCTTCCTGTTTTATATCAACATCTGAGGTGGCCGCAACAGTATCCAAATTATCCAGGGACTTGCTCAGCAAACAGCAGACGCTGAGCCACAAATCACAGCTGAGCCCGTTTTTCTATGGAATTTTCAGCCATAAAAAGGCCCAGATGTTCTAAGATAATTTTCTTGGTGCTGAAAAGATGCCAGATCTTAGCGAAGAACTGCCAAGAAGATGGGTAGCTTTGAGTGGGCTCCTTGGAAAGTGGACCTGGGAGGGATCGTTGCATGAAGAAGGTTTATCAGGGAGGGTTCCTGAGAGACACACCTGTAAGGAAGTAAGGGAGGCAGAGCTGGGTGGAGGGAGGAGCTGACCCACGATGCAGCAACTGAGGTCTCAGCCATTTCTATAGGAGCTAGGAAGATGCCGGACGGAAGCAAGGAGGCTGGCCTTCATATCACATGCATCGACCATTCCTTAGCACATGCTGTCATCTGGGAGGAGCAAGGAATTTCCCACCAGCTGAGTGCAATGTCCAGTAAGCAATGCCATTGTGAACTGACATCCTCAGCGGCTGAGGGATGGGTACATGAGCCCTGAAGAGGGGAACTGGGCAGAGCTCCCCAATATTTCACCACAGCTGGTGTGTTAGGCTGTCTTTGCATTGCTATAAAGAAACACTTGAGACTGGGTAATTTACAGAGGGAAGAGGTTTAGGTGGCTCATGATTCTGTGGGCTGTACAGGAAGCATGGTGCTGACATCTACTCAGCATCTGGGAACACCTCAGAAAGCTTTTACTCATGGCAGAAGGCAAAGTGGGAGCAGGCACATTACATGCCAGAGCAGGAGCAAAAGGGAGAGTGGGGGAGGTGCCACACACTTTAAACAACTGGATCTCATGAGAACTCTCCCACTACCATGAGGACAGTGCCAAGCCATAAGACATCTACCCCGTGACCCAAACACCTCCCACCAGGCCCCACCTCCAACACTAGGGATTACATCTCAACATGAGATTTGGAGGGGACATCCAAACTATATCAGCCAGGATCCAAATCTGCCTCCTGATCCATAAACCCCCAAAGGATACAGACTATGCAGCCAGAGCAGGATTCCTAGACATGCCACATTCAGAAGAGAGGAACGAATTCCACCCACCTACAGTGGCTGCTGTAGTCCTTTGGGTCAGCAAAGTCACATCCAAGCTCAAGGGCCACCTTGCTGGACAATTATGCCAGCAGCCTAAGAGCAGCCTGAAAGCCTTGCTGGAGACTCAAGATTACTCCAGAGAGCTGAGTCGGCTATGTACAGTCTGCATGGGGTGCCTGACTAGACACGCAGTTTTTGTGAGGGTGCCACGGAACTCAACAGACTCGACTGTGAGACTTTTTAAAATACACATGCTTCCCTAGTTTCTGCTTCAGAAAGCCTGAGATGGGCCTGGGTAACTGTATGTTTCTAAAGCTGAACAGGTGATTCTAATGTGCAAGCCTCCTTGAGATCCTGCTCCCAGGCCAGCCTGGATCAACCAGTGCACAGGCTTGTGCAGGTCAGCGCAGACCTGGAATCACAGACTCTAACGCCAAGGGGGCTCAGGTGGGTGTCACTACTATAGAGTGAGTTGGGTGAGGAGAGACGCTTCCGAAGCTGTCCCCTTCAAATCTTATGTTGAGATGTAATCCCCAGTGTTGGAGGTGGGGCCTGGAGGGAGGTGTTTGGGTCATGGGGGTGGACCCCTCACGGCTTGGCGCGGTTCACACAGTACTGCGTGAGTTCTCGTGAGATGTGCTCTCTCCACGCTGTGTTCACCCTGTGAATCAGAACACAATTTTGGTAGTTACTAAATGGGGATAGGGTCTCAGTGAGGCCAGAGCTTTCCTGATAAACTCAAAATCCAGATTTTATGTGACATCTGACAGCAGCCATAAAAAAAGATGAGTTCGTGTCCTTTGCAGGAACATGAATGAAGCTGGAACCATCGTTCTCAGCAAACTGACACAAGAACAGAAAACAAAACACCGCATGTGCTCTCTCATAAGTGGGTGTTGAACAATGAGAACACATGGACACAGAGAGGGGAACATCATACACTGGGGCCTGTCAGGAGGTGGGGGACTAGGGGAGGGATAGCAGGGGGTGGTGGTATTGGGGAAGGATAACGTTAGGAGAAATGCCTAATGTAGATGACGGGGGAGTGGATGCAGCAAACCACCATGGAACATGTATACATATGTAGCAAACCTGCATGATCTGCACATGTACCCCAGAACTTAAAAGTATAATTAAAAAAAATTTTTTTATGCAGATAATTAACTCAAATACTCTTAACATTGTTCAAGCCACACAAAACCAATCTGTAGGTCTGGTTCTATTCTTGGGGTCACCAGTTCATAGATGCTGGTGTAGATCACCACAAACCAGGCAGTGTGAGGAGTCCTTTAGAGAACAGTGCAGGCCATGGGTTGACCAAAACGGACACACCCAAACTAGACAGGCTGAACTATCCTGGATTTAACAGCATGAATATTCTTAGGATGCAGACTTTAGCTTATACTGCATTAGCCAACCTGGAGAGTTCTAAATCAAACAGCGTATGTTCCCTCCCCACAGGGACATATGTCAATATATGGAGCCTTTTTTTTTTTTTTTCTGAGACGGAGTCTTACTCTGTCACCCAGGCTGGAGTGCAATGGTGCGATCTCAGCTCATTGAAACCTCTGCCTCCTGGGTTTAAGTGATTCTCCTGCCTCAGCCTCCCCAGTAGCTAGGATTACAGGTACCCACCACCATACCTAGCTAATTTTTGTATCTGTAGTAGAGACGGGGTTTCACCATGTTGGCCAGGCTAGTCTCAAACTCCTGACCTCAGGTGATCCTCGTGCCTCGGCCTCCCTTAGTGCTGGGATTACAGGTGTGAGCCACTGCATCTGGCCTATGGAGTCCTTTTTATTTCCACAGCTGGGTGGGTGCACTAGCCTCTAGTGGGTGAAGGCCAAGGATGTCACCAACTACATATCCTACAATACACAGGACAGCCACCCCCACCTCTATAAAGAATTATCCATCCAAAAAGTCAATAGCACCACTGTTGAAAACCCTGCTGTAGACACGCTGGGTCAAGATAATAGTCACCAGCCACATATGACAATTAAGCACTTGCTAAGTGGCTAGCGAAACTAAGGGACTAAATGTTTGGTTTTTGTTTTAATTTAATACATACTTTATGAAATCTAAATGCTAATCAGGTATTTCCAGCAAAACATTAACATCTGGATTGAGATGTCCTGTAAGTATAAAATACATACCATATTTCAGTGTCACAGGGTAAAAAGCCTCACTGATAATTTTTATATTAATTACATGTTGATTTGATATTATATATATATATATAATTTTTGGAGATGGATCTCGCTCTGTCACCCAGGCTGGAGTACAGAGGTGCGATCTCAGCTCACTGCAACCTCATCTGGTTCAAGTGATTCTGCCTCAGTCTCCTGAGTAGCTGGGACTACAGGCATGCACCATCATGCCTGGCTAATTTTCGTATCTTTAGTAGAGACAGGGTTTCACCATGTTGGCCAGACTGGTCTGGAACTCCTGGGCTCAAGCAATCCTCCCACCTGTGCCTCCCAAAGTTCTGGAATTATAGGTGTGAACCGCCACTCCTGGCCTGATTTGATATTTTTGACAGATTGAGTTGAATAAATAGTATCAATGTTGATTTCACCTGTTTCTTTTCACCTCCTAGAAAATGTGAAACATGCGGCATGCATTATATTTTTATAGAAAAGAGCTGGTGTAGAAATCTTAGGTTCTCCAGCATAGATAGTCCTGGGTTGAACAGAATAGACCATTCTGGATAGGGAAGCTAGAGGTAGAAGGGAAGGTGGGATGGAGACAGGAGAGGAAGGTAGGTCACAGGCTTTGGTGAGGAGTTTTTAGCTCCCCTGACCACTGGGGAGGGACTGGAGGGTTTTAAGCAAAAGAATGATGTAATTAGATTTGTGTTCTCCAAAGATCCCTCTGGCAAAAGTAGGAAATGGATTGGAAAAAGACAACTCCGACTTTTCCATAGAAGATGTCTGAGCAGAGATTGTGACTGTATTAGGCTCCTCCTTGCATCCACCCTGCCACCTGGCAAACGCATGAGTGACACTCAATAAATACTTGAATGAATCAATCAATCCCAATCAGTCAGTGACAGGTACTAGAGAAACCTCTGGCACTCTGTTCCCTGGTCCAAGGTCATACTTGAGTGTGGCCCAGGAGATAGCAGAGCCTGTTTCTCATCTTTTCTGAGTACAGATTAATTCCTACTCTCACTCTCCTACATTAAAAAAAAGAAGAAGAAAAAGAGGAGAGTGAAGGAAAATACCATTTCTTGGAAAGAAACACTTCTCGGTGGCTGTTTTTCTTCTTCAAATTATTAAGCGAGAACATGTTGTTCAGAGGGAGAAAGTGAAGGCATAAAGCCCAGCATCCACATTCCCCGAACGATTTTGTTTATTTTCTACGCAAAGAGAAGAGAGGCGAATGGAAACTCCATCAGCTGGGAATGGGTGCTGCGGGGCCTTAGGGAGAATGTCTTAGTCCATTTTTACACTGCTGTAAAGATACTACCCAAGACTGGGTAATTTATAAACAACAGAGGTTTAATTGACTCACAGTTCTATGTGGCTGGGAAGGCCTCCCAAACATACAATCATGGCAGAAGGGGAGGCGGGCACCTTTTTCACAAGGCAGCAGGAGAGCAAGGGAAAGCGAAGGAGGAAGAGCCCCTTATAAAACCATCAGATCTCCTGAGAACTCACTCACTAGCACAAGAACAGCACTGGGAAAACTGCCCCCATGATCCAGTCACCTCCCACCAGGTTGCCTCAACACTTGGGGATTACAATTCAAGATGAGACTTGGGTGGGGACACAAAGCCAAACCATATCAGAGAGCAAGGGACTGGCTCACAGATGCCACCTGGGTGAGATTGGGACAAGGATGGGGCAGAGCAAGTCCCAGGACCCCAGCGTCAAGCCACAGCTGATGACTTTCAGGCGGAGTGACCCTGGGCAAGTCTGCGCGACCTCTCTGGACTTGCCCGGGTCCCCAAGGTGGTTCCTTTAGCACAGGGGGCAGCAGCGAAGTGTCCTGTCCAGAAGACCTCACAGACACAGGAACGGGTGGGACAGGGATGGGAACACAAGGAAAGCAGGCGGAACAACTCAGCTGTGCAGCTGCCAGCAGGGAGCTAGGGGCAGGGTGGTCCCTGACCCTCTGGGCTGCAATTTCCCTACAAGAAAGGAAGAAATGAGGTTGTCCCTAAGCTCCCAGTGACGCTGAGTGTGTGAACTCTCCTCTGTGGAGCATGTGTCAGGCAAGGCGGACACCGGGAAGCCTCAGTGAGCACCAATATCTAAAGCCGAGGAGAGGGTGGTGGGCTGGAGCTGCGTTTCCCAGGGGTACACAGGCTCCTTTGAGGCCTAGGGAGGCCCCTGACTCCCATAGCAGTTGGTCAAGGTCCTCTCCCTATCCTCCAGTATGTCCTCTATGAATTCCTATCTGGAGGAAGGAGTTTCCCTCCCATTCCCCTTTCTCCAGGCTGGCATTGCTCACTCCTATCCCCACCCCAAAGGTTAACATCACAAAGACAGGGACATTTTTTACCCAAACTCAAGGGGAAGGGAGGCACAATGAGGCCTGTGTCCCACATTGTCAGGAAATTCACCTCTGTGGCGTGAGGGTTACATGGATGGATTTTCAGCTATTGTGTCTGGAAGCTCCTTTCCCCTCTCTTCCTCCGCCTCCAAAGTTTCCACCTTCCAGGAGGAGAACAATGGAAAAGCCCCAGCAGGGGCTCAAGGCAGGAAGAAGTGGGAGCCCAGGGATGGTGGGAGAGGCGGTAAAAAGACTGAGTGAAAGGAAAGAGGGTCAGAAACATCTGCCACCCTCAGGAGTGGACAAGGCCCCACACGCCAGAACAAAGCCTAGGAGATGCTGAAGGGACCAGAGGGGTACCCCGGTGTATGAATCATCGATGTTTCCCCTAAATCTGGAGTGGAAAAAAACTATGTTTACCACCTGTGATTTGTGGGGTGGGCCTGGGCCCTCCCCTCCCACAATAAGGGGCTAGAGCCTTGAGCGCACAGAAGCAAAATACGCACTGAGCACTTCCAACACTGCCTCCTGGCCTCTGCCAAGACAGTCTTCTCTGCCAGAGACCGTGAATTCCCCTGACCTCGAGTCTTTTCTCACCCCATCTCCCAAAACAAGTTCTCCTCCCTTCCTCTCTGGCCTTCCCGGGCTGTGGCACCACCTTCTCCAGGCCCCATAAGCACTGTCCCCATAAGCCTCCTTTGTCTGAATATGTATCGCTTTTTCAATATTGATCAATGGCCCACTGTCCAGGACACTTCCACAATCAAAATCCTGTTTCATCTTCACAGCGAGCCTTGGAAGCAAACAGTGGAATTGTGCCCACTTTCCAGATGAGGACCTTGAGGCCCTCAGGTTTATGTCCCTGGGCAGTGCTGGCCAGCAGTTATTTGTAACTGGAAGAAACTCAGGTCATGTACTCCTGCTCCCCTCATCCACGGTCATCATCCCCTCCATCTCCACTGTCTGAGAGAGACAGCAACCATGCCAGCTGGCTTGATAAGAAGCAGACTTTGGAGTTAGATAGACATGGGTTTGAATCCTGACTCTGCTACTCACCAGCTTTTGATCCATGTAAACCTTCTCATCACCTCATCTGGCAGGATGAGGTCTAGCCTTAACTACAAATTGGAGGATTGTCATCCGGACCCCATTAA
This sequence comes from Callithrix jacchus, assembly GCF_049354715.1. NCBI lineage: Eukaryota > Metazoa > Chordata > Mammalia > Primates > Cebidae > Callithrix > Callithrix jacchus. Next base: position 23,868,130 of record NC_133521.1, read on the forward strand.
ATAGCCAAAGGAGACGGCGAGGCAGCATGGATCCAGCTCCTCCTGCCAGGTCAGTAGAGATGGCATCATTGTCGTCATCAGAGCGATGGCGAGTCACAGGTGAGGAAGCTGAGGCCAACAGATGCCAAGCAACTTGCCCGAGATCCCATAGCAGGCAGGCAGCCAAGATGGGCTTCAGATTCAGGTCTCTTGGCTCTAACTTGAAGGCTATCTTTTGTCCTTCCTCTATTTCTACTTAACTTGGTTTCAGCAGGAAGCAGGTTGAGCAGCCCAGAGCCCGAGGGCAAGTGACAAGCTGACCTGGCTTTGCTTGAATAGCATCCATACCCCTACCTTCCTCCAGCTCTGTCAGAGGACAGAGCTCAGCACAGACAGTTTCCCAGCCATTCCCCCCGGCCTCACGAGGCATCAGCCAAGCAAAACATTGCCAGGGAATTTAAGAAACACTATGCACTGGGCATTAAGGGACGGGCCATTGCTGCCTTCTAGTGTCCCTGTAAAAAACATCAGTCACTCCCAGGCTTGAAGTTCATGGACCAAAAGAAAAGAATACATTTGGGGGAACAAAGAGAAAGTTGGCCACACTTTATTTTACACTAAATTAGATCATGCCACTTTCGTTGCTTGACATTCTCCAGTGCTGCCATCTAGTGGTGGATCCAATATAGTAGCCATTAGTCATTGTGTAGCCATTTACATTTAAAGTAATTAAAATTAAATCAACCTGAAATTTCAGTTCTTCAGTCACACTGGCACACTCCAAGTGCTCAATAGCCACATGTGGGTAGCGGCTACCATATTGACCATTACAGATACAGAACATGCACATCATCACAAAAGTGTCTATGGTAGGGGTCCCCAACCCTTGGGCTGTGGACTGGTATGGGTCCAGGGCTTGTTAGGAACCCAGCCACATAGCAGGAGCTGAGCAGCAGGAGGGCGAGCATTACTGCCTGAGTGCCACCTCCTGTCAGCTCAGTGGCAGCACTAGATTCTCATAGGAGCACGAACCCTGTTGTGAACTGCAAATTTGATGGATCTAGGTTGCACGCTCCTTATGAAAATCGAATGCCTGAGGATCTGAGGTAGAACCATTTCATCCTGAAAACACCCCTCCACTGTTCATGGAGAAATTGTCTTCCATGAAACTGGTTCCTGGTGCCAAAAAAGTTGGGGACCACTGTTGTATGGGGCAGCCCCACTGCTGCAGCTTCCCATTATCGTATTTAGGATGAAGCATTAGACTTCTGGCCATTACCCAGATGATCCATCCCGAAGCTCTGAGACTGATTTTCCTAAAATCAACACAGCTAATACATGCTGAAACGGATGTGAGCTTATGTCTGGCCCGTAGGCATTCACCATCAATTCCGCGTTCTTCATCACTCCACTGCATAAGGAAAGGCCCCTTGTTCCACTCCTCCCAAGCATAGCTGGACCCCTCTTCAGGCCCCTGCCCCAGTGGCTTGTCATATGGCAGGTGCTGAGTTGCCCTTCTGCCCATGACCATACCAAGGTCAAAGGCAGAGTAAGGATCCAGGGTGTGGCCTGGGCTCTTCTTGTCCATCCACAGGAGGAGCATTTCCATGGGCCACCAGCTCTTGTTAGTTGAGAGCCCAGAGCAGACAGAGAAGGGAATAGGAGGATCCTTTTAATACAAACAAAACAACATAGCTGGAAGAAATGTAACATACATATAAACACATGTTGACACACAGGGGCACACATCTGGTTGGCACACACATATACACAGACAAACACACTCAAGGACACACAGGGGCCGGGTGTGGTGGCTCACACCTATTATCCCAGCACTCACAAGTGATCCCAGGAGGATCACTTGAGGCCAAGAATCTGAGACCAGCCTGGCCAACATGGTGAGACTCTGTTTCTAAAAAGAAAAGAAAAATTTTGAAAAAAGGCAAGAACACACAGGTTTGTTAATAAAGAGGGACATTGCCCACACCCAAAGCTTTTCAAGAAGACTGCCAGGAGTGTCCCCTGACTTAATTAATGGAAAGAGGTTTCTCTGAAGACATAGCCTTCCAGTTTTAGCTCTAATAAATCTCCAAGCTCCAAAGACAAGCACCCATGAAGGCTATTGAGAGGCACACAAGCAGCCTCACAGATTGGCTGAAAGCCAGTGAACACAGGTGCCAGCAGAATGATGAGGCAACAAGAGCCAGGTGCTAAAAGGTGGTCCACAGGAGAGAGCCTGGGTGAAGGACACCAATGCCAGGAGCCCAGGAAACAAACACATCCCTCTGCCCAAAGCCCTGGCCAGACAAAGCAGATGCCAGAGCCACCTTCTGGCCTCCCCAGGTGAAACACAAGTCCTCCACAGCACCACCCAGACTCCATTCAAACATCCTAGACAACAGCAGTCAAAAAGATGCTCCATGCCCACTGCCCCTCCAGAGACCCCAGCTGGGGCTGTGCTTCGTGGCTTGAGTAGAACCTCACAGTGAGGAGAGGCAGGCCGGGCAGGGTCCTCCCTCTGATCCTTCCTGACCACTCCTTGCATGGGGGAAGAAAGCCAAAAATACCTGGGTTCTCTGAAAGACTATGCAGTCCTGTGGTTAGACTTGGAGAATACCCTGGACACTCTCCGCACCCAAAAAACACACTTTGGAGGTAAGGATATTCTGTGCAGTCCCCACATCTCAGACTGTCAGAGCTGAAGGGCAGGCATCACGAAGCTCACTTGCTCCATTTTGTGAAGGCTGAGCCCAGAATGGGCAGTGATTTTCCTCCCAGGGTTGCACAGCCTGTCAGTGTGAAAGCCAGAACTGGAACCCCAGTTCTCTTGACGCCCAACCCAGTGCTTCCTCCCAGTTCTGCTCCTGACTCAGGACAGTCACACTCACCTCTGAGCCTCGGCTGACCCATTTGTAAAATCAGTCTGTTGGCCTTGACATCCTCTCAAGTTCCTTTCCGCTACATCATAATGCCCTTCTCTGATATATGAAGTGGGAGAGGGACACAAAGTTCCAGAATTTACTCAGTTTTTTTTTTTTCTGGGGGCTGGATGCAAATGGAGGCTGCAGGGAAGGTCCATTGACATTTGAACACTCATTCATCCCGCAAGTACTAATTCACCATCTGCCAGGTGCTGAGCTCACAGGAGGTGGGTATTCATTGGTTCCAAAGGCAGTGGAGAAAGGCCTCATGAGAGGGTATTGGAAGAAATGTGCCCAGGCTGGGCACGGTGGCTCACGCCTGTAATCCCAACACTTTGGGAGGCCAAGGTGGGCGGGTCACCTGAGGTCAGGAGTTCAAGATCAGCCTGGCCAACATGGTGAAACCCCATCTCTACTGAGAATGCAAATATTAGCCAGATACCGTACTGCACACCTGTAGGCCCAGCTACTTGGGAGGCCAAAGCAGGAGAATTGCTTGAACCTGGGAGGTGGAGGTTGCAGTCAGCAGAAATTGCACCACTGCACTCCAGCCTGAGTGACAGAGAGAGACTCCATTTAACAAAAATAAAAAGAAGTAATGTGCCCAGATTTGCATAGGGGACAGATCCCCATGACAACAAGGCTGGAGTCTGGACTGGAGGTGGGGAGTTGGAGGACAGCTAAGCTTGGCCCCTGCCATGGCTCACTCCATAGAGACAGGCTCTAGCTAGGAGAGCAGAGGCAGAGAATGAAGAGGAAAGCATGGGTTCAAGAGACATTTAGAAGCAAAACTTCTCAGGAACTACTGCTGAATGAATAAGAAGGACAAAAGAGAAAGGGGGGAGCATGAGCTGATGCATGGGAAAGACCTCAGAAGGATGTCCAATACATGGGGCCTCAAAGGAGATGGTGTGCTTTTTCTGTTTGGGGACATTTTTTTGAGACCAAGTCTAGCTCTGTCACCAGGCTGGAATGCAGTGGCACAATCTCAGTTCACTGCAACCTCCCCTTCCCGGGTTCAAGCGATTCTCCTGCCTCAGCCTCCCGAGCAGCTGAGACTAGAGGCACACGAAACCATGCCCAGCTAATTTTTGTATTTTTAGTAGAAATGGGATTTCACCATGTTGGCCAGGCTGGTCTTGATCTCTTGACCTTGTGATCCACCTGCCTTGACCTCTCAAAGTGCTAGGATTACAGGTGTGAGCCACTGCACCCAACCCAAAGGAGATGTTAATCTCCCACCCACCTTCTTGTCACTCTAACTCTTCCACTGAGCTGACCAGGAGACCAATTGTCCCCCACCCCCCATTTCCCCTCACTTGCTATGTCCTGCCCCAGAGGGCTGTGCTGCTTTCAGTAGCTGTGTCCAATGAAGGAACAAGGGCCCCTGGGTAGCCCAGATCAAGTCTCCCCTAGTGAGGCTGGCCCAAGCATCTTATCAACTGGCACAAACCACACTCATTGACTCATTCATTCATTCATTCATTCATTTGCTCATGTATTCAACCCACCATGGGCCTGAGGCAAGGCTGGACACTGGACACCAAAGATAGTAAAGCAGACACCGGGCTCCTGACCTTGGGGGCTCACAATCAAGATGGGAGACAGGCAGTAAACACAGAGACAGACACAAACAGAACTGCAAATGGTGGTAATCTCTCCAAAGGCCAAACCAGGGGCTAAGAAAGGGGCTGAGCAGGGCAGGGTAAGGTCTGGTTGGGCAGGCAGAGGAGGAAAGCACATTCGAGCAGAAACCCGAAGAGTGAGAAGGAGCTGGCCACACAGGAAGTGGGGAACCTGAATAGACATTTCTCAAAAGAACATGTATAAATGCCAACAGGTTCTTGAAAAATGCTCAGCGTCACTAATCATTAGGGAAATGCTAATTAAAACCACAATGAGATGCCACCTCTCACCAGATAGAATGGCCAAGAACATGAAAATAAAAGACAAGTGTTGGTGACGACACGGAGAAAGGGGAAGACTTGTGCTCTGTTGGTGGAAATGTAAATTGGCACAGCCATCATGGTAAACAGTATGGGAGTCTCTCGAAAAACTAACAGAATTACCATGTGATCCAGCCATCTCTCTTCTCCATATATATGCAGAGGAACTGAAGTCAATATGTCAAAGGGATACCTGCAGTTCTGTGTTCATTACGGCATTATTACAATAGCCAATATACAGAATCAACCTAAGTGCCCATCAGCGGTGGCTCAAGCCTGTAATCCCAGCACTTTGGGAGGCCGAGGCAGGTGGATCACGAGGTCAACAGATCGAGACCATCCTGGTCAACATGGTGAAACCCCGTCTCTACTAAAAATACAAAAAATTAGCTGAGCATGGTGGCGCGTGCCTGTAATCCCAGCTACTCAGGAGGCTGAGGCAGGAGAATTGCCTGAACCCAGGAGGCGGAGGTTGTGGTGAGCCGAGATCGCGCCATTGCACTCCAGCCTGGGTAACAAGAGCGAAACTCCGTCTCAAAAAAAAAAAAAAAGAAACTGTAACATATATACACAAAAGAAACACTATTCAGCCTTTACAAAGCAGAAAACCCTGCCTGTCATTTCCAGCAACATGGATGAACCTGGAGGACATTATGCTAAGTGAAATAAGCCAAGCTCTGAAAGACAAATTTCGTATGATCTCTTACATGTGGAATCTTCAAAAAGCTGAATCCACAAAAGTAGAAAACAGAATGGTGGTTACCAGGGGCCAGCGGGGAGAGTTGAAGGAAGGAATGTGCAGTTGTTGATTAAAAGTTACAAGTGTTGGCCAGCACAGTGGCTCATGCCTATAATCCCAGCATTTTGGGAGGCAAAAGCCGGTGCCTCATCTGAGGTCAGGAGTTCAAGACCAGCCTGGCTAACATGGCAAAATCCCCATCTCTACTTAAAATACAAAAATTACCCAGCATGGTGGCACATGCCTGTAATCCCAGCTACTTGGGAGGCTGAAGGGGGAGAATCACTTGAACCCAGGAGGCAGAGGTTGCCGTGAGCAGAGATCACACCATGGCACTCCAGCCTGAGCAACAAAAGGGAAACTCTGTCTCAAAAAAAAAATTACAAAGTGTCAAATAGAGAGGAGGAATAAGTTTTGAGATCTACTGCACAACAGTGCAGTAGGTGGCTCTCATCAATCATATGTGTCATATGCAGTCACGTGAATCACAACATTTTGGTCATCGATGGGCCACATATATGATGGGGGTCCCAAAAGATGGTAATAGAGCTGCCATATATAGGTGTACTTTTTTTTAATCTTTCATACCATATTTTTACTGTACCTTTCCTATGTTTAGGTATGTTTACATATGTTTGTAGTCTAGGAGCATCAGGCTCTACCACCCAGCCGAAGTGTGTAGTAGGCTGTATCATCTAGGTTCGTGTGCGTTCACTCCATGATGTTCGCACAACAATGAAATTACCTAACAATACATTTTTCAGAATGTCACCCCGTCACTAGGTGACTTGTGACTGTATTTCAATAACTAAGAGTAAATTTCAAACGTCTCACCACAAAAAATGGTAAGTGAAGTGAGGGGTGTGTTCATTCACTTGATTTAATCATTCCACATCATATACATGTATCAAAACATCACACGGTACTCCATAGATGTATACAATTGTGATTTGTCAGTCAAAAATCATTTTTAAAAGAGTAGAGAGAAGAGCATCACAGGCAGAGGGAACAGCATGTGCAAGGTTTCAGAGGTGGGAAATCTTAACACCAAAACAAATTGCTTTATTATACGAGGGAATCCGGTCCAGAGAAGCATAGACTCAAAGTTACACCAACATTGGTGTCAGGGTCAGGAAGAGAAACAGAGCCTCCTGTCCCCTGTCTCGAGGCATCACTCCTGCAGAGTAGCCGCACACCCTGGTTCAGCTTCAGCAACCCCAGGACTCTGCACTCCACCTGCCTTAACCTCCATGGCTCAGCGTTTTCATGCTGCCTCCCTGAGCCTCAGTCTTCCCATCTCTAAAATGGGGTTGTTATTATCTGGAAGGACTGCAATGATGACACAAGGTAGCCCTGCCCAGCCCCTTACCTGGCACCTAGAACATACCAAGTTCCTATGTTCATGCCCTCTGTTTGCCCTCTCCCCTTGTTGCAAGTGAGCTTGTGCCCTGTGCAGTAGGGTCTCCTAGACTGAGGATGAAACTCACCTGGAGCCCTGGGAACCATATGGCAGCCTCCTAGGCCCTCCCAGGAGGTTCAGATTCATCGGGGCTGACTGGGGCTGCAGCACTGAGTTTTTTACAAATTGCCAGGTGACTGTCACCATCAGGAGACTGGGGAGGCCTGCTGAGCGGGATGGAGTCACACGGAATCTGGTGGCATAGTGGATCAGTATCTGCCTCACTGGGTGGCTTTGAAAAATCAAAGATGCTAATATTCCAGAGGGAGCACTGAATTAGTTTTCAGGCTCCCACACTCCAGTCCAAGCACAGAATAGGTGATCGGCTGATTGTGTTATTGTGGGAGACTCAGCAATGAATGCAGGCATGGGGGACCAGGAGGAAGGCCACAGAAAGCCAGTGTTGGCCCCCTACCAAGCCTTTGGGCAGTGAGGTCCTGCCAGGAGATGGTCCCAGCAGCGGGGTGCAAAGCTTCAGGACAAGGCAGTCCCCCAGTGGGGAGCCTTAGTACTTTGGAAGGGAAACTGACCACACCACAAAACAGCAGCTGCCACCAGTTTCCTCTGGTGGGCAATCCGCTCATCCTAGCAGGTGCCTTGACAACACCCTCTCATTTAAGCCCACTGCAGGCTGCCAGGCAAGATGCATCAAGGCTGCATGGACGATGAGCCCTCAGCACTTTTGCCTTCATGGGCCCCTTCTTCCATAAAACAAAGATTATACTTTATCTGCTGAGCGCAGTAGCTCACACCTGTAATCCTAGCATTTTGGGAGGCTGAGGTGGGCAGATCACTTGAGGTCAGGAGTTCAAGACCAGCCTGGCCAACATGGTGAAACCCTGTTTCTACTAAAAAGACAAAAATTAGCTGGGCATGATGGCACGTGCCTATAATCTCAGCTACTCTGAAGGCTGAGGCAAGAGACTCACTTGAACCTGAGAGGCATAGGTTGCAGTGGGCTGAGACTGTACCACTGCACTCCAGCCTGGGAGACAGAGAGAGACTCCATCTCAAAAAAAAAAAAAATTAATGAAATTAAAAAATAAAGATTATACTTTATGACTGTTGGTATAAACAAATATACAACCCAGCCTGGCTTATATTTATTCTTTTCTTCTTATTTTAAAAGAAATTAGAATATTTTTGCATGTCCTTATATTCACTTTCTTTTTTTGTTTTTTATTTATATTTTTGTTTTTTAGAGACAGGGTCTCACAATGTTGCCCAGGCTGGACTGCAGTGATACAATCATAGCTCACTGTAACCTTGAACTCCTGGATTCAAGTGATCCTCCTGCCTAAGCCTAACTAGTAGCTGGGACTACAGGCACACACTATCCTGGTAGGCTAATTGTTTAGAGCTTTTTTAGAAATGAGGTCTCACTATGTTGCCCATGCTGGACCTGGCCTCAAGTGATCCTCCTGCTTCAGCTTCCCAAAGTCCTACTGTTTGCCACTGCACCTGGCCTGTATTAGTTTCCTCTTGCTGCTAGGACAAGCTACCATAAATTTAGTGGCTTAAAACAATGCAGATATATGACTCTAGAATTCTGGAGGTAAGACATCTGCAGTGGGTCTCCCTTGACTAAATCCAAGGTGTTGGCAGGGCTGTGAGCCTTTCAGGATGCTCTACAGGAGAATCCATTTCCTTGCCTTTTCCTACCACATTCCCTGGCTTGTGGCCCCTTCCTCCCTCTTCTTACACCCATTACTTTCATACTCAATCTCCGTTTCTCTCTTACACATTCAAGGACCCTTTTGGTCACATTGGGCACCCCAAGAAAATCTGTGTTTAACTCATCTAATCAGCAACCTTATTTCTACCTACAGGCTTAATTCCCATTTGCCATGAAGCATAACATTATCAGTCAGGGGCCATTATTCTGCCAGCCACATCCCTTAAAAGTATCTTGGGCCCTAGGCACTGTGTCTCCTGCGCCTAAAATGGATACAGTGGCCCTGGACATTACTATTCCCCTTTATAGCTGCTGAGAAAACTGAGGCTCAGCGAGCGGAAGCAATTCACCCAATGTCACACAGCCAGGAAACACGGAGCTCAAATGCCAGCTCACCTTGCCTAGTTCTGAAGCCAGGGGTGAGGTGGGTGGCTGTGGTCAGGGTCTTGGGGAAGGGCACACTAGGGCCCAAAATCCTCTGCACCAATGGGCACAGCACCTGGAAGGGCCTGAGTTTGCTGGAGAGGGGAAGTGCTGGCTGGCAGAGGCTGTGCCATTCCCTTTCTGCCAAGGCTCCCAGTACTCAAGCAGGAAGGCAGCGCCTGCAGACACCGCGCAACAAACGGGAGAGCCAGGGAGCGTTCCCAGGCTCCATGATTCACAGCCCGGCAGATGCTTCCCTGAACCAATATGCTGATTCCTCACAAAACAGATTCACTTATCTGACATTTATGACCGGAGACAGAAATCATGTTGGGGGAAACGTATCGCTTTTCAAATTCACATTTGTTTCTTCTTCATCACCTACCAGCAAGCAGATGCGCAGAGTTATTTATTTGAGGTTCCTGTTAACTAAGTTGCTAACACGCCATGAAAATCAAATGCAGTTATGCAAGAAGGAAAGCCAGTTAGCTGGAGACCCCAATGTGCCCACAGAGCCCAGGGGGCCAAAAAGGGCAGGGGGAGGGGGCGCTGGAGAGGGAGTATGTTCAGTAGAAGTCAACTGAACTCTGAGCCTGGGAATTGGGAAAGTGACAATAGATGTTTCTGGGGCCACAGCAGGACACAAGCGTGGTGAGGAAGGGGAAGGGCCCAAGACTTGAGGGTGGGGCCCCCAAAAGCTGATTAGTCCACTTCGAGGAAGAATAACACTGGCTGCTTAAACAGTGCACCTACTAGGTGCTGGACACCTGGCAAACAGCTTCTTCTTTAACCTCCACGGTGGCTGATGTGTATTAGCAAACTGGCTACGGATGACATTGTCCCTGCATCTCACCCAGTGACTGCGGAAAGTGTTCCCAGTTTTCGAGGTGAGAAAACCAAGGCACAGAGAGGTTAATTCATATACCCATGATCACACAGCTCAGGGGCTGAGATTCACAGGTGGGCACCAAAGGCCAGAGAGAGGCAGGTCTCCTTGCTCTGCCAGCCAGGTCTGAGCAACCAAGAGTCCCACTGAGGGAGACCCCCAGACCCTCCTCTCCACTTCCCCAAGTCCACCACCTGCCAAGCAGCCCCGCTGGAATCTCTGCTGCTGCTGCTCACCCACAATTGATAAGGATCTCAGGATGGGAGCAGAAAAGGAAGCAGGAGGCGGTGGGTGTGGGGGTGGGGGCGGAATTCACCATCACCACCAACCCCAGCTGCCCACCCCAATCCCCTAACAGATAATTCTCCCTAATGTTTATTGCCTTTTCACTTATTTATTAGCCAGGCTATGTCAAAATATATGCTAAATCAATGCTGTACACAGCTCAGCTGCGAGGATTGATTTCTTTTATTTAAGGTGAAACAAGTTTAGTTTAGGGCCGAGAGCAAAATTCTAACATGCTGCTAAGATGCCGCCTGGCGAGATTCCTGGAGGCCTCCCACAGGCTGGAACCCCTCTGCGAGAGCAAGCTTGAAGATTCGTGGTTCCCAAGGTACCACCAGCAAATCCAAGGAAGACAAGAGAGAGGGAAGATTCAGGGCTGAGTCCCTCCCATGTGCCAAGTAAGAGCAAAGCAATGTTGGGGAGGGTATGCGTGTCCTCATTCCCACTCCCTAGTTCAGATGACTAAATATGGAAACTGAGGCACAGAAATGTTGAGAAACTCACCCAAGCCACAAAGCTAGCTCAGAGTTGTCTGCCTCTAAATCTATGAGACTTCCCCAAATCACGTAGCTGTAGAATTTTTTCTCCCAGAGTAAATTCGCTGAGCTTCTGAATCCACATCATAAAATGAATTACCATAAAGCAAGACACGTTTTCCCACAGAAACAATGTTAAGATATTCAGCTGGGCTTCCTGACCAATGACTAGGCGTCCAGTACATCGTAAATACGACTAACCCAATGTCATCAATATAAATGTGCAACAACTATAAATGTCTTAATAATCAGCCGAAAGTGTAAACCCTAAATGGTCATGTAAAATTTGTCACAAGTCCTAGAACTCCGAAATATAGTGAGCACATTTCTCATAGCAGAAACCCCAAAGTAATATAAATAATGCATACATTCCACGTGCAAAAAATATAGTCCTCCCGTATCATAAACTTGACTTTAAAGAAATAAGTTCCTAGAGCAGAATTATAGAATTGCAGAGGAAAGAGAGACCATAAATATTATTTTTTTTCTAGACCCCATCTGTTGCTGAGATCCTGACACAACAGTGCTGCCAGGATTTTCCAGCTTTCCCTTGAACATTCCCCTAAGGATAGGGAGCTCACTACCTCCATGGCTTCTTATGCTACTTTTTTCTCTCTTTTTTTTTTTTTTTTCTGTTTTTGTTTTTTGAGACAGAGTCTCACTCAGAGTCACCCAGGCTGGAGTGCAGTGGTGCTATCTTGACTCACTGCAAACTCCACCTCCCAGGTTCAAGAGATTCTCCTACCTCAGCCTCCCGAGTAGCTGGGATTACAGGTGCCCACCACCACACCTGGCTAATTTTTGTATTTTTAGTAGCGATAGGGTTTCGCCATATTGGCAAGGCTGGTCTCGAACTCCTGACCTCTCAGAGAAACTGAGGACCACTTGGTTAATGGTTGGGATAATAAGAGTATTAATAAAATAATGAGAGCCAACATGGATTGCCTTATTTGGCCTACACAACAATGCACAAGATAGGTATTATTATTATTGACCCCCATTTGAAAGATGGGAAAATTGAGGCTCGTGGGGGTAAAATAACTCAGGTGATCCGCCCATCTCAGCCTCCCAAAGTGCTGGGGTTACAGGCTTGAGCCACCGCATCTGGCACTATTCCACTTTAGGTTAAACTTTCCTGTGGTCATTTCCTGTGCATTCTCTGTTTGCCCTGAAAGGAACGAACATGGTACCAGCAGGCCCTGGGGGATGTCCTGAGCTATTTAACCTCTGTGAGCCTCCATTTTCCCATTTCTCAAATGGGGATCAATAATAGTACCTATCACATGCATTGCTGTGAAGACCAGAGAAGGTGATCCATGTCGGCTATCACTGTTTCATTAATACTATTACTATCTCACCCATTGACAAAGTAGTCCTCAGTTTCTCTCATATTTGTCTCCCATCTTTGGACAGCTGCTTTGGACTTTTTTTTAATCCCTCACTTCGTTCTTATAATGTTTGCTATTAATATTTTGAACCATTTCCTCACCCCACCCTGACAAGACCTTTGGATGTTGACCCTGTTGTCCAGCCCATCCTCCATCCCATCAGTGTTTAAAGAGCCCATTGACTGGATCAGTAGACAATCGTCTTCCTCTAAGCTGATGATAAAGAATGCTGGTCCAGACCAGGGCACAATGGCTTATACCTGTAATCCCAAAACTGGGAAGCTGGGCTGGGAAAATCACCTGAGATCAGGAGTTCGAGACCAGCCTGGGCAATGTAGAGGGACCCTTTCTCCACAAAGAATTTAAAAGTTAGCTGGGCATGGTGGTGCACACCTCTGGTACCAGCTACTCGGGAGGCTCAAGTGGGACAATAGCTTGAGCCTGAGAGGTCAAGGCTGCCATGAGCGCAGGAGGTTGAGGTTGCAGTGAGCGATGATCACACTACTGCATTCCAGCCTGGGTGACATTGCAAGACTGCTTCAATAATTCATTCATTCATTCATTTTTAAAAAGAATGCTGGTCAGCCAGGTGCAGTGGCTCACACATGTAATCCAGCACTTTGGGAGGCTGAGGCAGGCGAATCACTTGAGATTGGAGTTCAAGATCAGCCTCACAGACATGGAGAAACCCCATTTCTACTAAAAATACAAAATTACCCAGGCATGGTGGTGCATGCCTGCAATCTCAGCTACTCAGGAAGCTGAAGCAGGAGAATCGCTTGAACCCGGGAGGTGGAGGTTGCAGTGAGCCAAGATTGCGCCACTGCACTCTAGCCTGGGCAACAAGAGGAAAACTTCATCTCAAAAAAAAGAATGCTGGTGTAGACAGGCCTGGAATAGAATCTTGTGACATCCCACTGGAGACCTCCCTTGGGGTCAATGTGTCCCAGACTATATTCCTTGGAAATGTTTGTCCCCCAAAATATGTAAATTTGTGTTTGGAAATAAAAGAGTCTGCAATCAGATGAGACTGATACACAACAGATGCTAAAACAGTGTTTACATGGGGAAGCAAAGACACACCATCTAATGGTAGCTTCCAGGCTGGAGGCTCTACCTTCCAATAGTACAAGCCCTTAAATCTCTTTTGTCCACTAAGATTTATTTTTACAAAAGAATTCCACCCTGTGGGTGCCTTGAGCACAGTCAGTCACTCCCTCCTTTCTCAGACAGCTTTATTTCTCTCCCTGCCCTACCCTGGTGAGAACCCCAAGCACACCAGCCCTGAGACATCACCTGGTGCCTCCTGTCTGGCCCCACAAGAGCCATCAGGGTGGGGAGTGGCCATTGGTTTTGAGTCATACCTGTAGGCTCCTATTCAGATCCTGAGTACAGGTTCCAAGAAGCTGTCCTCCTCCCCAACAGCCACCACAGTTCCCCCGATTGGAAACATAACCCTCTCCTCACTCCACCAGCCTCCACAGGAGCTTCTGCCCAGAGCCACAAGCAGACCAGCTTGGATCATGGGGCACTGAGCACCTGTAATATTCTGTGCTTCTCCCCTGATGTCTGAAGGCCAGTGCAGCCTTGGGCCTGGCCCACAGTGGCTGATGGTGGAATGAATCAATGGCCAAGCAAAGGTCTGCCAGCCCCTGCAGAAGAGCCAAGCTCTCCTGCCCAGGTGAATCCCCTTCATCCCAGATCCCTCTCTGCTTCCCCATGCCTGGAAACCACACCTCTCATGCCTTGCCTGGGATTCATGAGTGAACTCCCAACACCTCTTGAACACGAAACCTGTCTTCATTCTACTGTCCTTCTGAAAGGACACCTTTTGGATAAATGAACCCAAGTGTCCCAAAAGCATCTGCCTGAGCAACTATGAATGATGATCTTTCCTCTTCCCATGTGTGTCCTCCGGGAGCCCCATTTTGCCAAGTCCAGAAGAGGTTCATCTGTTCTCATCGCTAGCCACTAGATGGCAACATCAGGAATTGTTTAATTTTCCAAAGAAAGTTGCGTGGGGAACCACACAGTTCTAAATAAAGCAAAAAGCAATGAATAAGAGGAAGTAGGGGAAGTGGAAAGGTAGGGATTTAGAATTCCCCATCCCTTTATGTGGCTGTATAACCTGGGCACATCCTTTAATCTCCCAGAACTTCTGCACCTGCAAAATGGGGCTAAGAGCAGTAGCTACCTCTTAAGGTAATGCTGAAAGACCCGACCCAGGAGCATATCAACCTCCTGGGGAGCTTTAAAAAATAGTGAAGTCGGCCGGGCACAGTGGCTCGCGCCTGTAATCCCAGCACTTTGGGAGGCCAAGGCAGGTGGATCACTTGAAATCAGGAGTTCAAGACCAGCCTGGCCAATATGGTGAGACCCTGTCTCTAGTAAAAATACAAAATATTATCCAGGTGTGGTGGCATGCACCAGTAAGCCCAGCTACTCAGGAGGCTGAGGCAGGAGAATCGCTTGAACCCGGGAGGCAAAGGTTGCAGTGAGCTGAGATCACACCACTGCACTCCAGCCTGGGCGACAGAGCAAGACTCCGTCTCCAAAAAAAAAGAAAAAAAATAGTGAAGACCAGCTTCCACCAGGCCAATTAAATCAGAATCTCTACGTGTGCCTTCCCCCAGATAATACTTGGATACGGGGAGGGGAGCTGGCTGGGCAGTTCCAGGGCACATCCTGAAGTGAGAATCTCGGCTCCAGGGCGGCAGTTCTCAAGCTTGGGAATGCATCAGAGTCACTGGAAGCTCTTGGTAACACAGATTGCTCGGTCTCACCCCCAGAGCTTCTAATTCAGCAGGTCTGCGGTGGGACCCCAGGATTTGCTGATACTGCTGGTTGAGGCCACACTTTGAGAACCACCATCTTGCAAAGAAAGAGAGTATGAGTAAGCTGGTGCATATAGAACACTAGGTGGCTTGAGTCCAGGAGTTCAAGACCAGCCTGGGTAACACAGTGAGACCCTGTCTTTACCCACACAAAAAAAATTTTAATTATCCAGACTTAATGGTATGTGCTTGTAGTCCCAGCTACTCAGGAGGCCAAGGCTGGAGGATCACTTGGGCCCAGGTGCTTGAGGCTGCAGTGAGCCATGATCGTGCCACTGCACTCCAGCCTGGGCAACAGAGCGAGACCCTGTCACTGCCCCCACAACTGCCCAGCCGAAAAAAACACTAAGCTCCATGACTGGCCCACAGGAGGCAGCGTGGGTTTTTTCCTAACAGCAACCAAGTGTAAATTCTCCAACACTACTTGGGTTTCCAACAATTCAAGCCATTTCCGACCATAACTACCAGAGTTATTGCAGACTTCATGGGTTAATAAAGGCTTAGACACTAGCCACAAGCAGGGTCGCCAGGTGAACCATGCTTCTGCCTGCACAGCTACAAGTTTAGGGGTGCCCACAGGCACAAATTATCCTCCAGGTTCGATAATTTGCTAGAATAACCCACAGAACCCAGAAAGGGGCTTTGCTTTTGATTACTCATTTATTACAAAGGATACAACTCAGGAGCAGCCAATGGAAGTGCCACATAGGACAAGACACGGGGGTGGAACGCAGAGTTTCTGTGCCCTCTCTGGGAATGCCAGAGAAAGAGGCATCATTCATCAGTTTACAAAGCACTTGGAGAATTGTTACTCACGTGACCACTACAGCTGCCTGTGAGTTCAGCAGAACATGGCAAGGTACAACCTTTTCATGCAGAAAACTGAGAGGAAAAGCGCTGGTGAGCAGTCAGCCTTACACACGCCTTCACGCCAAGAGACCAGGTGGCAGCAGAGCCTGGGGTCAGAAAACGGGGGCTTCTGCTTCCCAGCCCACTGCTCTTACCCCTGTGCCCCTCTGCCCTGGAGAATCGGACTTGTTAGGACTGTTTGTAAACCAAGAGTTAACAGGCTCAGAGACATGCCTATGCATATGGAGCTTTAGCACAGAGGCTGGGAGGATTCTTTCTTTTGGCTGCTCAGAGCCTCTCTTTTTTCACTCTTGGTTCTCAGCGGCAAGGTAGGTGGGTGGGTAAAGCTGGGGATCCTCAAAGCCTCCACCACCCTGTGTGGTCAGTCCCAGCCAATCAGACCTGAGTTTTCCCTAGCAGCCTCCTTCCCCGGGACCAGCTCAGACACGTCCTCCCCAAGCTGGATTTTGCCCAGGGGACTCGTCTCAGGCCACAGAGGGCAGTGTGACCGAGGGATGTGCAGGTGGCCTAGAGAAGAGACCCAGACAGGCAGGAGGCAGATGGCCTGGGCTTCCTAGTTCTGGGCCTGCTGCCACACTGCCCAGCTGAGGGCTGGTGTGGAGCCGTGTCTGTTTGCCCCATCAAGAGGTGGGAGGGATTGACCCGCCTTCCTGCCCCACAGATGGTGCAGCCTCCGACCTATTGTTTTCCAGGATGCTTTCACAGAGGGCACAAGGAATGTAGGGTCTAGAAACAGGAAGTCCTGGCTTCCGCCTCACGAGGCTTCCTCCAGACTCAGGCCTGCCCTCCAGACAGCCAGGCAGGGACGTTGGTCCCACCCTGCCCTGCCTGGCTCGCTGGACCACACCAAGGAAGGTCTTGCCCTCTCCGGGCTTCTGCAGGTGATAGATAGACAGGAGGCTTGAGCACTGGGGTAACCGATGACTCCAGACAATGGAGGAGGAAGATGCTGCCCAAGGCCTTAACCTGGCTGCACCATGAATACAGCACATGCGGTCACATCCGTGTGGATGCATTGCACACACCATGCATGTTCTTGCACACTCACATGGAGCCACACGGCTGCCAGACACCGTGCACATGCCACACCCATGCCAACACGCTCACAAGTATACACGGTTGTCCTCACACACACAGGGGCCCCACCATTCACCTCTCCGCAGCTTCACTGTCATGACAAACATGTATTGAGCACTTACGGTATACCAGAGACTATGCTATGCACTTTTCATGCAGCTTCTCAATTAGTCCTTCCAGCAACCCTGGGAGGAAGGCAAGCCATCACCCCCATCTTACAGAAGGGAAAACTGAGGCACCGAAGGCCTTGTGGCTTGTCCAGGTTCGGCCAGACCGTAAGCGGCAGATGTGCCCCAGCACATAGCCACAGGGCAACACTTTCCCCCTGTGCTCTGAGAGCACCACTTCCCCATCAGCCTTCCCAGGATGTTGTGAGAGAAAAGTGAGAAACATCTGGGAAAGCGCTCCCTCCCTCCCTCCCTCCCTCCCAGGGGCTACAGCAAGGCATTGTTCTCCCTGGGAATTCAAACCCTGTTCACTTGGCCTTTCCTGGCCAAAGAGAGGCTACACTTAGCCCCCTCCCTCACCCAGCTCCAGCAACTGCATCCTGAGCCACAGTCACTTGCAGTTCCTCAGGCCTCTCCCTAGCCTTACCACAGCCCACAGGAGCCAGCCAGGCCAGCCCACAACTGCATGTGGATATGGTAGACTGGACATGGGGGAGCTCCTCCTAAAATCCAGGGGTCCTTGGGTCCCTGGCTGGTATGAGGCCCTCAGAGGTGCCCTGCCTGAGCTCCTCAGTGTGGTGTGACAGGCCCTCTGCCACCCAGCCTACTCCCCAGCCAGTCCTTCTTCCCCTCCCAGCACCTCAGTTCTCCCCCACTCCTTGGAATGTCTTCTCCTTCCCTAAGAGGCCTCCTTGCCTGTGACCCTGCCATTCTGCTGTCTGCAGAGCCCTTCCCCCACTCCGCCTTTGGTGAGCTCCTGATTCTTTCAGATCAGCTTGGGAACCCAGTCCTCCAGCAACTCCCAGGCCACCTCGTCCAGTCACCCCCAACTCAAGGTGCATACCTCTGTCACTCAGTGTGTCCCATGCCTGTCTTGGTGTCTGTCCCTCCCACCAGAGTGGGGCACATCAGAGACAAGGACCCAGCTTGAGTCACCTCCACGTCTCCATGCCTAGCACGGGGCTGGGCAAAGCCCGAGTGTCAAGTGTATTTTCTAAATAACAAATGAACATAAAACATTGGTGAACAATGCCAAGTTATTAGAAGAAGGATGGTGCTATTGAGTGAGCATTAAACTGGGAAGAGAAACATAAGGGTTGAAATCCTGGTTCTGCTACTCAGAAGCTGTGTGACCTTGAGCAAGTTACTCAGCCTCTCTGAGCCTCAGCTCTGTCATCAGGGAAATGGGAATACAAATAGCACTTCCATCTTTCAGGGCTACTTCGAAGCATCATTACATGAGAAAATGGAGGTGGAGTGCATAGACAGAGTGTGGCAGAAGCTTCTCAGGGGTGCTTTCAGAATAGGAGTCTGGAAGGCTGCATGGGGGGTGTGGCGAGTTTGATCTGAACACTGAGGGGCTGGGAGCTTTGGGCCGTAGAGGGAGGAAGTAAAGCGCATCCTAGGTGGGGAGGACAGCGTGGGAAAGGGCTTGGAAGAGAGAAGCCTCAGATTGGATCTAGAGTATTCAGCAAGGTTCAGCAGACACACACAAGCCTGGTGTGAACTAGACAATACCACACTGGACTTGTTACTTAATTCTGTAAAATGGGCAGACCCTCAACCCTCTCTCAAGGACCCCATGAAGTATGAAAAATAAGATATCGAGCCTGAGAGGGATGACATGTAGGAGGTGCTCAGGTAGTGCTGATGACTCTAACTCCTGCCTTGTCAAGGGACTGCCTCTTTTAATTCCCTGGATCCCCATTCCCAGCCTGGTGCATAGCTGGGCACCCACCAGGACTGAGAGACTGGTTGATTGATTGATTGACTGATTTGGTGACTCCTTGGAGCCTTCAGGAAAAGAATCCACTGTCCACCAGAACATACCACAGAACACAGGCACACACTCAGCCCTGCACCTCGTGTCTGCCTCAACATACCAATCAGTATTTCATCCACCCATTTATTCATTCATTCATTCATTCAAAAAGTGGGCTCTTCATCCCTGCCTGGTGCCCACCTTGAGCTCATGTCCAAGAGCCCCAAAGTGAGCTCGGCCCAGTTTCTGCTCAGAGGATTCTCAGCTGTGTCTGCGGCTCCCATCAAAAGCGTTCTGTTTCTTGTAGAATCACAGCTGAAGGTAAGACCCCTCCCTGCTCCTCCCTCCTGGGCCTATAACTCCCAACACAAGCTTTCTGTTTCTTGTAGAATCACAACTGAAGGTAAGACCCCTCCCTCCTCCTCCTTCCTGCTCTTCCTCCTTCTGAGCCCCAGCAGACTACCTCAGATGGAACCTATTCTCTGTTCCCTAGAGGTTTGTCTGCCCCTCAGCACAGCACAGCTGGCTGGGCAAAAGGGTTTTTCCTTTGCCTGTAACTGAGCAGATGGGCTCACCAAGCCCTCTGCCATCAGACCATCCATCACCTGCCTGGACTTTCCCTGCTGGTTCCTGCAACCCAGGGAGCAGTGGGCTGACTGCCCGGTTCTAACAAGTGCACAGTTTCAAGTTCACATTTGGGGAGCACTCACCTACTACCAGGTGCTAGGGATAAGCACCCAAATAGGACACAATCCCGGTGGGAAAAGAGAGGAGGGTTGTGAAGGAGGTCTGTATAAAGTGCCCGGGAGCTCAGAAGAGGGAGTGGAGTGCAGAGAGAGTGAGATAGGGGTGGCTCTGATGGGACTTTGTGAGCTGGTGAGGAAGGAGAGAGAGGGAAACACACAAGGTGGAATAGCATGGGCAAAGTCCCGAGGCATGAGGCTGCAGGGCTGCACCACGACCACGCCTGCTGAAGCTGATGGCTTCATTTTCCTGCCCTATCCTTTGGTGTCTCATGCTGTGGGGAGGAAGGAAAGGGAAGTCCCATTTGGAGAACCCCTGCTATGTCCTGACACAGTGCTACTCACTCAGTTGCAGCAGGACAGGAAAGCTTTTGGGAAGGAGCTGGGCTCTGGAAACAGAAGCATGGCTCTGAATTTCCATTCCACCACTGATAAACTCTGATCTCGGAAAGCCTTTCACTCCCAGCCTCTGTCTTCCCATCTGCATAATGGGCCAACAGTAGTACCGCCCCCCAGGGTTGTCCCGAGGTTTGAGTGAGAAGCCCCAAGGAGAGCTTAGTGCCTTGGCAGCACCCACAAAGGCTATGGTCCCCAAATGTGACAACACAAACACATAGGTCTTGGGATTCCATCGCCAGCCACTCTGCCCATCGGCCTGGGGTGGGGCCCCGGGAATCTGCATATTCAATCCCCTTCTCCCAGGACTAATAGCTTGAAGACCACGCTTCGAGAAACACCCACACCATAAGGCTTGCTGGTCCTGTCATTTATTTTCATTGTCTCATTTGAGCTTCCAGACAGCCGGCAAAGTCTGAACAGATAACCCAATCCACAGAGGCAAGTCAGCTGCCCGGCTCACACAGGCAGCAATGGGTCATGCTAGGATCCAAACGGGGTCTGCCGCCCCCACACCAGCACCTCTTCGAGCAGCAGTTCCTGCCGGGTTAGCCTTCATCCTGGCAGAGGCTGGGTGGGCGTCCCAGGCCTTGTCGCCCCACCCCCAGTGCCTCCACTCTTGCTTCCTCCTCTGCTGCTAATCTGATCTCACAGACCATCCCATTTCCTGCCGGCCCACCGGCCGCCTTCCTTGCTCCCAATGGCACTTCCTGGCCTTGTGCCCTCCTGTTACCTCCTTTGCCACCAGAGAGGCTGGAGCAGAGGCTGGGCAGTGCCAGACATCAGGCATGAGATCCTCAGGGAGACCAAGGAGACACCAGCCTCTCTCCTATAGTCTCAACTACCTCTGCTATGGTGGCCCCATCCCCATCCCTGGGGCCCACAGCCCATGCCCAGCTAACCATTCCTTTGTTTATGGACCACAGGAAAAGCAGGTTTCAGGGCAGAGTCAACTTCCTCGTGGACTGGGAGTACAAAGGGAATTGGCAGATGGGGACAGGACAGGCCCTGTCCCCATCTGCCACCAGCCCCAAGTCTGACACCCAGCAGGAAGCAATGCCCAGGCCAGTGTGTCCCCATGGGCACGTAGACCATGAGGACAGGCGGTCAACACAGGCGAGGGTGAGAGGAGTGTGGACTGGAACACAGGAGACAGAGCACTGTCCTGCTCCTCTGTGGCCAGCCCACCCTCTGGACAGGAGAAAGCAGAGTTAATCCTGTTGGAGAAGGAAACGCTGAGCTGTTGTTTGTTCGTTCCACAATCAGCGGTTGAATTGCTGGATCCCACTCAGAATCCCGCCCCAAGGACTGTTCTTCTTCCAGCAGGTCACTCCTCACGCTCCAGCATCGTCTGTCTTCCCATCTGCTGGATGCTCCCTGGGGACACGAGCATGCTGCCATAGTTTAAAAAAACCCTCCCGCTTCTCTGCTCCCATTCACTGTAAGACTTGGCGAAGGAGACACAGTCACATGTGACTCCACGTCCCCGTCCCCCTTTCTCTAGCCCCTCCAATCTGTCTTGTCTGCCTTTTCCTGTTTAACCTGCTCTGGTCACAGTCATTGATGACCTCATCTTTCAAATCTAAAGTCAAGTCTCAGGCTTCACGCTCCCCAGGCTGACCCACTGACCACTCCCTGCCCTCCTCCTCTGCCCTCTCCTGGCATTCCTCCTTCATCACTGGACTCTCTTTTAAAAGATCCCCAAATGTCAGAGGGCCTGAGTTCTCCCTCCCTGCAAGCTCATCCATGCCCATGGCCTCAGGTGCCATGCAAAGCTCATGGGTTCCAAACCTCAGCTCCAGCTGGACTCAACCCTGCCTCCCCCACCAGCCTGACATCTCCACCTGGGTATCTAACAAACATCTCAAACTCAACCTGCCTGAGACAGAGAAATTCCTATCTACTCCTCCTCCAAAAATATCCTTCCATCTCACTCCCCATCTTGTGCTCTGATTTGCTAAGCACCCCTGGGCCCTCTCTTTCTCAGGGTCTCTGCTTGCCCAGCTGTATAATAAAACAAGTTTGGGACTTCCCAACCAATCGCCCTGGAAAAACAGAAGCAACTCTTCAAAGGACAGATTCCCAGGGTCTGCCCTCAGAGATTCCAAATCATTTGATCTGGGGCGAGCCCAGGCCTCTGTAGTTGTTAGAAGCTCCTCCAGTGTCTCTCCTGGTTAGCAGAATCTTGGCCGCTCCCTTTCCCCAGCCTCCTGGATCTGCTGGGCTCTGGTCCAGCCTCAGTGTCACTGTCTTTCACATCCCTCTTTGATTCTCATTTATCTCAAGAGCTCTGTGATGCTGAGGCTGTGATTATCCCCATTTTATGGATGAGAAAACTGCAGCTCCAGGGTGACATGACTGGCCCAAGATCACATCAGAAGCAGAGCTCGGTCACTTGACTCCACCCAATTCCTAAAGGCAAATGGTTCCTACAGACCAAGGCTGGCATCCATGCCCACCCCAACCAGGAGAAGCCAACCTGGCCCTGCAGAGCCAAGAACTGCTGTCTCTTTCCCATCTCCTGAAGCCTCCCCATCACCTTTAAAGTCCATCCCCACAAAGACATCATGGGGTCACCAGGAAAATCAAGCTCTGGGGCTAGGCTGACCCCAGCGCAATTTTTGGCTCTGTTATATCCCAGCTGCGTGGCCAAGCACCTTAAACCCACTGAGCCTCAGCTTCCCAGGCTATAAAATGGGGGCAATAAGACCGGGCACGGTGGCTCAAGCCTGTAATCCCAGCACTTTGGGAGGCCAAGGCAGGTGGATCATGAGGTCAGGAGTTCAAGACCAGCCTGGCCAACATGGTGAAACCCCATCTCTACTAAAAATACAATAAATAGCTGGGCATGGTGGTGCATGCCTGTAGTCCCAGCTGCTCGGGAGGCTGAGGCAGAGAAATGCTTAAACCTAAGAGGCAGAAGTTGCAGTGAGCTGAGGTCACACCACCGCACTCCAGCCTGGGTGACAGAGCAAGACTCTGTCTCAAAAAAAAGGGGTGATGACACCTGCCTGCAGCATTCCAAGGAGGGTTAAATGTGCTGTTGCAGCTAAGGGTCCCCACAGCCAGGACCTTGGCAGGTGCTAGGCTCAGGGTCCCAGAGCTGAGGTCAGGAGTTGGGGTTCAAGTGGGGTGTCCCAGGTGGGGTCCAGGGCCAGGCCTCTGTGGAAACAGCTATCTGGGGCCAAGGCAGCCACCCACCGAGGGGCCTGCCTATCTGCAGTCAGCCCAGCCCTCACAAAGGAACAATAACAGGAAACCATCCCGGGGGGAAGTGGGCCATGGCCAGCTGGAAAACCTGAAGGGGAGGCAGCCAGGCCTCCCTCGCCGGTGGGGTGTGGCTCCCCTCCAGAGACAGTCGGCCAGCGGGCTCCACAAAGCTCCACTCACACTCAGCCCTGGACGGACAGAGAGCCCGACGGAATAGAGACGTCCCTCAGCCCGCAGGCACGGTGAGTGGGGCTCCCACATTCCCCTCCACCGCAGATCCACCACCCTGCGCCCAAAGCGGGAGGGTCTGTAGAATAGGTGTCCTAGTGCTCCCAGGACAGAGCAGCTCCTGAAGGGCATGCTGGGCCTCCTTGTGGCTCAGAGCAGGGTCGGGTAAGGTGCACCCAGAGGTGGTGTCAAGGGCACAAATGGGCATCTCGCAGGGCAAGGGCTCGGCTCTCCCACAAGTGGACTCTCCAACTCAAAAGGGCCCACTGGCCTTCATCGGTGCCAGGCTCAGAGAGGGCAGGATTCTGCCCCAGTCACCCATCATGCCAGGGCAGAGGACTGGCACCCAGGCTTTGGCCTCCCCTCTGTGCCTTTAACCTTACTGGAGAGGATTTACCAAGGCCTGACACCCCCTCCTCAGCCCCATTCCCATGCGCCACCGAAACTCTATGCTGGGATCTGGGGAGGGGCCCAAAAAGGGGAGCTCTGAGCCTCGGCCTCTCTCTATCTGCCAGTGCCAACATTTCAGAATAGGCAAACTGAGGCTTGGCTCTGGGCACTTGAGGCCCTGCCCGTGAAATCCCCTCCTTTCCCTACCCCAAAACCATAGGGGCTGCTGTGTGTTGGAGGGAGCCATAGTCGGGACAGTGCCACCCCCCCTTTCTCCTCTCAGCACCCTTTGAAAGGCTAGGGTGCCAGAGCCCCAAGGCCCTCACAGCCCAGGAAGTCCCCCAGAAGCAGGAGGTCAGGAGGTCAGGAGGTCTGGGCCAAGAGCCTGGCCTGGAGACAGCCGCCTGGGGTACAGATCCCAGCTCTCCCATTTGCTCTGGGGTGACCTTGGGAAAGCTACCTAGAGTTTCGAAACCGCAGTGGGGAATAAGAGATGACGTGGGCTCATTATTCTACCATTAACAACGCCACAGAGTAGACCTATTCTTTCTTTGTATCTCAGTGAAGGCAACTGAGCTTTAGAAAAATATGAGCCGGTGTGGGGATTTGAACCAGGACCTCATACCCCAAAGCCCCAGCTCTTTCCCCAGGTCTCAAGTGTCCTGTCTGTGAAATGGGGAAACAATGTTTCCTCGGTCAATCAAGTGAGGTGATCTACATCTCTGGTGCTGGGAATGGCACTAGGGCTTGAAGGAACAGTGGCTGGGTGTACCAGCTAGCCCAGAGCCCATCCTGGCTGTGAATGTCATAAGTTTTGACCTCGAGGTACAGTCAAGCCCCATCAGTGAGGGGTCCTCAGGTGCCCAGCAGGTACGAGAAAGGGGGTGCAAGTAAGAGGGCATTGCTAGCACCTCTGAGCACCTGCTCCACACCAGCCTCCCTCCCTGGCATGGACGTTTCTCCTGTGTGATGGGCAGATAGGATTCTGACCACAGAGGAAGGGCCTTCCCAGGAAGGCAGCTCTGAGGAACCGAGGGTGTACCTGGAGGGCTCCTTTGCCACAGGCCACTGGAGCCAGGGCCATGAGCCCTGGTCCGTCCTCAGGTGGTGGGAGCCTGGAATTCTCCTCTGCCTGCCCTGGAGGGCAGCAGGTACTCTCTGAGGAGCCCAAGAGCTGCTTAGGCCCCGGGCAGCCCTGCCAATTTCAGCTTACTGTGGTGAGGGGTAGGGGAGGTGCCTGGAAGGGGTTAAGCTGCCCGCCTGGCAGCCCCAGCCTGAGCTATTGTGTTGCTAAACAAGAGCCGGACATGAGGGCAGGAAGCCAGATAGGGCCACACATCTTCTGAGAAGCTGGATGATTCGCTGTTGACTCAGGGACACGCAGGGGACACAGTAGACACCGTCCCAGGAAGAATCTTCAGCCCTTTGGCTCACCTGGACCCATGCCTGGTCCCTGCATATTCTCTCTGCACCCCTTCAGTCACGCTGAAGTGACTACAAGAATTCCCATTTGACAGATGGGACCATCAAGGTTGAGGGAGGCTGTGAGACCAGTCCAAGTTTACACAACCAGCACGAGGTAGAAGAAGGGTGTGAGTGCAGTCCCTTCTGACCCACATTCCACAGTGAAGCTCAGAGGGGAAAAGCGGGGCAGTGCAGGCCACAGAGGTAGGCACAAGGACAAGCCAGGAGCCCGTCATCCCAGGGGGAGGAAAGTTCTAGAAGGCAGGTCCTGCCCTCAGGAGCTTCACTTCTGGCTGAGGAGATACTAAAAAGTCTGTCCTGACCCAGGTTCCAGCTGGGGTTAGGTGGGTAAATCACAGAGGGCTTGCTGAAGGAAGAGTGGGAATCAGAGGCCAGGAGGCCTCAGGCAGCCTCTCTGCAACCTAGGCCTCAATCTTCCCATCTCTCCAGGGTAGGGGGTGGTCCCTAAACTCATTCAGGGACGTCCAGGTTGTCTGCCTTAAACCACAGCAAAACAGTCAGGTCCTGGCAGGTCCGGATACTGGAAGGAGAAGGAAGTGGGACCCAAGGGCCAGCCAGGCGGGTGGTGAATGAGATTTCCTTCTGCAGAGGAACAGAAAGAGTACGAGGTGGGCCTAGAGTAGCGCCAGGAAATGAGGTAAAGTGTAAGTCAGCCAGTCGAGGCCACACCCCCCAGGCTGGAGGGAGTGGGTAGATAGGAGTCAAGATACCCACACACTTACTGAGCACCTACTGTGTGCCAAGCTTTGTACCCATGATCTCATTTAATCCTTCTGCCCAGGGAGGCAGCCATTGTTGCCTTCATTACAGATGAGGAAGCTGAGGCTCAGCAAACAGGGGATGAGCTCAAGGTCACACAGCTCCTGAGCAACTGGGCAGGTTCAAACAGGCAGGTGCAGCCCCTGCTGCCCTCACAGTCTGGGACAGTCAGGAAGCCCAGAGAAGGCTGGAAGGCTCCTTGGCATGACCATTCTCACCTTGAAGTCTGGAGCTGTCCCATTAGGAGGCAGGGGGATAGACTAGACGGCTCGGAGCCCAGAGATTCCAGCACAAATTTGTTTCACATCACAAAATAGGGCTGGCCAATTGGTACCCTCTACCTCAAGACTGCACTGAGGATTCGGGGGCTGAGTTTAAGTTCAGTGGGAATGAAGTTGAACTCTGCCCCCGGATCCTCAATACAGTCTTTGAGTGAGTGATGGGTGATATCCGCCACAGGTGTGGAAAGGGGCACGTGGCAAGCTGGGTTCTGTTTTTCTAGCCCTGTCTTATAAGGTGCTCAGGGGTGTTTGCCTATTCATTGAGTACTTTTTTTTTAGACAGAGTTTTGCTCTTGTAGCCCAGGCTGGAGTGCAATGGTGCAAACCCTGCTCACTACAACCTCTGGCTCCCAGATTCAAGTGATTATTCTGCCTCAGCCTCCCAAGTGGCTAGGATTACAGGCCTGTGCTGTCAGGCCTGGCTAATTTTATAGTAGAGATGGGGCTTCACCATGTTGGCCAGGCTGGTTTCGAACTCCTGACCTCAGTGATCTGCCTGCCTTGGCCTTTCAAAGTGTTGGGATTACAGGTTTGAGCCATTGTGCCCAGCCAGGGACTCTTAAGAAGGATAATTTTGTTGTCCCTGAAGGATCAAAATCCTATTGGTGATCTTTTAAGCAGTCCAATTACAGCCCATCCCACAGGCCATCAGAGGAACAAGGAGGAGCTTCTTTGAGTTATACCGACAGTCGCACCCAGTCTGACCACCCTAGGTGTTGTCTGAAAATATACAGATTTGTTTCTAAATCCCATGAGTGGGGAGGGAGTGGGTGGCAAGACCAGAACTGGAGCTGGCGCCAGGCTGACAGGCAGCACCTCTGGGTCTGGGGCCTTGAGTTCGTGCAACCAGGTATGGCTTGAGTAGACTCAGGCCCAGAACCGACCTTGGCAGAGATAGGCCAGGAGATAGAGGTTGTGCTGGTGGCAGGTGGCAATCAGAAGACCTCATGGAGGAGGCAGTCTGGGGCTTGAGAAGAAGTGAAGCGTTAACCCAGGAAACAGCAAAGCAGGGCATCCCAGGCAGAAGGAACAGCCTGTGCAAAAAACCTGCTGCTAAGAGAAGAGCATTGTACATTTCAGAAACCTCTAGTTCTCCTCACAGCTGAAGAAGGATAGAAGGGGCAGGGAGGTGGAGGAGAGGATGGGCAGGGGACACATGCTAGGCCTTAAGGGCTGCCTCAGGAGCTAGACTTCCTCCTGCAGGGAGTGGGGAGGCTGTTGGCAGAACTCGAAGTGAGGGGAGCAGGTCTGGGACCCACAGGAGCCTATCCCAGGGCCAAACTGAGCCACAAACCAGGAGGAAGCACAAGGGGCCAGGTCATAGCTGCCTGGCCAAACCCCATTCCCGAGCCTCCCAGAGCCTCACCCTTCATCCTCCCAATGCCTATGGCTGCCAAGACCCAGCTTTCAATGCCTGGGCTCGAGCAGATAATTTGAGTCCCCAGAGGAGTTCGGGGGTCACTGGGTCCCAGCACTCTCCTGGACTGAGATTTGAGCTGTGGAAAGGGAAGGTGGTAGGGACAGCTGCCGAGGCCCACACACAGAGCTGGGACTCCAGTGCCCCCACGCCAGCAGACATACCTCCTGCATGTTCCAGACTGGCTCCTCCCAGAGCCCTGCCCTTCATCCCTGACCCGAGGCCTCTGGGCTGGAGTCCAGAGCCTGCAGGAGGCTGGGCTGGGACCCTAGCTGAAGGCGGGTGTGCTGGGGTCAGGGAGGAGAGCAGCCAGGCCTACACGGAGGAGCCCTGCAGGAGGTGGCCTGGGCAGGTGCCTGTGGTCAGGGCTGTGCACTCGTGAAGGCATGTTTGAAAGTGTCACAGGTCCATGTGGCCTGCAGATGTCATGTGTGTGTCCTGGACCTGGAGCCTTCCTCTGCCCTGCCCCTGAGGCCCTCCAGCCTATTGAAAACCCCCCACATTACAAAGCCCAGACTTGGCCCCTGGAATCTAAGGCTTGAGTGGGGCCTGGTCAGGTCGAGGGGCGGAGATCTTCCTGGTGGTCAGGGGTAGGACCAGCTCTGGGGCATTTCCTGGGCTGCCCCACTGAGGGGTTCCCACCTGGGTCCAGACTTCCTATGTCCTATTTAGCTACAAAGCCAGGGGTCCCAGGGAGTCCCAAGCTCTAGCCCCTCCCCTCCCTTCCCTTCCTCTCTCTTATGTCCCTAGCCTCTTTTTGACACTAACTCAGCGCAGAGCTGATCTGATCTCACAGCCCCTTAGAGGCAGAACCCCAAATAGATGGACACCCACAAAGGAAAAGGGCCATTTCCTGAGCTGCCCCACTGAGGGGCTCCCAGCTGGGTCCAACATATGCACTTTCAGCTAGGCTCTCTGAGCCTCAGTTTTCTCATCTGTGAAATGGGAATAAGTCCTACATCCTGGGGAGAGTGTGAAAATTAAATGTGCTGGTGTGGATGAAGACCAAGGACTGAGAATAGTTTATTATTACATGTGAATGTCACTACCAAAGGGAGCTTTGTGTGCTGTCCCACAGTGTGTCAGTGAGAGGCAGGACTCACTCCTGCGACTGGTCCTCAGACCCATCAGGACCCTCTCCATCTACGTGCTCCCACAGTATCCTCTATTTGTCCATCAAAGCGCATGTCTCCATTTCAAACTGCATTTTTCACCACGTGATTGGTGTCCCTCTCTCCCATGGAAGTGAAGTCTGTGAAGCCCATGTTTATTCCCACATGGAATTAAGTACCTGGCCCATAGTAGATGCTCAATAAATGTTTGCTGCATGATTGTATAACCCCAGGACTCTAGAAAGGGCTTCAGAGAAGTGGTGACCTGTGTCCTAAATTCAGGCAGAGGAGAGAGGACAGCAAGTGCACAGGCAGAAAGGATATGACCAAGCCTGGTGCGATGAGGAGCTTCCCAGAGAGTGAATGTCCTGTGGGCTGGAGCTACACCTGGAGGCTCACCAGGCACCTGCAGACCCAGACAGGCAGCTGGAGAGGAGCAGAAAGAGCCGCAGAAGCCCCATTCTTTCCTCAGGCTGTCCAGGTGGCTCAGCCTTCAGAGAACCCCTCAGTCCCCAGGCCTGGCCTAGGTGTCTGGGTTCTGATCCCAGTTGCCCTATCCATGGCAGATACAGACAGACCTGGACCCCAGAGGCCTCTGAGGTCCCAACCTCCCATGGGGCATGGTTGAGCATGGTCATCCCCTCTATTCTCCAAGGCTCCCCTGCTGCTTATCCTGGGCTCCATGCCTGCCCACCAGCGGCTTCAGGCCACTGACTCTGTCCTTTAATTTTGGGTCCTCTAGAACTCCCCAGACTCACAAAGGGTTAAGAGGGCCCACCCTCCTCCATCTGGAACTGTCCCCAAACCCTCTCACGTGGCTCTGGGGACAGCAGCATCGACAGGCATCTTGGATGCCTGGGATACAGGCAGGCACCTGGCCTCAGCGTGCCTAGCACCTATACCTGAGTTGCCAAGAGTGGCCCCTCCCTGCTCACCACCATAATCAGCCTGTTGCTGGGCTGCTCAGCTGGGAATTTCTGAGCATGGAAATCACTTCCAAATCCTCAGACCCTCTGGATGTCTGGAGTGCCCCAAATCTACCTGGCAACAGTTTGAGTCTCTCTAGAAACTGCTGAGAACCACCAAGAGACGTGACTCTTACCTACTGAAAGGAAATGGGCTAAAATGAAAAAAGGGCTAGGACCACACCTCCAGAGGAGGCAGCCAAGAGAAATTCAGTTTTTAGCTGTGGCTGCAGCAGATCTGACTGGCCCAGCTTCCTCTGCATCAGAATGAGGAGGAACAAGGGTTTTGTTGAACAAAACCCCCCATTTTAGTTGGCCAAATTTTTTTTTTTTTTTTTTTTTGAGACGGAGTCTTGCTCTGTCATCTGTCACTCCAGGCTGGAGTGCAGTGGCACAATCTCAGCTCACTGCAACCCCCATCTCCAGGGTTCAAGCAATTCAAGTGCCTCAGCCTCCAAAGTAGCTGAGACTACAGGCATGCACCACCACGCCCAGCTATTTTTGTATTTTTTAGTAGAGACAGGGTTTCACCATGTTGCCCAGGCTGGTCTCAAACTCCTGACCTCAAGTGATCTGCCTGCCTTGGCCTCCCAAAGTTAGTTGGCCAAATTTCTAACTCAAAGGGCAAAAGACACAAATGAACATGGATTTTCAGATGGGAAGCTCCCACAGGTATCTCTGAGATTGAGTAAAGAAGGAGACTAGGATGTAAAAAAAAGATCAATCTGGTGAGGATTCCAGATTCACTATTCATGAGTTGTTTGTCTCTGAGCCTCAGTTTTTCTCATCTGTGAAATGGAAATGGTAAGTCCTACATCCTGAAACTAGTGTGAAAATTGAAAGTGCTAGTATGGATGAAAACCAAGCACTGAGAATAGTTTATTATTATTACATGTGAATGTCACCACAGAGATAGAGGGTGGCATGATGCCAAAAGCACTATTGTGGGGGAAAGAGCCTAAGTTCAAATCCTGGCTCTACTTCCTGTGGCTATGTGACCTCAGATGATTCACCCTACCTCTCTGAGTCCCTAATTCTTTACCTGCAAAATGGCAATGCAGACAACTACCTGGAAGGGTTGTTGAAAGGTTTAAATAAAATAACATGTGCCTCAGGGGAGTGCTTAGGGAAGTTAGTCCCCCTCCATTGTCCTAGGCAAGAAAGAGCTGTCTTGGGAGGGTGCTCACAGCTCTGGCGTGGGAATGGAAGTGGGATTCTGTGATCCCCAACTCCCAAAGACCCCATCCCCAAGGCCGGCCCCTTGCCAACAGCTGATTGAGGAGAGCTAAGCACACAGACCTCCCTCTTCCCCGGCAAATGACACAGGTGATGCAGGGTGACTGTGAGAGCCAGTCCCAGCCCTGTCGGAGGGCAGAAGCTTGCTGGTGGCCCCCATATGCACCAAGGGACTTCTCTCCGGGGCTAGCAACAGGGCCCCTGCTGGACACAGAACAGAATCCAAGGGGCTTTTCTGCACCTTTAGAGAACACTCTGTTATGTGGGGCCAGGCAAAGTCCACTGAGGGGGTTAATGTCCCCCCAGGAGCCGCGTGGTCCCAGCCTGTGATTGGTGGACTCTGCTTTGCTGAAGTCTAGTGTAGGTAGAGCCATGCATCTAATGACTGTGATATGTTCTGAGAAGCGAGTTCAGGTGATTTTGTTGCTGTGCAAACATCATAGAGTGTGCTTATGAAACAGATCTGACCGCATAGCCTGCTGCACACCTAGGCTAGATGGTACACTCTCTTGCTGTTAGGCTAAATACCTGTGCAGCATGGTGCCATACTGAATGCTGTAGCCAAGTTTAACATGGCAGCAAGCATTCGTCTATCTAAACATATCTACAGAAAAGGCACAGTAAAAATCCCATATAAATGATGAAAAAGAAAGGAGCCTGTAATCCAGCACTTTGGAAGGCCAACATAGGAGAATCACTTGAGGCAGGAGTTCAAGACCAGCCTGGGCCACATAGTCAGACTCCACCCCAACCGTCTCTACAAAAAAAAATTTAACAATTAGCCAGGTGTGGTGGCACATGCCTGTGGTCCTACCTCCTCTCAGGGCTGAGGTGGGAGGATTGCTTAAGCCCAGGAGTTTGAGGCTGCAGTGAGCCATATTCACACCATACTCCAGCCTGGGTGACAGAGGGAGACCCAATCTTGAAACAAAATAAAAATAAAAATAAAAAATGGTACACCTCTCTAGGGTACTAACCGCGAATGGAGCTTGCAGGACTAGAAATTGGTCTGGGTGAGCCAGGAAGTGAGTGGTGAGTGGCCTGAACGTTACTGTACATTACTGTAGACTTAATAAACACTGTACACTTAGCTACACTACATTTACTTTAAAATATTTTTCTTTCATCAATAAGAAATCAACGTTAGTTTATTATTAGGCCAGTGCAAAAGTAATTGCTCTTTTTGCCATTAAAAAAAAAAAAAGCCACCAGGGGCAGTGGCTCACGCCTGTGGTCCCAGCACTTTGGGAGGCTGAGGCAGGGGGATCACCTGAAGTCAGGAGTTTGAGACCAGCCTGGCCAACATGGTGAAACCCCATCTCTACTAAAAATACACACACAAAAAATTAGCCGGGCATAGTGGCAGGCCCTGTAATCCCAGCTACTCAGGAGGCTGAGGCAGGACAATCACTTGAACCCGGGAGGCAGAGGCTGCAGTGAGCCAAGATTGCACCACTGCACTCCAGCCTGGGTGACAAGAATGAAACTCTGTCTCAAAGAAAATGATGATAATAAAGACATAAATGAAGCACACAATTACTTTTGCACTACCCAGTGTAACATTGTTTATAAAGTGGCTTTGTCTACACCAGCATCACCCCAAACACACGAGTCATGACTCGTGCTACAATGTCACAATGGCTGCAGTGTCACTAGGCCAGCGGAATTTTTAGCTTCATTAGAATCTTAGGGGAATGCTGTACACTAGTGTAGACTTAAACACAGTACACTTAGCTACACTAAATTTACTTGAAAGTATTTTTCTTTCATCAGGAGGAAATTAACCTTAGTTTACTATTAGGATAGTGCAGAAGTGATTGCTGTTTTTGCCATTAAAAACAAAAAGCTACCAGGTACAGTGGCTCACACCTGTAATCCCAGCACTTCAGGAGGCTGGGGCAGGTGATCAGTCCACTGTTGACCAGAAAGTCATTTTGCAGCACACAACTGTATTTCCATTTGACTGATGGCTGCAGTCAGCCCTAGGGATCACTAACCCCGCCCAACAGGCCCCAGGAAAGAGAAAACCACATTCCTGTTCACTGTATTAGAGATAGGGTCCCCAGCAGGAAACAGAGCTTCCCCTGGGGGCCAATGGAAGAGATTTTATGAAGGGACTGCTACAGAGAGGTGGGCTTCCTTAAGGAAACCAACCGCTGCTTGCAGAGGTGGGCTCAGATGTGGAGGTACCCAGGGACCAGCAACAGTGCTTCTGCCTGGAATTTCCCGCCCTCCCCTGGCAGTCCTGCGGCCAGCACTCCGATGTGGGTTGAAGCATCAGCTTTCAACCAATCCACCCACCTCAGCCTCCCAAAGTGCTAGGATTACAGGCGTGAGCCATCGCACCCGGTGGCTTTTTTTTCTTTTTTGGAAATGGCACTCAGATATGGTTTGAAATGTCAGCACTCCCAGAGGCCTTCCTGGACTCACAGGCTCCGCCAGCTGCCCCCTACTCTCTGTGGCACCTCTCATCGTAATTCCCGGAACATCTCTTATCGCCAGCTAATATGTTTCCTCATTGGCTTATTAATTTTCTGTTGTTCCCATTACCGGGCACTCCCCAAGGGCAGGCCCCATCTATCTCGCTCACTGTGGCATCCCCATTGCCTAGCATGGAGCCCATCCTGCGTAGGCACCCAGCACCTATCAGCTCAGAGTGTGGGCACTCACCCTGTCCTGCCCAGAGGCCTGAGAACACTCCCTCTCCCTGTTTCTTGTTTTCACTTCTGTTTTACTTTGTCATCTTTGAGTCACTTCTCACTTGAGAGAGGAAGACAGAATCAAAGCTTGCACTTCCTCTCTGGACAAAGAAGGAAATGACCACAGGGTCTGGGCCCACTGACGCTGGGGCAGGGGTCATGCCCGCCACCTCCCCTGAATCGGGGACCAGCTTCCTGGCCAGGACTCCCAACCTGCCTCCTTTGTTCTGCAAGCCTTTGCTCACTGCCTTCCTCCTGCCTAGAGCATCCTTGAAGGGCCTCAAGTCTCTTCCATTCATGACTGGGGAAACTGAGGCCCAGAGAGGTCAGGGCCTCCCTCAGGCACATGACACCTGCATTCTGGGGCCTAACCCCACCCTGGGAGTCCATTTCCTCCAGGGCCAGAGGCGGGAACTGGAAGGCAGGGGCCCTCAATACTAAAGTCAGTGGGCCCAGAAGTCAGCTGGCCCAGCACAGACACCCTCAGCCCTCACTGAGGTCAGCCTGGCGCCGGGAAATGTTACTAGAGGAGTTACTAGAGTTTACAAATGTCATGTGATATACAGAGTCCAGCCTCTCCCTCTGGCTGGCCAGGGGATAGTCAAGGGAGGAGGCCATCTCATCCAGCACCTTGTAGATCCTTCTCTATCTCCAGATGTGAGCCCTGGTTCCCTCTCCCATGCATCTGTTCTTCCTCTACATCATCCCAGGAGCTGCAGGTAAGTGACACAGGGACCCAGGATGGGTGGACAGATGGAGTCAGGGCTGAGAGAACATGCTAATGGCCAAGGTCACAGCCTGAACTCCCCATGGGGCAGTGGAGAAAACCCCTGTGACTGGAATTCAGAATGAAGCCAGGCCTTGATCTCTGGGGGACCCACGTCCCTACCCCACAGACCTGCCTTCAAGAGTGTGCAACCTGTGCAATCATACAGGACTTGCACTTCAGAGGGCCTCATGCTTGGTTTAATGTTCTGTCTCCTTCTTAAAATTCTTTTGCACTGGGCCCCACAAATGATTAAGCCATTCCTATGAACCCAGACCCTCAACTCACCACCCCACCTACCCATGCTTTTGTGACAGCAAAGCTGACCACTCACTGGAAGATCTGGAGTGAAGGGCCAGCCTGCAGTGTTAAGACAGTTGGATTTTCCTAAGAGCCTTCTGAAGACAGAATCAGTGCAAAGTTGAAAAAGGGGCTTTCAGGCAGGAGCATGTTTGTCGAGAAGAGGCTTTAAATCCTACCCCATAGCAGCTGCTGGGACAAGGGAAGACAGGAGGAAAGGACTTGAACTTCTGGACCAGACAGCCTTGGTTCAAATCCCGGATGTGCTCCTTAGAGTTTAGGTGATTTCAGGAATGTGCCAAAACCTCTCTATTCCTCATCTGCAAAATGAGGGTTATAATTACATCAGCCTGGAGGGTAATGGGGAAGATTAAATGAGATAACATATGTAAAGTTCTTGAGACAGTGCCAGGCAAAACGTAAGTGCTTGATAAAGATTTGCTATCAGACACCCAGGTTCCCTTCTCAGTCCCACCACTTACTCCAATTCAAACAATGAGGATGACCTGAGCACCCAATGCCTGGGGATTTTGGAGCTGCCATCAGCATCAGCCTCACACCCGCTTCCTGGAGACCTTCCCACAGGCCCACCTCTGGGCTCCCATATCCCCTGCACTTGCTTCCATTCTAGCACATGTGACTCACAAATAGAAATGGTTTCCGTCTGTTTCACCCTCTCTGATTTGGAGTTCATCAAGGCATGAAGGGGATCTGGTTCTGCAGGTGTCTGCTGACAGTGAAGGGTGAAGAAGTAAACAGATAAAGGAAGTTCAGTTCCCTATGGGAGCTGCTCACACCCATATGTGGGAGATAGGTCAGAGTGGTGGGAGAAATTATAGGGAAAGGAGGCGAACCTTCTTGAAAGGTCAGAAGGTTTTGCCTACCTTCTGGGAAGAATAAGCTGAAGGCAGCTGTTCTACCCTGAGGCAGAGGGTGAGGAGTAGGTACAAGGAAGTATAGGGAAATTTATCTTAAATGGGCTTGTTTACTCGTGTTGACCTAAAACCTTTGCGCATCCTCCGGCATGACTGCTCCCTGAAAGGGGGAAGATAATGTTAATTACCCGCAGATTGTGTTTGCCCCAGGCTTTCAGCATCTTATCTAGCTATTCTCATGCAAAATACCTGAGTCTAAGTATTCCTTTTATTCTTGCTTGGCCAGAGACAGCAACCATACCCTGAAGGTGTCTCTCCTCTTTCCCCAGATCTGTTCCTCCTGGGAAGATGCAGAAGCTCATGATGCTAGTTGCCACATCAGGTGCCTGCCTGGGCCTGCTGGCAGCAGCAGCAGTAACGGCGGCAGCAGGTGCTAATCCTGCCCAATGGGACACCCCCAGCCTGCTGCCCATCCACAGGCGCCAAAAGAGAGACTGGATTTGGAACCAGATGCACATTGATGAAGAGAAAAACAACTCATTGCCCCATTATGTAGGCAAGGTAAGGCTCGGGCCCCAGGACAGGAGAGGCCATCCACAGCTGGCCTATAGTGACAGTGGTGGTGGTGATGGTGATGGTGGCAAAGATGGTGATAGATATTGTGGTGGTGGTAGGAGTGGAGATGATAAGGGTGAAGGTGTTAGCAATAGTGGCGAAAGTGGTGGTGGTGGAAGCAGTGGTGGTAATGGTAGCAGTAGGTGAGAGTGAGAATGATGCTGGTGAGGATGGGAAAGGGCAAGGTGGTAGTGGGAGTGATGGGAGTGGTGGTGGTGATGATAAGGGGTAGGTGGTGGTTGTGATGATGGAGATGGTGGTGATGATAAAGGAGTAGGTGCTGGTTGTGATGGTGGTGATGACAAAGAGGTAGGTGATGGTTGTAATGGTGGTGATGCTGGGGATGGTGGTGATGATAAAGGGATAGGTGGTGGTTGTGATGCTGATGATGAAGGGGTAGGTGGTAGCTGTGGTGATAGTGATGATAAAGGGATAGGTAGTGGTTGTGATGGTGATGATGAAGGGATAGGAGGTGGCTGTGGTGGTGGTGATGGTGGAGATGAAGGAGTAGGTAGTGACTGTGATGATGGAGATGCTGGTGATGATAAAGGGGTAGCTGGTGGTTGTGATGGTGGTGATGCTGGAGATGGTGGTGATGATAAAAGGGTAGGTGGTGGCTGTGATGGTGGCGATGACAAAGGGGTAGGTGATGGTTGTGATGGTGGTGATCATGGTGATACTGGTGATGATAAAGAGGTAACTTGTGCTTGTGATGGTGGTAATAATGGTGATGGTGGTCATAATAAAGGGGTGGGTGGTGGTTCTGATGGTGGTGATCATGGTGATGATGATGGTGGTAATGATAAAGAGGTAGGTGGTGGTTGTAATGGTGATGGTGATGATGAAGGATAAATGTTGATGGTGGCACTAATAGTGATGGTGATGGTGGTGAGGATGGGGAAGGACAAGGTGATGGTGGTGGTGGTAGTGACGGTAAAGGGGCAGGTGGTGGTTATGATGGTGGTGATGATGGTCCCTAGTAGTGGAATTTCACACACAGTGACAGGTAGATGGACAGTGTGCTTTAAGAGTTTTCTATGAGGAAGAAAGTTTATTTTGAGTGCATTAAAATCTCACTTTGTCAGCTTCTTAGAATGTAAATGCTAGGGGCAAAAACGAACATGTCAATGTACTGGAGAAAGGAAGGACAATTCCAAGCACTGGACTCAGTGCCGGAAAGATAACAGTGGGTTAAGACAGGCATGGTCGCCACCTTCATGGAGATGGAGATCTAGAGCAGCGATCAGCAAACTACCACTTGCGGGCCCAATCTGGCCCACTGCCTGGACTTGCAGATAATTTTATTGGAACACAGCCACATCCATTCATTTACAGATTGTCCACAGCTGCTTTCATGCTACGATGGCAAAGTTGGGTGGTGGTAACACAGACCATATGACCCATAAGTCTGGAAATATTTGCCCTTTACAGAAACAGTTCACCCATCCTGGTCTAGAGGGGCAGTATATGTCAGACAAAGAACCCCGAAAATGGTGTGGGGGTGCCCTTTGGCTATAGAGAAACAGACTGGAGAGAAACTTTTGATGGGGAGGCCCAGTCTGCCCATGGCACCAGCAATGCTTCAGCAGACCTTGGTCTGTGGACCTGGTATAAAGTCATCCCACGCTCAGGCTAAGAAGGTCAGCGTGACCTCACGGTTCAGGGTTTAGGGCAGGACCAACCATGGCTGCCATAAAATTTGCCCATTTGGGAGATTTGGAAAGATCTGTGCAGCATTTGACAAAATTGGATGGGAATGGGGCCAGCTGGGGAATCTCCACTTGGAGACCTGCCCACAGTCAGGTGGCAGTGCCCACGGCTCCCAACAGTAACTGGGATCTTGAAGTCCTACAGCATGGCCACTCATAGGGGAAGACACTTGCCCAGGGTCACACAAGGAGACTAGGACAAAGCCCCAGGAGAACGCAGCCCTATGAAAACCCAGCATTCCTGACTCTGAACACAAATGTGAGCTCTGCGTCATACAGGAAAATGTCGTCAACCCACCTGCATCCTTCCCAGTGGGATAATTGTGCCTTGAATCAGCCTCCAAAGAAAATGTCTGACCTCAAGGAAAATCTATGGAATGAGTCAGGGAGAGCTCATGGAAAGTGAAAGCAACCATTAAAGGGCTCACCCAAGGGTCTTGAGCAGCAGGAAGAACATTTGCCATCATTTGCCAGCAGCGTTCACTTGGCCCCTGGCATAGGACTGGGAGACCAAGGAACCATGGGGGTCCTTACCTGGGGAAGAAATAAGGATGCCTGGAAAGGGCAAGGACAGGGCTCCAAGGATCACCTCCTGGCTCCAGAGTATGTAATCTGAAGGAAGGAAGTCCCTGTTTATCAAGGTCAGAGCCTGGAGCCTTTGTTTACAGACCGGATGGACAATGGGAGTGAGTCCTCAGCCGCCTTCCAAACCCACAAATATGGATTTTTGGCACTGAGATGTTATGTCTAAATACAATGATCTTAGAAAATAGGTCTGGGGGAGTGGAGGCTCCCAGAAACCCATAACCCTCGTCTAATCATCAGAAAAACATCAGACAAATTCCAACAGAGGGGCATCCTGCAAAATACCCAACTCATACTCCCCCAAAACTGTCAAGGTCATCAGAAACCAATGTAAGTCTAAGAAACTGTCACAGCCACAAGGAGCTTAAAGAAACATGACAACACAATGGAATGTGGGATCCTGGAACAGAAAAAGGACATTAGGCAGGAAAAAAAAAAAACAACTAAGGAAACTCTGCATAAATATGGCCTCTGGCGAATAATAATGCATCCGTAATGAGCCATTAATTATAACAAATGCACGACACTCATGTAAGGTGTTCATACTCTGGGAAAAAGAGGAGCAGGCATCTGGGAACTCTCTGCCCTAGTTTCTCAGTTTTTCTGTAAATCTGGAACTGTTCTAAAAAATAAAGTCTAGGGAAGAAAAATTGAAGGGAAGGAAAACAGAAATTGTATGCAGAACTCCAATCACACAGATTTAAGCTGCCTTCCTCCCTCCACCCTCCCTGCCCTGG
Organism: Callithrix jacchus; assembly: GCF_049354715.1. Lineage (NCBI taxonomy): Eukaryota > Metazoa > Chordata > Mammalia > Primates > Cebidae > Callithrix > Callithrix jacchus. Next base: position 23,907,585 of record NC_133521.1, read on the forward strand.
TGGATCCTAACAGACTCACCCAGAGTCCAGTTGGAAGACCACCATCTTATCCTCACCCTGAGCAACTCACACAGGGCCCCAGACTGCCCCCTTCTCTTTGAGTCTCCACTGTCCTTGCAAGCCACAGGTTCTAGAGCTGGGGCAAGGATTCTTCCCTCTAGTTCAGCTGTTCATCATGCATCCTGACCATGGGGCTTAGGACCTCATGAACCCACCTGCCTTCTGCATGCCACGGCCATGCTCCAAGATGCTTGTTGCTGCCCACCTCTCTCCCACCCTGCCCAACCAAGGGGGTGATCCTCACTCCCCGTCTCCACTTCCTCCCCTTCTAGACTCTCCTAAGCTGTGTCATCTAACTTCCCACCCTACCAACTCCTTTCACCGCTCTCACTGAGGGCTCCAATGACTGCACTGCTGCTAAACTCTTAGGACACTTTCCAGACCTCATGGGATATGGGATGCAACCATACCCTTCTGGACTCTCCCTCTTCTTTCCTGAGACCCCAGCCTCTCTCAGTTCTCTCCAGGAGTCCAGCCCTTTTTTTTTTTTTTTTTAAGAGACAGAGTCTCACTCTGTTGCCAGGCTGGAGTGCAATGGCACAATCTTGGCTCACTGCAACCTCTGCCTCCCAGATTCAAGCGATCCTTCTTGCCTCAGCCTCCCAAGTAGCTGGGACTATAGGCACATCCCACCAAGCCCGGCGAATTTTTTTTTTTTTAGTAAAGATGGGGTTTCTCCATACCCAGCGAATTTTTTTTTTTTTTTTAGTAAAGATGGGGATTACTCCATGCTGGCCAGGCTGGTCGCAAACTGACCTCAAGAGATCCGCCCACCTCAGACTCCCAAAGTGCTGGGATTACAGGCATGAGCCACCACACCCAGTCAAGTCCAGCCTTTCTAAAGAGTCCTCACCAGATGTCTTCATGCAAAAGCCCTTGCTCTATCTGACCTTAAATGCTGTGAGGGGGGCTCACTGGCTCACACCTGTAATCCCAGCATTCTGAGAGGCAGAGGCGTGAGAATTGCTTGAACACAGGAGTTTGAGAACAGCCTAGGCAACATAGTGAGATCCATCTCTACAGAAAAAGAAGTACAAAAATTAGCCGAGCTTGGTGGCACGCACCTATGGTTCCAACTACTCTGGGGCAGAGGCAAAAGGATCATTTGAGCTCAGGAGGCAGAGGTTGCAGTGAGCAGAAACTGCGCCACTACACTCCAACCTGGGTAACAGAGTGAGACCCTGTCTCAAAAAAAAAAATGGAGGCTGGGCATGGTGGCTTACATCTGTAATCCCAGCACTTTGGGAGGCCGAGGTGAGGAGATCACTTGAGATCAGGAGTTCGAGACCAGCCTGGACAACATGGTGAAACCTCCTCTCTAATAAAAATATAAAAATTAGCCAGGGGTGGGGGTGCACAACTGTAATCCCAACTACTCAGGAGGCTGAAGCAGAATAATCGTTTGAACCTGGGAGGCAGAGGTTGCAGTGAGCCAAGACTGTGCCACTGCACTCCAGCCTGGGCAACAAAGTGAGACTGTCTCAAAAACAAAACAAACAAAAAAAATGTCACGTTTCCTCAGCATGTCAGCCTTTGAGGCTGCAAACCTAGGTCCTAAGAGCCTCAGTGGGATCTGTGCTCTCTGTACTCCTAGTGGGGGTCTGGCACCTCCCAGGCACCAAGTTATATTTTTTAATTGAATAAAATTCTAATTTTGGGACATACTAACCTTCTATGAGAGTATGATTGTAAATGCATAAAATACTATTATCTTACCTTCCTAATATTTTCTGTTTCTATGATTCTTTAATTGGAATATTTAGCAATTCTAGCTTAAGATCCTCTAACCTGTGGCTCTATTATTAATAATTATTAACTCTCATTTATTGAGAGCCCTTTTTGGTGTAAGATGCTTTACATATGTTATTTTCCAAATCTAATTCCTTGGTACACAAACAGTTCATGTCACACAGAAAAATGCTCCCGTGGTCTAAGTATGGAAAATCTTGAGTTACACAAAGTTCACTGGAGTTCATTTCTGTCGGGCTGTACATTGTAAATCTCCAAGAAGAGAACATTTTATGTACCATTTTCTGTACCAGGCCCAGGGGTGTGCTGATAAATGTTTGACGACTGGCTGTCCAGGGGAAAAGGTTCTAATTTGTAGCACTTGCCAATTTCCATGGTGTAAATATTCTGACCACATCTAGTTTCAAGCTATTAATGATGTCATTGAAGGCCAAAACAAGATGGGAGAAGATATACATGAGCACATGATTATTTAGCATTTCCATCATACAGATGCAATACAGATAACCTCGAAACATAATCAAAGGTAGCAAAATAATTAGGAAGTTATTCATTCTGAGAATTTGTTGTTTTTATATTATTTACTTCATTGTAAGTTTACATAATTTAATTTGTAATAATGGCTGTATTTAACAATCAGCTCACAAATATTCCTGAAAATTTAAGCTGGTTCTTGAAAGCCAAGCTGATACAAGCCAGCGCCGGCACACAGCTGGCTGGAACCCCATCTTTGTGTGGAATAGCAAAAGAGTCCAGTGTTTCCCAGAACTCATTTTCAAAAGTGCTGTTCTACTCCTCAGAGCAAAGCAACATCAGAAGCAATATTAGTTCCATTTTACAAATGGGGTAACTACTACTCAGAGAGGTTACGTGACTTCTACAGGGCAAAAATATCCTTTGCCTTCCAATGGCATCAAGTATATTTTTCCACACAAAAAATGTTTTCTAAGTACCTTCTGTGTTCAGGCACCATTCTAGTGCATATTGGGGCTCTGCCAGCAAGTCACACCATGAGAACAACTCATTGGTAACTAGTCAAAGGTTCTTTTTTTTTTTTTTTTTTTTGGCTTTTTAAAAATTTTATTTTGGGGGGATACATGTGCATGTCTATTGCATGTATATTGCATACTGGTGGGAATTGGGCTTCTAGTGTACCCATTATCCAAATAGTGAACGTCATGCCCAATAGGTCATTTGTCAACCTTCGCTCTCATCCCAACCTCCCCTCTTTTGGAGTCCCCAGTGTCTATTATTTCCATCTTTATGGCCACATGTAGCAATTGTTTAGCTCCCACTTATAAGTGAGAATATGCAGTACTGGATTTGTTGCTTCTGGGTTAGTTCACTTAGGATTATGGCCTGCAACTTTATCCATTTGCTGCACAGGACGTGATTTCATTCTTTTTTGTGGCTGCCAGAGGTTCTTGATTAAAAACCTCAGTGTCACATTTAGGGCCCCTGGCCAGCACCACACACACCACATACACACATGCAGATGCACACTTATGTGCACACACTCTCACTCACACAGTCACGTGCAGCTGCCGCCACCCATTCCCAGCTCACATCACCTCTTCTCTTCTAGATCAAGTCGAGTGTGAATCGCAAGAATGCCAAGTACCTGCTCAAAGGACAGTATGTGGGCAAGGTCTTCCGGGTCGACGCAGAGACAGGAGATGTGTTTGCCATTGAGAGGCTGGACCGGGAGAACATCTCAGAGTACCACCTCATTGCTGTCATCGCAGACAAGGACACTGGCGAAAACCTGGAGACTCCTTCCAGCTTCACCATCAAAGTTCACGACGTGAATGACAACTGGCCTGTGTTCTCACATCGATTGTTCAATGCATCTGTGCCCGAGTCGTCAGCTGTGGGTATGTTGCATGCCCACTCTATCCCCCTCCCTCTCCCTCCTCCCTCCCTCATCCCCAACCAGGGGCACCTCTCACATCAGCCACTTCGCTGCCTGGAGTAGGAATTCAGTGAGTTCAGGGCAGTGATTGTAATGCCTGTGTTGCCACTTTATGTGATTTGAAAGAAACTAGTTCCTAACAAGCTCTGATCTGGCCACAGACTGAGCTCTGACCCTAGTCATAGATCAAGCCCTGATCATAATCATGGATTGACCCCTGACTATAGTCATAAACTTTGCCCTGATCCTGATCCTGGACTGAACCCTGATCCTGATCATGGACTGAACTCTGATCCTGATCATAGACAGAGCCCTGATCCTGATCATGGACTAAGCCCTGACCCTAGTCATAAACTTAGCCCTAATCCTGATCATTGAATGAGTCCTGCCCCTAGTCATAGACTGTGCTCTGATTTTGATAATGAACTCACCCCTGGCCATCAGAGACACACACATATCTCACTACTCTTTGGAACAAACTCCATGCACTGCCTCTGACTCTCAGGACTAGCACACCGAGAGTGTAGCCTTTGCACATGAAGACTGCCACGGCAAAAGGAGTCATCTCTAGGAGCCATGCAGGAGTGGTGTGGGGGACAGAGCACTAGCCCCAAGGTGTGTCACCAGCCTGGGCTCCTGGCTTAGGAGGTTACTATTCTATCTCCTCAGTACCCTCAGACTCCAGAGGGTGCCAGAAAAGAGCTTCCCTCCTCAGCCCCACAGTCCAGAGTCTCCAGCCAGGGTCCTGGGACCAGTCCTTCTGGTTAAGTGTGGGATCCCGGAGTTCAAGGGGATGCGAGAAATGACACCACCCCTTTGGTGGCACCTTTCCAGGAGAGGGAGAAGCAGCCCATTGCTCTCCTGTTTCTCCCCCTGACCCCAACCCTCCGCCCCCTCCCTCATTTCCCCAGGAAGCATATAAATCACCTGATCTCTTTGACCCCTTCAAGTTTGACCTGGCTGGGTCCCCACTGCCACCAATACTTTGCCCCATGCAGGCTCCTCAGAAAACAAAACAGCCTTTTATTCCCAGGACCTGGGGGAGGTGAGGACAGAGCACAGCCTGAGCCCCATCTGCTCTCTTCTAGGAATGGGGTAAGGGACCTTGCAGTCACAAGTCAGCAACCCCATGATTCTCTCTCTGCAGGAACCTCAGTTACCTCTGTGACAGCAGTGGATGCAGACGACCCCACTGTGGCAGACCACACCTCTGTCATGTACCAAATCCTGAAGGGGAAAGAGTATTTTGCCATCGATAATACTGGTCTGTGTAACTAACACCCCTGGACAGTCACTGACTTGGAGGGACGAGGGGAGGTTGATACTCCAGGTGCATGTGCAAGGGGAATTCTGAGAGGTGTCACTGGCCACTGCACCACACTGTACCACGGAGGTAGTCGGTATCATGTGTAAAGACAAGATGGCTGATCAAGAGAGAAGGAAGCAGGCAGGTGCTCAAGACATGGACTCAAGTCCAGGATCTTGTTACCCAAGAAGTGACCAAGGGGCAGCAGAAAATGGCTAGCTGCTCTGGGTGCAGGTTCAGACAGACCTGGTTTCCAAAGCCAGCTCTGCTACTCATCCCCTCCAGAGATCTTGGACAAATAGATGAACTTCTGCAAGCCTTAGGTCCCTTATCTGGAAAGTGGGAATGCTTATATTTATGTTGTATCATTGCTGTGAAGTTTGAGTTAGATCACGTGTAGAGACAGCAAGGCCCATAGTAATTGCTCATGCAGTGACTTAAAAAGCTGTAAGGACTGATTCTTGGGAGCAAGACAGAAGTCCAGTGGAACTGTCTTTCAGAGAGATGGAAAATACATAGCACAGATGCCACTGCTGTGCTACCGTGCACCAAGGCCGACATCACTAATCTATCACAGAACTCTTTCACTCTGAGCCTGGATATAGCCTCATGGTCTTTGTCAACACAATGTTCCGGGTGGTGACGACCAATACTGAACCCAACCGTTGGGCCAGCTTTGGCCTCACAGTATAGCCATGGAGGTAGTGGGTTGTAGACTCATGGTTCTCAGCCCTGGCTGCACAGTGGAATCACCTGGGAAGCTCTTAAGTCAGGTTCTCTCTGGGTAGGCCCCAAGTATCAGTATTTTCTAGAAGCTGGTAACATGGCTCCTGCTGGGACTCTTTTTGCAGGTCTTATTGTCACAGCAACCAAAAACTTGGACCGAGAGAAGCAGGCCAGGTATGAGATCGTGGTGGAAGCACGAGATGCCCAGGGCCTCCGGGGGGATTCGGGCACGGCCACCGTGCTGGTCACTCTGCAAGACATCAATGACAACTTCCCCTACTTCACCCAGAGTGAGCCCCTCCTCTAGGGCCCTGGGAAGGGGGGGCTGGGAGACCCCAGATTCAGTGACTTGGGACTCTGTGGGAGGAGTTACACATCCCTTTACCTTTCCCTCTATCCCAGAGTAGGCCTGATGTCCAAAGGAGTCCTTTGGGTGCAGGGAGGGGCCCTGCTTCCATCCCAGTACTGCATTCCCCAGGCTATCCTGCCGCCTCCTGCCACAGTCCCCTCACAGGCCAGAGGGAAATCCCACTCCCTGCTGGGAGCCACCACTGTGCCCGGTGTCCCACCATGAGACATGAGCAGTTTCACCCAGATCCCACCGGCTTGGGAAAATCAAAGCACTGAGACCCAGGTCCCAGGTAGAAAGTCCCACTCATCAGTGAACCTGGGAACAGCAAAGTTCTATATCCAGAGCCAGGGCTGATCTCTGACCCCACCTACAAAATGATCCTCCCCACAAAGAACATCTGATGAGAGCTTTCCCCATGCCCTGGGGCAGATGGCTCTGTCCACTCGCATCCCCAGTGCTGATGCTGTCATTTAGTCATTCAGCCACCCTAGAGACAGCCAGTTTTCCTGAAGTGGCTTCCTTGCGCTTGGCATAAGCTCCCTGAAGGCAGGACTTTTCTCTTTGTCCATTGATAGGTCCCCTAGCAAAGTGCCTGGCATACAACAGGTGCTCCATAGATGTTTATTGGATGGAGGGATGGATGGATGGACATACAGATAGGGAAGACCCTTTTTACCTTGAGAATCCAGGGGTATTAAAATTTATGATTATTGTATTATGCCCATTTCTTATATCAAAATATGTTAGAATAGCATAAAGAGACAAGCGCCTTGTCTGTCTCATTAACCCAAGGCCCTTTGGGGTGCTCTGTTTGCATCAGCCAAGTATACATTTGCCGTGCCTGAAGACACTCGTGTGGGCACCTCCGTGGGCTCTCTGTTTGTTAAGGACCCAGATGAGCCCCAGAACCGGATGACCAAGTACAGTATCTTGCGGGGCGACTACCAGGACGCTTTCACCATTGAGACAAACCCCACCCACAACGAGGGCATCATCAAGCCCATGAAGGTTTGTAGGCCAATGGCAACAATGTCAAACATGGGGCTTGGGGCTCGTGGCACCCACAGGTCCTGCCTGGGGGTTGCTCCTGGGCCAGAGATCGTCAAAGGACCGTCAAAGCTCTGAGTTGCTCATGTGTTGCTCTGAGCAACACATGAGTTACTCATGTGTTCGTGGAGACTGTGATCCACTGTCTTAGGCTGAGTTACTTAGGAAACAGATCTTAAGGCAAAGATTGGGTATAAATCATTTATCTGGGATCCAGATAAATGATTGATCTCAGGAAGCCCCAGGAGCAATGACCCACTGTGGGGTCAGTGTGGAACACATCTCAGAGTTGCAGCAGCTGAGGGTGAGGGAGCTGGGGTATTTATATACCCACTCTCTGTGGTGCTGACTGGAGGCTGCTCCTGGAGGTATTGCCTCTCTGGTACTTTCTGGCCTGCCCTGTGTCCTGGCTAATAGAAAGCCATCAGCATGAAGAAAACAGGGAGTAATTGTGGGGACATGGATGGCCACTAATACTGGATGGTGCTGACAGTCAGAAAAGCCAGATCAACTGAATCTGGAAGAGGAGGAAGAGGCCCTGTCAGGGGCATTAGAAAGTGCCTCTGGAATGGCCATGCAGAGGACTGTGAGTCCTGGGCCTGCGTCCTCCTCTGATCCAGCCCCATGCTGGGGCCTGGAAACACCAAGGAGAGGTAGACACAGCCTCCAATGTCAGCAAAGCCCTCAGCAAATAGGGAAGACATACACATGAACAAAAAAAGTACAGCCAGTTGTGAGTGATACACAGCAGCTCCAAACAGGGAGCAATTACCTCTGCTGGGAGGGGTTTCTGAGAGAGTATCTGATTACCTTCTGTTGGGCTTCCTGAGGGATGAATAAGAGTTTTCTAGGCAGGCAAGGGCAGGAGAAGCATCTTGAGCAAAGGGATAAAGAAAAAGCATGTCCAGCCAGGCCCAGTTGTTCACGCCTGTAATCCCGATATTTTAGGAGGCTGAGGTAGGTGGATCATCTGAGGTCAGGAGTTTTAGACCAGCCTGGCCAACATGGTGAAACCCCATCTTCACTAAAAATACAAAAATTAGCTGGGCATGGTGGCAGGTGCCTATAATCCCCGTTGTTTGAGAGGTTGAGGCAGGAGAATCACTTGAACCAGGGAGGTGGAGGTTGCAGTGAGCCGAGACTGTGCCACTGCACTCCAGCCTGGGCAACAAGAGCGAGACTCTGGCTCAAAAATAAAGAAAAACCTGTCCCTAAAGACCTGTGGGCAGAACCACTAGTGATGCCCTTAAAAGCAGGACCATAGCTAATCTACTGCGTGTCCCTAACACTGGAAACAGGGCCAGGCACAGAGCCAGGACTGTGGATGTGGCCATGAGGCTGCTGAGATGAAATGGGGAGCAGCTGAGGACAGACACCAGGCCCAGCCACTGTCTTGATAACCTCAGAAATATCACCTGTCAAGGCCATGGGTCCCTCATCTATAAAATGGGTGTCATCCTGGTACCTTGCAGGGTTGCTGTGCAGACCATGTGCCACACATGTGGTTGGCCAAGAGCAGGCGCTCCCCATTCTTTTTTCTTACACAGCCTCTGGATTATGAACACATCCAGCAATACAGCTTCATCGTCGAGGCCACAGACCCCACCATTGACCTCCGATACCTAAGCGTTCCTGCCGGAAACAGAGCCCAGGTCATCATCAACATCATAGATGTGGACGAACCTCCAGTCTTCCAGCAGCATTTCTACCACTTCCAGCTGAAGGAAAACCAGAAGAAGCCTCTGATCGGCACAGTGCTGGCCAAGGACCCTGATGCGGCTAGGCACAACATTGGGTAAGGGGGGAGGGGACTTGTCACTGAGGATGATAAAAACAATCATGGCTGGTTGTTCCTATGCCTGCTGGTCTGAGACCAGGACCCAGAGAGGGGAACTGGCTTCTCCTGGCACTTGCAGGGAAAGTGACAGAAGCAAGACCAGAAACCTAAGCTCTTGCACCTGGCAGCCTGGCATCTTGGCCTGCCCGGGGTCCCCCACATAGCATGGTCCTGGGCATCCAGAGCTACCTGTCCTCTGTCCCATCTTGAAGGCTTTTCTATGCACCACAGCTCCCACCAGTCCTATGCAGTAAGATCTGACAGCCAAGAGAGCAACCAATCAGATGACAGACAAGAGGCCCCTTCACTAAAACTGTTCCCTTTTTTTTTTTTTGAGATGGAGTCTCACTCTGTCACCAGGCGGAAGTGCAGTGGTGTGATCTTGGCTCACTGCAACCTCCCAGGTTCAAGTGATTCTCCTGCCTCAGCCTCCTGAGTAGCTGGGACTACAGGCACTTGCCAACACACCCAGCTAACTTTTGTATTTTTAATAGAGACAGGATTTCACCATGTTGGCCAAGATGGTCTTGATCTCTTGACCTTGTGATCTACCCACCTCGGCCTCCCAAAGTGCTGGGATTACAGGTGTGAGCCACCATGCTAGGCCAAAACTGTTTTCTTAAATCTATCTCCCCCAAACCACAAAAATAAGAAGTGTTCATTTCATACAGTGAAACAACACAAAGATCTACCAAGAAAATATTGAGAACCCTCACTCTCAGATAACTCATGTTCGTGGCCTGATCTGGTCCTATTGCTCCTTCCTTTTCATGACCACACAGACATGTGGATCTATTCATGGTGGGGGTTTGTTGTTGTCTGTTTGCTTTTGGTGTTTGATTGTTTTTGATTTTTTTTGGATCATGCTATGCTCATTTCATCAATATTTGCTCTTCTGTTGTAACTAAATGTCTCTTTCCCAATCTTTGGAAAAAATGATATAGTTCTAACAAATACTTTTTAGAGCCACATAATATGCAATAGTAAGTATAAATTCAATTCAACATTTTTTATTGCAGATGGGTAGCCAATTTTGCCAGAATCATTTACTAAATATTATAATAATGTCAAAATTTTCCCACCTTTGTTATATATTAAGTTCTGTGTATACCTGTATCTACTTCTGAATTCTCTGTCCTATCTATAGTTCTGTAGCAAAGCCATTCTGTTTTATTATACCAGCTTGTATAAGTTCATTCTCCTATAAAGAAATAGTTGAGACTGCGTAATTCATAAAGAGGTTTAATTGGCTCATATGTCCACGGGCTGTACAGGAAGTATAGTGGCTTCTGCTCCTTGGGAGACCTCAGGAAACCTACCATCCTAGAGAAGCAGTCACGTCTTACATGACCAGAACAAAAGTGGGAAGGGAGTTGTTACACACCTTTCAGCAACCTGATCTTATGATAACTCACTCACTATCAGGAGAACAGAACGTAGGGGATGGTGACCCATTCGTGATGGGGTGCTGACCCATTCATGAGCACTCCACCCCCATGATCTATCCACCTCCCACCAGGCCCCACCTCCAACACTGGGGATTACATTTCAACATGAGATTCGGTGGAGACACAGATGCAAACCATATAGCTTTACACTAGACCTTAGATATACATAACAGTCCTTCCTTCATTGCTTTTTTATTTGATATAATTTTTTGTCAACCCTCAAACTTTAAAAGTTTGTATCCAGGTTTCTTAAAGATTAGAATTCTAATGTTTGTATATATTATAAACATTAGTGCTTATACATTAATTTTGGTATAGCTAATGTTTCAAGGATATTAAGTCTTCTTATTAAGGACAAAATATGCTCTTTATTTTGGCCTCATCTGCTAAGTTTTAGGACTGCTCTTTTCATTGCCCTTCTATTCTAACTAGCCTGTAATTATAATTTTTGTTTCTCCTTTGATCCAAGGGTTTAAGAGATTGACTTGATTTCTTTATTTTCATTTATAAGTCATAGGGGGATTTTTTGTTTTGTTTTAGCTTGTTCTTTCATGTGATAAGATTGTATTTGTGTCCACTTTTTCCTAGAATATCTGTTTTGACTTTATGTATTTTAATGTTTCTATTCAGTTAACAAAGGTTTGCAACTATTTCCCCTTCATTATGGCTTGTAACTTTTATCCGAATGAAATTAGCCAATTTGTTCTACAAAACATTTTGCCTTTAATTGTGTTTCCTGATGTTACATTTGTTAGTTCTGTTTTCATGTTATTCATATTTGCCTAATGCAAATTTTCCAACGCTTACTTTTAACTTTTCCAGGTCATCTGGCATTATGGCTCTTGAAAACCAGAATGCATTTGGCTTTGCTTTTTAATCTAAATGGAAATGCTCTGTGTTTAAACTATTTACATTTTTCATCATTTTTAACATGTTTGATCTTACTTCTTTTATCTTGTTTTACATTTCCCATTTATCAAATTTAATGGCTCTTTTCTTTTTCCCCATCTTTGCTGTACAGTCTTTTTTTAACATTTTTTTCTTTTAGATATTTGGATGCGGTGAGTCCATTTTTGTTTCTTCCAGTAAGATTGACTTCTATCTGCAAAATTTAAAATGTTTTTTTGGACCTATATTTTCTAGTTAAAATTATTACTTACACACACACACACACACACACACACACACATACATACACGTTGCTTTTGTATGATAAAAGAATCTATAGTTTTAATTTTTCCTGTACCATGATTTTACTTTATATTTAGCTGTTTAGTTAGATACAGTAAGTTTTCAAAAAAAAATTCAGGACACGAATTTCTTAGTTCTTTGCCTTTTTTTTTTTTTTTTTGACAGGTTCTTGCTCTGTCAACCAGGCTGTAGTGCAGTGGTACAATCATAGTTCACTTAGCCTTGAACCTCTAGGCTCAAGCAACCCTCCCACCTCAGCCTCTGAGTATCTGGGACTACAGGCACACACCATCACATCAGGCTTTTTTTTTTTTTTCAAGGCAGGGTCTCACTCTGTCACCTGGGCTGGTCTTGAACTCCTGGCCTCAAGCAAACCTCCAACTTCAGCCCTTCCCAAAGCACTCAAATTATAGATGTGAGCCACCGTGCCCAACCTCGTCTTCTAATAACACCTAAATGTGCTCATATATTCCTCAGATTGTAAACACTTCCCTTCCAAAATACTATCAATGTATTCTAGCATTTAATTTTGTGGGGGCATCTTTGGCATATCTGATTTTTCTTTCTTCATAAGGAAATTCTTTCTGTCTGGACTCTTTTCAGTTTCTTCATATAGCCTTGAAATTCATAAGTGTCATCAGGATATGCTTATGCCTAAATATTGTTGTTGCTGTTGTTTTTAAATGATGCCTGATGTCAATGATGTCTTTCTTCAGATCAGGAAAGTTTTCTTTTATTATGTTTTTTTGTTACTTCTTCTGTTCTGTTCGTTCTGGGATTATCCTCATTAATAACAACTATTATTCCTATACATGTGAAACATGCACCTGGCAAGGTGGCTTATGCCTGTAATCTGAACACTTTGGGAGGCCGAGGCAGGTGGATCACCTGAGGTCAGGAGTTCGAGACCAGCCTGACCAATATGGAGAAACCCTGTCTCTACTAAAAATACAAAATTAGCCGGGCATGAGAGTGCATGCCAGTAATCCCAGATACTCAGGAGGCTGAGGCAGGAGAATTGCTTGAACCCAGGAGGTGGACGTTGCAGTGAGCTGAGATCATGCCATTGCACTCCAGCATGGTCAACAAGAGCAAAACTCCAACTCAAAAAAAAAGAAAGAAAAGGAACGCATATATTTATCTTTCCATAGATTTTTCCTAATTTCCGAAATAACTTTTTAAAATTTTACTTCACAAAGTTAATTTCTTTGTAATTACTTCATATCTCTTCCAGCTCTTTTTGTATTTCTTCCTGGCTCTTAGCCAATGATCTTTTCATTAATCACAAAATCAAGTCCCAGCTATGGTGTGATGTCACCTGCTCAGCTTTGAAAGTGCATCTGATGGTCTCAGGTACCAACTTCAGTCCAGTGATGCCAACATCACTAAGATCAAAGACATTATCTTGCTATCCTGAGTCCCTCTGTGTAGGTCCACTCTTGTCGGGTGGCAGAGTACAATGAGCAGTGAGAGAGGGGCATGGAGTGGGATGCTGGGCATAGATGCGGAAGGGCCTTGTCCATCATGCTGAGGAGCATAGACTCAGCAAAGAACAATGGAAAGCCATGAAACTCTCTCCCCTGGGCAGATACTCCATCCGCAGGACCAGTGACAAAGGCCAATTCTTCCGAGTCACAAAAAAGGGGGACATTTACAATGAGAAAGAACTGGACAGAGAAGTCTACCCCTGGTATAATCTGACTGTGGAGGCCAAAGAACTGGATTCCACTGGTGAGTGGGCCCCATCTGCCAGGGCACTTGGGTTCTTTTCCTTTTCCCTCTTTCTTCCAAAACCGGCATAATCAATCATTTGGGGTCTCTAGGGGTATTGCTGAAGCACCCATTGGTTGGGAGCTTCCATGCCCAAGTGTGGTCCTTGAACCAGCGGTATCAACATCCTCTGAGACCTTGTTGGAAGTACATCTCGGCCTCACCCCCACACTGAATCAGAATCTCATGCATGTCACAGTTTGAGAAGCACTGTCACGAAACAGGCTGTGCAGATGTCTCTGTGATGAGAATCACCCAAGGCACCGATTAAGCATAAAGCTCTACTCCACCCTGCAGGTTTTGGTCCAGGGAGCCAGACAGGTGCTCTTAACAAGGGTTCCATGATTCTTAGTATCATGGCTGTTTGGGAAATGTTCCTTCAGAGGCTGTTTATGTACCAGTTCATACGTAGAATTCAAAATGTGAAGCAGCTTCCAACTTTGAGATTGTGAGGTTCTCCAGAAATTGTGTAATTTTTGCCAGAGGGAGGGGCAAGAGTTGGAGTTTTGCATCCTTTATGTATATGAGAAAATCACAATTCATAGTTCACCACCAGGAGAACTATGAATACTCCCACTTTACCCAGGAGCTCATTAGGACCCAGGGAGGGAGTGACTTGGCTAAGGACCCCTGGTGCCTGCTGGGCCCAGCCAGACTCTCTTCTTCCAACACAGCAGCTGCCCCCAACTGTAATGGACTCCTGCATGTTTTACCAGATCAGTCTCCTCCATGTAATCCCATTCATAGAATCTTTAAATTTAAATCATTTAAAATATGGAAAATACAGAAAAGGAGAAGAAAATACTCTTCCTACCAATGCCACCATGCAGACAATTACTATTAGCACATTCATGTATTTTTGTGGTTTTTTCTAGACATGTTTTTTATGTAAGTGAGATTGCAATATGTGTATCTTATATTCCACATTTTTATTTCACCTTATTCCAGAACCATTTTCTCATGGTAATAATTTTTTTAAGAGAGAGATGGTGTCTTACACTGTTGCCCAGGGTGAAGTACAGTGGCACAATCACAGCTCACTGTAGCCTCTAATTCCTGAGTTCAAATGATGATCCTCCTACCTCAGCCTCCTGAGTAGCTGGGACTACAGGTATGTGCCACCTAGCCCAGCTAATACCTTAATTTTTTGTAGAGATGGGGTCTCACCATGTTGCCCAGGCTTGTCTCCAACTCTGAGCCTCAAGTAATCCTTCCTTCTGGGACTCCCAAAGTGTGGGATCACAGGCACTGGGCCTTAAAATTTTTTTTTGATTATTTTTTTAAGATGTAATTTACATGGGCATTGTCAATGACCATACATTTCATCCTTTTCCAGTGGCCTAATTTACTGATTCAATCTCACTTAGGTTGTTTACCTTTTTGATTCTTTTATGATCAATTTATTATATCTTATGTATTTAATCAAATAATTAAATTTTTAATTTTAGTAATTTAATTACAATGTTTTTAATGCACTTAGGTGGTTTACCTTTTTGACGCTCATAATCAAAGTAATACCTCAGTAAACCTTATGGATAAAGATTTAACACCTCCCCCCGACCAAACTCCTCTCATCCAGAACACCATCCCCAGACTCTGTTCCATAACCTCCTCCTGCAAAAAGTGGCCTCCACAGGGCAGCCCTCCTGGACTACCCATCCACACAGCTTCCACCCCCCAGGGCCTGCATCAGCTGAGCCCATCATGGTGACTGTCTTCTCCCCTGCAGGGACCCCCACGGGCAAAGAATCCATTGTGCAAGTCCATATTGAAGTTTTAGATGAGAATGACAATGCCCCGGAGTTTGCCGAGCCCTACCAGCCCAAAGTGTGTGAGAATGCTGCTCATGGCCAGGTGAGTCTGGTTCTGGTGGGAGGGGAAGGCAGTGCCATGCTGGGCAGGCTGAGGGGCAGAACTGCTCAACAGAGTCAGCAGAAGTTCCCCTGTACAACAGCCTTGAGGAAAATAACATTATGCCCATTTTATAGATGGAGAAAGTGAGGCTCAGAGAGGATGTCTGGGGAGTAGATTGGCAGGGCAGGGGACTGGAAAGAGTGGCTTTATAAAGCACTAAGTAGGTGAGTGTTACAGCTGGGAAACCGCCATGGTCAGGTCTAAACCCAAAGGCTCCATCACTGAACCTCAGACTACCCACCACCATCACTGATATCCCCTGTCTTTCACACTCCAGCTGGTCCTGCAGATCTCCGCAATAGACAAGGACATAACACCACAAAACGTGAAGTTCAAATTCGCCCTGAAAACTGAGAACAACTTTACCCTCACAGATAATCACGGTAGGTATCAAGGTAATCAGTTCAGCCGAGTATGATGGCCCATGCCTATAGTTCCAGCTTCTCAGGAGGCTGAGGCAGGAGGCTCACTTGAGGCCAGGAGTTTGAGGCTGCAGTGAGCTATGATCACATGACTACACTCCAGCCTGGGCAACAGAGCAAGACCCTGTCTCAAAAAAAAAAAATCCCATCAGTTGACTCTAACAGGGTTGGGGTGAGGTTATTTGAGTCTTGAGGCACCAAGGTCAAAGGCCAGGCCAACAAATTGATGGCAGGCCCCACTGGGGTTTTCAAGTCATTAGATGTTTTGTACAATTCCTGCCACATACATTGTACGATTGATCTGTGCAATGGTCAGAGCCACTCCAACCAAACTCCCAAGTCCACATCGCCTACAATTCCCCCATAAGATGCTCAGGCCAGCGAGGAGTACAGAACAGATGTGGGGGTGCAGGCAGTCAGCTCAGTTCAAAACTAGCCAAGGAGTCTCCTCCCTCCCTCCACTGGAGTCTCTCTGCATCAGGAAAACTGCAAGTTAACATGGAACTTTGAGGTCACTTTCAAAGAGTCGAAATTGGAAATGTGAAGTCCAAAATCCCAAAGATACAGTGAGCTTTTTTTTTTTCATTCAGCTGCAATGACTACTTACGATTAGCAGAGTGGCCCACGTGATGTCATTAGCAGTCAATCAGAGCTTCTGACGAGCAGGTGCTGACTCCAGTGATGATGCTGAGTTGACTTCATTCCAGCCACAAGCAAGCAGCTTTCATGGCCTCTGCAATTTCCTCAGAAAAATAGACAAAATTCCCCTTGAGTTTAAATAGAGTGATCCTTCACTCAGCCCGGGATGGAATTCCTGCCTGTCCCTAATCGGCAAAACTCTGGTGGATGCAGATGGCTGTACTGCTACCTTTGAGGAAGGTTGGGGAGTGGGGACCCTGAGAGTTTGGGGCAGACTAGAGGGATCAGCCTGTGGGATGGAGAAGGTGGCCCAGATGTGTTGACAGTCTGTGACAGACCATTCAACAGCCAGTTGTCATTAGAAGTAAATAATGTGGGCTGGGCATGGTGGCTCACGCCTATAATCCCAGCACTTTGGGAGGCTGAGGTGGGTGGATCACAAACTCTCAAGAGCTCGAGACCATCCTGGCCAATATGGTGAAACCCCGTCTCTACTAAAAATACAAAAATTATCTGGGCATGGTGTTGGTAGCCTGTAA
This sequence comes from Callithrix jacchus, assembly GCF_049354715.1. Lineage (NCBI taxonomy): Eukaryota > Metazoa > Chordata > Mammalia > Primates > Cebidae > Callithrix > Callithrix jacchus. Next base: position 23,924,497 of record NC_133521.1, read on the forward strand.
TCCCAGCTACTGGGGAGGTTGAGGCAAGAGAATCACTTGATCCCAGGAGGCAGAGGTTGCAGTGAGCCGAGATCATGCCACTGCACTCTAGCCTGGTGACAGCAAGACTCCATCTCAAAAAAAAAAAAAAGTAAATAATGTGGCAAAACTGTCACCCCATCCCCAACGTCCACCTCAGTCCCATCTCAGAGTGGGGACCTGCAATAAGGTAGAAAGATTCAGTGCCACCCCAAAGACACCCATATACAATAGGAGGCAAGCCTGTTCATGTCAAATTCACTCATATCATGAATGTCCTGCATGTCAAAATCTCTAATTTCTCCCACAAGTGTCAATGACATATAGTTTATTTTGAATTATAATAGACAATGCTGAAATGTAATTGGCTTTCATTTGAAATCTAAACAATTGCTTCCTGGGCTTTCTGGCCAAGTGTGTGGCGCCTGTGAAGCTAAGGAAATCCTGGAGCAGTGGGTCTCTGGATCCTTCTCTGATGGTTAACATTACAACCTTCTGGGACCCTTCCAGAGGCAGATTATCTGACCTCTGCCCAGAACCACTAAATAAAAAGTGTGTGAGGGTAAGGGTCTGAAAATCAGCGTGTTTTAGAAGTTCCCTGGGGGATTCTTAGGTACAGGAAACCACTGACTGGATCTGGGAAGGTGGGCAGGGCCAATAGTTGAACAAAAGCATTTCCCAGTTCCAAACTGCCCAGGAAACCCGAAATTCTATATGTAATCATTTTCTCTGCACCCAAGGAACATGCCCATTGTTTTTACTGTGTTCAACAACATAACAGTGGATTTTCAGAGATAGCAGAAGTTGCCTTAGAAGTTAGACTAATGCTAAAATACTTTTTTTTTTTTTTTTTTTTTTGAGACATAGTTTCGCTCTTGTTGCCCAGGCTGGAGTGCAATGGCGCAATCTCAGCTCACCACAACCTCCACCTCCCAGGTTCAAACAATTCTTCTGCCTCGGCCTCCCAAGTAGCTAGGATTACAAGCAGCTAATGTATTTTTAGTAGAGATGGGGTTTCTCCATGTTGGTCAGGCTGGTCTCGAACTCCTGACCTCAGATGATCCACCTGCCTTGGTCTCCCAAAGTGTTGGGATTACAGGTGTGAGCCACCATGCCCAGTGCTAAAAGACTTTTTAAAACTTTATTTTTCCCCATTGCTTGTCAAAACTTGAAACAGTGCATTAATTGAGCTGAAAGAGAAAACCTCCTGTTACTGGAGTGGGGTTAGGGAGGAGGAAAGGGACAGTCATCAGTTGCCCATAAATACAGAAAGCAAAGGATTCTACCTTCTTTTGCCAAGGCGCTCTTGGAGACTGGGTCAAAGCAGCTGCCCCAAAATATCCCCTCTGTGAAGGAACAGGCCTGTGCTCAGATGGCCAAAATAAGAGGCACTGGATGCAAAGCGCGGAAAAGCATCCCAGGCAGCATGTAGGCTGATGCAGCCAGGGAGGGCTTCCTGGAGAAGCCATGTTCCCCCATCTGTGAGGACGGCAAAACCTGACTCTAAGGCCTTGGTGTTTCCAGATAACACGGCCAACATCACAGTCAAGTATGGGCAGTTTGACCGGGAGCATACCAAGGTCCACTTCCTACCCGTGATCATCTCAGACAATGGGATGCCAAGCCGCACGGGCACCAACACGCTGACCGTGGCCGTGTGCAAGTGCAACGAGCAGGGCGAGTTCACCTTCTGCGAGGATGTGGCCGCCCAGGCAGGTGTGAGCATTCAGGCAGTGGTAGCCATCTTACTCTGCATCCTCACCATCACAGGTCAGTGCTGGGCAGGGTCAGGAGGAGACACAGCGGGCAGAAAGGGGTGGAAGGTTCGGGGACTGGGGAAGCTTCACAGGAGTAGAGACCAGGGGTCCAGGCCCAACCCTGCCTCCAATCTGCAATGAAACCCTCAGACAGTTCACGTGCAGGATGCAGGATTGTGAGCACCTGGGTGCTCACAGGTGGGGATGATCCAGGGAGGAGGAGAGGGCGGGGCTCAGGACTTTTCCCCCACGCATCAGGCCAGTATCACTTTAAAATAACTTAAACATAAGTCACCCCTTCCACTTAGATATTTTCAGCATTTACTGTGTGCCAGGCATTGTTCTGGGCATGTATTTACATAAATCCTATTTTTGAAAAAGGAAAAAGGATCCAGGTCTAAAATGGAAAGTTTAAAAACTTCTCGTTTAGGTTGTCTCCACGTGCTTTCTTTCCTTTTATAAAATTCCTCCAGCCTTGATACATATTTTTTTTCCTTGTTTGGGCCTCGGAAATTTTAGGATAATTGTAGGCTTTAGTTTGGATTCCCCAGGGAGCAACCTTAGGATGAGGATGGGATACAAGTAGTTTATTTGGGCGGTGGTTTATTCCCCTGGATACCTCCTAAGGCAGAGGGGAAATGAAGCCAGGAAGGGAGGCAGCCAGTGAAGGTGGAGCCATCAGGAATGTTTCCATCATGAGGAACTGGAGCCTTCTCCCACAGGGGTGCCGGGAGGCAGCGTGGGGCCACCCTCCAGCATCTTCCCACCAGGGGAGAGGAGGGATGTGCCATATCCTGCATTTCACTCACCATGAGACGAGGCAGGGGCTGATCCTCCAGAGGAAGCCCTCAGGTGATTAGAGATCACCCTGGCACTCATGGAAAGGCCTGGATACAGCCACAGGGCACCTGCAATATAGGCTCCAGGCCTCTTCTGCCTGTGGCCACCTGAGAGCCCCCTCAGTGTGCCCCCCTTCTGGAGCTTCTCCAGCAGAGATTTCTCCTTTACTAATAATTCATGATGATGATGGCATCCACACCACAAATAGAATTGCATTTAACCTCACAACCATCTTCCCAAATATAAACAGAGCAGGGAAGTCATCATTTCCATTTTATAGACAGGGAAACTGAGGTTGGGGGGCAGGGCTGTCTCCCAGGGCATCCTAGCTTTACTTATGTATATAGTAGTTTGTTCAGTAACTCAAAGCTACAAGGTCTGAGCCTCATTTTAGAAGCTCTCTGCACTGCACCGTCTGCCCCTCCTCAGGGATCCAAGACCCTCATGTAGCCACACCCCTCAGAGATTCCCACAGGCAGGACCTGTGCACCTGCCCATGGGACTCTGGGTCTGTCACTCTTGGCCTCTCTGAGCTCAGTATAACAGGGAAAATAATAACTACATTTAGTGGCATATGAGAATGTACCTAGTAGAGTGCCAAGTATGTATGCAGGAGGTGCTCAGGAGAGGGGCCACTGTAGGCCAGGTGTGGTAGTTCACGCCTATAATCCCAGCACTTTATGAGGCCAAGGTGGGTGGATTGCCTGAGGTCAGGAGTTCACCAGCCTGGCCAATATGGTGAAAATCCGGCTCTACTAAAAATACAAACAACAGCTGTGGTGGTGTGGGCTTGTAATCCCAGCTACTGGGAAGGCTGAGGCAGGAGAATCACGAACCCGGAGGTAGAGGTTGCAGGGAGCCAAGATCTCGCCATTGCACTCCAGCCTGGATGACAGAGGGAAACTGTCTCAAAAAAAAAAGAAAGAAAGAAAGAAAGAAGGACCACTGCTGCTGCTGCTGCAATGGGCATCTTATCTACCAGCACCATGACATCCGTTATTGCCATCACGGCTGGTAACAAAGTAATGGCGAAGCGTTTGCACTTCAACTTCCAACTCCATTTCCTTCCCCATTTCTACTTCAATCTCTGGTTTCCTGGCCTTTGGGAGATGATGTGGAAGGCTTTCCCAGATTTGGCACCTGAGAGAGGAAATGAGGATACAGGAAAATGTGGTTGAGACCCTAGAGGAGAATGACCTTCAGAAAGCACCTGTGTTCCTCTTCCCATCCCCACCAGGGTGTATGACAGCCAGTGGGTGGGGAGGGACCCACCAGGTGTCTGGACCAAAGCAAACCTTCTCAGTTGGCCTTGTCATGGAGGTGTCCCTGGGAGGCTGGACTGGCCCAGGAACTTCCAGGGAGGAGGGGAAGGAGGGGGGTCGTGGGGAGGGGGGTGCCATGGGCAGCAGGGATGAGGGTGGGAAGTGAGGGGGTCTAGTGGGCATGAGGGGTTCAGGGGGCAGCAGGCATGGGGGTGTCGGGGACAGTGGGGATGAGAGTGGGGGCCCAGTTGGGATGGGGGTGGGGAGGTGGAAATGGAGTTTCGGGGGTGGTGGGAATGGGGGTGCAAGAGGCAGTGGGAATGGAGGGTGCAGGGAAAGGGGGCCATGGGGTGGGAATAGGGGGAGGGGGGCGGCAAGGATGGGGTATAGGGAAGCTGGCAGGGATGGGGTTGTGGGGGGCAGCTGGATGGGATGATGGGGTGGCAGGATGGGATGAAGGGGTGGGGGGATGAGAAAGCAGGGGTGAGGGGAATAGGGTGTCAGGGAGCAGCAGGAATGGGAGTGTAGGGGATGGCAGGGATGAGGTATGGGGGCGGTGGGGATGGGGTTTTGGGGGTGGGAATGGGGATGTGGGGGCAGTAAGGATGGGGTGTTGGTGGGAATGGGGGTGCAGGGGCGATGAGAATGGGGTGTCAGGCAGTGGGGATGGGGTGTTGGAGGAGTGGGAATGGGATGTGGGTACAGCAAGGATGGGGTGGGGGCGGTGGAGATGGGGTGCTGGGGGGTGGGAATGAGGGTGCAGGGGGCGGTGAGAATGGGGTGTCGGCGGGGATGGGGTGCGGGGATCACCTGGGCCCCCAGCCTCGTCTGACTCTGCCGCTCTGCCCCTGGCCACAGTGATCACCCTGCTCATCTTCCTGCGGCGGCGGCTCCGGAAGGAGGCCCGCGCGCACGGCAAGAGCGTGGCGGAGATCCACGAGCAGCTGGTCGCCTACGACGAGGAGGGCGGCGGCGAGATGGATACCACTAGCTACGACGTGTCAGTGCTAAACTTGGTGCGCCACGGCGGGGCCAAGCCCCCGCGGACAGCGCTGGACGTCCGGCCGCCCCTCTACGCCCAGGTGCAGAAGCCGCCGCGGCACGTGCCCGGGGCACACGGGGGGCCTGGGGAAATGGCAGCCATGATCGAGGTGAAGAAGGACGAGGCGGACCACGACGGCGATGGCCCCCCCTACGACACGCTGCACATCTACGGCTACGAGGGCTCCGAGTCCATCGCCGAGTCCCTCAGCTCCCTGGGCACCGACTCCTCCGACTCCGACGTGGATTATGACTTCCTTAACGACTGGGGACCCAGGTTCAAGATGCTGGCCGAGCTGTACGGCTCGGATCCCCGGGAGGAGCTGCTGTATTAGGTGGCAGAGGCCACTCTGGGCCTGGAGGCCCAGAGCCAGGCACCACAGCCTCCAAAAATGGCACTGACTCCTCAGCCCAGCCCCACTTCCTCACGGGTCCCAGAGACCTCATCAGCCTTGGGATAGCAAACTCTAGGTCCCTGAAAAATCTGGGAACATATGTCAGTGATGGCTATTCTCAAATGCTGGCAATTCCAGGCTGGTGTTCTGTCTGGGCTCAGCGATCCACATAACCCTGTCACCCACAGATCACCGTCTAACTCCAAGACTTCCTCTGGCAAATCAAAGCAGCCTGTGTTCAACTGCTGGGGGTCCCTGAACTCCCTGGAGAGGCTGGTGAGGTCCTGGTGCCTATCCGCCTGGAAGCAAAGGCCTGGTCAGCTCCACCTGTGGAGCCAAATTCTCTGCAGCCCATTCCCAAGGTTGACTGTGACCATCCATCAGGTCATCTCTCAGGAGCCCCAGCCCTGCTCCAACTCCCTCAAACTCCACACAAAGTGCCCCACCACTCCCCAGCCCCTCTCCAGGCCTGTCAAGAGGGAGGAAGGGGCCCCATGGCAGCTCCTGACCTTGGGTCCTGAGGTGACCTCACTGGCCCTCCATGCCAGTAACTGTGCCATAATGAACATTGAACCATTCAACCACATTCAGGGAAATGGCTTGTTGAACTTTGAAGCAACTGTGAATTCATCCTGGAGGGGTGGTGGAGATCTAGAGTGACAGATCACAGGGTGAGGGCCACCCCCACACCCACCCCCTCTGGAGAGAGCCTGGAAGAGCTGAAACCCTGCTCTGAGACTCAGCACCCCTCCAGTTTTGCCTGAGAGGGGGCAGACGTTCTAGGAGCGGAAGACCTCTCCTCTTCTCTGCCTCACCTGGTTGCCAATCCATGCTCTCTTTCTTTTCTGTCTACCCCTTCTCTCTTGGCTTAGAGGCACCAAAGATGTGGCCTTCAGCAAGACTGACCAATGTCCAAACCCACTCATGACTGCATGACAAGAGCCGAGCCATGTGCCTTTACACCTCGCTGTTGTCACATCTCAGGGAACTGACCCTCAGGCACATCTTGCAGAAAGCAAGACCCTGCCCTGCTCAACCTCTGTGGTCCTCCATGCATCTCCCACTGGAACATTCACGGCAAACACACCTTGGAGAAGTTTCATCAGTCAATAGAAAGGAGCAGGAAGGAGACGCCCAGCTTGCCCTTGTCATGACCGAGGTTCCCACTCTGGGCAAGCCCCTCACACTGCGAGGGATTGTAGATAACACTGACTTTTTTGTTTTAATCAATAACTAGTTTCTCATAATGGTTTTTTTACTAATGATACTTACAAGTTTCTAGCTTTCACAGACATATAGAATGAGGGTTTTTGCATAATAAGCAGATTGCTAGTTAGGTTAACAATATTAATTCAGGTTTTTTAGTTGGAAAAACAATTCCTGTAACCTTCTATTTTCTATAATTGTAGTAATTGCTCTACAGATGATGACTATACATTGGCCACACTGGTGTATGACAAGTACTGTATTTTTTATACCTAAATAAAGAAAAATCTTCAGGCTGAACAACATAGGGAGACCCTATCTCTACCAAAAAAAAAAAAAATTAATTAGCCAGGCATGGTGGCAGGCACCTGTGGTCCCAACTACTTGGGAGGCTGAGATAGGAGGCTCACTTGAGCCTGGGAGGTCAAGGCTTCAGTGAGCTCTGAATGCACTACTACACTCCAGCCTTGGCAACAGAGTGAGACCCTGTCTCAAAAAAAAAGAGAAAGAAAACCTTTGAGATTCTTCCATTTCTAGAGCTGGGAGAGCACATGTACACACATACAAACATGCACACAAGCATGCATATGCACACACAAATACTCATACACACACACCACAACCACCACCATCATCACAGAACCTACAGAAGAGGGGATGTTTGTAGATTCCTAGAAATGTGCCCAAGTTTTCAAAGACTGCTATGGACATTCCTCAACTTTTCCCTTCAAAATTTTTGTTAGCTTCTTATTTGCCCCAGCTGTTATCACTGCCTCAGGCAGCTGCAATGTTAAACAATTGTCACTGATACTTTCAACAAATGCCCCCAGAGAAAAGGCTGTATGCATTGAGCGGGCACCAAGTCAAGCCAAATGAACACAGCCTTGCAAGTGGAGTCTCTTCCAGGGAGCTAACTACCAGACAAGTTGAATAATAACAGTTATCTGGGAACTGGACTTTGCAGAAGCTCCAACCTTGTTCTGATCTTTCTGTTTGTCTCTAGGCTGCTGGTTTTCACCATGATTATGAAACCACTGGGTTTCAAGGCTACCACAAGTCTTGGGAGAAGGAGGACAAGTCAAAATGCCATCAGGCTCTGCTAGGTGTGGTGGCTCATACCTGTAATCCCAACACTTTAAGGGGGCAAGGAGGGAGGATTGCTTGAGTCTAGGAGTTTGAGACCAGCCTGGGCAACATAATGAGACTGTGTCTCTATTTAAAATAATAATAATAAAAACACCTCACTGTTCTTACCAAGATTTAGCTGTTTAAAAAAAAATAGTACTCCCTGGATTGTTGCAAGTTTTTTTGTTTTTTGTTTGGTTGGTTGGTTGGTTTTGTTTTTTGTTGTTGCTGCTGTTTTTGAGACGGAGTCTCACTCTCTCACCCAGGCTGGAGTGTAATGGTGCAGTCTTGGCTCACTGCAACCTCTACCTCCAAGGTTCAAGCAATTCTCCTGCCTCAGCCTCCCTAGTAGCTGAGACTACAGGCACACGCCACCACACCTGGCTAATTTTTGTATTTTTAGTACAGACAGGGTATCACCATATTAGCCAGGCTGGTCTTGAACTCCTGACCTCGTGATTTGCCTGCCTCAGCCTCCCAAAGTGCTGGCATTACAGACCTGAGCCGCCACGGCCACACCCAGCTGCAAATTTTTTATTAATTTGCAGAGTTCTGAAAAGTTGGTTTTGACAATTTTGGCCAGTATTCTCATTGCTTTTCTCGGGGAGAAGCGCTCCTTACTCAGCCATTTCTGCCAATGCCACCCCTTCCGGCTGGTTTCTGAGCTGTTTTCCCACCTATCTGAAGTAGCTGCTCCCTGAAGTCACAGTTGTCCAGTCCCTGGAGCCCACGAGATCTGTCCACTACTTCCTTCTCCAAGAAGCCTCCCCGTCCCCAAGACACCTCCAGATAAGGCAATCTCTGTCCCTCCAACCTTCAAGGGGGCCTGGCTCTGAGCTCCCGGCCACCCTGGTCACCTCCTCTGCTTGGCACCTGTTTACCCTAAGGTAGGAAGAATGATCCTCATAGCAGCAGACAGCCTGCCTCTGAATTTGTGCATTTTATTGTACCCCAAGGTAGGGCACAAACCCAGTGCCTCCTGGAATCTTCTGATCACACAGCACATGCCTGCTCCAGCCAACCCGGGGTCCCAAGCCTAGTGAAAGTGAGCAAGGGGAGCAGAGGCTCAGAGCCCTTGTCCTCCCCCAAGCGAAACCTGTGAAGCCAGCATGACCTTCCTCATTTCACAGACGGCCAAGATGAGACCCAGCCGGGGTTCAGATGTGGCCAGAGCCACACAGGCAAGTTAGAGACAGAGTTGGGACTAGACGCCCTCCCATCCCCTAACCCACTCTCAACCATTGCCTCCTGGGTCCCAGGAGAATGCAGATCTACAGACTTCCCAGACCTGGGGGGCTGGAGGCTGAACCAAGAGCATCGTCCGTGCCTGTTGGGATGGTCACAGGAAAATGACCACTAGAGGGCGGGCTGTGTCAACAAATGCTCTGCCCGGGCCGGCGTCCGCGAGCTCCGCACAGGGAATCCTGGCAATGGACCGCAGGTTCTGGGGGTCCTGGAGAACCTGGTCCAGCCCCACAACCTGCCTGGGCTCTCGCTACGCTCTCCCGTCGCGCCAGGGTTTGATGGGGTAGAGAGAGACAGGGATCTAAGTCCTCCACCTTCCCGAAGGAACGGGGTACCTGCTGTCTTCAGCAGCCCAGCCAACACCAAGAATCCCAGCTCTCCGGGAGCGCCTGGTCTTGGCCGCCGAATCTTTGGTTTGTGAGGGTCACAGTGCACCCCACCATCCCTCCCTGCACCGGGTGGCCCTGCCGCAGTGTCCACGCCCCGTCCTCCTACTCGGCCCCGCCCTGCTTTCGCCAAGCCAATCCTGGAAGGTTGACTCTGGGCCAGGAACAGGGCTGCAGTCCCTGAGCGCCCTGATTCCAGGCGCCTCCTAGGTCAAGAATCCTTAGGATAAATCTTACTGGCCTCAAGGTGACTAGTAGAGTATCTGATGTTCACAATCAAAACCGCTGCCCACCCAGCAATCCCCTTCCTAGGGATTAACCTAAGATGCATCGGGTGTATCTGCCACAGTAAGTTCAGTGTTATTTACGAGCAAAAAATTAGGAACAATATAAATGTTCAACAATAAGAGATTGGTTAAGCAAATTATGGCAAATCCACATAACAATACTGAGCAACCATTAAAAGTCACGTGGGACGTGGTGATCGTGCACTAAATTCAATTCAAAACCCAGTGAATTATTTACAGTCAGGCCTCAACTGTTTCCTAGTAGATATGCATTTCCAGGTTATGGAATTATGAAAAAGTTTTCTTTTCTTCTTTATACTGTGTTTTCCAAACTTTCTATAAGCAGTATATATTATTTTTATAATCAGAAAAAAATGTTATCTTAATGTTGATTTCTAAGCACGTTCTTGTAATTGGAAAATAGTGAATTGCTAAGCAAAATGTATCCCCAAATACCATTTTCTAACACTAAAAGTTTCTGGTTTATTTATTTATTTAAGTTTTGAATTCACTACTAATGCAACAGAGACTTTTAAGAATTGCCAGCCCGACCAACATGGCGAAATTCTGTCTCTACTAAAGATAAAAATTAGCTGAGTGTGGTGGCAGCTGCCTGTAATCCCAGCTACTCAGGAGGCTGAGGCAGAAGAATCAATTGAACTTCAGAGGCAGAGGGTACAGTCTGCACCACTGCACTCCAGCCTGGGTGACAGAGTGAGATTCTGTCTCAAAAAAAAGTTAATTGCTTTTGAAGTCATCACCCTTGATTCCAGAAGATCTGTTGTTAGAGGGTGGTTAATTTTGTTTGTTTGCTTACTTCTGAAGCATTTCTTTGAACTTGATCTGTGGGAGTCTAATCCTGTTAACCTTTGGAGTTCCTTAACCACAAATTTCCAGCCACTTTCTGGATCAGAGCAGTTACAGTTTATAAGATGCAGGAAACCCAGTTTTCCAGCCAAGTGACCTCCATAAGATTCTGTAATACAGAGAAATATCCAATATTCCTCTTCCTCAAAGATAAGAGAAATAGCTGGGGCCCATTTCTCTCAGCCCATCCAGAGGTTATTTGTGATGTTTAGGAAATCTGTGTATTCCCCCACACTTAGGGAGACTTCACAAAACTTTGCAATGTGCTTTTGTACATTGCAGAGAAATGTGCTTTCTATCCAGGGCATAGAAAGCACAGTTATCTTATAATATTCCTGTAAAATGGTTGCTGAGTTGATGGTTAATGTCGTTACACAGGAAACTGTGCTGAGGAGGGGCTTTTGTTTTCAGATGAGACTCTGGACAGGAAGTGAATCTTCACAAGGAAGGAAGCAACAAAATTCTACCTTTGGCTTTTGCTGGCTGAGCAGGGGAAAGGCCTATAGACACAGGGCATTTTGGGCAAGAGCTAGAACAGCCCTCCCTGGAGCACTACATAAAGCAGCCAGTATTTTGCAAAGCATAGGGAAGAGTGAAAGTCATCAGGGCATTTGCAGACACAAAACAGCCCTGAAGCGAAACACCAGCATGTACTGGGCAGGACTTGGGAGATAAGACAGGACATCTGAAGCTAAACATGGTGAGTCCATTTCCTGGGCTTTCTGGAGCTATGCAGGGTGATAGACTCATCCTGGCTTGCCCAGGACTGGTTTTAGTACTAAAAGTCCTGTGTCCTGGGAAACCCCTCAGTCCCAGGCCAGGTGGTCTGGTGGCTTGGAGTCAGCAGTCCTGGGTGAATCAGCACACTCCTAGAAGCAGTCATGTTTCTTAACCTCCCTGAGTCACAATTTTCTCATTTGTAAATGAAATTGGGTAATAAAATGCCTACTCTAAGTTTTTGTCAAATTCAAAGGAAATAAATCTTGGAAAGATAATAGAACCAAATTTGGCACATAGTAATTATTCAATGTTAACAGGAAGGAAAGAAGGAAAGGGAGGAGGAAGAAAATGTTAAAAGATTTTTATTTTTTTGGTGGTTTTTTTTTTTTTTTTTTTTTTTTTTGAGATAGAGCATCATTCCTCTGTCGCCAGGCTGGAGTGCAGTGGCATGATCTCAGCTCACTGCAACCTCCACCTCCTGGATTCAAGTGATTATCCTGCCTCAGCCTCCCGAGTAGCTAGGACTACAGGTGCACACCACTATGCCGAGCTAATTTTTATATTTTTAGTAGAGACGAAGTTTCACCATGTTGGCCAGGATGGTCTCAATCTCTTGACCTTGTGATCTGCCCATCTCAGCCTCCCAAAGTACTGGGATTACAGCTGTGAACCACCACACCTAGCCAAAAGATATTTTTTAAGGTAAAAATCATAACTCTTTACTCATATAAAATGAGTATGTATCAAAAGTTTTATTTAACTCATTAGTTTATGATAGAACCAGTCAGATGTTACAACCCACTGAAAGGAGTATTCAGAGAATCCCACAGTAAAGGCAGTAAGGAATGCTGAAATCAACTTACATACAGAAATAAAACTGGTCTATCAACAGGGTAAAGATCAACTGCATTCCACTGGACACAATCATTTGTACTCCCAAGGGCAAGAATAATTTGCATTATTCTGAGTTTTCTTCAACTTACAAAGTTGTAAAATAGCTCAAAGGCAATAAAAGGCAATAACCTAGAAGAGTGTACTGGACCAAAAAAAACCCAGTAATTTTTTTTTTTTTTTTTTTTTTTTTTTTTTTTTTTTTTTTGCCTATTTGAAAGTCTTTCATAATCTTTCCTAACAGAAGGAAAGGACAGAGGAAGGAAGGGAAGGAGGGAGGGAAAGAAGTGTGGGTCTGATAGGATTTGGCTATGGTTTGCCTCTGTGTCCCCACCCAAATCTCGTGTTGAATTGTAATTCCCAGTGTTGGGGAGGGACCTGGCGGGAGGTGACTGGATCACGGGGTTGTTTAATCTGGTTGTTTAAATGCATCTAGCACTTCCCCCTTCAATCTAGCTCTCCTGCTCTGCCACGTGAAGAAGGTGCTTGCTACCTCTTCAGCCTTTCGCCATGATTGTAAGCTTCCTGAGGCCTTCCCAGGCATGCTTCCTGCATAGCCTGTGGAACTGTGAGTCAATTAAACCTCTTTTCATCATAAATTACCCAGTATCAAGTAGTTTATAGAAGTGTGAGAACAGAGTAATACAGGGTCTGCAGTGAGAAGTTTATACCAGAACTAAGTGAATCGCACGTATGGTGGGTTTATGTAAGGGTGGCTAAATGCATCAGGGTGTTTCCTGTATCTATTGCTATGTAACAAATTATCACAAACTTCGCAGCTTAAAACAACATGCATCTATCACCTCATACTCTCTATGAGCTGGGAGTCCAGGAATAACGTTGCTGGGTTCTCTGCTCAAGGATCCCCTCTGAAAGCTACAATCAAATTGTCATCCACGCAATCTGATCTCAAGCCTTGACTAGAGGACCTACTTCCAAGATTACATAGTTGAATGAATTCAGTCCTTGCAGCCCGTTGAACTGAGGGCTTCCCCAACGTATTCACCTGCTTCATTGAAGTCTGCAAGACAGAGAGAGAGAGAGAGTCCACTAGCAAGAGAACACTACACAGTCTTATCTAATGTAATCACTGAAGTGGCATCCTGTCACCTTGATCACCTTTTCTATCCCGTTCATTATAAATGAGTCCCAAGTCCTGCCACACTCAAGCGGAGGGGATTACACACGGCTGGGGTATCAGAGGTGGGGATAATTGGGGTAATCTTGGAGTTCTTCCATCACACAGGAATTCTCAGCTGACCAAATCTGGGATCCTGCATCTGGCTATTCCTGAAGCTGGAGGCCTGGCATAGTTTTTAGTGTCCATTTGGATCAGCTCATAAACCCAGCGTTTGTCTGCTGGCTGGAGGAGTAAAAACTCTAAGGCTAATTGAAATGAATCTATTAAAACAGTGACCTGATTTATCTAATAATTACTAGAAGGTAAGGGTTGATTGAGGCTTTAAAATAAAACCAAAAATTATTTTAAGTTTTCATATTTTATCTAAGAAAGTTTTTATTTTTACTGCAAACATTTTCTAACTCTTAAAGAAAGAAAAATTCAAGTGTTGATATTTTCCCAACATATATATACAGGAATATAAAGTAGCTTCCTTGTATTTTATCTTTGATTTACACAAAGAGAATTTTTATACAAATATTCCAGGCTCATTAGTTTTCCCAAAGTCTTCTTGCAATCCTCTGATATTTAAATCGTTCCCTCTTCAAAGTCAAATTTTATCTTCCTTGTCAATACTCTTTTTGTTAATTTGCCCAACTCATCTGGATCTTCCTTTGTCACTGACTTCATAGATTTGAGTCATTCTCCAACAACACTCCTAGCAACTTTATGAAATCCTTTGTCTTCTGCAAGATTTAAAAATTTCCTTTATAATAAGCAATCTATAGTAAGTGAAGACTCACTAGCAAATACATATAAGTGATGGGTCAAGAGAGACAAAGTGTTAAACATGGAGAGATGCCATTTTTAAAAGTGAAATTCTTAGTTACACTCTAACAAAATGTGTACAGGACCTGTATGCTGAAAACTACAAAATAGTAATGAAAGGAATCAAAGAAGGTGTAAACAAACGGGGAGATCTACCATGTTCATGAATTGGAAGTCTCAGAATTATTCAAATATAAATTCTCTCCAAATTGATCTGTAGATTCAACCCAATCACAATCAAAATCCTAACTGGCTTTTTTGTATAAATTGACAAGCTGATTCCAACATTCACATAAAAATCCAAAGAATGCAGTTAAGAGCCAAACAGCTTTGAGAAAGGAGAACAAAGCTAAAGGACTTACATTATCTGATTCCAAAACTTCTTATAAAGCAACAGTCATCCAGTCAATACGGTACTGGCAAAAGAAGAGACACATTCTATGTATGTATCTATCTGACTATAGATCTATGTGGAATATAATACAGAGTTCAGAAATAAATCCACAAATAAGATCAATTGAATTTTGACAAAGATGAAAAAGCGATTCAGTGGAGAAAGGACAGAATTTTCAATAAATCATGCTGAAACAATTAGACATCCATATGCAGGAAAAAATATTTGACCTATATGTTTATTTTATACAAAAAATTAATTCAAAAACAATCATAGACCTAACTGTAAAATATAAAAACTTTTAAACTTTTAAAACAAAATATAGGTAAAATCTTTATGACCTACGGTTAGGCAGAGTTTTTGGAGACGACATCGAGAACTTAATTCATAAAAAGAAACAATTGATAAGTTGGATTTTATTAAAACTAGAAACTTTTGGTCTAAAAAGAGCAAAATTAAAATTACAAGCATGAAAAAGAAAAGCCACGGACTGTCATATACCTGACAAAGGATATACAGACTATAGGAACTACTCTCAAACTCAACAGTAAGAAAATAAGCAACCCATGTTAAAAATTGACAAAATATGGCTGGGTGCAGTGGCTCACACCTGTAATCCCAGCACTTTGGGAGACTGAGACAGGCAGATCATAAGGTCAGGAGATCAACACCATCCTGGCTAACATGGTGAAACCCTGTCTCTACTAAAAATACAAAAAATTAGCCAGGCATGGTGGCGTGCGCCTGTAGTCCCAACTACTCGGGAGGCTGAGGCAGGAGAATCACTTGAACCCGGGAGGCAAAGGTTGCAGTGAGCCAAGATCGTGCCACTGCAGTCCAGCCTGGGCAACAGAGTGAGATTCATCTCAAAAAGAAAAAAAAAATGGGCACAATATTTGTACAGACACTTCACAAAAGAAGATATACGGATGGCAAATAAGCACAGGATTCTCAGCATGATTACTCATTAGGGAAATGCACACTGAACCCACAATGACATGCCAATACCTATTAAAATGGGGAAAACACTGACAAAACCAAGTGAAGGGCCACTGATGCACTCATACACTGCTGACGGGAATGCAAAATGATACAACCACTTTACAAAAACTGTTTGGCAGTTTCTTATAAAGTTGGACATATGCTTACCACATGACCCAGCAATCCCACTAAATACTCAATTGATGTAACAACCACTATAACACACAAAACTGGATTCATATGTTTATAGTAGCTGTACTCATAACACCAAAATCAGAAACAACAAAATGTCTCTCAACTGGTGAGCAATGCTATGATCTGAATGTTTCTGTCCTCCCAAATTTATATGTTGAAACCTAATCCCCAATGTAAGGGTATTTAGAAGTGGGGATTTGGGATGGGATTAAATTATGCAAGCAAACCCCTCATGAATGGGCTCAGTGCCTGATGTGGTTTGAATATATGTCCCTTCCAAATCTCATATTGAAATACAGTCTCCAGTGTTGGAGGTGGGGCCTGGTGGGAGATGTTTGGATCATGGAGGTGGATCCCTCATCAATGGCGTGGCACATCCCCTTGGTGATAAGTGAGCTCTCACTCTGAGTTTATGTGAGATCTGATTGTTTAAAAGTATGTGGCATCCCCTGCAACACTTTTGCCATGTGATGTGCCTTCTCCTGCTTTATCTTCCACCATGAGTAAAAGCTTCCTGAGGCCTCCCAAGAAGTCCAGCAATGCCAGCACCATGCTTCCTGTACAGCCTGCAGAACTGTGAGCCAATAAAACCTCTTTTATTTATAGATTACCCAATCTCAAGTATTTCTTTATAGCAATGCGACAATGAACTAAGGCTGAGTGCTGTAATTCCAGCACTTTGGGAGACACGTGGATTACTTGAGGCCAGGAGTTCAAGACAAGCCTGGCCAACATGGTGAGACCCCATCTCTACTAAAAATACACAAATTAGTCGGGCATGGTGACACACACCTGTAATCCCAGCTACTCAGGAGGCTGAGGTAGGAGAATCGCTGGAACCCAGAAGGCAGTGGTTGCAGTGAGCTGAGATCATACCACTGCACTCTACCTGGGTGGCAGAGTGAGACTCTGTCTCAAAAAAAAGAAAGAATGGACTAACACAGTACCCTCACAAAAGAAGCGTCAGAAGAAGATCCTCATCTACCATGTCAGAACACAGCTAAAAAGTGCTGTCTATGAGCCAATAAGTGAACCCTCATCAGACACCAAATCTACCAAGTCTGCTGATGCCTTTATCTTGGACTTGCCAGCCCCTGGAACTGAGAGAAATAAATTTCTGCTGTTTATAAACCAACCAGTTTATGGTATTTTGTTATATAGCCCAAATGGACTAAGACAAGTGGACAAACCAGCTCTGGCAGAGCCGTACAATGAACTATTATTGAGAAGTAAAAAGGAAAGAAGCATTGATACATGCAACAACTTGGGTGAATCTCAAATGCATTATACTATTTGAAAAAAGTTAGACTCAAAAGACTACATACTGTGCGATCCCATTTATACAATATTCTGCAATGGCAAAACCATAGCAACAGAGCATTTATCAGGGTTTCCAAGAGTTGGAGAGAAGGGAGGATTGGATTAACATAACAAAGAGAAGCTGCATCAGAGAGACTTTTAGGGTGATGGAACTTTTGAATATCTTAATTGTGGTAGTGGTTATACAAGTCTATGCATTTGTCAAAATCATAAATCTGTACTCCAAAAAAATGAATGTTACAATACATAAATTAAAAGTACACTTTTGAAAATCATCAATAAAGTTTGAAAAGGATAAAAAATTTTGATCAAGTTCTGTCTCACCTTATAAGGGATCAATTTTTTGGTCATTTTATTGATGTGCAAGGTTCAGGTATACTCTCTCATTTATTCATATTTTTTTGTTTTGAGACAGAGTCTCACTCCATCACCCAGGCTGGAGTGCAGTGACATGATCTTGGCTCACTGCAGCCTCCAACTCCCAGGTTCAAGCGGTTCTCATGCCTCAGCCTCCTGAGTAGCTGGAATTACAGGCATGCACCTGTAATTTTTATATTTTTAGTAGAGATGAGGTTTTGCCATGTTGGCCAGGCTGGTCTTCAACTCCTGGCCACATACCTTGGTCTCCCAACCTGCTGGGATTACAGGCATGAGCCACCAGGCCCAGTCTCATTCATTCTTTGTTTCTAAAATATCTGTTGAACAATGTGCCAATGAAATTCCCGTGATTCTGTTCCTAACAGCTCTGGAAGCCCTCTCCTTCTTTACTGTTCCAGCCTCAGTTTGAGCATTTTTCATTGGCTCTACTGTGATATTCTCACAACTTTTCAGTTTGTTTTATTATTTCTGGCCTCAATACCCCCACCCGTAGGCAGGCCTTTTCCTGAAGCTACTGAAATGATTTTTCTAAAACATAAATAAGATCTTGCTCTCCTTTGCTTAAAACTCAGAACTCTTCATATCTTCAGTGGCTCTCCACTAACATTCGATGGAACCCAAACTCTTCAGCCTGGTACCCAAGGCCCCACATGATGTAGCTTCTCCTTGACTTCTTAATCTTTTTATTGTTGTAGCCACCCTTATCCCATACATTCTAGGCAGACTGAGTTATTAGCCTTTACTCAGACATACAGTAGAGTATGATTATTGGTCAAAATATTCATTGCCCTTCTCCGTGGGAAGATTATGTATCCCTGATGCACGGACGTCAAACTTGGTCACGTGACTCATCCTGTCAAATAAAATGTAGGTGGAACAGACTCATGCCACCCCAGAGCAGAAACTTGAAAACCAATGTATGGTTCTACTATCTCTCTTCTCTCTGCTACCAGCAATGAATAGATAACATGAGCGAAAAATAAACCTTCATTGTCATAAGCTACCAATATTTGGGCTTTGTCACCATAACAAAACTTAGCCTAAGCTGACTGAAACCCTCTCAGGGTGAAAGTGCCACAATCATTCACTTTGTAGTCTCTGTGGTATAGACAGAGTATAGACACATAACTGTTGAATAAATGAATACTCAAAGACTTCCTCTAAGACTTCCCTGCCCATCTGTCATAGTCTTTTCATGCTGCTATAACAAAACACACAGACTGGGTAACTTATAAACAGCATTCCTCACAGTTCTGGAGGCTGGGAAGTCCAAGATCAAGGCACAGTATTCAGTGTCTGGTGAGGGCCTTCCTGCTGCCTCCTCACATAACAGAAAACAAAAAGGCAAAAACAGCCTAAGCTGGTTCCTTCCAGTCCTTTAATAAGGCACTAATCCATTCATGAGGGAGGAGCTGTTTTGAGTTAATCACTTTCTAAAAGGCCTGCCTCTTAATATCACAACAATGGGGATTAAGTTTCAACAAATAAATCTGGGGAGATGTTTAGACCATAATACCATCCTCCCTCCTCTGCAAGGCATCTATGTATATTTCTGCTCTTGTAATAATTATCTGTCTCCCTCCACTGCCTTTGAGACCCTAAGGCAGAGCTAGGTTGGCCTCACCTTAGTGGCTCCTGTGCCCAGCACAGTACCTAGCCCAAAGCAAGTGAACGGATGAATGTATAAAGGAGTGAGAGTGGGGAGTTTACAGCTCTTCCAAGTAGCCACAGGCCCTCTCCACTCCAGGACTTTGCAAATGCTCTTCCCTCTTCCTGGAGCACCAGTCCCCTCCCTACTTGCCTGCCTAACCCATCTAAATCCTTTAGCATGACTTGCCCCATCCACTGCCCATGCCTGTCACAACTAAGTCACTCACCTCTCTCTGTTCCCACAAACTTAACATATCCCTCCAACAGAGCCCTTGTCACATGGCTGAGATCCTGTGGTCTGTCTCTCTCTGAGCACCCTGAGGGCTCAGCCTACATCTGATTCATCCTCTGTCCCTACATCTAGCAACAACAAAATCATGATAGCAACAACAAAACAATAATAATAATAACCAACCAGGACTTGTTGCAGTTGATGGGTAAATTAATATTTGAATGAATTAATGAATTAATTTGAACTGGTTCTCGCCTCTTCTTCCATTTTCCCTCAGAAAGGCACAGGCTCATTGTAGGACGACTTTCTGAATGTGATGGGACTGAGCTGTTGGATCTTTTGTTACCACAGCTGACTACTCTCCCAGGCCCTTGCACTTGTCCCTAACCTCATGGGCCACATGACCCCATAAGTGCATGCATCAGGACTGTAAGCCTCATCACACAGACCTCCTTCCCAAATCCACTTTCCACAGCCCCCAAAAGGTCTGCCAGAGATCCCAGAGCACATGACTCCGAGGAAGTATGCCTACCAGGCCCAACCAGCTTGGGGCCTCCTCTAACCTGCAACCAAAGGAGACAACTGGTAGAGGGAGGAATTGAGAAAGGTATGCAGTGAAGGAGGAGCAAGAAGGAGTCTGTGTCTATCCAGAGGTCAATGTGCGTGGCTAATTGCATAATCAACTGCAGATGGGAGCCAGAACTCTGACTATGACAGTGAGACGGACACCCAAGGTCAAGACACACTAATTACCTCCTCATCATGCATTCCTCTCTAACGGACTCTTGCTCTGGAAAATCCCAAGGGAAGAAAGGAGAATGAGAGGAGGAAACAAAAAGAAGCACTCCGAACCCATCCTACAAGAAGGACTCCAGGAACTTCAATCACCCGGAAGCCAACTAGGAACTAGAAACAGAAAGCTTCTGCGGAACTGATCATGACTCACCAGAGGCCAAGAGAGCAAGGAGAGAATCAGGAACTGTCGCAAATTGGAAGAGTCTGAGGAAACACAACAGCTATGAGCAATGTGGGATCCTGAATCAGATCCTGAAACAGAAAAAGAACACTAGAGAAAAACTGGTGAAATTTACATAAGTACAATAATAGCATCATCGTACCAGTGTTAATTTCCTGGTTTGGACCATTGTGCCATGGTTACATAACTTATGAACATTAGGGGAAGCTGGGTGAAGGGTATGCATGAACTTGCTACATTATTTTTGTATTTTTCTGTAAGTCTAAAAGTATCTTTAAAAGGGTGTTTTATTTTATATTTTAAAGGACTTCCAGGCAGCCAGCAACATCCTGGTAAGAATGAAGTCATTCCCACCAAACCTGGTTTTGCTGAATTGGCCATGAATGTGGCTTATTTATTTAGCAATCATGGATATTGTTCTCTCTAGAAACCTACAGTTCTTCCGTGAAGCTTGGATATCTCAAACAGAAGGAGGAGGAAAGCTGGGAGTAACAGGAGGAAAGAAAGGATTAGTGCAGACAGTTGGAGCCATTTAGCGCAAGGGTGGATAGGCCTACACACCTGAAGGGCCTCAGGAGGCAGCCTCTTGTTCCAGCACAGTCTCTGGTATCTTTATGATCCAACTCCATTTTTGCAGCAAATGTTTCTGGAGCCCTGAACCACATATCAAGCTAGGGACACAGTACTGAAGTCCACAGTCCTTTGGAAGGCAGAACTCAGTTCCTGCCCTCCAAAGGCTCAAAAACAGGGAGGCAAGTATGCACAAACACAAAAGAAAATTGTGTGTGACGTCCATCATTTTGAAATGTGAAGTGTGCTATGAGACCTCAGATGAGGAAGCTATTCACTCAACCTGAGGGAGTCAAGATCAGAAAAGCCTCCAGAGAAGTGGGGATGGGTGTTAGAGGTGCTAAAGCCCAGGAGCTGAGGTGGAGAGTGGCTGGAATAGAACCTAGAGATTGCGCAGGAACTAGATCGGAAAGGACCTTGACTTTCTTGCGACAAGGCCATGTGGACTTGATTCTGTAGCAATGGAAAGCCCCCCAAAGGGTTCTAGCAAGGGTGTGGCTTGATTTCAGGAAGGTTTAAATCAGAGGCTGCAGTGTGGAAAGATGTCTTTTTTTTTCAAGAGTCTGAGTTGAGGAGAGGTTATAGTGAGGCCAGTCTGTGCCCTGCTTTCCGGGGGCAGAAGGTACATTGTGTGACAGTGAAAATGAACACGGCAATAATCCAAGCAGAGATGCTGAGAAAACACCTTCTTCCTCAAAGGACCTTATTCATGAGCCTCCACTGCCCTCAGGCTGCCCTGCCATTCCCCATGTGCAAAAGCTCAACTGCTCCAGGCCAGGAAGGCTGCTTGTTCACGTGCTACACTGTCCTAAGGTGACATGATTAAAGTTCTCCTTGGAACGACTTCCCCAGGGCGTTTCAGGTCCATCATGAATGGCTTTAAACAAATTGCAGAGAAACTCAGCCTCCTGGTGCCTGCCTAAGAGGAGTAGACACAGAGAGAGGTAGAGCCCCCACTCCCTGCAGCCATCCCCTCGGAGGTAGAGCCCCCACTCCCTGCAACCATCCCCTCCCTGCAGCCACATGGCATTGGGTTCAGGGATTCCCTGTTCCTCTGAGTGTTGTGACTGTATGCTGAACGTGGAGACATTCTTGAGTTCCCAAGAGTCACCAAGAACTCTGGGAGAGAGTCAGGACAGAAAAGAGAGGCATGAGCTGGGTGGGTGGCTCATGCCTATAATACCAGCACTTTGGGAGACTGAGGTGGGTAGATCACTTGAGGCCAGGAGTTCGAGAGCAGCCTGGCCAACATGGTGAAATCCTGACTCTACTAAAAATACAAAAATTAGCTTCTATAATCCCAGCTACCCAGGAGGCTGAGGCAGGAGAATTCCTTGAACCCAGGAGGTGGAGTTGCAGTGAGCCCAGATCATGCCACTGCACTCCAGCACTCCAGCCTGGGTGACAGAGCTAGGCTCTGTCTCAAAAATAAAACAGAGGGGAAGGGAGGGGGAAAGGAGGAAGGGGAGGGGAAGTAGAAGGAAAGGAGAGGAGGGAAGGGGGGAAAGGAGGGGAGGGGAAGGGAGGGTGTGGAGGAGAAGAAGGGGAGAGGAGGGAAGAGGAAAGGGGAGGGGAGGAAGAGGAAGGGAAAGGAAGGGACAGCAGGAAGGAGGGAGGGAGGGAGGGAGGGAAGGGAGGGAAGGGAGGGAAGGAAAGAAGAGAGGCAAGGTTGAAAGTCCCCAGTTAGACTGCACTGGCCACTTCAGCAGCAGGGACCACAGGCTGGAGATGCTGCCAAGTAGACCCAGGTCCCAGGAAATGCATGAGGGTGACCTTATCTGCTGGAATGACATTCTGAAAGGACAAATGATTTGTTCCAGAACACACAGCAGGTAAATGGCAGAAGGGGGATTCGAACTCAGGTCTTCAAATCCTCTAGACCCAGAACCCGAGCCAGTCCAGAACATCTCTGTGCTTTCCGGAACTTAGAGAAGGAAGAGGCCTCACATGGCCCCCTGGGTTCCCTCTCTATCCCCCTGCTGGCTAATGCTTCCCAAGGGTATTAAGTACCTACTAGGGGCCAGGCCAGTCACCACCCCTCCTGACCGACGGCCTTTTCCCCTTTGTCCTCTGAAATGAACTGTGGAAATATCTCTCACACACAGAAAAGAGAGCATTTGTTTCCTACAAATGCTTTTTGCACTGTTTTTGTTTATTTATACGCCATCTTCTTCCAAAAATGCATACATAGTATGTTTTCTTTAACAAATGAGTAAACAGGGGCAAAGGAAACATACATTCATCTCAATTTTTTTTAAATCAGGGAGTGAATCAGTGAAACACACACATAAGTGTGTCTCCTTTGTCCTGATTCACTCCCTGATTAAAAAAAAATAAATGAGGCCAGGAGTGGTGGCTCACCCCTGTAATCCCAGCACTTTGGGAGGCCAAGGCAGGCAGATCACCTGAGGTCAGAAGTTCAAGACCAGCCTGGCCAACATGGTAAAACCCCATCTCTACTAAAAATACAAAATTAGCGGGGCATGGTAGCACATGCCTATAATCCCAGCACTTTGGGAGGCTGAGGTAGTGGATCACCTAAGGTCAGGAGTTTGAAACAAGCCTGCCCAACATGGTGAAACTTTGTCTCTACTAAAAATACAAAATTAGCCAGGCATAGTGGTGCATGCCTGTAATCCCAGCTACTCAAGAGGCTGAGGCAGGAGAATTGCGTGAACCCAGGAGGTTGCAGTGAGTTGAGATCACACCACTGCACTCCAGCCTGGGCAACAAGAACAAAACTCCATCTCAAAAAATAAAATAAGTGAATGAATTGGGACAAAGGAAAATGAGGATAGGAAATTAAAGAAAAAGCCCAGGATGACATTGAAAGGCACAATTCCTGTACTTGCTAGAGGTGGGTCCCAAAAATATGACTTTAAGTAGCAGTCACTACAGAGGCAAGCACTGTCTGTTGCAAGATTTACAACAGTCAAGCAATAGTTCCAAATAAATACAACAAAAACTGGTTTTGGAAGAAATGAAACTATTTTTGTTACTAAGCCTGGATAGAAAGATCTCCCACAGACTGAATAAATATTAGTTCCTTTCCCTTTGCCCCTTCTGCCTGGAATCCCAAATTCCTCCTCGATCTTTAAGCTGGAACCCTAACTCTCTTGCTTTGGTTGGGCAAACATGTAAAGAGAAGACACTCTTTAAAAAAAAAGTATAACATGCATATATTAAAAAGCACAGAAGTGTACTGTTCTGTCAGTTTTCACAAGTAAAATATACTTGTGTATGTACCCAGCACCCAGATCAAGAAACAGCATTACCAGCAAGTCTCCCACTCCTAGTCACTACCTCACTCCAAAGGTAAACACTGCTTGGACTCCAATACCATGGATATGCTTTCCCTGCTTTGGAACTTTATATAAATGGAATCATACAGCATTTGGTTTCTTTAGCGCAACCTGGTGTTTGGAGGTCAATCACATAGTTGCTTGACGTTGTAAATGTTCACTCTCACCGCTGTGGAATGTTCCCGTCCTGTGACTGTAGCACAATTTACTCTCCTGCAGATGTGCAGGTTCATTCATTCTTCGTCAGGAAAATAAAGATTACAGGTTGCATGTGGGTATTTTTATCTGCATTAATTCTTGTTAATAATTCATTTAAGTGCTTGAATTCAGAGATGCCAACATTATTTTTGTAAACTTTTGAATTAGGCTGAAATGCAACATCTGAAAACTGTCAGTCTGGCAGCTGACATTATTTTGAACACTGAAATCTACTTTTGTAACCAAAGATGTCTTAGTCCTGTGGCCAGGGGAGCAACAAACAAATAGAAAAGCCATAAGAAATGTTTTTTCTTTGCTCTTCTACAAATAGACATTCGACATGTGTGGGCAACATTTATTGAGACGTTACTGTGTGTCAGGAACTGTACTAAACACTTTGCATGTATTATCACATTCGATCCTGATGGCAGCCCCCTGAAATAGGTTTACTTGAATTACTCCCATTTTTCAAGTTCTGTCTGTGTCACCCAGTCTTTCTCATCCTCTGGACTTACTGTAGGATTCAGTATAACCAGGCATTCAATAAATGCTTATTAAATAGAGCAATGAATGAATAACAGCAGCTACCGTTTATCGAGCCCTTAGCATACACAAGGCACTGTGCCAAATATTTACATCCATTATCCTGTTTAATCTTACCAACGAACCTCTGAGGACATGGGGAACACCTTTGGGTTTTTTGCCAGACTCACAAGTCCCACCTTGTCTGAAAACGATTAATGCACATGTCCACAAACTGCCATATTTGTGCTACATGACCCCACCCTTTGGTCACAGCTGATTGGACCAGGGGTGCAGGTTTGGCCAATTCAATTCTTTCTTGGGAATTTATGCTTGCGGTTGAAAGATGGCCAGTTGGTCCTGCCTGTGGCTAGAATAGTCCTGCCTGTAAACTCATTCTCAAGCTGCTGTGAGAGCTTTTTTTTTTTTAATACAAAAGAATAGAAAAAGAAGGTCTACAGGGATAAAAAAGAAAATTACGTGATTAAGCAGAGAGGCACAGAGACAAGAGGCAGAATTGTACCTAGATTCCTGTCTGTTTCTCTGGTTCTCACTCTAAGGCCTCAGAAAGCCCAGACTTGGGTTCCAGTAAATTCTCCGTTTTTTGTTAAAATGGCCCAAGTTTGCTCCTATTAGTTACTACCAAAAACAAAAACAGAAAACTAAGCCAGGGACAGTGGCTCACAGCTATAATCCTAGAAACTTGGGAGGCCGAGGAAGGAGGATTGCTTGAGACAAGGAGCTCAAGGCCAGCTTAGGCAACATCACGAGACCCTGTCTCTAAACAATAAATAAATCTAAATGAAGTTAGGTCAATATTTTTTTCCCATTCCACAGAGGAAAAAATGGAGGCTCTGAAGAAGTAAAGTGACTTGCCCAAGGTCACACATTCAGTGCGACAGAGCAAAGACTTGAGCCCAAACCCACCCAACTCTCTGCAGCCTGAGCTGCCTCTCCTTCCTCTCACCAGTGTTCCTTGGGACATCTGTCCAAGCCAATGGGACATCTGTCTTCTCCCCAGCCTCTCTGCTGGCTTTTTGAGGGCTGGGGTCATGTCTGACTCACTGTAGCAGCGCCACCTAGGCTATACACTGTCAGGTGTAACTTCCAAACCATCAGGGTGGAGATTTTACCGGGTTAGAAGAAACATCGCAGCATGACTGATGGGAAATTAATGGGTTTTGTGGATGCAAATTGTAGAGGCAGAAAAGTGGGGCACGGAACTGAGACACTCCATGGTGACCTTGACAGAGAAGCCAGTGAGAAATTGATTAAAATCCATGGCAACCCTAGATCAGGAGAAGGATGACCATAGACTAAAGCCCTTGGTGGGCGTACTGCACATTACCTTGAAAATGGAGAGCCCCTGAACCTTCCTGCTGCCCACAATCTCAGCCCAGCTGTCCTGACTTCAGCCTTGGCAAAGGAAGTGATTTTGGGTCCAAGCCAATTGTGGGGCCTAGGCTGACCCCAGAAGCTGGACCCAGAGAATCCTAAGTCCTCATTCTGCAGAGGCTGGACCATTTGATTCCCCCTGCACCCACATGCCCCAACTCATCTTCCACACAGCCATCCGAGAGATCTTTCTAAAACACCAACCTGACCATGCCACCCCTCTTAAAGTCCTGATATGGCTCCCAAGGCCTTCACCCTGTCATTCAAGGCCTTTACGACCTGCCTTTCCTGTATTTCCCCATAACACACCATTCCTTCACACCCAACTTTGCTCCCAGTACTCCAAGTTACCTGTGTCCCTGGAATGGCCTTGGTCTCTCGACACCTATTCCACCACTGTACACACAAGCTGTTCCTCTCCTGGAATATCTCACCAACGGCATCCCATTCATCAGATGAAATCTTGATTGAACTTGAAGCTCAGCTCAAGAAGCACACTCTCAGAGACCTTTTCTCACCTCCACAGATTGGGTTAAATGTTCTTTCTTTGAGCATATGTCTGGCACAGAAAGTATATTGTTCTGGGATCATCTGTTTATACATCTGCTTCTTTTAACACGTTGTCAGCTACTAGAGGGCAGGGACCTTTTTATCTATATCCTTTTTTTTCATCAGTTCACAGCAGAGTTCTTGGCCTGTAGTGAGCATCAGTTAGTACACATGGGACATATGGGTGGATAGATGCAGATGGGGTAAGTGGATGGGTGATGGGTGTTTGAATGGATAGATGAGGAGTGTGTGAATGGGAGGAAGAATAAGTGCATGTGTAGGAGGATGGGGAGGTGGTTACATGAGAGAAAGGAAGGAAGGGAGGGAGGGAGGGAGGGAGGGAGGGAAGGAGGGAGGGAAGGAGGGAGGGAGGGAGGGAGGGAGGATTGAAAGATGGGAGGAGGCCTAGGTGGGTAAATGGGAGGACAGATGGGTGAATGGATGGATAAATGCATAGATGATAGGATGAAGAAAGGATAGGCGGACCCATAGGAGGATGGGTGGATGGATGGATGGATCAATCAGTTCTGCCTAGGCTTAGGGTTTAGTCCTTAGATTGTCTTTGTGACCTGGACTTCTCTCAGAGTTCTGCTACCTGTGGAGGACTCCTGAAATTGAACATGTGTATAATCAAACTCGGATTCTCCTTTCTCAGATTTGATTCCCTTCTAGGATTCTGTTCCTCGGTGACTGGCAACACCACTAGAATTCTAGGCATCTTGACTCCTCTCACACCCTCAATCCCCATTCCCAAGACATCACCCAGTCCTGTTGAGTTTACTGCCAATGTGTCCCTCCAGCTAGTCCATCTCTCTCCAGCCCAAAATCTCCATTGCTTTCCTCCTCGGCTAGTGTGACCACCACCTAGCCAGCTTCCCTGCCTCCTCTTTGTCTTTCAGGTAGGGTCCAAGCTGCAGTGCAGTAGCCCAATCACAGATCATTGCAGCCTTGATCTCCAGAGCTTAAGTGATCCTCCTGTCTCAGCCTCCCGACTAGCTGGGACCACAAGTAGGCATCACCACATCTAGCTCATTTTTATTTTACTTTTATTTTTGTAAAGACATGGGGCCTCACAATGTTGCCCAGGCTGGTTTCAAACTCCTGGGCTCAAGCAATCCTCCCACCTCAGCCTCCCAACGTGTTGAGATGAGCTACCACATGAGCCACCGTGCTCAGCCCCTGCCTCCATTCTGTCTTGCCCCCAACCATCTCCTCGCTACCACTAAAGCTGTCTTTTCAAAATGCAGGTCTGCTTCTATGCCTCTCTAACATTGCTTAAAATATTCTAACACCTTTGCTGTCACGATGAAAATCAGCCCTGGCCTCACCCCACACCCTGGCAAGGTCAGACCTTTGTGGCCACCTTATCAATGCGACTTTACATCTACCCCATGACTCCTGGACTAACGTGTATCACCCACCGTAGTCAGTGAGCCCCACAAAGGAGCGATTTTGCCTATTTTGGCCTAACTTGTTTGTGTGAGGTGTTTTAGGCTGACTGATGGCTCCATGGACACCATGTTAACCTCTGTGACCTGCACAGACACTCCAGATGAGTTCCTGGAAAATCTGAAGTAACTGGAAGACCATGAAAAGAGGAAGAAATGATCAAGCCCTGTGGAGCCTACTTAACTTTGAGAGGTTCTTCTATTGTTTCTTATTCCTGCCCCAATTGATAAGGCCACTGGACTTTGTAACTGACCTTGGTCAACCTTGTGACTCCACACCCTACGACCCCCTCCCAGCTTGCAAAAAACCACTCTAAACTGTAACTTCTGTAACTTTCCACCGCCCACCCCAAACCTATAAAACCAACTCCTATCCCACCGCCCTCTGCTGACTCTTTTCAGACTCAGCCTGCTGGCACCCGAGTGAATAAACAGCCATGTTGCTCACACAAAGCCTGTTTGGGGGGTCTCTTCATTCAGCGTGTGTTTTAACAGTTTGGGGCAGGCTTAGGTAGAAATTCTGCTCCTAATTAGCTATGTGTCCTTGAGCAAGTTACTTGAGTTCCATAAACCTCACTGCTGCATGTGAAAAACAAAGATGATCTTACCCACCTCCTCAGGATGTTGGGAGGATGGAATTAGATGCTGCATGTAACGTAACCAACACATTGTCAGGCCTCTCTGAGGAGATGTCAGGACCGGGCAGGGAGCAGGAGCAGAAAGTTCTATACGCAGTCCCTGCTCAGCCCTCAGTCACTTACCCAGAAATAAACTCTACCGTGAATAGAGATCTTCAAGAAGGCCCAGAAATAAGTTTCCCCAGAAGGGCCCCTGGGGATAGGAGAGGAGAGGCTGCCTTTTACATTTCAGCTCCTGGAGACCCAGCCCAGGGTCCTGGAAGGGAGGCTTCCCTCCTACAGGGAGACAGAAGGGGCAGCCTGGCTGTGTTAAGCTGTTCTTACATTGCTATAAAGGAATACCTGAAACTGGGTAATTTGTAAGGAAAGAGGTTTATCTGGATGATGGTTCTGAGGCTACACAAGCATGGCAGCAGCATCTGCTTGGCTTCTGGGAAGGCCTCAGGGAGCTTTTACTCACAGCGAAAGGTGAAGTGGGAGTAGGTGTCACATGATGGAAGCAGGAGCAAGAGAGAGAGTGAGGGTGTGGGGGACACACTTTTAAGAACCAGATCTCACAAGGACTCACTATCTCAAGGACAGAACCAAGCCATCAGGGATCTACCCCCACGACCCAATCACCTCTCACCAGGCCCCGCCTCTAACACCTGGGATGACCTTTCAACATGAAACACAGATTCAAACCATATCACTGACCTAGCCTCTCCAGCCAGGAGAAACAGTGCCAAGGGATTATTAAATAACATTCTGGGTATTTAATAAACCCAAGGGCCAGTCGTGGTGGCTCACACCTGTCATCCCAGCACTTTGGGAGGCCAAGGCGGGCGGATCACTTGAGGTCAGGAATTTGAGACCAACCTGGGCAATATGGTGAAACTCCACCTCTACTAAAAATACAAAAATTAGCTGGGTATAGTGGCAAGTGCCTGTAATCCCAGCTGCTAGGGAGGCTGAGGCAGGAGAATTGCTTGAACCCAGGAGGCGGAGGTTGCAGTGAGCCAAGATCACACCACTACACTCGCCTGGGTGACAGAGTAAGACTCTGTCTCAAAAAGAAAAATCCCCAGAATGGTCTAGGACCTAGAGACCAGCCTTCTAAGCAAGTACATTTTATTAAGTCCCTTCCTCCCTCAAGAGCCTGCAGTGGCTCTCTGCTGCCCACAGCGTCAAGTGCAGGCTCCTTTACCTGGAGTCTCACTCCTATCTCCCATCTGGCCCCTGGAACCTCAGAGCCCACCCTTTGTTCAGACAGGCCTCTTTACCTGCTGCTTTACTCCTTTCTGACCCAAGGCCCTGCCCTCTGACCTGGGAAGCCCTCTACCTTCAGGTCTCACTCTATAAATCCTTTTGCACCTCTAAAGGCTCCCTCTTCCAGAGAGCCCTCTAGGATTGACCCAGCCGACACTAATTTCCCTCTCTTCTGAAGACCCAATGCCCTAATGCCTCCCACAAAAGACAAATCTCTGGTGTAAGATAGACCCATTTGATGAAATTCCAAGCTTGCTAAGATACGTTTTTAAAAAATAAAATCATGAATGTCATACCAATATAAACTGTGCACATGTCAAAGATTTTGACTCCTTGATGAGAAAACCAGTAAGATATTATACATAATTCAAAGAAGAATCCAAGGAGAATCTGTGTACAGTGTTTAGCACCCCCACCCCCTACATGATACCAATTGATCTCACCTGACAAACTTCATTTGCATCTCATTGTACAAGAATAGTTTGCATTATTACCAGTTTTCTGTAACTTACAGAATATAAAATAGCTCAGAGACCATGACAGGTGCAAAGTCCGACAGAAACAGGTAAGAGCTAATATCCAATTAAAACGGACACCTTCTCATCTTTTTTTGCCTAATTTAAGGTGTTTCATAATTCTACCCGGTACCACTTAGCCAGATGTGTGTCTCTGAAAAGTCAGTTAATTTCTCAGGGCCTCAGTCTCCCCATCTATAAAGTGGGCATAAAAGCACAAAGCTCTTCCAGTTCTCACCAGCGAGGGGCTCCTGGATACGTATTCCAGGTCTTTCAGATATTTCCCTGCCCCTGAGTTTCCTCCCTCTACTTCACCTGCCACCTCTGAGTCTGGGGGCTTTAGGAGGCCCTTCTGCCTGTCCCTTCCACTCAACCTCCCACCCCTAAGCACGAATCAGGGTCTCTTCCTACATCTCTGCTTACCACTACCAAGACATGATCAAGGGGACCTTTAGCAAAACGCAGGTGGAAAAAGGAAATACCCTCCCACACCTGGTGGGATAGGTTTTCCTGCTTCGGTTTGTAGGGTATGGTGGGCTCCCTAGCTTCAAGGCCAAGGCAATAGAGAGATCTGGGTCCTTTGTAATGTAATTCAAGCCTAGGAAGACACTTTTGACACAGTACCATGATATGCTCTTTCTGTAGAAGAGGTATATTAGCAAGAGGTAACCTTCCTGAAAGGTCTGATGGGTTTTGTAGACAGATAGCCCCCCCAAGAGGCCAGGCCATCCTGAAAGTCTTTCCCTCTCCCCTCTTCCACCCTTAGTATCAGAAGGACCGCCCAACAATAAAATTGACAAGTTGACCATCACAGTGGGGAGGAAAAAGGGGGTAAAGCAAAGACATTTTAAAGAAGGATGGTAGGGAGATATGAGTTGATCAGGCTCCAGAGACCCTGTCAACATCTCCACGCCATGGGCTTTGTTTGGGATGAATGACATTATGGATCCCGTTCTCTGCAAACAGGAAAGACTTTTATTGAGATTCCCTGTGAGTGGCTGGGGTAACATGAAGCACACTCTAGGGCTTCATGTTAGGAAGAGTTCTTCACATCCTAGAGTCCTCAAGAGTCATGAGGACTCACTATCTCAAGGATAGCACAAGCCATCCAGGATCCCACCCCATGACTCAATCACCTCCCACCAGGCCCCACCTGCAACATGAGACACAGATTCAAACCATATCACTGACCTAGCCTCTCCAGCCAGGAGAAACGTTGACAAGGGCTTATTAAATCCCCAGAATGTGCCTGGTGGCTCACACCTGTAATCCCAACACTTTGGGAAGCCAAGGCAGGCAGATCACTCTAGATCAGGAATTCAAGACCAGCCTGGGCAATATGGTGAAACCCCTTCACTACTAAAAATACAAAATACATGAGGACTCATGAGGACACAGCCCAGCCCTTGGGGACTCTCTGGGCATCTCACTGTCCTGAGATGTCACTTCCTGATTTCCCTCAGACTCCTCCCTCCAGCATCCCTACCTATTCCTAGGCCAAGCAAACAGTAACCACTGTTCCTCCAAGGTACCCAGGAGATGCCCCTCCTACAAATCTGACCCTACACAGAAGAAACTCTCAAAACTATAACATACATAGAGATGTAAGGAATAGTCATGGACATCCACAAGCCTACCCATGAAGATGTCCATTGCAGTGTTGTTTAGAAGTATGAAAAATGGAAACAAACTAAATGCTCAGAAATAGGGGATTGGTTAAAAAAAATGCAATACAGGAAGCCATGGTGGCTCCGGCCAGTTGTCTCCTGGCTCTTGAGGAGGTGTTCAAGGCCATCCTGAGCAACATAAGAAGCTTTCATTGATTAACAAAATATATATATATGTGTGTGTGTGTGTGTGTGTGTGTGTGTGCAATACAACCTGATGCCATGCTAGGCAGTCACTAGAAGTGTGACATAGGAGGAGAGATATCAGTCGGCAAGTTCACTCCATTTAAGGACACTTGTAGAGTTATACAAGTAAAAAGAAAGGAGAGCAGGCAACAGAAAAAGGAAAAGGAAAGTAAAAGGAAAGGAAAACAAAAATATTCACAACGACTGACTTTTCTTCTTTCTTCTTTTGGTGTTTTCCAAGTGCCCTACGCTAACATATATTTGCGGATAGATACACAGGCAGGCAGTCATAAGCCAGCTCCCTGAAGCTACACCCAACACCACTGGAAAACAGTTCTGGGTTCCAGTCTGAGGAGCAAGCCAGGCCAGTGATGCACAAATAAGGGGGTGAACACTTTAGGGCTAGGACCTTGCACAAGGACTCACTCAAAGTGTGTCACTCACACATATCCCCAGTCCCCGCCCCCCCACCGCCACAACACACACACGCAGTCTTGCCAAAGGGAGCAGCTTACAGGCAAAACCACTCAACAATTAGAATATCCATCCTGAAAGGGTCAGCAGGTGGCCTGAGAGAGCTCAAGGCTATACAGTGGGGGCAGCCCTAGCTTGGGAGTTGTAGAGCCTCGCTCCGGTCCTAGCGCTCCAGTCCTAGCCTATCCCCTCCTTCCTCTGATCCCTCATTTGTTCATTCATAAAATAAATGCATGAGGTTGGACAAAGGGTCTCTCAGGCCTCCTTCTTCGGTTCTCTGAGAGAGGTTTCCCTTTATTCTGGCCTCATCCCTTACCCAGAGCAGATGCCCCCACAACAGCCCCAGTCTGCAGGAGGGATGGGGTAAGCAGTGCAGGGGGCAGAGCCCAGAATGAACAGTTAGTTACCAGAGGAGGCTGGGAGATGTCCTCACGCACCCAAGCCCTAGACCACGCAGCTCCCTCTGCCTGGCCCAAGGGAAGCGCAAGACCCTGTGACTAGCAGGACTGGGGTGGAGTGAGGCTTGTTTTCTCCGCTGGAGCCCGCTCTGCCCCATCCTCCCTAAAGGCCCAGTCCCTGGCCAACTTTCCCTTTCACACCATCCCCATGGCTTCACTGCTTCCCCAGGGTTCAGCCTCAACATGTTCAGCTCTTTTTCACCATGTTTTATTTTTGAGAATCACTTTCTGGCCAGTGACAAGCCTTTGGGGTTTTGAAACAAACCCAGCTTTTGACCCCCCTTGCCTCCTAAACCCCAGTTTCCTCATCCACAGTAGGGGTTCAGAGAGTATTAACAACAACACATTTCATCAATTCCTGCAGCAAATCCACTGACAGCCCGCTCTGTGCAGAGCCCTGCAGCACTACCCAGACTGCCCTCCTTGGCGTTCCCAGGCAGGTAGCGGAGGTTAAATAAATAACTCCAGTATGCTGTAGAGCACCCCAGCACTGTAGGGCTGCAATCATACGGAGCAATATCCTAATGAGGACAGGGAGGTCTGGAAGGTGGGCTGAGATTTGTCCAAAGCCCCAAAGCAGGGTGGGGACAGAGAAAGTCCTGGAAGCCTGGAACCCCGGACGGAGGCAGGTTTCCACCTCCCAGGGCTGAGCTCATTGTCCTGAGGTTTGGGCAGCGGGGAACAGGGGCACAGGAAGGGTGAGAAGGTGAAGGAACCAGGCCTGCTGGTGGCTCCGAGGGAAGCCTTCGGCCAGGCCTAGCTAGCATCCCAGAACTCACCTGCCAGTAACTGCGGGCGGGAAGCCCTGCCAGGCTCGCCTGCCCCTTCCAGCGACCCATCCACGCTGAGTTCCCCTCTCCATCCTGCCCTTTGCTCTTTTCCTGCGACAGGGGTCCCCTGCTCAAATGCCCAGCCTAGTCTCTGGCTGTCCTTCCCTGATACCTCGTTTGTCTACCCTTCTTTGCACGTGTCAGTGGCTCCCCGCTCGCGTCCGTGTGTCATTCCCTACACACGCCTGTGTGTCCTCTTCACACGTCTGGCTGGTGCGCCGGCCTCCCGCATTTCCCGGCCTTCTCGCCGCCCTGCCCCGCCTGCCGCTGTGTGGGTGTCTGGCTGGCTGTGCGCAGAGGGGCGCGGCTCGGCCCTCCCCCGTCACCCTCGTCCCGCCATCTCGGAGTGACCCGGGCCGCGGCGCCACGGTGCTGAGGCCCGGGAGCCGCGCCGCCGCCGAAGGGGGCCGGAACCGGTGACGGTGGCGTGGGCGGCGGCGCGGAGACTACGGGCGGCCGGGCGGGGCTGCGGCAGGGCAGGACCAGGACCGGGGCCGAGGCCTGGGAAGCCGCCGCCGCCGCTGCCGCCGCCTCGGCCCGGAATCACGGGCGGCAGGTCGGCCCGGCT
This sequence comes from Callithrix jacchus, assembly GCF_049354715.1. NCBI lineage: Eukaryota > Metazoa > Chordata > Mammalia > Primates > Cebidae > Callithrix > Callithrix jacchus. Next base: position 23,959,179 of record NC_133521.1, read on the forward strand.
CGCCGGGCCCCGCCCCTGCGCGCCCAGCTGGGTGAGGCGGAGCGGCGCGTCCCCCGCGACGCCCGAGCCCGAGCCCGAGCCCGAGCGCAGTGGCCTCCGAGCGGGAACCCGAGCGGGAGCCGGAGCCGGAGCGGGAAGCGGAGCTGGAGCCGAAGCTGGAGCCGGCGCTGCGGCGCACGGAGCGGAGCGCGGCAGCCAAGCCAAGTAAGGGGCGTGGGGCCGGGCGGCGCGGGGGAGGGGCGGGCGGGAGGGGGGTCCTGGCCCCCTACCCCCGCGCTCAGCTGCTGTATCCACGAACGACATACCCGGGGGCGCGCCGCGCGGAGCCTCCGTGCGCCGGGCGGGAGGATGCGCGGTCCGGAGCGGAACCGCAGCGCGCTCGGAACGGAGCGGGATCCCGGGTCTCCCGCGGACCCTCGACCCTGTGCGGGCCACCTGCGCGAGCCGAGGCTGACTACGAGCGCGCCCTCGGGCCGCAGGGAAGGGGAGGTATCCAAGGTTTCTGCCTAACTTGAGACCCCGACGAGCATCCACCCCATGTGGGGAACCCATGATAGCCTCCTCAGCTCCGCGCCCTGGGTTTTGGGGATCCCTGGACAACCCAATCAAGAAGGAAAAACTAGGGCGCACTCTCGGCCAGGGTGGGAGAGGGAAAGGGGCTGGGGCTTCGCGGAGTTTGGAGTTTGAATCCACCCCCACCCCCTTGAGCTAGGAAGTTTGACCCTTCGACGGGCAAGTCGCCCCGGGTATGCCCCTGTCTCAGTGCCTCTATCTCAGCGCCGAGCGTGGGAGGAGTGCGCCCTCCGCACCTTCTCTCCCTTTGATGCAGACTTTCCCTTGCACTGTCAGAGGGACCCGAGGCTGAGTACCAGGCGGCAGCTCCTACTGACTGCGCAGCTCTGAGTGGCACCGCCACGGCTCCCCAGGGGCAGGGCCCACCCCACCCCACCCCCGGCTGACTCTCGGCTGCCCTTCCTCTCTCCCCATCGGGCTCCGCGGTCTGGAGGCTGGAGAGCAGTGAGGACCTGGGGCTGCCTTCCCCATCTGGGACGGGTGCCGGCGTGGGTGGCCAGGGACATGCTGGGAAAGGGAGGGCACAAGTAACTGGTTCAGGGGTCCTTGGTCTTGAGTCACGATTTCCGACGGGCACCTGCCAAGAGAGCATGCCACTCGACTCAAACATCCTAACTGCTCTGCTGGAACCGAGACTTCACCACCCTGTACCTCAGTTTCCTCATCTGAAAGTAAGCAGGATTCTGTTATGAGCAGGATGTTTAAGGGCTTTGGAACCAGAACGTGAGTTTGGCTGTACTTCCCAGCTGTACAACCTTAGGCAAGACACAAACCTCTCTGAGCCTCAGTTTCCTCATTTGAAGGTGAATTGGGAGGATTAAATGAGATGATGCTGGTAGGGGCATGTAGCCTGGTGCCTGGCACGCAGCCAGTGGTCAATTGCAGTGGGCTACAGGTGTCATGAGGTGTCCAGCACCAGTAGTTGCTAAGATCGAGTTCCTCTGAATCTGAAGTGGTGCTCCTAGCCCCCTCCAAGGGGGCCTTTGAATCCCCCAAGTCATTGACAGCAGAACTTTCTCCGTAGCGTCCACCCTTTCTCAGACATTCCCTCCTCCAAGGCTCTCTATCACCCAGCCCAGTTCTCCCCTGCTACCCAGGGTGAAAAGGCTTCATCTGATTGTAAGGCGCACTCTTTTTCCTTTTGCCCTTGGCTGGTGTCTGCTGCCCCAGAGAGGGGCACCCGCCCATCACTCGAGCTCTGTAAGAGGGAATTAACGCACCTCCCTCCACTCCCGGGTGGAGGATTTCTTTCCCTGAGGAGCCATCAGGCTGTCAGGCAGCTTGGATACACCAATGGTGATGGTTCAGACAGGCAGCCAGAAGCATCACAGACAGCCTGAGGGGTCTCAGTCTTGATCTCTCGCAGACTGAGATGCACCAGAAATGGATGTTGGGGAGGAAATGGAGCCAGTGATAAACTGGGAGGTTAAAATTTCAGAGCAGGGTGTCCCCAGGAAGGGATTTGCCCCAGTCTGTGAGGCTGGAGCCTTAGACCCAGAGCAGAGCAGGGAAGAGGCCCAGGGGCTAGTAGGGGGATGCTGAGATCCTGGAGGTGGCGAGAAGTGGGAAGACAGCCAGGAGTGGTGGGAAGAAAGCCGTGGTCCAGTTCACAGCCATGTTGGTCCGTGGCCACCTGTGGCCCAGCTGCCCAGAACAGGGATGGGGGAGGAATCTCAAATGAGGAAACGTGTCCACATGGTGCCAGGGGGCTTGCAGGATGCCTGGTGAGACAGGCAGGATGAGCTGCCTCTTGGGGACCCCTTCTACACGGAAACCCCCTCTCTCTTCTTCCTCTGTAGCTCCCCGCTCCCCTAGCCCATTCACCCACTAGGGGTCACATGGCTGTGTCTTCCAAAATCCTCACTCCTCATCTTCCCAAAGGAGTTAATCAGGAACTAATTAGGTTTGAGTCTCCTGCTTCAGTCAGGATTTGGAACACAGCCAGTGGGGAACGAGACGGGGATGCAGGCATCACTGTCAGGCTTTGGGAGTAATCAGCAAGATACCCTCGGAGGGCCATTGCCTGAAGCTCTTACCCTGGAAGTACTCAGAGGACAGGGTGAGGAGCATCTGCTCTCAGCCTCCTAAAGCGAGAAACTGAGACCAGGAGGGCTTCTGCAGTCCCTTAGCAAGGAGGCACAAACAAGAGTCACAGCTGAGAGCAGTTTTTTGGAGCTGGACCGCCTGGGTTTATAGCATGTGGTTCTGGGCAGCAGACTCATCCTTCAAAGCCTCAGTTCCCTCTTGAAAATGGGAATAAATTATACACCTCCCAGAATAGTGTGAAGATGAAGAAATCATATGCAGATAGCACATAGCTATGTCCAGCAGACCTCTGCCATGGCCTACGGTGTTGATTGACACTGTGAATATGCGTCCCACACACACTGCTTCCTAAACGTACGCATTTTCTCTTTGAATTCTGATAACCAGCTCTCTGATTTAGGAACTATAATTGTCCCATTTATTGATGAGAACACTGAGGCTTAGAAAGTTTAAGGACCGTCTATCTCTGCCGTGTATAGACACTTAAACTGTCACTATGACTCCTCGTAATTGTTTGAGTTTGTAAAACTGATAATTAACCCATTGTAATTTATATGACACATAATCAGTTATCAGAATGATTCTTTCTTTTCTTTTTTTTTTTTTTAATAGAGACGGGGTTTCACCAAGTTGGCCAGGATGATCTCAAACTCCTGACCTCGTGATCCACCCGCCTTGGCCTCCCAAAGTGCTGGGATTACAGGCGTGAGCTACCTTGCCAGGCCTATAATGATTCTTTCATGTACATCTTCAATCATTGTATGTCTGAGAACTGAAAAAGAATATGTTAATTGTCCACAGGCTATAGTACTTTTAGACACCTTTTTTTCCTATTTGAATAGTAATCAAACTGATTTGAAAGAGCAGCTCCCTGTTCATTACCTATCCCTCTTCTCTCCATTTTTCTCCAGAGCCCTTACGGTCCCCAACATCTATATATCTTACTCATTTGTCTACTGTGTGCCCACACTGATATAATGTGAGCCCTGCAAGGACTTTTAACTGGTTTATTCACTATAATATCCTCAGAGCTTACACTAGTACCCAGCACTTACTGTGCCTTCCAAAATTATAAAGTTATTTACAAACATATGGTCTATTGTTATTATTTTTGCCAAGTACATAGATAGATTGAAAATAAAACATTAAGTTAATAGAAGAAACTATTCCCTCAAATATTTGGCAAATAGGACTTGCTCAAGTGCCAGGGATAATTTGATAAAGGTTAAAAACAATGGATATTATTTTTCTAGTATTATAATAAAGCTTCTTATCAGTAAGTTCAATGACAAGTACATTTAAAAATACATATATTTCTCGCTGAGTGTGATGGCTTATGCCTGTAATCCCAGCACTTTGGGAGGCCAAGGCGGGCGGATCATGAGGTAAGGAGTTCGAGACCAGCCTGACCAACATGGTAAAACCCTGTTTCTACTAAAAATACAAAACTTAGCCAGGCGCTAATCCCTGTAATCCCAGCTACTCAGGAGGCTGAGGCAGGAGAATCCCTTGAACATGGGAGGCAGAGGTTGCAGAGAGCCGAAATCACACCATTGTACTCCAACCTGGGCAACAGAGCAAGACTCCGTCTCAAAGAAAAAAACATTCCAATAACAAATGACATGTTCAAAGGCAATTCAATTAGCTTTAACATTTTTCACTGGGAACAGCTGGGCATGGTGGCACATGCCTATAGTCTCAGCTGCTCCAGAGGCTGAGGCAGAATCACCTGAGCCCAGGAGTTCCAGACTAGCCTGAGCAACCCTGGTTTTTTACAACAATCAAACAAAAACCCCACAACTTCCAAGGCATTAACAATCACTGACTTGTTCACTTAACTGCTTTTTATTTTGTTAACACAAAATGTTTTTCTCAAATCTTCATTTTAATGATTTTTCAGATTGTTATGAAAGTCATACACGTTCGTGTAAAAAACTTGTAAAATTATTTAAAAATGTAAAACGCATAAAAATCCTCCTTAATCCCACCACCGCCAGAGAGCACAGTGACTGTGAACCTGTTCGTGCTCTTCCTGTCTGTGTTATGTCCTTTCTCATCTTTTGCTATGTATTAACATATTCCCTAGTTGTTTTTTTCTTTTACAAAATAAGGATCATGGTATATGCACAATTCTACAACCTATTGTGTGTTTTAATAACAGGTTTTGTTTCCCCCTTAACATTATACTGAAAGTCTTTTTTCTTTTTTCCCCCAGAGATTCATCTTTAGACTGGACTGAATGTCTTTCTGAGATATATATATATATGTATTTTTTTTTTCTTTTTTCTTGAGATGGAGCCTTACCCTATCCCAGGCTAGAGTGCAGTGGTGCAATCTTGGCTTGCTGAAACCTCCACCTCCCGGGTTTAAGCAATTCTCCTGCCTCAGTCTCCTGAGTAGCTGGGATTACAGGTTTGGGCCACCATGACCAGCTAATTTTTATATGTTTTGTGGAGATGAGCCTTCTCCATGTTGGCCAGGCTGATCTCAAACTCCTGACCTCAAGTGATCCACCCACCTCAGCCTCCCAAAGTGTCGGGATTACAGATGTGAGCCACTGCGCCCGGCCTAACATTTCTTTAGAAACATGATTTCACAGCCGCAGCTGGATGAGGTGACTCACATCTGTAATCCCAGCACTTTGGGAGGCCAAGGTGGGCAGACCAGTCTGACCAACATGGGGAAACCCAGTCTCTACTAAAAATACAAAATTATTCAGGCGTGGTGGCACATGCCTGTAATCCCAGATATTCAGTAGGCTGAGGAGGGAGAAGCACTTAAACCTGGGAGGCAGAGGTTGGGGTGAGCCAAGATAGCACTATTGCGCTCCAGCCTGGGTGACAGAGTGAGACTTCATCTCAAAAAACAAACAAAGAAGCCCTCCTTGCCTTGAAGGCTGTCAAATACCTGGATCCCTTTTCTAGTATCAGGACCAAGTTACCTGTTTGCAAACCTTAGTGCCCCCTGCCCACCTCTCTGCCACTGGCCTCTCATTGCTTTTCTCACCCACGACTAAATTCATTGATTCCTTTATTCAGTGGACGTATGACAAACATGAGGATATCCACACTGGCCAACGTATGTTTTCTATTAGGGAAGTTGCTAGCTGGGTCTCACCTCACGTGAAGACCTTCCTGGGACAGGAGAAAGGTGTTGTCTTCTGCCTAAGGGCCCCCGCCTGCAGTGCCACGAGTTAGACCCTGCCTTGGTGAGGCACATGCTGTCCTTTCAAGATCAGTGCAACTGACCAAAGTCCCTGGGATTTTCTGACTTCCTTCTGGCTCTAGACAGTCACATACACACCCATCTATGCATGAAACCCCTGTGAGATGGCATCAGGCATTCACTCAGCAAACAGTCTCTGAGCACTTCCCATGTCCCAGGCACCATACTGAGTGCCAGGGACACAGTGCTTGTCTGGGCTGTCTAGCCTGGAGTCACCATCTCTCCCATCTCCACCATCTGCCAGTCACCCAGCCAGACACAGGGACTCACCCTACACTCCTCCTCCTTCCTCGCCCTCTCTATGAGATTCATCTGTCCCTAAAACCCACCAAGCGTGTTCCTGCCCAGGGTCCTTTGCTCTCTCTGCTACCTCTACCCGGAATCCTCTCTCCCCAGGTATCTGCCCACCTAGCTTGCTTCCTCCAGTCTTCGCTTACCTGTCACCCTCTCACTAATGCTTTCTGCAGCCACTGTATCTAACCATCTAACAGTGCAGTCCCTACCCATACACCCTGCCTCTGTTCCTTCCCCTGCTGTTGGCTCACGGACTCTACCATTACCATTGCATCTCCAGCCTTCTGATAGTCAGAAAGAAACTTATCAGGGTGTCAGACTGCTCACCAGTCTGTCCTCAGCACCTGAAATCTAGTGCACCAGGGTCTCCTTCCTTCCTTCTTTCCTTTCCTTTCCTTTCTTCCTTCCTTCCTTTCCTTCCATTCTTCCTTCCTTTCCTTCCTTCCTTCCTTCCTTTCCTGCCTTCCTTTCTTCCTTTCTTTCCTTCCTTCCTTTCTGCCTTCCTTCCTTTCCTTCCTTTCTTCCTTTCTTCCTTACTTCCTTTCCTTCCTTTCTTCCTTCCTTCCTTCCTTTCCTTTTTTCTTCCTTCCTTCCTTCCCTTCTTCCTTTCCTTTCCCTTCCTTCATTCCTTCCTTTCTTCCTTTCCTTTCCCTTTCCTTCCTTCCTTCCTTTCCTTCCTTCCCTTCTCTTCCTTCCTTCCTTTCTTTCTTTTTCTTTTTCTCTGACGGAGTCTCCCTCTGTTGCCCAGGCTGGAGTGCAGCAGCACAATTTCAGCTCACTGCGACCTCTACCTCCCAGCTTCAAGCAATTGTCCTGCCTCAGCTTCCTCAGTAGCTGGGACTACAGGCACACACCACAACACCCAGCTAATTTTTTTCTATTTTTAATAGATACCGGGTTTCACCATGTTGCCCAGCTGGTCTCAAATTCCTGACCCCAAGTAATCCACCCTCCTCAGCCTCCCAAAGTACTGGGATTACAGGCATGAGCCACTGCGCCCAGCCGGGACTTCCAATAAATACTTAAACCAGTGATGGCAGCCTCTGCCCCTCCACTGTGGTCACCATTGTCACTTTTTTTAGGCCACATCACCTCTGGCCACAGTCTCCCATGCTCCTCTCCTCCTGCCTCCCTCACCTGACGCCCCTCCACCTTTCTAAAGAGAGAAAAGCTAAGCAAGCCAATTCCTGCTTCAATTCCTCCTAAGAACCCTCTTGGGGCAGGGGGTTCACCACCTCATCAGACCCCCTTATTCTTCTTCTGAGTCTCAGTGTTGTCATCTGTGAATTGGGGATTAGTTTTGAGGATCCAGGAAGCTAACAGCATGTGGCAGCAGCTGAGCAGTGTAGACACGCTGCCATCCTGTGGCCTCTTTCACAAGGCCAGCCCACCCCCGCAGCCCATCTCTGTCAGCCACCCACAGAGTAAGGCTGGCCGCTCCTGGGGCCTTCCAGCTCTGTAGGCCTCTGCCACAAGGCTCCCCTGTCACCAGCACCTAACCAGACCCAGGCTCTCTCCCCCTGGCTACATACTCCCCTGCCCAACTCTGAGTGTCACAGCAGAGCCTAGAGCGGAGATATTCCAGGAGCGGGGACGTGAAGGGGTATGGGAATGATGTGGACTTGCCACACACCATTCAGCCACTTCAAAGCCTGGAGTGCCACCCGCCCGCCCTCGAGTTCCCAGCCAGACAATCCATTCGGAGATGAGTCACTGGCAGGAGCAAGCCTCGCATGCTGGGCTCAAAGAGGGGTGGGCAGGGAAGAGGTGACCATGCTTGGCCCAGCAGCTGGGTTGGGCCCACCCAGCCCCTGCCCCTGCCCCACCCGGGACCCTGATCCCAACCCCTGGCAAAGGAACCGCAGTCCCAGCTCATGGCTGTCTCCTCACAGCATCGCCAGTCACATGCATGCAGGAAACCAGGATGGGCACTTGCTCACGTGGACCCCCCCCCACACCCACCTCCTTTGTCTTGATGACTCTAACAAAGCCCTACCCTAGCAGAGGGTATGATGCCACCAGGGAGTGGTTTTCTTCTGCGGCCTCAGGCAGAAATCCTGGAGTGGGGAAAGGAAGAAGGAAACAGGCAGCCAGATTGAAAATCCAGCTTCTATTTTAGAACCCCCAAAGCCCCTCCATGTGTTTTCCAAGAGTTTTGTGGGATACTGTGCAGGTGCTTGGGAAATGAATCCATGGATGCAAGCCCAGGGTGCTGGGAGGTTGCAGTGGGAGGCTCTGTGTAAGGTCCTGATGGTGTTACAAGAGGCAGGGAGTGACAGCCCTGGCTACTGCAGGCATCGTGGTCACCAAGGGCAACAAGATGCCTGGGACGCATCTCAGCTCTTTACATCGAGATCCTTCTCTTCAGCAAGTCAAGCACCTTGGACAGGCAGCCTCCACCCCTCGGTTAGGCATTCACGCCGGGCCAAGGTTCGCTTGCTCTAGTGTTTCCATGCACTGGTGAACTTCCCCTCAGTTCCCAGTCCTGAGCTAGTTTGCAGGGGCCGCACTGACCCTCCAGCCCTCAAGGGGGATCTAATAATTTAGATCCAGAGTTGTCCTGGAAGGGCATCCATGTGTGACAGAAACACAACCAGAGTGATTATTCTGTCTCCAGCTGTCAAGGAGGACCCCACTGAAGAGGTGTCGTGATTTGGGTGTTGACAGCTACATAGGAGTTTGCAAAGTGGAAGGAATGGCATGCCAAGGAGAGGGAACAGTCCAGAAGGATGATTGGCCTAAGTGTGTCTAAGAAGCAGGCCAGCCAGAGCACCAGGGCAGCCAGTCTCTGGGGGTGACCCTGGCAGTAACTGAGAGGCACTGGGGGCGACGGGGTCCCTTCGTACACAGCTCTTCCTCTATCTCTTCTCTGTGACCTTGGATGGGTTTTTTCCCTGAGGCTGCTCTCCTGTCTGCACTAAGGACATGATGTCCCCCGCCTCAAAGGTCTGTTGCAGCACCATTGGTGACATTAGGCACATGCAGATGTTTGGTGAATGGTGAATGCCAGCCACACCTGGAGGCCGCAGTGCCCAGAAGGCTTCCTCATAGGGAAACGCAGCCAAAGCACACTGAGAAATAACTGGGTTTTTCTAGTTAACTATCTTTGGAGAGACAGTGCTCAAAAGTCTGATCCTTCAGTGCTAATATCAACTCTGCCACTTCTTGGCAGCGTTTTGCCTCTCTGAGCCTTGGCGTTCTCACATTCTTCATAGCCCCTCCCAAGCAGGGATAACAAGCCTCAATTTGCTTTAGGGATGAGGCATATGGACCCCTCATGACACCTGCAGGGGCAAACTCTTTTCCCATTGGCTTTAGAGCTGCCAGCTTTCCCCTGCAAACACCCACTGGGCTTGACCCTCATGGTCTCTGCTCAGCAACCCCCAAAGGCACAGTTTGGTTTCTGCAAAGCAAGTAACCACATCCCTAGAAATAAGAGCCTTATGTCCCTCCTGTTCCTACAGCCTCATGTCCCTTGGAGACACACCAGGAGAGACTGAACCAATTCAGATCTTTAGCAGCATGAGAGAATGGATCGCTTTTCTTTTCTTTTTTTTTTTTTTTTTTTTTTGAGAGAGGGTCTCACTCTGTCACCCAAGCTGGAGTGCAGTGGTATGAACGTGGCTCACTGCAGCCTTGATCTCCTGGACTCAAGCAATCCTCCCACCACTGCCTCCCAAAATGCTGGGATTATAGGCATGAGCCATTGTACCCAGCCATGAGTTGCCTTTTTAAAATGTTTCCTCCACTGCAAATTGGAGTCAAAGTGACCTGGCACTCCCTCCCTGCTCCAGACATCCATGTGTTCATCAAGTTCACACTGGGGAGCAGAGAGGGAGAGAAAGAAGCATTTTCATTCTGTAGACCTTTGTTTCTGAATCAGTAATTTAATATAGAGATGCCTTCTAAAGAATTGTGCTGGCTGACAGTGTGGGCTCTGGAGTCAAGCTGACCTGAACTCAAGTCTCAGCCAGTAGTTAGAAGCTGTGTGGCCTTGGGCAAGCTGCATAAGCACTCTCAGCCTCAACTTCTTTGTTTATAAAAGGAGAATGAAAAGAACATCCTCATATTATTTATGTTGGAGTAATAATAATAGTATGATGTGGGCTAGATGTCAGTGAACACTCTTCCAAAGCCAGCTGTTGAACCTTGACCTAGCCCCTCACCCTCTCCAAGTCTCTGTGTCCCAGCCCTGATAGTTCCAAGTGGCTCAGGATGACGCGGTCCATTGAAGTTGTCCAAGACAGCAGGATCTCACACGTTCATCATGAGACAGAAGAACCCTGGCACCTCTAATTCCCACTCAAGGGTCCACCCCAGAGAGCGATCTCCTCCCCACCACTACCCACCACGGGACCCCAGCACACACTTGTGCCACCCCTGTGACCCTCTCCCCATTCTACAGCCCAGAGATCCCCCAGGCCCTTGCCCACACTGGACACATGCTCTCAAAGAAGTCACCATGCTCTTTCCCAGAGGTTGACAGCTTAGGAGATGTGAGCATCCAGCCTGCAGGGGCTGTGGGTGTGGCATGGGCACCCCAACACCTGCCTGTTTGTGTCTCTGCAGGTGAGTGGAGGGGCCTTCCCTGCGAGAAGTCAGAGCTGTGCCCGTGGGCAGGCTGGCTCCACTGTTCTGCTCCAAGGATGACATGTCCTTCAAACGTCCCTGCCCCTGTGAGTCTCCTCCCCGCATCCTTCTGCCACCTGGGGCCAGGCAAGGGCAGAGCTTGGAGTCGAGCTGCAGAGACCAGCTTGAGGTGTTTGGCCAGAGAACAGTGGGTGTCCAACCAAAGGCTAATGTGGCATGCTGGGTGGGGAGAGGGCAACACAGAAGACCCCAACACCTGCAAGATGCTCCCTGAAAACTGAAAATCACACTTTGGCATTTCTCCTATATCAGCCCTTCCCAAAGTGTGGATCAGAGTTCCTCAGGGATGGTAATGGGATGACACTCACCCACACACAAATAAGACTCCATGGCCAAATAAATGGGGGAAATGCTGGGGGGTCACGTTAAGAAAGTTTTGCTCCTGCAGGATTTTCCTAGCTTTTAATATGGTGATGTGTGGCTGGTGTGGTGGCTCATGCCTGTAATCCCAGCACTTTGGGAAGCTGAGGCAGGTGGATCACTTGAAGTCAGGAGTTTGAGACCAGCCTGGCCAACACGGTAAAACCCCCTCTCTACTAAAAATACAAAAATTAGCTGGGCGTGGTGGTGGGTGCCTGTAATTCCAGTTACTCAGGAATCTGAGGCAGGAGAATCGCTTGAACCCAGGAGGCAGAGGTTGCAGTGAGCTGAGATCACACCACTGCACTCCAGCCTGGGCAACAGAGCAAAATTCTGTCTCGAGGGTGAAAAAAAAAAAAAAAAAAAAATATATATATATATATATATACACACACACATACATACATACATACATATACATATACGTAAATGGTGATGTATGTTGTGAGGCTCCCATACGTAAAAGAAAACCCACTCCTCCTCTCAAACATTAACCACAAGGAATGTTTCATGGGACTGGTGTTCCACAGAACATGCTCCTTGGGGTTTACTCTCCTAAGGAAACCCATCCCAAGCATCCCCACCTTGAAGTTCCTCATTTGCAGAAGCCAATAGATGATCTTGCCCCTCGATAGTCTTCTCGTGGCTCCCTGAGGCCCCTGAGTCCAAGTGACGAACTCAGCCAGGGGTACCCCAGCATCCAAGACTGCAGCCTCCTTGACTTCTCCCCTAGTCTCTACCAGCTTGAGTCACGCCACCACCCTTGCCCAGGACCCCTTTCACTTCTCCCATAGCATCCACCTGCTTTCTTCCATGATGTTCCCCGAGCCCCCAAAACTACCACCACTTGCTGTAATTTGGGAGGACATGCATGACTGCCCCATCCCTTCACCTTGAAAAGTTAGGACTGTGAGTCTGTATGAAATCAGGGACCCCAACCTCAGAGGGGGACCCTCTCCTGTCTCCCGTGCTCACTCTGGGTAATGCCTCCCCCACTCTCCAATGTCTGCTCAAATCTGTGCCATTGATTATGTACATCATGGGGTGGGGGCCTCTCTTCCAAAAAGTTGAAGCCCTAATTATTAAATCACTGGATATCAAGGGATAGCTGCAGTGGGAGGAGGGGATGCTGGCATGTCCACCTGGGTGAGATCGTCACCAGGCACACCAGGGGGATGCGCTGCCTGTGGGGTTCATTGTTCAAAGAGTGGTGTCCAGAGGGTGGTGGTGTGCAGCCTGGCTGCTATGGGTGCCCAAGGAGGGTACAGATTATTTCCAATAAGAGCCAGTAAGATTATTTCTGATGGATAGTCCAGCTGAATAAATTGTTGTTACTATTGTCACTGTCACTGTGGCATGATCGGGAAAGGAAAGCCAGGCCAGGAGATGAGGCTTCTGTTCAGGGCATCTCAGAGCCCAGGGACCCCTGCCCTGCAGAGCACTGGGATGGTCATGTTCTTGCCCCCTGTCTGCTGACCAGGCAGGAGCAGCTGGGCATGGACAACGCTGGGAAAAGTCAAGGCTGGTGGTGCTGAGTGAGGAGGGCTTTCCAGAACCTTTTGGGGTGAAGCCCAGGCCCTTGGAAGCTGGGTCCATCTCACTAATAGAGGCCATCCCTGCAGGGCGGCCCTCTGCATCTCCACCTCCTGAGGACCGACATTCTAGGCCGTTTAGAAATGGCTCCTGCATGTCTCTGATTCTCCCCCTTCCCCAAAGTCCAAACACCTAGCATGCAGTAAGCACTCAGTAAATCTCTGTTGAGTCAGTAAACACATAATGAAACACCCTGGACGAGGAGCTAGAGGCCAGTGGTCAGGGAGAAGCTGAAGCCCCTGACTCTGCTACCACATCCCTTCATGACTTGGACCCAGACACTTCTCTGAGACAAAAGGGTCCGCCAAGCCCTGTGGGTTCTAGGAGCTCGGGACTGCTGTGAGGCTCCATCATCGTCTCTGCCAATTTCTGCTCACATTTCCAGTCTGAACTTGTCTAAGAAGCACCTGCTGTCCCCTTCCAGGACCTGCAGTCAGTATCAGTCTGGCTTGTGCACCACATCCTGACATCCCATCAGCTTCTGTGTAGTTAAAGCCATTCCAGTTCTCAGCTGCATCTGACCCTGTTGGGTGCTTCTTTTTTTTTTTTTTTTTTTTTTTTTTGAGACGAGTTTCATTCTACCGCCCAGGCTGGAGTGCAGTGGCATGATCTTGGCTCACTGCAACCTCCACCTCCCAGGTTCGGGCAAGTCTCTTGACTCAGCCTCCCAAGTAGCTGGGACTACAGGCACCCACCACCATGCCTGCCTAATTTTTTGTGTTTTTCATAGAGATGGGGTTTTACCATTTGACCAGGCTGGTCTTAAACTCCTGACTTCAGGTGATCCGCCCACCTTGGCCTCCCAAAGTGCTGGGATTATAGGCATGAGCCACCATGCCCAGCCCCTGTTGGGTGCTTCTGTTTGTGATGACTTCTCCTGCTTTAGGTTCCCTAAGAGTCCTTCCTGTGTCTTCCAGCCAGCTACTCAGACCATCTGACCTTCCATTTGTGGTCTCCTTTGGCAGTGGTGGAGGATCGAGGATTCTTCCTGCACTTGCCCTGGAATGCTGGACCCCCAGGGCTCCAGCACAGCCCCAGCCCTTCTTGCTGTGCACTCACCAGACCTTATCCTCACTCTGCTTTCTGCTGCAGCCTCTAGGCCGGTAGCTTCCAAGGGTCTCTCCCACTCTAGTTTCTTCCTGTGCTTTTGATTCCTTCTTCCTCCTGCTGCCTGTCTGCCTTAGGCAGCCCCCACCCCTAACCTGACATTCAACCTGACCCAAACTGAACTCTTTGTCTTGCCCTCTAGGGCAGCTTTGCTTCATTTTGCTGTATGGGTTTGGGGCGCTCAAGCCAGAAATCTGGAAATGAACCTCAGTTCCCCTCCTATCATACACCCGTCACTGCTAGCTGCCCAAGGAGACTCTTGGGCCTCTGAATCAGCTCAACAGATGTCATTCTGACCTGGCCTCCATCTCGGCCCCCACCCCTTCAGAGTGAATCTAGAAATTGCTCATTCATGAAACAGCTCTTCTGCTTGTTCACTTGTTCGTGCCGCCGGTGGATGGTGAACGTCCAGGAGGCAGGGGCCATCCCTGCTGGGTTTCCGGTTCACCCGCAGCACCGTGCTCAGTCCCTGGCTCATAGGAGGTGCTCAGTGTTTATTGAGCAACTGAACAAGTGAATGAGGTGAGGTGAAGAAGATGCTTTGTGGGCAGCCTCCGTGGTCACAGACCAGAGGCTCTCACACAGGTTCTGGGAGGGATGCTGAAACCTGAGTGCTCCAGACCTCCCCAAAACAGGCATAGGAATGCTCGGGAAGGAAACCCAGAAATCCCAGGCACTCATATGGACACACCCCCTGTTTTTAACTCCTCATTCCAGATCTGGAGCTGCTGTGTGCATTTAGAAACATTCAGAACTGCTTTAACTTCCTTAGCCCCCAAAAGGAGCTTGCCAGGTACATGTGAAGATAGCGAAGCCCCCAATAAATTGAAAAGTTACAGTAGGAGCCATAGCCTGCTCCTGTTTGGGCTTGTCCACCCCTACTTCCTGCCAGCTTCGAAGAGTAGCCAGGAAAGTTCGCAGAAAGTAAAACAAGCCCAAATCTTTCCCAAGCAAGACCCCATCCCTAGGAGTCAGTGCACATGAGTTCTGGAGAGAGTGAACAGGTATGTCCACCCAGAGCAGGGTGGCAAGGTGAGTGGCACCAGGCCACCTGTAGCCCAGGTCTGCGAGCTCCATGGCTGTAAGCCCTGGGTGCAGGCTGGTCCATTGGCCCCTAGCAAGTCAGGCAGGCATTAATCAGCCAGGCTGGGCTGAGCCCTCCTTGGCATTGCTCACACCCCCACTTCCCTACCCTCAGTACCATCTCACTTTCAGACATTTCAGCTCATCCCTGCACCTCACAGAGACAGTGCCAGCAGCCTTTATTACCCCCACTCCCTTCAATTTGGCAGATGAGAAGACCGAGGCAGAGGGAGGAGGCAAAAACAAAAGAGGGGGAGGCAGGCAAACCCTGACCCAGGGCAAACCCTGACTAGAGGGGTTTTTGGCCAAGTGGCTGTAAGGCAGAAGTCAGTTCCTCTGCCTGCAAATGCCAAGCCTGTGAGCCATTTCCCAGCCTTCAGAGGACCTGCCTCAAGCATTGAGTGAGTAGGAGAATCAGCCTGGCTCTTCAGGAAGGCTGGTGGTAGAGGAGCTTTCTCTATCAGGCCCTGGCTGGGCAGGGTGGCCCAGGACTCCCCCAGGATGCAGGCTCCAAGAACAGATGCTTTACAACCTCTTCCTGCCACCAGCTGACAGCAGCTCCATGGAGCTCCCCGAAAACTGGGGCAGCCTGACTCCCTCTGGCCTTTGGGAACAGATCTAAGGAAGGAGGGAATTTATGGGCCCCAGAGGGACTGAATCTATAGCAAAGCAGGAAGAAGAAGGATGGAAGGTAGCATCAAATCATCCACAGATAAGGCAGGTAGGGCTTGTCTTTGCTGGGCTCATGGTGGCTGCCTGCAGGCCGGCGGGAATTGCAGCCTGGCAGGGCCTCTGAGTGGACTTGGGTCTCCCTCAGAGATGGTGTGATATGCAGTGCATGGGTTCCAGTGCAACCTGGCTTCTTAGCAGCTGGAACAAGCAGCCTAACTTCTAGAAACCTCTATCTGCTCATGTATAAAATGGAAATAACAATACCACCTTTTTGATTCAGTGCCCACTTGGAGAATCTAGCTTGGTGCCTGGAACTGAGAAGGTGCTCAAGAAATTTGAAAGTCTTGTCCTTTTGGCCATCTTCTCCCTACATAAGTCTGTATTGAGGGAGAGGGGAGAGAGATAGGGACTCAGGAGATGAATTTGGGGTTCAGACCAGATGTTGCTGTTTTTTGCTCTGCTCATTGTGGCAGTTATCTCTGCAGAGACATAGATAACAACAGAAGGAAGGACTTGAGGGCAAGGAGGGCAAATGATTGCACATGCTGCAAAATTCACCACTTCTGTGTCCAGAGCAGACAACACTAATCAATTGTAGCACTTTTTCCCACTGAGCCCAGAACACATGCAGACACTGCCCAAAGATCTCTAGCCTGTGAAATGAAACCATTGTCCATCCTTTGCTGAAGTATCACTTTGGAGTGGGCAAGGGGATAGAGGGAGTGACTTCAGCTAGTCCTCTGACTCTGGGGGTTGTTGTGAGGATTAAATAAGATATCACAGGTGAAGGACTTAGGAGGCCTTCTCATCATTTCTTTACGTGGCCTCCTTGCTTCCTTGAAGAAGTCCTAAAAGGGAGGGGTCAGTGTGCCCATTCCACACATGAGGAAGCTGAGGCTCAAGGAGGTAAGAAATTAGACCAGATGGCACAGCTAGAAAATGGTGGGGCTGGGGCTACACCCCAAGTGAGCTTGTCCAGGGCTCAATCTCAGCCAAATCACAGCTGGACAACGGCGGAGCCCAGTTTACTCCTTCATCGCCACAACAGGGGTGGGGAATCCACTCTGCAGCAGGACTTCACGGCCCCTGAACATCCTGGCTGCCCCTCCTCACAGTTTTCTTGTCTAGCACAGAGTCTGACCCTAGTGAGTACTTGGCATTTGATAACTCATCTTAATTTTTTTTTTTTTTTGATACAAACTCTTGCTCTGTTACCCAGGCTGGAGTGCAGTGGCACAATCTCAGCTCATGCAACCTCCACCTTCCCAGTTCAAGTGATTCTCCTTGCCTCAATCTCCCGAGTATCTGGGATTATAGCTACTGGGGTGCCCGTCATCGCACCCAGCTAATTTTTGTATTTTTTTTTTTTTTTTTTTGAGACGGAGTTTCACTCTTGTTACCCAGGCTGGAATGCAATGGCACGATCTCGGCTCACCGCAACCTCCGCCTCCTGGGTTCAGGCAATTCTCCTCCCTCAGCCTCCTGAGTAGCTGGGACTACAGGCGCACACCACCATGCCCAGCTAAATTCTTGTATTTTTAGTAGAGATGGGGTTTTACCATGTTGACCAGGATGGTCTCGATCTCTTGACCTCGTGATCCACCCACCTCAGCCTCCCAAAGTGCTGGGATTACAGGCGTGAGCCACCGCGCCCGGCCCACTCATCTTAATTTTCAATGCACAATCATATCATATGCAAGTCTGGCAAGAGGGGGTTCAACCTGGCTTGAGCACTAAATGCAATCTTAATAACAATAACAATAGCCCCAGCTGTTGCCGAGCACTGTATGGCAGCAAAGTGCTTTCATTTCACTGTCCCCTGGTGGTGAGCTCACTGTCCCTGGTGGCAGCTCTGCCCTATAGCAGCTGGGTGGCTCTTCCTCTGTGTCCACCATGCCCTGAGGAAGGGCTTCCTGGGCATTTCCCCTGAGCTCCCCTTCCTGAGCATTTCTGACCAAAGAGCTCCCTTTGTTCTCTGAACTTAGATTTTCCCCAATCTGGTCCTTTCCTTTCCTCTTAGAGAGGTCTCAAGCCCTTCCTTCCTGACCTCCCTCCAGGACAAAGGGCAAGTCAGGGCTGCAGGCCAGATGAACATCAGCCTCCATGGCTTGTAGAGGGGCACTGAGGATGCAGGTGGAGGCAGCCCATCACAGGTGGCTGGAGGCAGGTTCCCTCCATGGCCCCAGCTGGTCATAGTGCAGGGGGAGGATGGAGGGGAGGAAAACAGAGAGAATGGGTGGCAAAGACCTAACCCAACTGAAATTTACAATTGTTGGCAGGTCTTTCTAGGAACAGGGGCTTGAGGACACTGACTTGATCTGTGTCTTTCTCACCAACAGCCCAGAAGGGGGTAACTGGATCTGTGTTTTGGAGCACACAGAACTGAATTTGAATCCTGCCCATGTCATTTTTGTGCTACCTGACCTCCCTGAGCCTCAGTTCCCCCAGGTGTAAAATGGGGATATCCTGGTGCTATGAATTACCATGAGGATTAACTGCTATGAGTGGGAGGTGGGGGCTTGAGCTAATATGTGCCAAATGCCTGGCACCATGGCTGGAGCATTGCCATCCTCCAGTTCAAGGTGGCCATGGGTTCCACAAGCCAGAAGGAAGCCTGAGGCTTGGTTATCTGCAGTGCTGCTCCCTCGTGGTTCCTGTTGTAAACTGTGGATAGTCATCCCTGATATCAGGCATCCTCTTCATTTATTCATTGATTCAACAAATATTTATGGAGGATTTGCTACATGCTGAGACCTTTCTAGGTGCCAGGGTTACGCCTTGAACAAACCAAAGTCCTAGCTATCATGGAGCCAACATAGCCAGAAGAGACAGACACAAACAGACAAATGAATGTCTAATATGTTTAATGGGGGGAGGAGCTACGAAGACAAAAAAAAGCAGAGTGAGATGATGGGTTGAGGCATAGGCTCACCAAGAAGGTAACACTGGAACAGAAGCTGCTAGAAGGAAAAGAGGGAGCCATACAGGTGTCCAGAGAAAGAGCGTCCAGGCAGAGGATTCTGAGAAGGAGGCTTGCTTGATCCAGCAACAGCACGAAGGCCAGGGTGCCTGAGGAGGAGGAGAGGAAAGGTACCAGAGGCAGCCGGGACCAGATTATGTAGGGCCTTGGAAGCCATGGGAGGACTTTGGCATCTAATCAAGTAGATGAGTAGTCACTGGAGGAGTTTGAGCGAAAGGGACCTGGTCATCCTGGTTGTGGTAGAAGAGGCTAGAGAAGGACTCAGGTGGAAGCAAGGAGACCAGTTAAGAGGTTAAGACAGTGGTCTAGGCAGGATGGCTCACACCTATAATCCCAACACTTTGGAAGGCCAAGGAGGATGGATCACCTGAGGTCAGGAGTTCAAGACCAGCCTGGTCAACATAGTGAAAGATACTAAAAATACAAAAATTAGCTGGGCATGGTTGCACATACCTGTAATCCCAGCTACTCAAGAAGCTGAGGCATGAGAATTGCTTGAAACCAGGAGGTGGAGGTTGCAGTGAGCCAAGATTGTTCCACTGATCTCCAGCCTGGGTAATAGAGTGAGACTCTGTCTCAAAAAAAAAAGGACAGTGGTTGAGGTGGTGACAATGGTATCTTGGACCAGGGGGTTCACAGTGGAAGTGGAAATATTGGGTCAAATTTGAAGGTGAAACTGTTAGGATTTACAGATTCATTGGATCTGGGGTAGATGCAAAGGAAGGGTTAAAAAGGACAGCATTTTGGGGATTGAAATGTGAAGGACTGAGCTGCCATTTGCTGAGGTAGGGAATATTATGGGCAGGTTTGGTGGGGAACTGTGAGTCAAGATTCAGGGTTTTGACATGTTGTGTGTCTGAGATGCTTTGCAGGCACTGGAGTGGAGATACAGGGCAGACAGTTGAGTATGAATGTGGAGTTCAGAGAAGAGTCTGGAGCTGGGGATGTAAATTTGGGGACTGTCAGTGTGTGAATGCCACTCAGTGCTGTGAAGTGGGATGAGATCACCCAGGGACCGAGTGCAGGATTGTGGGAAAGGGAAGGACCTAAAGAGTGAGCTTGAGCTGGGGAGAGGCAAAATGGTTTCTGTATCTGGAAGTCTTACCAAGGAAAGCATGATCCCCTGTGGTCATCACCCATGGCATCCCAAAGCCAAGTGCACTGCAGGAGGGATTTTCCTACAAATAGGAATGAGTAAGGACACTTCTGTTTCCCTGCCAAGGGCTACCCTAAATGAGCTACCCTGATGCTCAGCTCTGCCTGCAGCTGGACCTAGGCCCACATGATTGGGAAAGACTCGTTGTCCTTTCAGGCATCACTGCAGAAGCATGCAGCCTGCATGCTTCAAAGACAAGAGAGAGGAACCCAGCCAGGTGTGGTAGCTCACACCTGTAGTCCCAGTGCTTTAGGAGGCCAAAGCAGGAGGATCGCTTGAGCTCAAGAGTTTGGACAGCATAGTAAGACCCTGTCTCTACAAAAAAATTAAAGATTAGCTGCTCATGGTGCCACATGCCTGTAGTTCCAGTTATCCGGGAGGCTGAGGTAGGAGGATCACTTGAGCCCAGGAGTTTGAGGGTGCCTTCATACCTGGGTGGCACTCATCTCCCCTAGGAATGGGCCTAAGGAAGAGGACTGGAGGTAGATCTGACCTAATGCAGTAACAACAGCAAGAGCTAAGAGACCCAGGTTTGAAAAACACTGGAGCAAATGTATTTTAATCACCTGAGCCTTTGTTTCTTTCACCTGTAAAATGGGATCATTAGACCTAGTTTCCAACGTGACTATGAGGGTTTGATGAACACATGGGCACTCAATGAGCATGTGTTTTTTTCTTCCTTTTTCAGCGTATTAATCACACAATGACTGTTGCAGAACTAACAGTCTTCCCTGCAGGATTCTCCCCACAGTGCCCAGGGAGAGAACTCATCTTTTGTCTCCCTTCCCTACCAGCCCCAAGTTGGTGTTGAGAGGCAGCTTGGCACTGCGGGCTCACCTGCATTTGCCAAGTTCCAGCAGGGGCCAGCCAGATGGCAGCCTTGTGCCTGACCCCATCACGAGCACCTGATGGGGTAACTCAGGCAAATATATTCTCCCTACTTCATAGGTTGTTTGCAGGAGGTCATCTGTCAAGCCTGTGAGTCTTACCCTGAGGCTCCACCCTAACTGTCTCACACTATAGAAATGGAAACTTAGTCCAGAAAGGAATGGGATCATGTCATACCATATGTTAGTGGCTGAAACTTTAACCTCCCATCCTGAGTCCATGTAAGGTGTTCTTCTACATAAAGGTGGAAAATGCCCCAGGAGGGAGCTTGCTCTCTGTTCTCAGTGAAGATACCTGAGGAGAAGCCCTCTTTGGAAAATAAAACTGTGACCCAAGCCACATCTTTAAAAAGCCAAAGGGAATTTCTTTAAATTTTGAAGATTTGATTGGCATGTATTGGGCACCTACTATGAGCCAGGCATCCTGATAGGCAGTTTGCTTTGATTAGCTCATAGCCAAAATTGCTGCTCCCATTTTACAGATGAGGCAATAGAGGCTCAGAGATCTGACTTGCTCAGTGGGCACTGCCATCAAGAGGCAGTGCCAGGATTTGAACCCAAGATTGTCTGTGTCTTATTTAGCTGTCCTAGTCCAAGAAGCAGGTCAGCTCCAGCAATGGAGCTCAGGGCTTTGGCTGCCCAAGGAAAGTGGCTGAGGGGTTATCCTTTTCCAGAAGACCCTAGAGCCTCTCGCCTTCTTAGGACACTGAATATTGGTGAACACAAGACCTAGGACTGGGAGTGGTTTGATGCTCAAAATAGCTCAGGCATGCGAAGCAATCTGATGGGGTGGGTGGGGGATAAAGAACTTCTCCCCAAACACTTCATAATGTTTTTTGGAATCCACATTCCATGAACTGTATGCTGGGAAACTACTCCAAAGCTCCATGGTTTAGTGTGATGCTGGCAGTCAGTTGAGATCATCAGGATCTATCATGGCAAATAAGTAACTGTCTTTTCCTATTCTACTGGTTTCTCTCATCCTACCTACTGAGGTAACATACTATGTTAATAGATTTCCTGATCTTAAACCATCCTTGCATTTCTGGCATATGCCCTGGTATACTAATTTCAATATACTGCTACTCTGATGCTGGTTTTCCAGATGCCCTTGTAAGTTCTGGGAACTGAAGGAACCTCTGAGGATCAGGGAACAAAATCCTATCACCTTTAATGTGCTCCAGAATAGAAAACCACAGGGCCTTGCCTTTTGCAGACCTCTGGCTTTGGGTCTGGGCGGTGTGGTGAATAGTGAAGGAGCCATAATTGCTCTCCCACCAGAAAGGCCTAAAGGAGTTGGCAAAAGTATGCCCATCCAATGTGACATTTACAGAGGTCAGGTGGCACCAGAATCCCTCATGGGTGTTTAGTGAAGGAATCTGTGGGGAGACCAGGGGCCTGAGCGGGTTGTCAGGTGAGTGTTTGTTGGGGAAATGTCTAGACCCTTTTTGTAGGATGGACATTCCAGAGTGTAGAGAAAAGGAGGATGAGGTTTAGAGATGGTTTGCTTCATAGCTAGGTTTCCCAATCCTCATGGCACCTCACATGGCAGACTCACTTGCCCCAACGCCCAACTATACAGCCCCAGACTAAGGAAGGGACACACAGCTCCCCAGGATGAAGAGTAGATATCATGATTATTTCCTGGGATATGGAGTTAGTTAGAACCAGGTTCACATTTTTTCTCCCTCCCCCCAACTAAAAATTGTCTTTGTGATCTTAGGCAAGTCCATTCACCCTCCTGAGCCTCCGTAACCTGATCTATAAAATTAGATTACTAGCACTTACCTCATAAGGCTACTAAGATTTGTAGCTTTTGTTTATCTTTTCAAAAAACAGCTTCTGGTTTCATTGATATTCTCTGTTCCTTTTCTGTTCTCTAGTTCATTGATTTCTGCTCTCATCTTTATCATTTTCTTCCTCTACTTGGTTTGGGTTTTGTTTACTCTTCTTTTAGTTTCTTAACATGAAAGCTTAGGTTTCCAAGTTGAGGTCTTTCTTCCTTTTCCTCTTCTTTCTTCTTTCCTAATATAAGTATTTAAAGCTATGAATTTCCCACTAAGCATCGATTTAGCTATATTCCATAAATTTTGATAATATGTTGTGTTTTGTTTTCATTCTGTTCAAAATATATACACCTTTTTGTTTTGATTTTTGAAGACAAGGTCTCACTCTCTCACCCAGGCTGGAGTGCAGTGGTGCAGTCATAGCTCACTGTAACCTTGAACTCCTGGACTCAAGCAATTCAACCACTTCAACCTTCCAAGTAGCTGGAACTATAGGCATGCACCACCATATCCCGCTAATTTTTTATTATTTTTGTAGATACAGGGTCTCACTATGTTGCCTAAGCTGGTGTCAAACTCCTGGGCTCAAGCAATCCTCCCACCTTGGCCTCCCAAAGTGTCAGAATTACAGGCATGAGCTACAGTGCCTGGCCTAAAATATATTTTTATTTTGATTGTGATTTCTTCTTTGACCCATGGATTATTTAGAAGCATGTAGTTTAATTTCTTTCATTTTTTTTTTAAGGCTCGTTTTTATTTTATTGGCTGATCTATGGAATCACGGAGGCCAGTATGTACAGACAAAGGGGGAGCTTTTATTTCTTGGTCTCTTCCTCCTTGGACAAAGTCTTGATAATCTCCTCCTTTTTGGCCTGGAGGCGCTCTTCATGGTGCTTGCGTGCTTCCTTGGTCTTAGCCCTATGGGTCTCAGCCTGATCAGCCAGGAGCTTCTTGCGGGCCTTGTCTGCCTTCAGCTTGTGAATGTGTTCCATGAGAATCTGCTTGTTTTTGAACACATTCCCCTTCTCCTTCAGATACAGGCTGTGATACATGTGGTGATCAATTTTCTTAGATTCCCAGTATCTTCTGAGCAGCCGGTGCAGAATCCTCATTCTCCTCATCCACATGACCTTCTCCGGCAATCGGGCATTGGCTGTACCCTTACGCTTACCTATGCCCATGTGCCTGCCCTTCCGGCGGGCCAAGGTGTTTTTCCAGCAGCAAGCCCGGGAATGGACCGTCACAGGCTTGCATATGATCAGCCCATCTTTGATCAGCTTCTGGATCTGCTGATGCGAGTTAGCATTGGCGATTTCATTGGTCTCATTCGGGTCCAACCAGACCTTCTTCTTGCCACAGCAGAGGACATTAGAGGCAAGCCTCTTCTGAAGCCTGAGCATACTCATGGCTGCGTGTTACATATGTTAGGTGCATATATAATACATATATAGTTTTTATATCTTCCTAATATGTTGACTTTTTGACATTATGAAATGTCTTTGTCTCTAGAAATATATCTTGCCTTAAAGTCTATTTTATCTGATATCAGCATAATCACTCAAGCTGTTTGTATGCTGTATCTTCTTCCGTCCTTTTACTTTCAAACTATTTGTGTCTTTGAATCAGGTGTGTTTATTGCAGTCAACATATAGTTAGGTCTTACCTTTTATTTACTCTTGACAATTTCTGCCCTTCAAGTGGAGTTATTAATCCATTCATATATTTTCTTTTTTTTTTTTTTTTTTTTTTTTGAGATGAAGTCTCACTGTTACCCAGGCTGGAGTTCAATGGCTCTCTATAGAGCTCCCAGGCTCAAGCAATCCTCACAGGCACACACCACCAAGCCCAGCTAAGACTTTTCATAGAGATAGGGGTCTTGCTGTTTTGCCTAGGCGCCATTCATTTGTTGTTTATTGGTTTTTGGTTTTTTGAGGCAGAGTCTCACTCTTTCGCCCAGGCTGGAGTGCAAGTGGCGCAATCTCAACTCACTGCAACCTCTGCCTCCTGGATTCAAGTAATTCTCCTGCCTCAGTCTCCCGAGTAGCTGGGACTGCAGACATTTGCCACCATGCCCAGCTAATTTTTGTATTTTTACTACAGACAGAGTTTCACCACATTGGCCAGACTTGTGTTGAACTCCTGAACTCAAGTGATCCACCTGCCTCAGCCTCCCAAAGTACTGGGATTACAGGCATCAGCCACAGTGCCCAGCCACCATTCATATCTTTTTAAAAACACAAGTTAATTTAATAAAACGTTGATATGGTTAGATGTTACATCAGCCATTTTGCTATTTGTTTTCTTTCTTTCTCATGTCTTTTTTGTCTGTTCTTTCTTCTTTCTTTTGTGTTAAACATGTTTAATGTACAATTTTGATTCTTTGGGGGGGTTTTTACTATTTAATGAGAGGTTACTGTAGGGATTACATATGCATCTTACTTTATCATAATCTACTTCAGTGTAACTTTAACTCAGATCCAGTAAGATATAGAAACCTTCCCAATATATTTCATTTTCCTCTCCCCAATTTTGCGCTTTTAGTATAATATGTATTATGCCTATATATATATATAAACCAAACAAAATGGTATTATAATTATTGTTTATATAATCTTATGTCTTTTAAAGAAGTTATAAGAATAAATGAGAAAGAGTATGTAGAGAGAACCTTTTATATTTACTTACATATTTACCGTACCCAGAACTTTTCATTCCTTCCTGCAGATTTAAGTTAGCATCTAATCTGGCATCAATAATTTACTTTCAGCCTGAAAAGCTGCCTTTAGTAATTATCATAAAGCATGCCTGCTAGCAATAAAATCTCTCATTTTTCTCTGGAAATATCTTTGTTTTACCTTCAGTTTTGAAGGACAGTTTTGCTAATATAGAACTCTTCTTTGAGTTGAGCATGGTGTTTAACACCTGTAATCCCAGCACTTTGGGAGGCTGAGGTGGGCAAATCACTTGAGCTCAGGAGTTCAAGACCAGCCTGAGCAACATGGCAAAACCCCATCTCTACCAAAATACAAAAAAATAGCTAGGCATGGTGGTGTGCACCTGTGGTCCCAGGAGGCTGAGGCAGGAGTCTTGTTTGAGCCCAGGAGGCAGAGGCTGCAGTGAGTCAAGATTATACCACTGCTCTCCAGCCTGGGCAACACAGTGAGACCCCATCTCGAAAAATAAAAAGGAACTCTTCTTTGTTTAGTTTTTGTTGTTGTTGTTGTTGTTGTTGTTGTCGGCACTTTGGGTTTGTTTTGTTTGTTTTTGAGATAGAATCTCGATCTGTCACCCAGGCTGGAGTAGAGCAGCGTGATCTCAGCTCACTACAACCTCCACCTCCTGAGTTCAAGCAATTCTTGTGCCTCAGCCTCCTGAATAGCTGGGATTACAGGTGTGCACCACCACACCAAGCTAATATTTTTTATTTTTTAGTAAAGACAGAGTTTCACCATATTGAACAGGCTGGTCTTGAACTCCTGGCCTCAAGTGATCCACCCACCTCAGCCTCCCAAAGTGCTGGGATCACAGGCATGAGCCACCATGCCCAGCCTTTCCTAGCACTTTGAATATGTCATTCCACTGCCTTCTCCCCTTCCCTGTTTCTGATTAGACATTGACTATTAATCATATTGTTGTTGCCCTGATTGTTGTTCCTTCTTCTGCCATCTCAAATCTGCCAATGAATCCCTCCAGTGATTCTTTTATTTAAGTTATTACATTTTTCAAATGAGAATTTCCATTTGGTTCTTTATTATAATTTCTGTCTCCTAAGATTCTCTATTCATTGAGACATTGTCATCCTACTCTCCTTTAATTACGTAAAATGACTTTCCTCAGTTATTGTAACATATTTGTAATAGCTGCTTTAAAGTCTTGGCTAAATCCAACATCTGAGGACACTCATCCACAGCTTCTATTGACAGATATTTTGCTTTGGTTTTGGTTTTGGTTTTTTATTTTATTTTTATTTTTTCTTGAATATGGATCATACTTTACAAGACAAAGAAACAAGAAAGTGTGATCCATTTGGATGGGCTCTTTCCAACAGTAGCAGGGAAGCTGTTGGTTTTCACAGACTGGGGAGCAGAGTTGGTGGGGAGGGGTATGGGAGCAGTCACAGGTGAGAACATTACAGGTTTACACTCTCCTCACCTAACACTCAGTCTTTCTCATAATAGGTTCTTCTCAGTTCATTGTTTGCCTTTGGTCAATTTCCAGAGAACTGCAATGATACTTTGACAGTTTTGTCCAGCTTTATAGTTACATGTATGGACTGCTAAATCATCTCCCTAATCCTCACAGAAACACTCTGAGTGGTCGTTACTCTGTTGTAGAGATGAGGAAGCTAAGGTACATAGGTGTTAAATTCCCTGGTCAGTGTCACTAAGCCAGGCTGTTAGTGATCCTCCCACCACCTCAGCCTCCCAAGTAGCTGGGACTACAGGCCCGTGCCACCTTGCCCAACTAATTTTTGTGTTTTTTGTAGACTCAGGATTTCACCATGTTGCCCAGGCTGGTCTTGAACTCCTGGGCTCAAGCAGTCTGCCCACCTCAGCCTCCCAAAGTATGTGCCTGGCTGTGATGAAGCTACATCTTAAGTTGGTCCCCTCAGTACAGGCTCTGAGGCATAAGGCCAAAGCACAACTCCAAGAAGTTAGTTCTTGGGAAGGAGGCTCAGTCGCTGTGGTCTAAGAATACAGCTCTAGGCTGGTTACACTTGTTCCAAGGGCTAAACCTTTACTGTGCAGAGCAGTGTGTGGCTGGCATGGCCTTCACACAGTCCTCTGTAAATATTCTCTCTCCCCTGGGTGGGATAGCTGATGAAAATTTGCAGCATTCATAAATTTAACATTTTATATGTCAATTATTCACTAGCTTCCTGGAAAGTCCATAGTATAGTCAAAGGTCATTTTTCTGAGCCGTGATTTTGAGTAGCAAAATGCAAGCTGGAGTGTGGGAGTGAATCCCCTGGCTGATGGGTGGGCCCAGCCAGTCCCCCAGAATCTGCTTCTCAACCCAAATCCACTGTCTCCTACTTATCAGGAATGCACAGTAACTCCACTGGTGTTATTAAAAAAAAGAAAAAAGAAAAAAAAAAGGCGGCTCTGGGCTCTTTGTGGAAAGTAGCTCAAAGCCAACTCTAGGTGGTGATGGAAGAGAAGAGAATGTGGGCAGGTTGAGTCCAGTCATTATTCTAGCAAGAAAATGAGAGCTTGGTGTGGGTTCAAGTGGAGTGTTTAATTCTACTGTGTCTTGGTTCTGTAATGTCAACCAGTTTGCCATTTCCTCAGAAGAAGTAGGGAAAAGTAATTTGTGAAATTGTTTCAGTGAGTTTTTTAGCCAATAAATAAATTCTTCTTTATACTGGAGTTAAAAACCTTAGTGAATGATGACAAGGTGGTAAACTTAAGGAAGTTGGATAAGCAGAGGAATATGTGAGTTAATTTTAGTGAGTTTATTTAAATAAACTTAAGTGGCAGAATGTATCTTAATAGTGGAATAAATTGCTTTCATCTTATATTTATAGAACCATTAAGAGTTTGTGGGTGATCACTTGTATTTTTCCGGTTATGTTTTAACACAATGGTTGAAATGCTTCTACTTGGCAGTGGAGTGCTCTCCTGTTCACTCTGGCACATTAAACAGAGGGAAGCAGAGGTAGGAGTGGAAGCTCTGCGATGCACCAGGACTCCCCTCACCATGCCAGAGCAGTTGTGTGGGACCTCTTGCTTTCCCCAGTTTAAGAGGTTCATTTTAGTCTGATTCATATTTGTGTTCCCAGTGTCTAGCACATATCCAGGCATGGAGAAAGCATTTGGTGAATATTGGTGACTGGATGGATGGATGGATGGATGGATGATGGATGGACTGATGGATGAATGGATAGATGGATAGATAGATGAATGGATAGATGGATGGATGGTAAGTGGATGACTGAGTGGATATTGAGTCAGTGCATAGATAGATAAATGCCTGAGAGGATGGATGATTTGTTGGCTGGGTGAATTGATGGAGAATTGATGAATTGTGTATGATTTCACTTTCCATTTCTCTTATCCACTATGCCCTGCTCCCAATGCCACCAATCAGGTGGCATGGACCATGACAAGACACTCATTGACTTCTTGTAGAGATGCATCCCCATTGTAAGAAGTAGTCTGAACACCAAGTATCCTTTTCCTCACCCCATGATCCCAACGTTCAGCTGTCATCACGGTGACATCCCACAGGCTCACCCCTCTGTGTTCCTGCCCATGCTCCTCTCTTCCCTTACTGATCCTGATATGCTTAGTTCATCCTTCAATATCCATATCTTCTCTGTCTTCCTCACTGAGATGTTCCTGGCCTGTCCCCAGACCTCCAACATCCTTCTATCAGTCTCCTGGTGACCAGAGGACAGATATCAGCAAGTGAGCTAAGAAGTTGCCAAAAAAAAAAACACCAGAGGAGATTCAGAAGTAACCAAACCAATGAGCCCTACCCTGCCATATCCCCTGCTCCAGCCATTCTTTTTTCCTTTACTTTTCTTTTTTTTCCTTTTTTTTGAGACAGAGTCTCACTCTGTCACCAGGTGGGAGTGCAGTGGCATGATCTCAGCTCACTGCAACCTCCACCTCCCAGGTTCAAGCTATTCTCCTGCCTCAGCCTCCCAAGTAGCTGAGATTACACCCACCACCACACCCAGCTAATTTTTGTATTTTTAGTAGAGATGGGGTTTTACCATGTTGGCTAAGATGGTCTCAAACTCCTGACCTTGTGATCTGCCCACCTCAGCCTCCCAAAGTGCTGGGATTTCAGGCATGAGCCATCGTGCCCAGCAACCCCAGCCCCTCTTGAAGACCCTGCTTGGAGGATGGGAACAGCCAATGGTGAACAGAGGAAAAATGGTGCCTGGGTCATGTTCCCCACACTTCCTCCAATGACTCCACACCTCACCCTGTCCATTTCAGCAATGGAGGAAGAGTGCACTGCCGAGGCCAGACTTGCCAGGGAAGTGGACCTGTGACAAATGTCTTTGGAATTTTTGTGACAGGAGCCATCCATTAGTTCTCAGTCCCTGGCCCCCTTCTCCCTCTAACCAGCATCTCTGAGAGAGTGGGCAGGATTGGCAGTCTGAAGATGCTGAGTCAGCACATCCTACGTCTCTGTTCCTTCCCTTTGTCACTGCAGCTCAGGTAGCTTCAGGCTGCAAGGAGCACTTTCCTGAACCCAGACAAAATGACTGTGGAGATGCCTGCATACAATACTCAGCAAGGACTTGGGAGTGATGGTCTGCCTCAGTTTCCCTGCTCTTATTGTTCCCCAGGTTCCCACACTGGAGCCAGCCCTCACCTAAGCCACAGGCCTAGATCTCATTGCCTCCCCTCATAGTTCTTGGCCCCCTCCCCACCCCTCTCCAACCTGTTCACCCACCCTAGAGGGAGACCAGTTGAATAATCAGTGGCTCTTCAGATAGCCAGCAGGTTCAGAGAGGGCAAGGGGCATGTCCAAGGTCACACAGTGAGTGAATGAGTGAGTGATAGAACCAGGAACAGAACTCAGTTCTCTGACCCCCACCCCGAACCCCCCAGCCCCACAAAATCCTGCTCTATTCTTCTGCTCTGTGCTACTGTTTGATAAACCTGAGTTTAAATCCCAGATCTGCCACAAAACTAGGTGGGCAATCTTGAAAACATAACTTTAGCTCACCAACACAAAACGTCTTCATCTGTTAATGAGAGTGATAATAGCATCCCCACAGAGAGGAAGCAAGCTCCAGACTCACCCCCACATCCAGGTTTGCGTCATTTAGGGCCTTCTTATTCCATGCAACTCTCAGTCCCAGCCCTGGACTAGAAGTCTGGAGGAGCCAGAGCTAGCTTCTGCCTTGCACAGCAGAGGCCTATGGACCCAGGCACCACTGCTGCCTTGTCAGGGGACTTGGGGTCCCATCTGCAGAATGGGAATAATACCAGGGCTGTCTCAGAAGCCTGCTCAAAGGACAATTTAATTGGAGAGGCCAAGAACTCCCCACAGTGTCATTCTGTGGTAGTGAATGTGTGTGCTCAGCTCTATGCAGGACAGGGTCTGTAGGCTCCGCCTCCTCTAGTCCCAGTTCCAGGCTCATGGGGACGCTTGCAGCAGCTCTCTCCCTTTCTCCCTGGTCTCCTACCCCCAACCCATCTGTCCTCTATCTGCAACCAGAGGCTTTTCTAAAACACTGACCATGTCCCTCTTTGCCCTTGGGAAAAAGCTCTCTCTCTCGCTCTCTCTCTCTTTTAGAGACATAGTCTCACTCTGTCTGTCTGTCTCTCTCTCTCTCTCTCTCTCTCTCTTTTTAGAGACAGAGTCTCACTCTGTCACCTAGGCTGGAGTGCAGCGGTGCTATCGCAGCTCACTGCAAACTCCACCTCCCGGGTTCAATTGATTCTTCTGCCTTAGCCTCCCAAGTAGCTGGAATCACAGGTACCTGCCACCACGCCAGGCTAATTTTTTGTATTTTTAGTAAAGATGGGTTTTCACCGTATTGGCCAGGCTGATCTCAAACTCCTGACCTCAGGTGATCCACCCACCTTGGCCTCCCAAAGTGCTAGGATTACAGATGTGAGCCACCGCACCTGGCCAAAAGGACAGCCTCTTGATGTGACCTTAAAGACCCCTCATGATCTGGCCCCTGCAAGCCCTTCCAAACTTAGCCCCTACCAGACTTCTCTCCAGCCTCATCCTCTCTTTTGATTCCTCAAATGCATCAAGTCCTCATCAGGGTCCCAGGGTTCTTCTGTAATGGAATTTGCCAGACCAATTTATCATTGATGGGTAGGCCATTCCAAACCTGCACTCTTTAATTTTAATACCTGACTTGCTCTTCTGGCTGAAAGCACCTACTCTGTTCTGACACTCTGGCAATGCTTATAAATGTCTTGTAAATGTCCCACAATTAGGCTGGGTGATGTATGGGAGGATGGGCCAATGGGTGACTGGAAGCAGCTCCCAGGGAAGGCACTCAGGCACACCAAGCAACCAGTCAGGGACTCCCCTTGGTGCAAGTCAGATGGCTCCTGAGCTTCCTCTCTGCGCCAGCCTTACCCAGTATCCTGGGCAAATGGGGTGACGAGAGAGAGACACAGGTCCCATTCTGCTGGCATTGTCCATCCCTATGGAACCAGAGCACTGGAGAGTGCCAGTTCAGGAATTGCAAAGAGCAGTCCAGGCTCACCACTTTAACCAACTCTGTGCTCCGCTTCCCTATCTGTAAGATGGAGCATAGACACTCTCCACCTCTCAGGGCTGCTGTGAATATTAAATGAGAGAAGCATGCATGAAAAGAGTTTAGAGCCTGATGGATGTAGAGTAAGCGCCTGCTCTGTGAGAGCTATCTTATCGTTATCATTGTTCCTCTTTGGTGAAATCACCCACAGGGGCCCACCTGCAATCAAGAACATCTCTAGGACATATCTCTAGGAGACAGAACAGGGGGTCCTCCCACAGCCCTGAATGATTTGCTCCCCACCAAGCGCCTGCCTGCTGTGGCCCATCTCTTCCTGAGACACAGGCTCCCAACTCTAGAATCCTGGTATCTTATCAGCAATGTTCAGCTGTTGATATGCCTTCATCCTGAATAATCCCAGGTCATGGCTGGCTCTGACTATATGTCAAGTGGCTCAGAAGAAGCAAAATGTCATTTTGGGGAAAGGAGCATATTTCCTTCACAAGATTTAAAATACCAGAATTCCCAGTGCACAGTGCCTGGTAGCCACAGAATAGAATCTTGGCTAAGAGCACAGGGCTTCAGTCTCCCACTGATCCAGGTCTCCATCTATGGGGCTGTGTGACCTTGGAAAAGTTACTTAACTTCTCTGAGGCTGCTTCCTTACCTATTAACTAGGAATCCCATCATAGACCATCATGAGGATTAAATGAGATAATATGGTACATGACAAGTACCACGTATAGTGTGAGGCACACCATAGGTGCTCAGGAGATGGTAATTACTCATACTGGAAGGGGTGGGGGGTGGTGTCTCAGAGAAGTGCCTATTTTTTGAGATTTCTACTTGATCATGAGCAGCTTTGTAAAAACTGCTTAGGAAGAAAGTCCAGGATGGAAGCAAAGTTTGTTTCATCTTCTATCTTTGCTGCAGCTGGTACAGAGGGACAGGGAGGCCAGGGGTGGGAAGCGGGGCTGTCATCATGTTATTTCTCTTCAGTCATATTTATCTTTTTTATAAAATAGGCCCTGAGTATGGAAATTGGAAGAATTTCCCTCATAATTTAAAGCAGCACCTACCTCTGCCAGTTGTGACTAGGAGATTAAATTCCAAGCTGGCCAAGCAGGAGGATGCCTGAATCAACTGGCTCTGTCATGCAGGCATGGGTGATGCCATCTCCTGCCCAGCTGTTAATGAGCCTGGTGCTGCCAGACGAGGGCGAGGCTGTCATCTGCTGCTGAGGCAAGTGAAGGGAGAGGCATCTTCAAGGTGACCCCATGGGGCTGGTCCCAGAGGCAGGTTCTGTGTGCTGTGAAGGGCAGGCACACACACACACACAGACACATACATCCAACTCTAAATTTGCAATCTAAGCACCTGCAGCCCTGCCATGGCCAGGTGTCATGGGGGATCATGGGGTGACCAATGTGTCCCAAACCACTGCAACATCTGGGGTCAGAAGACATTCCAGAGCCCCACTGGGGACAGAAATTTTGGAGCCAGCCCCCTCTTCTACAGCAGTGTGACCCCTACACATGTGAACCCCACACACCACCCTTCCTAAGACAGGGTGGTGTCCCTGACCCTCCCAAGTCCTGCCCTGGGCTCTGAAGGTGAGAGGCTACATGACTGAGAGAAATCAGAGTGGCCATTGGCTCAGGAGTGGTAGCAGGGAGGACCGGGATCATGCTAGATGAGTGGCATCCATAAGCACCATTTCATAGCTGGCTCTAGCCAGTTGTAGCCACAGCATGGAGTGCTGTGTTGAGAAGGATGCTGAGGCTGCCTTCTGAGCTGAACTGGAAAGAGAACCATGGTGGATTAGTAATATCTGCCATTGGCATAGACTTAGAAAGTGGTGGCAGGTATGCTATAGATTCACCAGCCAAGGACTAGATTTCTCCTCAGTTGGAGTCAAACGAGGCAATTTAAACCGATTCTATTTGCCTGCAAAAAAAAGATGGAGGAGAGCTTCATCTTGCCACATTTTCTCTGTGAGTCTTGAAGAAAAATGACAAACTTTAGTTTATAGTAGCCAAGGGAATAAAAATGAGAGGTTGGCATTTCATCCAAAACTCAAGCTGTCACAATCAGTCAAAAAATAGAGAAGAAACTGAATTCTAGCCTAATGAAGAGACAGACACAAAGCCAACTAAGTCCTCTGCAGTTCACTCAGTCATCCAACAAATATTTAATGAGCACCCATTATTTGCCCAGCACCTGGCTGGGTGCTGCAGATTCATGCAATGAAAAAGTCAGGACAAGGCCGGGTGCAATGGCTCATGCCCGTAATCCCAGCACTTTCAGAGGCCAAGGTGGGCGAATCAGCTGAAGTCGGGAGTTCAACACCAGCCTGACTAACATGGGGAAAACCCATCTCTACTAAAAATACAAAATCAGCCAGGCATGGTAGCAGATGCCTGTAATCCCAGCTACTCAAGAAGCTGAGGCAGGAAAATTGCTTGAACCCGGGAGGTGGAGGCTGCAGTGAACCAAGATTGTGCCATTGCACTCCAGCCTGGGCAACAAGAGCAAAACTCCATCTCAAAAAAACAAAAAAAGGGTCAGGACAGATGGGATATCTGCCTTCAAGGATCTAACAATCTAATGAGATGGACAGGGAATCCAAAGACATCATAATGTAATAGACACATAAACAAATAAATAAGCAGGATGTTCAGGGGTTGTGATGACTGCTGTCCAAAAAAAATACATGGAGTGATACATAGTGGGGTGGAGGTCAGTCAGGAGTAACCTCTCTGAGGAGGTGACTTTTAAGGAAAGATCTAAAGGATAAGAAAGAGGCAGCTGTGCACCATGTACTTTGCGGGACTATAATGAATAATACTCATGAATATTCATGTACAAATTTTTGTGTGGACTTATGTTTTCATTTTTCTTGGGTATGTGCCTAGGAGTGCAATCGCTGGATCATGTGATAATTATGTTCAACCATCTGAGAACTGCCAGTTGGTGTTCACAAAGCAGCTGTACCATTTTACATTCCCACAAGCAGTTTATAAGGGTTTCTGTTTCTCCACATCCTCACCAACACTTGGCATTATCAGTCTTTTTGATGATAGCCATCCTACTGCGTGTGAAATGGTATCTCATTGCGGTTTTGATTTGCATTTCTCTGTTGGCTAATGATATCGGGCAACTTCTCATGTGCTTATTGGCCAATTGTATCTTCTTTAGAGAAATGTCCATTCACATCTTTTGCCAATTTTTAATTGGCTTGTCTTTTTATTATTGAGTTGTAATAGCTCTTTACATATTCTAGGTACAAGTCCCTTATGAGATAATTTTGATGTTTATTTTTCTTTTGCTTCTTGTGCTTTTGGTGTCATTAATAATCATTTGCCAAATCCAAAATCATGACAACTTACCCCTATGTTTTCATCTAAGAGTTTTATAGTTTTAGGTCATACATTTAGGTCTTTAATCTATTTTGAGTTAATTTTTGTATTTTATGTAGGGAATGCAACTTCATTCTTTCGAATGTAAGCATTCATTTGTCCTAACATCATTTGTTGAAAAGACTATTCTTTCTTCCAGTTACTTCTCTTGGCACCCTTGCTGAAAATCCACTGACCACAAACGTGAGGTTTTGTTTCTGAACTCTCAATTCTAGTCCGTTTATTCATATGGCTATCTCCATGCCAATACTATACTATCTTGATCATAGTAGCTCTGTAGTAAGTTTTGAAATCAGGAAATGTGTCCCCTCCAACATTGTCCTTTTGAGGTTATTTTAGCTATGTTTGGTCCCTTGAATTTTTATGTGAATTTTAAGATCAGTTTAAGGTCATTTGTTTCTGCAATGAATGCTGGGACTTTTGAAGGTATTGAATTTTTAGATGAATTTGGGGAGTATTGTCATCTTAACAATATTTAGTCTTTTGAAACATGAACATGGGATGTCTTTCTATTTATTTGGGTCTTTAATTTTTTTAAAAAATGTTTTAGAGTTTTAAGAATATAAGTTTGTACTTTTTTTTTTTTCTTTTGAGACGGAGTCTCACTCTGTCGCTCAGGCTGAAGTGCAGGGGTGCGATCCTGGCTCACTGCAACCTCTGCCTCCCGGGTTCAAGTGATTCTCCAGCCTAGCCTCCTGAGTAACTGGGATTACACACCTCTGCCACCACGCCTAGCTAATTTTATTTGTATTTGTATTAGAGACGAGATTTCACCATGTTGACCAGGCTGGTTTTGAACTCCTGACCTCAGGTGATCCACCGGCCACAGCCTCCCAAAGTGTTAGGATTATAGGTATGAGCTACAGTGCCCAGCCTAAGTTTTGTACTTCTTTTGTTAAATTTACTCCTATTTCATTTGTAATTTCATTTTAGATTTGGTCATTGCTACCATATAAGTATACTATTGATTTTTATATATCGGTCTTGTATCCTGCAACCTTACTGAATTTATTAGTTCTAATATTTTTTAATGAATTTCTTAGGATTTTTTATATACAAGATTATGTCATCTGCAAATGTAGTTTTACTTCTTCCTTTACAATATGGATGCCTTTTATTTCATTTTCTTGACTAAATTGTCCTGACTAGAATCTCCAATATAATGTTGACTGGAAGTGGCAAAAGTGAACATTCTTGTCTATTTCTTGATCTTAGGGAAAAGGTTTTAGTCTTTTACCATTAAGCACCATGTTATCTGTGGGTTTTTCATAAATGCCCTTTATCAGGTTGAGGAGGTTCCCTTCTATTTTTAGTTTGTTGAGTGTTGTTATCAAGAAGGAGAATTTAACTTTGTCATGTTTCTTATCTGTTTTGATCACGTGGTTTTTGTCCTAAAGTCTATTGATGTGGTGTAATACATTAATTGATTTGTGGATATTAAACCAATCTTGCATTCCCGGGATAAATCTTATCTAGTCCTTGTATATAATCCTTTTTATGTATTATTGGATCCAATTCACTAGTATTTTGTTGGGGATTTTTGCATCTATATTCCTAGGAGATACTGTTCTATACTTTTTTTTTTGAATCTTGCTCTGTCATCAGGCTGGAGTGCAGTGGCATGATCTCAGCTCAAGGCAACCTCCGCCTCCTGGGTTCAAGTGATTCCCCTGCCACAGCCTCCCGAGTAGCTGGGACTACAGGCAACGCATCACCATGCCTGGCTAATTTTTGTATTTTAGTAGAGACAGATTTCACCATGTTGGCCAGGATGGTCTCAATCTCCTGACCTCACAATCCGCTTGCCTCGGCCTCCCAACGTGCTGGGATTACAGGCATGAGCCACCTCGCCCTGCCTAATTTTCTTTTCTTGTAATGTCTTTGTCTAGTTTTGGTATCAAGAAAATGCTGGCCTTACAGAATGAGTTGATAAGCATTCCCTCCTCTTATATTTTTTAGAAAAGTTTATGGGAATTGGTATTATTTCCTTTTTAGCTTTTTCTGTTGTGATAAAATATGTAAGACATTTTCTCATTTTAACTATTTTTAAGTATAAGTTTGGTGGTATTAAGTACATTCACACTGTTGTGCAACCATCAATGCTATCCATCTCCAGAACCCTTCTCATCATCCCAAACTGAAATCTGTATGCATTAAAGTTATTAGTTCTTCTGTAAATTTTTGGTAGAATCCTCCAATGAAGGTAACTGCTTCGGGGATTTTCTTTCTGGAAAAAGAAGCTGAAAAGTTTCTCATGTTACTCATTCAATCTCTTTGCTTCTGTAGGCCAATTCAGAGTTTCTTTTTAAGTCTTTTTCCTTAGTTTTGTGTATTTCTAAGAATTTGCACATTTTATCCAGGTAATCCAATTTGTTGGCATACAGTTGTTCACAGTATTCCCTGATGATACTATGATAATTCTTATTTCGGTAAGGTCTTATTTCTGCAAAGTCTGTAGTAGCACCTGTAGCTGGGACCACAGGTGTGTGCCACCACACCTGGCTAATTTTTTGTACTTTTAGTAAACATGGAGTTTCACCATATTGGCCAGGCTGGTCTTGAACTCCTGGCCTCAAGTGATCCACCCGCCTCAGTCTCCCAAAGTACTGGGATTACAGGTGTGAGCCACCACGCCCAGCCAAATTTGTTAATCTTTTTAAAGAACCAACTTCTGGGCTGGGCGTGATGGCTCACCTGTGGTCCCAATTACTCGGAGGCTGAGGCAAGAGAATCACTTGAACCTGGGAGGCAGAAGTTGCAATGAGCCAAGATTGCGCCACTGATCTCCGGGCTGGGAGACAATACAAGACTCTCTCAAAAAAAAAAAAGAACCAACTTCTGGTTTTATTGGCTTTCTCTATTGTTTTTCTACTCTTTATTTCACTAATTTCCACTCTAATCTTTATTATTTCCTTCCCTCTGCCCACTTCAGATTTAGTTTGCCCTTTTCTTCCCAGTATGTTAAGGTAGAAGGTTAGGTTGTTGATTTGAGATCTTTTTTCCTTTTTAATATAGACATTTACATATATAAATTTCCCTCTAAACACTGCATTAGCTGTATCCTGCAAGTTGTTTTTTTGTTTGTTTTGGGGGGGAGTTGTTTTTTTGTTTTTGAGATACAGTTTCACTCATGTTGCCCAGGCTAGAGTGCAGTGGCACAATCTTGGCTCACTGCAACCTCCACCTCCCAGGTTCAAGTAATTCTCCTGCCTCAGCCTCCCAAGTAGCTGGGATTACAGCTGCCCGCTACCACGCTCAGGTAATTTGTTTTTGTATTTTAGTAGAGATGGGATTTCACTGTCTTGGTCAGGTTGGTCTCAAACTCCTGACCTTAAGTGATCCGCCCACCTCTGCCTCCCAAAGAGCTGGGATTACAGGCGTGAGCCACTCACTGCACCCCGCCTGCATCCCGCAAGTTTTGGTGCAATGTCATTTTAACTTCTCCCAAAGCATTTCCTAATTTCCTTTTGCTTTTCTCTTTCCTTGACTATTAGTATGCTGTTTAATTTCCATGTATTTGTGAATTTCACAAATTTATTTTTGTTATTAATTTCCAATTTTATTTTAACCAGAAACATACTTTGTACAATTTCAATCACTTTTAAATCTATTGAGGCTTGTTGTATGGCCTATCATATGGCCTATCCTTCAAAATGTTCCACATGCGCTTCAGAAGCATGTTCTGCTGCTGTGAAGTGTTCTATAGATGTCTGTTAGGTCTAGTTTGCGAATAATGTTGTTCTAATCATGTATTTCCTTATTGATCTCTGTCTAGTTTCTCTATACCCTACTAAAAACAATATTGGAGTCCCGACCTATTATTGTTTTATTGTCTGTATTTTCTCTCAATTTGTTAAACTTTGCTTCATGAACTTGGGGACTCTATTGTTAGATGCATATATGTTTATAATTGTTATAACTTCCTGGTGGATTAATTCTTTATCACTACAAAATGACCCTCTTATCTCTAGTAGCACGTTTTGCCTTAAAGTCTATTTTTTCTGATTTTATTATGGCCACAGCAGCATTCTTATTATTGCAATTTGCATGGCATATCTTTCTCCATCCTTTTATTTTCAACCTATTTGTATCTGGTTCACAAGTGAGACTCAGAGACAGTATATAGTTCGATTTTGTTTTTTACCCAGTCTGACAATCTCTTCCTTTTGGGATTATTTAAGCGATCACATTTAATGTTATTCATACAGTTGGATTTACATCTGCCATTTTGCTTTTTGTCTTGTATATGTCTCATGTCTTTTTTTGTTCCTCTATTTCTCCTTTTTGCTTTAAGTGAATATTTTCTAATGTAATATTTTAATTTATTTAATGATTTTTTTTCACTATATTTGAGTTATGTTCTTAATGGTTGCTCTGGGGCTTGCCATATACATCTTAACTCACCAGAATCTACTTGATATTTATACTAACTTCATTCCAGTGAGAATTAAGTTACTCTAGTTACTCCTATATAACTCTATTCCCTCATCCCCCTTTTTGTGCTATCTTTATTATATAGCAGAAAACTTCTTATCCAGCTCCTTATGGTTTAGTGGGGAGACCAAGGCCCAGAGAGGGTCTGGCTTGGCTATGTACTGGCTGGCTGACCACAGATGAGTCACTTAAAATTCTTTGAGCCTCAGTGTCCTTACCTATAAAATGGGGAGAATTGGATGAAACAGCTCCAAGAATGAAATGAGCTCTTATCACTTATCCTACACATAGTAGGAGCCCTGAAAACAGTAGCCTGTGTTTGGCCCTCAAAGAATTCCAGGAATTTTTATATCCCTCTGTTCATTAAAAGGCCATATTTGCAAAGCAACCCCCAAATGCAGAAGTAGCTAAGAAGCCAGAGTGAGGCAGACAAATCCAATTTTTCGGCACAGAGTGATTTATCTGGGGAACTTAAGGATGGAAGTGTAGTGTTGAACAGCAAAACAGGCAGTTCTTCACACTATTACTCCCCAGACCCAGGGCTTATATATCACAGGGAAAGAGTATACATGCTCTGTGCAAGACAGTTAATGGCAGCCCTCCAGAACAGGCAAGAACGCTATATGTGTCATAACCTATAATTTGTGCAATAACATCAAGGTTTACATGTTCTTATGCTAAGGACAGTAAACAAAGTGAGAATCAGGAGGTTTTCACAGGACTGGGGCTAATCAGTAGTGAACATGGTGGATTAGCATCTGTATTAGTCCACTGTCACATTGCTATGAAGAAATACCTGAGGCTGAGTAATTTATAAAGAAAAGGGGTTTAATTGACTCACAGTTCCACATAGCTGGGGAGACCTCAAGAAACTTACTATCATGGTGGAAGGCACCTCTTCACAGGGTGACAGGAGAGAAAATGAGTGCAAGCAGGGGAAATGTCAGACACTTATAAAACCCATCAGATCTCAAGATAAATCACTCATTATCACAAGAACAGCATGGGAGAAACCACCCCATGATTCAATTGCCTCCACCTGTTCCTGCCCTTAACACGTGGGGATTATGGGGATTACAAAGGTGAGATTTGGGTGAGGACACAGAGCCAAACCATATCAGCATCCAAGATGGAGTCACTTTTGTCTCCACATCCCACATTCTCACATCGGAGAGTCAGGAGGCATGCATGTTCAACCAAAGTCTTAGGATGCTCCCTCTTTCCAGTGCACGCCTCTCCACAGGAGCACCTTACAGTGAACTTCAGCTAAATGCTTGGCTCTCAGGGTGGGATGACATACTGGCCCAGACAGAAAGGCCCCCATGCCAGTCCCTCCTGAGGAGGGCCAGTAGACTGCAAGCGCCACCAGCATGGGCCAGACCTGCCCCAAGGGTATGTTTCTAGCCCCAGCTAAGGTCCAGTGCTTTACCACCTGTCCCTGCCATAGGTTGAGTGTGGTTGAGGCTTTGGGGTCAGTGCTAGAAAGGTATGGGAGGGCGAAGCAATCACAGATGAGTGTCATGCCTCTGATTGGTAGATGGCCAGGCCCTCACCTGGGAAAAAAAGCCTTCCTACAGCTACTCAGGCATGTGGCCTGCCGTACTCTGCTTGATTACCACCTGAGGCATCTCAAGACCTCCCTGTCATTTCCCCATCTGGTCTCAAGACTAGAGTCCCTCACTCAGTACGTGCATTAGGCACCTTTGGTGTGCCTAGCCCCATTGCTGAGTTTAAGGACATGGAGAATGGTCAGACACAAGCCCTGGAAACCAGACATGATCGTATGTAACAAATGCAAAGCTGGGGCTTGAACATGGGCTCAGGGAGAATGTGCTAGGAGACCCCTCTCAGAATAGAGCCCAGAAAAGATCTGAACTTCCCGGTGCTTGCCTATGACTCTGTGGATCATTGGATGTCTGAAGCTGGCTCCCTACTGCTGTCCAGAGATCCGGCTGGCAGCCTCAGGAAGGGCTCACACTGAGGGCAGAAGATGCTGGAGAGTGAGCACTGGACTTCGAAGCCAGATCTGGATTCCAGCTTGGCTCTGCCATGGAGTAACTGAGTGACCATGGGCCAGTCCCTTACCGGTGCTGAGTCGCAGTCCGTGCATCTGTGAAAGGAAAAAGCTGCATCCTGAGTTACAGGGCTGAGTTGAAGGGAATTCAATGACACTCCAAGACACTTACCAATGATTAGCTGACTGTCCAAGTGAGGCAGTGGGTGCCCATGGCTGCCCCTAGCTGACTCTGACTCCTCCCCAGGACCCCAGCTCTCAAGGCCCCATCATCTTTTCCAGTGGGAAGACTAAGTCACCCATGCCCAGGAGCTTATTTCATTAGGACTCTCAAGGATCCAGCTGTTAGTCCTGGAGGAGGTTCCTGCACTCTCTCCTTGCTCCCGCCATACCACATCCTCCCTAGAGGTCCCCTCCACCCCTCTGTGCCTTTGTCCTGCCTGGAATGCTTCTCCCCACCTTCCTTGAGTTAACTCATCCTCACCCTCCAAGATTACCTCAGCCTCGCCTCTTCTGGGAAACCTTCTCTGATCTGATCCAACCCCCTGACATATCTGGGTCAATTTCAGCCCACAGTCCCACCTGCCCAAGGCCAGCAGAATCATTCCTCATACCCTGTTCCCCTGTGCATCCCCCCACCACTTCCTAAGACATTAGTAAAATCGTGTTGACCTTTCAACTTCATGTCTTGGTGGAGTCCTTGTCCCTCTCTAAGAGTCATGGATTCAAGCCTCAGCTCTACCACTAATTTGCTGTGTGACCTTGGCCAAGTCCACTGCCTTCTCTGAGTTTCACTTTTCCTATCTGTGAGATAGTTCAGCTTGCAAGCAGAGGCTTCAGAGGAGAGAAGGGCAGTCAGCCCTCACTACCAGAGGCTCCTACAGGCAGCAGGGTGAGTTGCTGCTCTCCTCCTTCTTCCTCCCAGGAGCAGCCAGGATAGAATCCAGGGGCCTGAGCCCAGACTGTCCTCCATTTATTTAGGGATCAACAGCTCCCAGGGCATCAGGGGCAGAGGAGGAAGGGGTGTGGCAGGCCCTGGCTCCAGCTCAGTGTCCTCTCTCTCTGTCCACAGTAGCACGATACAACCGCACCAGCTACTTCTACCCCACATTCTCAGAGAGCTCAGAGCACAGCCATCTGCTCGTGTCCCCCGTGCTGGTGGCGAGCGCTGTCATAGGTGTGGTCATCATCCTCTCCTGTATCACCATCATCGTGGGCAGCATCCGCAGGGACAGGCAGGCCCGGCTTCAGCGGCACCGCCACCGCCACCACCACCACCACCACCATCACCACCGCCGGCGTCGACACCGAGAGTACGAGCACGGCTACGGTGAGCTGCTGCCCACCCTGGGGCCCTGGGACTTCATCTGATTGCAGTTGCAACTCAGGAAGCCTCAAGGAGTTGGCAGTTCTGCCCTGGGTAGAACAGGGTGGTCGGGAAGGCATCCTAGAAGTCTTGGGCTATGGTAAGCACTCATGGGTGCCTACCATAATGTTCTCTGTGGCATGAGAGGCCCAGTTGACTGCTAAGAAAGAAACTCAGAGTGAGGCTGAAGGTCAGAGGGAGAGTGTGTCACTCCTCCCCTGCCACTGTTGGTCCAGGCTGTACCAACGGCTGGTCTAGCTGGTGCCTGAATGGATGGATGGATGGATGGATGGATGGATGGATGGATGGATGGATGGTGAGATGGGTGGAGAGATGGGTAGATGGGTGGATGAATGGAGAGAGGAATGGATGGATGGGAAGGGTGAAGGACTCATAGGGAAATGGATGGGTGAGGAGTGAAGCGATAGATTAATGGAGGTTGAGTGGAAGGGTCAGTAGATGGATGGAGAGATGGATGGGTGGAGAGTATGGATGGATAAATGGGTAGATGAAATAATGGATGAATGAGAAAATGGAGGGATGGATAGATGGGTGGACTGAGTGTTATGCCTGAGTGGATGGATGCAAGGGAGGGCTGGGTGGAGGAACAGAAAGATAAACAGGTGGGCAGTGGGATGGGTTGATGGGGGGGTTAGTATATGAATAAGTGAATGGGTGAACTGACGGAATGAATGATGAGTGAATAAAGCTATCCCTGGTGAGAGCTGGCAGAGCACAAATAGAACTGATCTGAGGGTCTCCCAGTTGTTGGGATCACCTTTAATCAGAGTTGGTGGCTAATTCATGGGTGACCAGTCCCAAAACTG
Source organism: Callithrix jacchus (assembly GCF_049354715.1). NCBI lineage: Eukaryota > Metazoa > Chordata > Mammalia > Primates > Cebidae > Callithrix > Callithrix jacchus. Next base: position 24,002,839 of record NC_133521.1, read on the forward strand.
TGCATGTGGCCAGAATGCCTGAACTTTTTGCAGAACGTAGCCACCTGACTGTCACTCCAGGGGCCAGCTGTCTAAGGCATCAGGAAAAAATTCAATAGATTCCATTCTCGGACAATTTTCAATGGCAGGAAAAGCCAGACTCTTCCTACCCAAACCTCCATCCACAGGCCTTCAGGGGCTTCTGCCTGGGTCCAAGGCCACCACCAGATAGGAAAAATAAAAGCAGGACCTTGGAGGTGCTTAACAGCAATAGCCACCCTTCACACTGGGGGTGAACTGATGCCAGCCTTCTGGGAGCCAGAGCCCTGGCCAGACCTGAGGCATTTCCCCCTCTAGGGCAGGAAGAGCTTGGGGAAAATGGAAACTTTTTTTTTTTTTTGAGATGGAGTTTCACTCTTGTTGCCCAGGCTGGAGTGCAATGGCGCAATCCCAGCTCACCACAATCTCCACCTCCCAGGTTCAAGTGATTCTCCTGCCTCAGCCTCCCAAGTAGCTGGGATTACAAGCACATGCCACCACACGTGGCTAATTTTGTATTTTTAATAGAGACAGAGTTTCACCATGTTGGTCAGACTGGTCTCAAACTCCCAACCTCAGGTGATCCGCCCGCCTCGGCCTCCCAAAGTTCTGGGATTACAGGTGTGAGCCACCACACCTGACAGAAAGGAAACATTTTTGAAATAGATTAAATTGGATCTGAACAGCCCTGGCCTTTGGGGACCCTCTTCCCCTTCCCAGACACACCCTGATTAGCCAGCAGGTTTGGGGCATTTCCTGTCCCTTTTCACAGAGTTAACTGGTTAAGGAGGGGATTAAGGGGTAGCTGGAGTTGGTGAACAGAAGCCTGGTAGTAGTGGCCAATGCATAAGGAGTGCTTGCTGGGTGCCTGGCACTGTTTGTGCATAATCTCACGGTGCAAAATCCTCACCATAGTCCTGGTGGGATGATAAAAGTCCTACCTTCTATCATCATCCCAACTGACAGATCAGAAAGTTGAGGCTGGAGTGATTAACAGGTGGGATCACCCAGCCAGCAAGTTGTGGATCCCAGACTTGAGCCCAGGCAGTCTGATCTGGTGCCCACAGGCTGCCAGTTGCCCAGCACTGCCCGAGAAGGGAGCTGGAGGTGTCAGGGAGATGCCCCTGGGAGCCACCCCATGGGTTCAAGGCAGTGTCCGTCAGACATGCACATGGCTACAGTGGGTGTCACTCAGACCTGGATGTCACTCCCCTGGGAAAACTGTTAGGAGAACCAGAAGAGCAGGAGGCTGGATCTTATGCAAGACACAGAGGGACATCCAGGATGAGTCAGGGGACAAGTAGCCACAGTTGAGGAAAGAACAGCAGGCTAGCAGACTGTTCTCACTGCCCAACAATGAGGATCGAAGAAACGGTTCAGTATGAATAAGACAGACGTGGAAAGCTCAGCACACACAATCTCTGCAAGTTTCCCCTAAGCCAGGGACTCCCCAAGGAGACAAGTCAGGAGCACTCCCTGGCCAGGACAGGACTGGCCCACCCTTGCATCACCAGCCTGAGCCTGGAGAGTCCAGGGCTCCTGCCCAGAGCATGCCTGTCTCCCCCAAGAGAAACCCAGAACCCCTAGCCCTGCAGGGTACTGGGCAGACCCAGGATGGTCAGCCTGCCACCTGCCCCTCAAACAGCCTGGCCCTTGCCCAGTTCCCGCCGCTCCTCTCCAAGCACCTGTCCATGCTCCTTCCAGCCTCTGCCCTTTGCCTGGGCTCTTCCCTCTGCCTTGACTGCCATTCCCTGTGCTTCTCCAACCAACAAAAGCCGTCCAGGCCCCGCTCAAGGCTGCCTCCTTAGGGGAGCTTGTGTGGCCTCTCCTCGCACCTACCAGACAGAGTTGAATGGGTGTCCCCCTTCTGTGTACATCCTTGGCACTGCACCCACTCCTCCCTCAGTGTCTCAGTCATGGGGTGATTGTGCTGCATCCAAGAGAGCAGGACCTGCAGGAGACTTGCCCCCACCCAGGCTTGGGCCTGGAGGAAGAACTCCATGGGCAAGGGTAGGAGCCACCACATTTTATCCTCATAGCAAAAGATGTAGTGGCCCCCTTTAAAGACTAGGAAACCGGCCAGGCATGGTGGCCCACGCCTGTAATCCTAGCACTTTGGGAAGCTGAGGCAGACAGATCACCTGAGGTCAGGAGTTCAAGACCAGCCTGGCCAACATGGTAAAACCTTGTCTCTACTAAAAATACAAAGTAGAGCTGAGCATGGCGGCACATGCCTCTGATCCCAGCTACTAAGGAGGCTGAGGCAGGAGAATCGCTTCAACCCGGGAGGCAGAGGTTGCAGTGAGCCAAGATCACACCACTGCACTCCAGCCTAGGTGAGAGAGCAAGACTCTGTCTCAAAAAATTAAAAATAAAGAAAGAATAGGAAACTGGGCTGGGTGCCATGGCTCACACCTGTAATTTCAACACTTTGGGAGGCAAGGTGGGAGGATCGCTTCAGACCAGGAGTTCGAGACCAGCCTGGGCAGCACAGCAAGACCCCATCTCTACAAAAAAAAAAGTAAAAATTATCAAGGTGTGGTGGCACATGCCTGTAGTCCCAGCTATTGAGGAAGCTAAGTCGGGAGGGCCCCTTGAGCCCAGGTCAAGGCTTCAGTGAGCTATGATCTCACTACACACCATGCTGGGTGACAGAACAGAGAGAGACCCTGTCTCTAAAAAAGTAAGACTAGGAAACTGAGGCACAAAGAAGCAACTTGTTCAATGACTTACCTTGGAGCACATGCTAGGGTCTCACAGTAGTTCCCAAGCTGAGAGGCTGAGAGGTTGGCCTGGGTGTGGAGGAAAGAGATGGGCCTGGGGCCAAGCCAGCCCCTCTGAAGTCTGTGGTGGCTTCAGGACTGGTGCCAATGAATGAGGCCTCGGCTCTGTCCCTGGAGTGGGTGGGATGACTGAGGCCACAGCTCTGCCACGTGGAGTCAGGCTTTGGCTCCCACTGCAGCCTGTCATGGTGGTGACCCCTGTGGGGTTCCTGCCTCCCTGTCCCACTTCTGCTCTCAGCTCCAGCTTTGGCACCTCCTGGGACTTTAGCATGGAGCCCAGGGGTGCTGTTGCCCCACACCTTCCCCCAGCCTTCTGGAGGGTGTGCAGGGGCTGCTGGGAGCCTTGGGAGGATGCCAGGGAAGAGGGAAACACACTGTAAGCAACCATGGGAGAACACAAGAGCAGCATAGCCAGGTGCAGTGGCTCACACCTGTAATCACAGCACTTTGGGAGGCCAAAGCGGGAGGATGGATTGAGCTTGGAAGTTTGAGGCTGCAGTAAGCTATGATCACACCACTACACTCCAGCCTGGGCAACAGAGCAAGACCCAGTCTCTAAAATTAAAAAAAAAAAAATGGAGGAGCAGTGCACCAGCAAGCCCCAACCTTTGGCACTGGGCCCCTTCCACCTGTCAGACATACCCACACCCTTCCGGCTCTGGTGACTGAAGCTCTCCTGGCCTCTCTCCCACCCCTCTGGCTGCAGATTCCTCTCCTCTGTCCCTTTATAGGTCAAGGTCCCTCATATCCCACACCTTGGTCCTAGTCCTCTCTCTACACCCACTCCCTGCTCTGTCTCATCAATCATCCATCATCCTCCCTTACCTGGCTCCAGCCCTCAGGCCAGCTCCAGAACTGCATGTCCAGATGTCCACTGGATATCGCCCCGTGAGGCCCCACAGGCACCTCAGGCTCAAGTGTCCACAGAGGCCTGATTTCCTGCTTCCTATGTGCATCCTCAGGAAAGTTGCCAAAACTCTCTGGGCCTCAGGCAAGTCATCTATAAAATGGGTAGAGGAGGATCCGCCTCAGAAAGTTACTGTGAGGACTAAACTGCCACAGCACCTGGCTGATGGGTAAATTCATGATCAGGAAATGTGGCCATCTCCATCTCTTTCTCCAAGAAAACCTGCTCCCAGGACACTGCACTAATGCCAGCTGTCCCTGCCTGGCACCTCCAAGGCATTGTCCACAAGGCAACCAAAGTGACAGGGCTGTGACCACTTCTCAATGGCTCCTCATCACCCTCAGGACAGAGTTGACTCTCTGCCTGCCCACAGAGCGTTTCTGTAGTCTAGCCAGACAGAGGAACCACAAATGTTTGAGAATGATTTGAGGGTGGGAGAGGGAGGAAAAGAGTGAAGGAGAGAGGAAGGGAGGAAGGAAAAAGGAAGAAAGGAGAAAGAGAGAAGAAACAGAGAAAGAAAGAAGGAGAAAGAAAGAGAAAATGAAGGGAGAAAGGAAAGAAAAAAAGAAAAGAGAGAAAGAGGAAGGAAGGAAGAGAAAGAAAAAGAAAATTCTGTTCCATCCTGAGCTTTAAGAGAGGTCTGGTGGCTGTCTCCTCTCACTCGCTGCAGTTTAGAGCAGGTGACTTCACTCTCGTTCTCTTCATCTGGTGGAAGGGGCACCACCACTCTCCCCTTCCAGTGAGGTGTGAGGTAGATGAGATCTGAGAGACTGAACACAGCAGGTGCTCATGGGTGCTAATTCCTTTTCCTCCCTCTCCCAGAGCCTGTCAAGGGGCAGTGAACTTGGAGTGAGGCTAAATAACGAACCAAGGTATTTTTTAATTGGGGTAAAGAGGAGGTCTCACCTCCTGTGGAGTGGGAAGCAGGGCTTCTGGAGTCCTAGACCATTTGGGTCTGTGCTGACGAGGAAGTCAGGAGAGAAGGGAAAAGAAGGAATTTGGGGAGCTCAAATGGGGAGTGGAGGGTGCTGGTTTCTTTCCAGCTGTTCCTCAAGAGCTCTGCCCAGCTAGATGTCTCAGATTTGGGGTCTGAGCACCTTAGGGCAGCCTCAGTTTTCCCAAGATGCTCCCCTCTGGGAGGTCGAAGAAAAAGCAGCCCAAGAAGAAAGGATAGATAGCAGTTTGCTTCTGCCCTAACAGCCCTCAGTGCTGCCCACCCAGTCACCCCACTCAGATCCAGGAAGCAGCCCTGACTTTCCCCCAGGGATCCCCGTGTGACCGCCACACCTGCTGCCCGGCAGGTGGAACCGTCCCCTGAACCCAAAACCCTTCCCTAGCAATGTTGGCTAGTGGTGGGAAGGGGTCGCTGGCACCAGAGCCCAGCAGCCCAGGTTCAACTTCCAGCCTCACCTTGTTGCTGCGTACTGTTGTCTTTCCTTAGTTTCTTCCCTAAGTCCTTCCAAAAATTCTCTCAGCTGATGCCCTGAACAGGGGAAACAAATCTTATTTTAGCTCCTTTTTTATAGCATATGTTATTGACTTCATTTCTCCTAGTAGAAAAGTAATGTGTATTCACTATAGAATACATTAAAAATATAGACATTATAAAGAAAGAAATAAGGATCATGATCCTGTCATCTGGTCAGGGCTACCATCAACATCAATATTTTCTTTTTTTTTTCTTTTTTTTTAGTCAGAGTTTGGCTTGCCCAGTCTGGAGTGCAATGCCACGATCTTGACTCACCACAATCTCCGCCTGCCAGGTTCAAGCGGTTCTCCTGCCTCAGCCTCCCTAGTAGCTAGGATTACAGGCATGTGACACGGCGCCCAGCTGGTTTTTTGGTTTGTTGTTGTTGTTGTTTTGCATTTTTAGTAAAGACAGGATTTCTCCATGTTGATCAGGCTGGTCTCAAACTCCCAACCTCAGGTGATCCGCCCCCTTCCGCCTCCCAAAGTTCTGGGATTACAGGCGTGAGCCACCGCACCTGGCGTGTTTGGAATATTTTCTTCTGAGAGCTTTCTCAGTGTCCATATATAGCCCTGGAATTGTACCTACAGATAGAATTTCATTTGCAGATTCCTCCACTATTATATGAAGAGTGGGAAAAAGAGATTAGGGGAGTGGAAAGAGCAGTCTTTGCGGTTATACAGACTGCATAAATTCCAACTCCATGCTTTACCACGTGTGTGAGACTGGACCTCAGCTCCTAGTCTGTAGAATGGGGATGGCAACTGCGCCACTCACAGCAGAGAATGGTCATAGCTCCGCCCTTGATGCCAAGCCCCGCCCCCAGAGGGGAGGAGGCAGCTGGGAGCCCTGGGCTGGGGAGACCTCGTGTATCAGCCACCTTAGCAGCTCCCCCTGTTCCCATCCAGGACTAGACCTGTCAGAAACTAGTGGGTGGAGAGCTTAGAAAGGAGGAGCCAAGACACCCAGCTGCCCTCCGGCCCAACCACTCACTATGTGTTGTCCTCCAGCAAGTCACCAGGCCTCTTGGAACCTCTGCTGTGGAATGAGAGGATTGTGCTCTAGCAGCATTTCCTAAGCAATGTTTCTAGGTCTAAGAAAGGAAGAGTCTGAGGTCGAATGCTGGACAAGCACAGTTAAATGTTTCTTAGCTGCAGGACTTTTCAGAGCCTTTGATGTCAGAGGAGAATGCATTGTGGGGAGTTGCCAGACTTATCATAGATGCCCCTTTTTTACCCCAAGATACCTAAAGGGAATTGAGTGTGGTTGGGGTTGGGGAGGCCTGATCCCAGAGTTCTCTGCAGCCCTTGTTCCTTGCTACTCTCCTCCCATTTTTCAGGCCCAGCCTAACTCCACAGCTCAAAGCTCCCTGTTCACAGCACACACTTCTTATCTCCCTCCTTGGAAAGCCAGTCAGTTCCTTCCTCCCTGCCTTCCCCTCTTCCCCTGGTTAATTCCTAGAAAAAACTCAGTTATAGCAGCCGCTCCTACAGGAAGCCCTCCCTGACTTCCAGGCTGGTCAGACCCTGCCTCTACTCCCACAGTCCCAGTTGGACTTCTACCAAAGCTCACGACACACTGCCCAGTACCAGGCTATTCCCCAAGGCAGGCTGCCACCACCCTGGGGCTGGCCAGGACAGGCCCAGCTCTGCTTCCTCTCTGTATCCCAATCCCCAGCAAAACAATGGCACCCATATTCTGGAGCTGTCACTGATGAATAAAGGCAGCTGTGCTTGGTGAGGAGAGGAGTGGTCAGGTGGGGAGTCAGAGCCTCCATGGCCTCAGGTACACCCATGAGGATAGTCCTTGGTTTCTGGCCTGAGGCTGAGCTGGTGGTCTGTTACCTGCAGTGTCGGACGGACACACATACAGCCGCTCAAGCCGCAGGATGCGCTACGCCTGCAGCTCCTCGGAGGACTGGCCCCCACCCTTGGACATCAGCTCTGACGGGGATGTGGATGCCACAGTGCTCAGGGAGCTGTACCCAGATTCTCCACCAGGGTAAGGAAGCCACGTGGGCAAGGGGGGCATCAGAGTGTGGGGCCCTGGAAACACAGACCCCCTCCCATCATGGGAAACAGTGGCACCTTTCCACATAGTATAAATGCAGAAGACATCTGCTCAGTGGGCACAGCCACCTCCTCCCTGCTCCTGACCAAGTAGGTCCCATTGAGGCAGTGTGACTTAGCAGATGTCACCTGGAAGTGCTTGAAAAGGAAGAGACAAGCCCAGCTCCTCAGACTGCTGAGCAGGTGTGCCAGGAATGCCCTTGCAGTTTCTGGGGAGGTTCCGTGGCAGCTGTCCTGAGCTCGCTGAGGATCTGCTCCTCCGGGTGTCTCCCTGGATGTGGGAGGGAAATTCACTGTGCTTCTATAAATAACACCAGGGACTAGGGCAGCAAATAGGGGACGAGCCCATATCCTGACAGCTGATGGCCCCAGGTGCACTCGCTCTGGAAATTCCTTCTTGTGTGATCATGAGCAAGTTACTTAATCTTGCTGTGCCTGCTTCTCCATTGTTGAAATGAAATGAAATGTCATTGTTGAAATGCCCCACGAGACTCATGAAAATGACACAGAAGTGCCCGTAAAATGCTCAGCAAGGCACTGCCTCTTCTCACCAGTGGTGTCGTTACTATTTCGAAGCCACAGGTGATAAACTGTCCATGCTGAGGAGGATGAGGAGAGGGGATCAGGGAGGATGGGCTGACACAGGAAATCAGCCTTTGTTGAGGTGTGTGAGGTGCTTGGGTTGGGAGGAACTGGGACCTTCAGAGATGCAGAGGAGGATGTCACCAGCAGAGGGCACAGATGAGCAAAGGCCCGGAGGCAGCCTCGCTTTGGAGGGCACAGTTGGGTTTGACCTCCTCTCCCTTTCCCCTTCCCTGGCTTTGCAGTCAGACCTGCCTGGGTTTGAGCCCTGGACGCTGGCCAGGTTGATGCCTTCGGGCATGTCACTGTGGCTCTCAGGGGCCCCATTTCTTTATGAAATAGGGACAAATAACCCTGCTTCCTGGGTTTTCCTGGGGAGGAAGAAGATACTGTGGGTGTCTGGAGATGTGGCTTAGGGTTACCCTTGGCTCCTAAGGCCATGGCCTGAGGACACAGGCACCTCCCCCAACCCCCAGGAGTCCAGCCTGTAGGGAAAGGGCCAACTGGGCCCCAGAGACCAGGAGCTGGGCCCCAAGGAGGCTGCCTTTACCCAGTGTGGCTCATCTAAAGGACAGGAACAGGTGGGGCTGCTTCTGATGGAGATGGAGGTGCACAGATGCCCTGGGGGTGCCTGAAGCAGACTTCTCCCTGAGCCAGAACAGAGCGTTGGGTTGGCCTCAGGTAGGAGAGCCATCCCCGCTACAGGCCTCCATTGTGGTCAGGCACCTCCCCCAAGGTGGGTTGGGGTCAGGGCTGGGACAGGTTGGGCAGACCTGAGGCAGGGGTGGGGAGGGGTGAGGAAGGTGGGGCCATGGCTGGGAAAACAGGGGTGATTTCCCCCCAAACACACACACATATGCACACATGAACACACACACACACACCTGCTGAGACCTCCCAGGAGACGGGTCTGGCTGAGCCTGGGGCCGTTGTGGCCTCACCTGCAGCCACCAAGGCAGAGACTGGCCTTGGGGATTGAGGGTTTCTCTCAGAGAAGCTGGGTTCACGGAGCCAGAAGGAGGGAAGTTATGCCCTCAGTTATGTCCTGGGGACCCCAGAGACAGTGGCAGTGCAAAGAGAAAGGGACAGATGGAGCTTGTGGCCAGGAGGAACCTGTGCCTGCAATCATGCCCACAGCAGTGGCTGTGTCCAAACTGCCCTCAGGGCCCTCAAGCAGCCCCTCCCCATGGGGAGCTCTTCTCTGGGGGCCCTTTGGTCTACTCCTGCCAGCCGCCACCAGGCAGACCACCCGTCAGTACCTGAAGAGGGAAAAGGGTCAGGGCCTCCACCATTCCCTGCTAGGAGACCCCCAGCCCTGTGCCCCCCTTGCCCTTCCACTTTCACCCCTGCCCCAGGAGCATGGGCAAGGGTGGTGCTGCCAGTCCTTTCCAGGGCAGTGGGTGCTTTTTGGCTCTGCATCTGTGGGTTCAGAGGGGCCCCGGGACTCTTTCCTAAACCTAGAAGGGGAACTTTGGAGTGGCTGGAGACCAAGGGGTGTCTGGCAGCCTGAGGTTGGTCCTACCCAGCCTCCACACACCCAGTGCACTGCAGGGAGAGGCTCACTAGACTGTGACCGCTGCTGTTTCGAGGCACTGGAGACTCGGCCATTCTGTGTTGAGTTCATGCTGCACATGAGGGCTGAGTCAGGTCCCAAATCCAGGAAGTAGAGCGAGGTAGTAGTTTCACTGGAGCCAGCGTGGACAAGGCTCACCTGGCCCACAGCCAGGACAGCTTGTCACTGAAGAGACACCCCCCCCCCCCCAGGCCTTTGGGAGAGACCCAGCCCTAAGGCCTAAGCGGGACACTGAGGGAGCCTCTTCTCTTGTAGCTACGAGGAGTGTGTGGGGCCAGGGGCTACTCAGCTATATGTCCCCACGGACGCACCGCCACCCTACTCGCTGACCGACTCCTGCCCCACACTGGATGGCGCCTTCGACTCAGGCAGCGGCCACAGCCCTGGCCAACACCAGCAGGAGCAGAGGAGCCCAGGCCAGAGTGGCCTCCGCACGGTCTCCATGGACACCCTGCCCCCCTATGAGGTTGTGTGTGGGGCTGGCCCCCCATCGGGCCTGCTTCCACTGCCGGGCCCAGGACCAGGGCCAAGGGGCTCACAGAGCTCACCCACCCCAACCCGGGCCCCAGCTTCCGGCCCAGAGAGGATCGTATGAGGGACCCAGCTGGCAGGGTACTGCCGGTCCCTATGGGCTGAACCACGTTCTTTAGGCACACAAAGGTGTGCACATATACATACAGAGAGATGCACATGTGACTCATACACACATAGACCAAACTTGTATACACACAGACAACTACACTGACATACCCCATGCACACCCACAGATCTAGACATGCCCCACATGTGTACACACATGCACGCAAACAGGCCCGCCACAAACACAAAACCCACCTGCAAAGGTTTCATGGAACACGGAGCTCTCTTGACCTCCCCTCCCTCCTCCCAGCCTGTGGGTTGTGCCTCTGTAGACAGTGCTGTGAGGAGAGAGGTGACATAGGAAGTGGGACTTTCCCTTCCCTCTCCGGGCCCATTTGCCCCTATCCTCACCTAGCAAGCTGTGCCCAAATTCTGATTCTGCCTCTGGAAATTGCTGGACCATCCAAGGTCAGCTGTCTGATCCCTGCCCAGGGCCAGCTCGTACTCCTGGTAGGTGGGACAGGCCCCAGTGAGGTTCCCCTGTGCACTGTGCCTATCTCTCGATTTCAGGGCAGAAGAGCCCACCATATCACCACCCTGCCACTTACAAGGTGGGGGAGCCGGGTCTGGGGGCTCAGGTGCAACCTGGAGGCCTCACAGCCCACCGGGCCCCCTCCCAAGCCTGGTACCCTCAGTCAGGTGGTGCTAGTGGAGCTATCTCTGAAGTTGCAGGCCCCAGGTAGGTAGGCAGGGCCCTCCGTGGGTGTGCAGCAGCTGTTCCCTCATCTGTCCAGCCACTGCCCAGGACTGAGGGTCTTCAAGGAAGATGAGGCCATTGCTCTTCTCCAGGTGGCTTCACCGCAGTGCTGCCTGGGCACCTCTCTGAAGCAGAGAAGTGGCCCCTTGCTCAGTCCCTGTCCAGCCGACCACTGTGGCCTGCAAGCAAATGGGTCGGAGCCAAACCCCCGAGCTGGTGCTGTCCTCCTAGGTGGCCGCTCATAGCTGGGGATGGTGAGTGGATGTGTTCTGGCCTTGCCCACGTGGGTGTTTGCAGAGACAACATGAAGGGGATATGCTCCCCATCAATACCACCTTATCACCACAGGAGGACCAGTAGGCTACTCCGCCTTGCTGCCATGGAAGGGAATTTGTAGGGTCAGCCTGGCTGTAGAAAGGCTGGCTCAGATCTTGGCTGAGAAACCCCAGAGATTTCCATCAAAGATCACGCAGGTCATGGAGGTGATTCCCGAAGACCCAGCCCACCGAGGGTGGCAGCCACACGTCTTTGAGGAGTGTCCCCACCAGCATCGCCAGCGGCCATCACCCTGCCTCCCTCCCACCTCTCATCCCCCATCGAAACAACAGCACCCTACCCAGCCTCCCCACATTTCCATTCCTCCAATGAAGGGCTAAGACGATTTAATAATCTTTCTCAAGAGGGTGGCAAGGATGGCGATCTTGAATTTTATTTTCTGTAGAGAGAGCATTTTTTTTGGAGCGGAGCTGAAAGAAACCCACCCAGAGGCTCTGTAGCATCCTGCGTGCAGCCTCCCTGGAGCCCCAGACTCCAACTGGGGGAGGGGCTTGTTTACAAGCTGTACTGACCACCTTAGCGGTGTACTGTTTTCTAGGCAAAAAATATCTGTCTGTTGTACTGTATAGCCTTTAAAATGCACTCCAGGAATGAGACTCTTTCAAGAAACACATCCTGCTTCTGCAACTCTAGAGAGTGCTGGGGGGCGGGAAAGGATAAAAATTCCTACCGACTAGTCAGTGTTTGAAGGATGGAGCTGAATAGCTTTTCTTGTTCCTGGACTAGGCAAGCAACAATGTACCTTTCCTGTGTTCAAAATAAATGTATCATATCAATAAAATGTAGCAAGAAGTAACACTCTGAGAGAGTGCATAAGGGTTTGTTTTGGTTGTTTTTTTTCTTCAGACAAGGACTCACTCCACTCACTTGCCTAGGCTGAAGTGCAATGGCGTAAACATAGCTCACTGTAGCCTTGAACTCCTGGATTCAAGTGATCCTCCCACCTCAGCCTCTGAAGCAGCTGGGACTACAGGCATGTACCACCACACCCTGCTAATTTTTTATTTTTAACTTTGTGAAGACAGGGTCTCACTCTGTTGCCCAGGCCAGTCTCAAACTCCTGGTCTCAAGTGATCCTCTCACCTCAGCCTCCTGAATAGGGTTTATACCTTTTGAAACTTGTAAGGAAAAGAAACACTAAATCGCAACAAAAATACACCTCCGGCGAACAATCCCTACCCATTACCTCTCAAGATTAAGCATCACTGGAGCCTTGTTATTTCCCATTTGATGAGGGTATCTGGATAGTCAGTGCTTTACAGGAGTCACCTTTTTTTTTTAACCGCACTGCAAGTTGGCATCATTTCTCTGAGACACGGGTGGTTTAATGTCACGAGGATGGGCCGTCAGCATCAGGACCTCTACGAACTTCAGAGACTGCATGTTTTACTCTAGCAGTGGCTGCTTGTAGCACCCTGATGGTTTGTACTATCAGGAAAGAGAGGAAAATGGCAATGAGACTGAAATGAGCTGCCGTCTCACCCTCGGCAGGAATTCCCCTCTTCCTTTCCATGCCCTCCACAAGACCATGGCTTTGGTTATTGATCTCAGCAGACAGAGCCTGGACCCCTTCCTCTGTCATATTTCCCTCCCATCAGAACCGAAATAGAACCCACTAGTCCTAGACCCCCAAGTGCCTTGAAAGTGGGGTGTAATGCAAAACTCAAATGGCCTATTAACATAGTCCTAGATCCCCCAGATGCCTTTAAAGCGGGGTGCAGTCCCAAAGGAGGGTGCAGCAGGGGGAAAGACTGTGAGATAGGCTCATCCTTCTGGTTCTTCAGCCCATGTCCCTGCTGGACAGGCCAAGGCTGGCTCTGCCACGCCCACCAACCCCACTCTGAGCACACACTGCCACCTGCTGGCTCCCTGCTGCCACTGTTGAAAGTGAACAAGTCAGGCCTTGAAAAATGAGGAAGCCCCCTTCTCACCTTGAAACATGCTACCCACCAACACTCATAATTGCAGACAAAACCCGTTATTTTGATCCTGGGCTTTTTCTTCCACCTTGAGATGTTCCATAAGGTTTTACTCATTCAAGTATTCCATTTTCAGAGCTAACCCCTGCACCACCAGCAATTCTCTCTGGACAGAGCCTGACACTTCTGTCCCCCTCTCTGTATGCAAAATGACCACTCCTCTGTTCTGAACACCACTAGGCATGGCTCTGGTGCCACCTCCGTGCTCCGGGGCTCCATCTCCTGGGAATTAATGAGAAACTTCCACAGTGATGGTGTCCAGCCACATGCTGCCCCCAACCTAAACCATCCCACACCAACACCCCACTCCCACCGCAAAGACTCAGGATCCCACAGACCTTTGGGACTGTCCTGCTCTTGGCTTTTCCTGCTCCTCTATCCATGCCATGCCCTGTGCTGTGGTGTGTCGCATATGGCACCACATTCGAGGTCCTTTGCGCATTCCTAAGGAGATGCCTCCTATCTGTGCCAGGGGCCAAGGAGAGCACCCTGGGTACCCAGGCTCACCAGAGGCCCAAGGAGATGGAAGGAGAAGGTGCATCACAGGACAGTGGGGACAGGGGCGTCAGGGCAAGACCCTGGGATGAGGATGTGGGTGTGAGGGTTTGGTAAGGGAGGTGATCCCAGGAGTGCCAGATAGAGTGAGACAGGAAACAAGGAAGGCAAGGAAGCCAGTAAGGGGTTCACCAAGAGGGTCACCACTGCAGGCCACTGAGCTCAGTCCCACTGGTGACTCTGAGAGACAGAGCAGAACGAATCCTTGAAGTGAGCCCACCTTAAGATGGAGGAGATGGGTCGTTTGTACCCTGACGCTCAGCAGACCTTTTGGGAGGCTGCCCTTTGGAGAATGTTCATTCCTGCCCCTGTGGAGACAAAACCTGCACACAGGTGGGTACATTCGGGCATGGCACATGCACATACACATGCCCTTAGTCGTTCCTCACTGGGATCCCAACAGAGGGCATCCTTCTCCAACCGGGCCTTCTCTATGCAGTGGCAGGTGTCACTAACCCAGGGACAGCCCCTCAGGCTTCCCATCTGTGAAATGGGAAATATTAAATAGGTGAAGATCCCTTCAGGGCACACAGCAGGTGCTTAATGAATGTTGGTACCTGTCTTTGCTCTCCCTGAAACTGAGCATATAACCACACCACTTTCAGTCCTTAAGACCAAGGAGGGGCCACAGGCTAGATGGATTTAAAAGCTGTGACTCCATCTCCATCCTAGTCAGAGAGAGCCATCCACTAAGATAGCCCCTACACAGGCTTTCTGAGACACACATCAGGAAGCAGCAGGCACTGGGAAGCCCAGGGCATGCTACTTAATACCCACTCCAACTATCCATCCAACTATCCATCCATCCCTGCCTCCCACCCTCCCTCCCTCTCTTTATCCATCTATCTATCCTTCCTTCCTTCCATCCGGCCATCCGTCCATCCAACCATCCATCCCCACCTCCTACCCTCCTTTCCTCCCTCAATCCTTACTTCCTTCTATCCAGCCCCTCATCCATTCAACCATCCATCCATCCACCATCCATCCAACTACCCACCCACCGTTCCTAATCACTTAGTACAGCATCTGACAGCCCACAATTAAGCTGGAGAGCTGTCAGGGTATGCAGTATTATGGGGCAAGCAAGGGAGCAACACCCCAGCCACAAGCCTCCATCAGGAACATCAAAAACAAGTGGGGCCAGGGGCAGTGGCTTATACCCGTAATCCCAACACTGGGAGGCCAAGGTGGGAGGATCACTTAAGCCCAGGAGTTTGAGACCAGCCTGGACAACATAGTAAGACCTTATCTCAACAAAATAATTTTTTTTAATTAGTCAGCCATGTAGTCCCAGCTACTCAGGAGGCTGAGACGGGAGGACTGCTTGAGAGATTAAAGAGCTCACATCAGCTTAATTTTCTGCACAAGATTTTAATTCATGTATTCATGAATTGAAGAGCTCAAGGTTGCAGTAAGCCATGGTCACACCAATTCACTCCAGCCTAGGTGACAGAGTGAACCCTGTCTTTTAAAATAAAAATAAATAAGTGGAAAAAAAAAAAGGCAGACCTTGAAGCAGAGCAGGTCAGCAATCTCAGGAGAAGGATGAGGCAAGAGGCTGCCTCAGCTTGGAACCACGATGGCCACTCCAAGGCATATCCCCCAGGGTACCTGACCTGCAGCAAAGGAGCCTGGAAGAGCAACTTAGGCCTAGGATTCCAGGGGCAGGCCAATTATTTTCTTTCTTTTCTGACCATTAACATAATAAGCATGCTTATCCCCAAACCAAAACAGAGCTTTTGCTCTCTCCAGTAAGCCTGCTCCTCCCGCATTCCCCGTCTGGGTAAATGAGTCCATCTACTCACTCAAATCCAATGCAGATGTCATCCTTGACCTCTCTCTTGCGCGCGCGCGCTCTCTCTCTCTCTCTCTCTCTCACCCTCGCCCTTGCCCCACATCCTTCGTCCAATTCCTAGCTCCTTTCATAACAGAGTCTGAATCTGACCCCTTCCCACCTCCTTCCACGGTAACCAAATTCACCATCATCTCTCCCATCCCTGGAGGCTGCCAGCCTTCTGTAGCCTGTGCTCCACCCGAATGCCGAATGCCAGAGGATTCTGTTAAAACCTACATTAGGGCTGTGCATGGTGGCTCATGCCTGTAATTCCAGCACTTTGGGAAGCGGAGGTGGGAGGACTGCTTGAGTCCAGGAGTTTGAGACCAGCCTGGGCAACACAGAAAGACCCCATCTCTATGTATTAAAAAAAAATTTTTTAATGTAAAAAAACAAAATCATACATTTGATTATGACCCTCATCTCATCTGTTCAGTTCCCTCCAGGGATGCCTGAAGCCATATCAAGTCCCAGGCTCATCCCCTCACTTCCCCTCTGAACTCACCTTGGGTCCCTTCCCTATTGTCTACTATAGCCAAAACCACCCAGGCTTCTGCTAGGTTCTGGAACATGCTGAGCCTGGCTCTATTCCCAGCCTCTGCACAAACTGTACCCTCTGCTCTGTCCCCCTACCCCACCCTGCCATCTTCTCTTTCTTGTTATTCACATTTCCCCTTAAATTTCACCTTCTCAGAGAGGACCCCTCTGACCAACCATCTCTCTATCACATCAGCTTAATTTTATGCACAAAGATTTTAATTCATGTATTCATTTACCCCCATTAGAAGATAAGCTCCATGAGAGATCAACTTCATCTTGTCTCATTCACCACTATTTCCAAGCATCCATCATATTAAACCATCAAATGAGTAGAAAACTTAGAAAGTACAGATATGAAAACAAAAGCAAACATTACCATCATTTCCACTATTCAGAGATACCTAACGTTACTATGTTTATGCAATTCCTCCGGTCTTTCTTCCATATACACATATATTAAAATATTGAGACTGTAATATTTATAGTATTGTGCTCTACCTTTATTTCCCATGAAGGGCGTTAACTAATTTTAGACCAAGAGAAAGTTGCAAAATAGTACAAAGAACTCCTTTCCACCCCTCACCCTGTTTCTCCTGAAGTTGACATCTTATGTAACCATAGTACAATGATCAAAAACAGGAAATTAATACTGATACAATGTTATTAACTATACTACAAACCTAATATTTAAGTTTCCCCAATGGTCCATTAATATATTCTCTCTATTCCAGGAGCATATACTGGATCCCACGTTGCACTGAAGTTGACATCTTATGTAACCATAATATAAATGATCAAGAAGAGGAAATTAATATTGATACAATGTTATTAACTACACTACTAACATTGTTTAAGTTTCCCAGTGTTCTGTTAATATCCTTTCTCTATTCCAAGAGCCTATACAGGATCCCACATTGCATTTGTATATTTTCCTTTGTCTCCCCAGTTTGTAATAGTTACTTAGTTTTTGCCTCATCTAACATGACCTTGATGCTTTTAAAGAGTTTTTAAAAATCAGTTATTTTGTTGAATGTCCCTCCATTTGAGTTTGTCTGGTGCTTTCTTATTACTGGAGTCAAGTATGCATTTCTGGCAAGAATACCACACCAAAAAAAAAAAAAAAAAAAAAAAGATGCTGCCAGGCGTGATGGCCCACACTGTAATCCCAGCACTTTCAGATGCCAAGGCAGGCAGATCACGTGAGCTCAGGAGTTCGAGACCAGCCTGAGCAATGTGACAAAAGCTCTACTCTACAAAAAATACAAAAATTAGCCAGGCCTGCTGGCACACACCTGTAGTCCCAGCTCCCCAGGAAGCTGAGGAAGATTACCTGAGCCCAGGCTACAGTAAGCTGTGATTGCACTACTGCATTCCAGCCTGGGCAACAGAGCGAGACCGTCTCGAAAGAAAAAAAATATGATGCTGTGCCCTTCTCAGAGCATCTTCTTAAAGACTTCATGATGTCCTATGTCTTACTACCTTGATCGCTTATTAAGCTGGTGTGTATAGGGTTCCCATCTCCACTGTTAAATTACTTTCCCTTTTTACTTGATAAATATATTGGGGGAAATACTTAGAAACTATGCAAATCTTGTTTCTCCTCAAACTTCTGTCCACTAATTTTCATACTGACAGGTAAACCCTGTCTGTGATATTTTTAACTGTGGTGTTTGTGTAATGGCAAATCTGTTTCCCTTTTACACGTATTAACTGGATTCTTTATAAGGAAGCACTCCTTTTCTTCCCTACTTACTTATTTCTTCAATTATTTATATCAGCATGGATTCGTGGATATTTAGTCTATGTGTTAAAATCCAGTACTATCACAATTTATTTTGTCCCTCAAACTGTTCCAGCTTTGGACATTAGGAACTTCAGGCAAGCTCCTAAATTCACTTGACATGGTTCCATTGTCCCCCCATCCCCCACACTTTCTTTCTGGCAACACAAGATATTCCAGGCTCATCTTGTCACTCCCGTGTGGCATCTCTGGAATCAACCACATCTCCTAGGAGCCCTCGTTCCTTCTACAGGAGAATGGTGTTTAGAGACCAAGATCTGGGTAGCAGGTGTGCTCACTGTTACCAGGTGTCATCACTTCTAGATCCACTCAAGACAGAGCTAGGAAACACAGGTATGTGTACTAAGCACACATAAACACACACATACATCTGTATTTCCATATTTGTCTATACATAGTATTTATTATTTGTTTAGAGACAGGGTCTTGCTTTGTTGCCCAGGCTGGAGTGCAGTGGTACAATCACAGCTCTCTGCAGCCTTGAACTCCTGGGCTCAATCTATCCTCTCACCTCAGCCTCCCAAGTACAGGAGCACACCATCACACTTGGCTAATTTTTGTAATTTTTGTAGAGATGGGGTTTTGCCACATTGCCCAGGCTGATCTCTTAACTCCTGGGCTCAAGCAATTCACCCACCTTGGCCTCCTGAAGTGCTGGGATTACAAGTGGGAGCCACCACAGCCTAATATTTCTAAATCATGAGTTTATACTGACACCTCCTATTCTAATCCAGCACCACAGGGTTTATTCTAGGCCCCTCTCTATTATTTGTAACCTCTTTCACTAACAGTAAGAAATCCAGCCCTCATAGTCTACAATCTATTTACTTGTTTGTTCAACTTTAGTATACATAGTTTCAGAATTACTAACCTATACTCCTGTGAGAAACACTTTTTTATTTTGCCCATTGCAACTTCTACCTCCTGGGTTCAAGCAATTCTCATGTCTCAGCCTCTTGACATAGCTGGGATTACAGACGTGCACCACCACGCCCAGCTAATTTTTGTAACTTTAGTAGAGACAGGGTTTCAGCACGTTAGCCAGGCTGGTCTCTAACTCCTGACTTCAGGTGATCCGCCCACCCTGGCCTCCCAAAGTGTTGAGATTATAGGTGTGAGCCACCGCACCTGGCCGAGAAACACTTTTAATAACTATATTACAACTTTTATAAACAAGACATTTTTGCCTTTACTCTTGCCGAATCCAGTAAAGACACTGTTTTCCAGTTACATGCTAGTTCTGTTCTTTCCTGCCCCCATCAGTACGTAACCATACTCACCTGTGGTATGATGGGATTCATCTGTAATTTTTCATATTCTGTTTTCTGTTCTCCCTACATCCTAGTTGCTCTTGTTTATTTTGGTAGTATGTGAAGGGTGTGTGAAACATTGCTATGGTTCTAACAGTCACAGTTATAGAAAAAGGAATTTCAGGCTGGGTGTGGTAGTTCACTAATCCCAGCATTTTGGGAGGCCAAGGCAGGAAGATCACTTGAGGTCGGGGGTTTGAGACCAGCCAGGCCAACATGGGGTAACCCCTGTCTCTACTTAAAGTACAAAAGTTAGCCAGGGCTGGTGGTACACATCTATAGTCCCAGCTACTCAAGAGGCTGAGGCATGAGAATCACTTGAGCCTGGGAGGCAGAGGTTGCAGTGAGCCAAGATCACACCACTGCACTCTAGACTGGGAGACAGAGAAAGACCCTGTCTTGAAAAAATAAAAAGGTATTTCAGAGAAGTATCATTCCCTTCTCTTCCCTGTAGCCCAGTCCCATTTTTCCCTTCTTTCCAGTCTTTTCCCACCAATGTATTTTGTCTCTGGGTGTGCTTCCTGGATTTCTTTTGCATTTGTGTATTTTCTTCTATCTTTTTTTTTTTTTTTTTTTTTTTTACTTTTTGATAAAGTTTCATTCTTGTTGCCCAGGCTGGAGTGCAAGGGTGTGGTCTCAGCTCACTGCAACATCCACCTCCTGGGTTCAAGTGATTCTCTTGCCTCAACCTCCCAAATAGCTGGGATTACAGGTGCCCACCATGCCCAGCTGATTTTTTGTATTTTTAGTAGAGATGGGGTTTTGCCATGTTGGTCAGGCTGGTCTCAAACTCCTGACTTCAGGTGATCTGCCTGCCTCCCAAAGTGCTGGGGTTACAGGTATGAGCCTCCACACCCAGCCTCTCTTCTTTCTGACATAAAGGGTAGCATACTGTAGATACTCATTTGCTTTTTTCACATAATTTTATATCCTAGAAATTATTTCATAGCTATTCAGAGAGATCTTCCTCATTCTTCTATACAGCTGCATAGTAGTCCATCATGTGAATGGAAAACAGTTTATTTAACCACTCTCTTGTGTATGCATTTTTAGAAACACAGAAATTCAAGACAGCTTCTGTGAACAGGGGTAAATACCAATACCCATTCTGGATTCCATGAGATAGGCTTTCCCTTAGCTTCTGTTTAATGATAGCTTTTGCCAAGTTCACCGTCTTATATAAACTAGAGGAACATGAAATTCACTCCAGCCTTAGGGAAGCTGAGGGGATGGGATTATTAGAAAAAGGAAGTGTGTGCCAGGAGCTAAAACCACTGGTCTAGGAAGCACTTCGGTGAGTAATCTTGGCCAAGGCCAGAGCAGCCAGGGATGTATTATTGCTATTCCATTCTAAACAATGGATGGCTGACATTTGTAAGAGCTTGTCATTATTTTAATAACTAACTCTTCAGGGTGGAGAAGCCAAGGAGATGGGTGTTCCTCATCCCACACACGTGAACATTTGAGGGAGCTCCCCACCTCAGGGCTCCAGGAAAACAGAAGTGATTGAGATTCCATAGCACCCTGCGGGTAGACAGATTTCAAGACCACCTTTTACCTGCTCTGAGGTTTAAATGGCACCACCATCCCCTAGGTCTAATGGTGCAAGTCTGCAGGAAGATTGTTCTGACTGATACATTCCCCAGGCAGGGGGACACTTCTCATCTAGGTGAAGGGCTCCTACAGAAATGAAAGGGGCAGAAAGAGCAAGTGAAAGACAAAAACAAGTTGGGTAACATGTTTCCAGAGGGCCACATTCACTTGTTTGTAAATTCAGTCATTCATGTCATCCAAACAAGGACGAGGTGGTTTCGGTCCTCACAGGGTTAGGCCTAGCAAGGGATATTACGGTATGGAATGGGGATGGTGAGGGTGAGGGTGGGGTGATGTGGGGGCAGAGGGGAGAGGGAGGTGAGGCCCAGAGGACCCTGCAGTGCTGATGCCAGATCATATGACTCAGTCTGTGGGTATGCACTGCTCTCTTGCCTTTCCCCCACCTCCCAGGGCCTCTAGCAAAGCCCTATAGGAACCTACCAGCTTATCCTAGTTATGCCTTGGAAAAGGACATTATTAGCATCTGGATTAAAGTATGAGTAGGGAGCAGTGGGCTCTGATGCCAACCGTGGCCAGAGTAGGACTCCGGCCTCCTCCTGGACAGTCAGGTCCCAAAGGAAGGAAGCCAGGAGCCAGGAGGTAGAACTAGAAGAGAAAGGTGGAAATAGCCTGGGACCCCGATGGCCACCAAACCACCACAAAGCCCTGGACCACCACCCCCCTACACAGTTCCTTATGTAAAAGAGAAATAGATTTCTATCTAGTTTCAAAAAAAAAAAAAAAAAACAGGTACATAAAATATTTTTAAATATTTATAATCATATATTTTACATGTACAATCAAAAATCTTAAATCTGGGATAAATGCTAACTGAAAGAAAATATATATCATGTGCAACATTTTTAAAAAGTCAACAAGAGGCAGAGCAGCTGAGCAGCTCTGGGGTGTACTGACTTCACATCCCCATGGAACTCCAGTCTCACAGCCGGGGTGAGGTGGGGCCGACACATCTGGAACATCACTGCCCTGGGTGCCCCTTCTGAACACCTGGTCCACAGTAGTTATCTATGACTTCTCTGTGACCCCTGCCCCAATCGGCTCTGCCTGCCACAGGGGACAGCAGTCCTAGCTATTTCAGGTGTGGTCTCTAGGCTGGGAGGTTTTTGTGACCTGCCCTGGCCACCACTTATGCACCCAGCCTCCTCTCCAAGGTGGAGGGCAGGGAGGACAGCAGGCTCTTCTTGGACCCTTACATTCCATGTTAGGAAACATGGGGTCTGAAAAATAAAAACTTGTTACTCTACTGGCAAAAGGATGCTGGCAGGAGCTAAAACCACTGGCCTAGGAAGCACTTCAAAATCAGTAACAGGGCTTAGGTGAAGGAAGGAGTTGCTGCGTATCACAGAGCAAGAGAAAAATCACGGGTGCATGTTCTCAGGATGTCTTGAAATCATGCCTTGGGCAAAAAAAGAAACAGACAGAGACAGAGAGAGAGAAATCACATTTCCCCAAAAATGGATGCTCAAATTAAGCCAAAGGAAAATATTGGACTGTTCATTTACAAATTATCAAAGATGGACCCCACATGTCAAGATTCCCGGTAGCAAAGGTTCTGCTTCCCCAGTTTTCTAGCTACATGTGTTGAGCAGCCTGTGGGCTACAGGTGCCGCTGTACACAGCTCCAACCTGGCTGCTGCCTCTCATCCTGCCAGTGGCACAAGAATTGGTCCAAACAGGAAGGATCAGGAGTTGGAGGCCCTGGACTGGCCCAGCAGGAGCACTTGGTACCTCTGTAGTGTCAGAGCATTGCATGCACAGGTGCCCACACTCACAGGGGTCAAGGAGTGGCCTTGCTACCTCTATTTACGGCTACTCTGAGAGGCTGTGGCCTGTTTCTCCAGAGTCGAGCCTTAATCCTTCCCGCAGTTTGCAGCCAGTCTTCTTGAAGCTCTCTCTGCCCACCTCAAAGAGTCAGGACCAGCAACGCTTTCAGAACCTTTACTTGCAAATCCCAACTTTCCAGACTGTCCCCAAAGGGAATGTTCTTTCTTTCTCTTGTTTTCTGCTTGATCCAAGGATCAGCTGTGCTTCAATGCAGTTCCAGCTGAGTGAAGCTAAGGTATTTTCTGAACCAACAAAGATGATTTCAGACTCTATGGCTTGAGGCATTCCTCTGGATGAAACAACATTTCAAAAAGACTTAAGTCCACTTGTGTCTCTCCCTTGGGCCACAGACTGTCAGTAACTCCAAGAGCAAAGCTCCTTATGGACACAAGACAGGAAGGGAGCCTCAGAAGCCAGGGCTAGCTGCCCCTTGCCCCAGTTTGGCTCTGGACCACCAGCCAGGAACCAAAAGTGACTTCCCTGACATGGAGACGACAGCAGTTCAAGCAGGACCTTCATCACCAAGGAGACCCAGCACCATTCAGGAGCCAGCACGTGAATCTAATAAGGTCCTCAAAGTCCATATGAAGACGTGGTAGACAGGGCTGCAACAGCCTTGGCAGGGAAACCACTGAACACCGGGCTCCAGCAAAATGCAGCACAATTTTGTGCAAGTCTAGAAATACTGACTGTCCTTGGGAACTGCTCAATATTGAGAAAATGATACCAGCTCCATATACTGCTAGCTCTCCCCAGAAACATAAGAGAGCCCCCACCGGAAGAGGCAGGGTGGTAAGGAACAGCTCTCAGGAGGAGGTAGCCCAGGAGGGAAAGTTGTAGAGTTGTCTGAATGGTGCCGGCTCCACTGCACACTGGCTGTGGGACCCCTGGGGAGCCCCTCAACCTTTCTGAGCTAGGATATAAGACACCTACCTTGGCCTCCTGCTGAAGGCTGAGATGACTGGTACACAGCTCAAGCATGAGGTCAGGTACACAACAGATGCTCTCCCTAAGGGCTTCACGAGTGACTCAGCAGTGCAAAGCCACTGGGAGAGGTGGGGAATGTGAGGCTGCAGGCTCGGCAAACCCATTGGTCCCATTTGTCATTTACCCACAAGAGTCAGAGACTCATGACAAAGACACTTGCAAAGGAGACAAGACCATTAGGAAAATCAGGCTGGCCAGACACAAAGCCCTCCTGGGAGTGAGTTTTTCCAGATCACTCCTAATAGCTAACTTGGCAGCTGCGGGCATTTTTCGGACATGATCCATAGACTTTTCACGTCCTATGGGCCATGCTTCCGATTCTCCGGAGTTAATATTTGATCCCGATTTTGTTCAAAGAGTTCTAACATCTTCTCCATGTTGTGGTCAGCCTCAATCACCTGGAAATTAGACACAGGGGTCACGGGGCTACACTGACCTCAGCAGCATCCTCCCTTCACAGCTAGACAAAGAGAGATGGAAACAAGCAGTAGGAGGCAGGGAGGGGCAGAGAAGGTTACAGACAGATAAAAAAGAAAGGTTAGAGCCAAATAGCTCTCAGCTCTAGAGTAATCTACATTTCCAATGAAGTTTTCACTTAAGAATGTACTACAAGGGCTAGATATGGTGGCTCATGTCTATTATCCAAGCATTTTGGGAGGCTGAGACCTGAAGATTACATGATCTGAGGAGTTTGAGACCAGCCTGGGCAACATAGTGAGACCCTGTAAGTTCATGAATGATTTTTTTTTCCCTCATCACTTTCTATCCTCCTTTTGTTATATAATAAGGTAGAAAAATAAACTGTACTTATTTAAAAATCTACTACACTAGGCCGGGAGCAGTGGCTCACACCAGTAATCCCAGCACTTTGGGAGGCCAAGGCAGGCAGATTACTTGAAGCCATGAGTTTGAGACCAACCTTGCCAACATGACTAAACCTCGTCTCTACGAAAAACATAAAAAATTAGCCAGGCATGTTGGTGTGCACCTGCAGTCCCAGCTACTCAGGAGGCTGAGGCAAGAGAATCGCTTGAACCCAGGGGGCAGAGGTTGCAGTGAACCACGATCATGCCACTGCACTCCAGCCTGGGTGACAGAGCGAGACTCTGTCTCAAAAACAAACAAACAAAAAACTACTACAGTAATACCTCACTTCCTGGCAACCTCACTGCCTGCAAGAGCCATCAGCAGAAGTATATGAGCCCGAACGATGTTCCTATGGCCACACACCAAAGCTCATGCACAGCCCTGCCTCATAGCCCATCCCATGTTGTATATGTAACCATCTTATGTTCCCCCCAGTCAAGGCTCAGAGGGACCCCAGAATCCAGATTTCTTGGGAGCATCTGGGTCACTGTATGTATGTCTGAGTAAAGAAATCTGAAAAAAAAAAAAATATGGAAACAGCAAACTGGAAAACAAGGAGATGGGGAAGTGAGGAAATTCTGACAGGCAGACAGATGACACGTGGCAGCAAGAGAAAGGCGGGTTACTGTAAAAAGCAAACACAGGAACACAGAGACATTAGTGGGCAAGGCAGACAGTTCCACACACCGCACTTCCTAAGTGCATCACTGTGTGACAGCCCAGACAAGTGACATTCCTTCTGATGACTGCATCACCAAACAAAGGTGAAATGAGGCTCTGTGACATCCACAGAAGGAAGGTCACATCGAAGGAACCACCATCCCAAATGGTGAAAACTGAAACCCGGGTCTGGATTCTTTGCTGAAGATGCTGGATCAGTGACAACTGCCAGGTGTGACGGCACTGGCATAGATTGCCTTCCATCAGGTCTGGCCAACTCACTCTGAGACTCAGCCCAGAAATAGGGACTGAAGAGAGAGGACCAGCCTTCCCACCTTCCTCCTTCGAAGGTGTCAAACTCTAGAGGACTGTGCCCTCCCCCATTTGCAAGGTGGCGGACATTCCCCACATCACTCCTCTTTCTAGAACAGTCTCATATCCTGTAAAGGAGACTTACCAGAACAGGGGCTGCCACGGGGAAAAGGCTGTCTTTGATGAGCCACTCCTCATGGAGATGGTGAATTGCTTCCAGGTATTCCTGCCACGGAAACACACAAGCAGTCTGGCTGGAGTGGGCGGAGCAGATCCCACCCACCAAGGGTCTCAAGCAGAAAGAGAGGGCAAAGTTTTCAATGACCATGGGCAGGGAGTGACTCGGACAAAGGAACCCCGCAAGGGCAAACCTGGCTCACGTGAACAGCAGCAGCCACAGCTGCACACTCGGCAGCCAGGACAAGCAGAACAACAGCAGAAGTGTCACCAGTCACCCTGCTCTGCTCCACTGGGGGTTCATGGGCACAAACACTGGCCCTTTCCCTGGTGCCTGAATCAAAGCCAAGGCAAAAGGCAGTACCCACACCTGGCTTCTCCCATTTACTGCCACTTCGGCAGCAACAGAACCTCAGTTCCTTCAGGCAGGGGTCCAGCCCTGGGCAGCCTCTAAACCCTCCTCTCTTTCTTGCCACCAAGAGGACTGTGACCCTCACCCCTTGCCCTTCTACCCCCTCAATAACTCATAACCTGTAGACCCTCAAAACCATAAAGACCACCAACTGCAAAAAGTGTGATGCAGCGGAGCCAAAGGGAAAAGGGGCACAGGCTCTCCTGAGCCATGGGGCCTGCACGCTGGGCAGAACAGATGCTCACACTCTCCCAGGCACGGAGCAGGGTGGTTCCTCACACAGATTCCACTCGCCATCCCAGAGGCTCTCATGTCAACTCTGCAACTGCCTTTTCATCTACTGCCAAGCTCTCCCTTGGCAACAGGAGCTAGGTGTATCCCATGGACCCCATCAAACCCTTAAGACAACGGCTTGGATCATGCCTTGGAGGGACCCCAGACCCCACATTTTTGGGAAGCATCTGGGTCACCGCACAGAGCTGCTGTGCCCATCACAGCATGGTCCAGCCTGGCCCCATTCCATCGCACTCCATCCTCCTAGCACTCTTGCCTCCAGGATTTTGAAGGAGCTGCCCAGAGTGAGGCCTGGGCCTTCGTGGCAGGAATTGCATCGTGCTGGCACCAGGAAAAAACAGGGCTGGGCAGGGCTTCAGGAGTTGGATAGGCCTCCCGGGGACAGTCTAGCCCATCCTGGGCTCAGAGCCCCCGACACTCCACTGAACACCTGCCCAGTCTCTGCCTCCCTCCAGTGGCAGCTTCTCACATGGGGCATTCAGCTCAATACTAACCGAGCAACTACTAGGCACCAGGCCCCAAGACACATGCAGAGGACACAGAGGGAATAAGGCCCAATCTTAAAAACCGTATTCCCTCTGTGGCCTATGGAACAAAGGTATAAACAAATAGTATCAGTATGCTGTCCTAAGGGCTATGATCACAGAAAGCCAGGGGGGTGGGTGTGGGAGGCTACGATGGAAGGAGGGTCAGGGAAGGCTCCCTGGAGGAGGTGACATCTGAGTTACACTTTAAAGACAAAGGAAATGACTGTGCAGAGGCATATTTGCATAAGTCCACAGTGCGTGCAGATGTCTGTGTATGGCCACAACTAGTTCCTTATAGCCAGAGCACAGAAGGAGGGAATGGAAGGCGGTAACGCCAGAGAGGCAGCTGGGGCCAGGTCATACGCCAATTATAAAGCAGGGACTGCATTCTAGCCAGCAGCAAGGCATTGAAGGGTTCTGGGCTGGGAAATTGCATGGCGTTGAGTTGGATATATCAGCCATGCGGCAGCCTGGAGGCCGGATTTTGGAGGGAGATGTGAGGAGGGAAGGACAAGGTGAGAAGCACAGCCCAGGTCTGTACTGGAGAGTCCCCATGAGAGTCAGTGTGGCCTGAGCAGAGTTCAGAAGGGCATGGCATCCCTCCACTGTGCAAATGCTACTGAGCATAAGCACTGTCTGCATGCCTGGCACTGCGCTAAGCACTAGGGATGCAGCAGTGTGCAAGAGGGCTTGGTCCTGCCCTCTTGGAACTCATATTCTAGGGAGGACCCAGAGAGCACAAGGCCAGGCAACCTTCAGGAGGCAGAACAAACAAGCCCGGGTGCTACCAAGATGGGGAGGGGAAGGTAGAGAGGGGAATGCCTCCAAGCAGAAGGATTACCAAATTGTGAGTCACAGACCACAGGAAGCCAAGCAGATCTGGACATCCAAGTGGGTCTCTAGCCAAACAGGAGGTTAGAGTTCAGCCTCTGATACACTTGGTTCCTGTTTCTCTCTCTGCAGACAACAGCACAACGATCTCATGGGAGTGGGGCCAGGAGAGGAAGCCAGGCTTGGACAGGGTGGTTTCCCAGTTAATCTTTAACCAAGTCGAAGAGGCCTCTTACCAGTGGAATGACCTTCTCCTCTTCCCTGCATCTCCTCTTTAACCTCTGGTAACAAGTCTCAGGATTGGTCCGAAGGTAAACTGAGGTGAAAAGGATACGTGGCTCTCAGGACTCTGCTCACAGTTTGGAAGCAAAGTCCAAGGCCAGGGAAGGCAGGCACATGGGCAAGGGCGGGAGGAAGGTCTGCACAGCTCAAGCAGGAGGCAGGGAGGGCCAGCTCTCAGCTTGACCACTGACCCTTAGCCCCGACTTTCATTCTCTTTCTGTGTCACCATCCCCGTGGGGTCATTCTGAGGCTGAATGGGATTCCGTTTGTAGACAGAGCTCAGCACAGGCCTCACTCCTAGGAGAGGTCTCAATGAATATCTAGGCTCTGTCTTTCCCACTCCTTTACAAACTAGAAAAACCCATCAGATCACAGTGGATTTGGGTCTGAAAGTAGCTGAGCCAGGGAGGGAAGTTTAAAGAACACAGGCCAGGGTTCTTCCCCATGAAAGACCAGAAGCCCTGAATCCTGTCTGCCCTCAGAGAGAAGGCTGAACTCTCATGGGGAAGGAATCTCCGAGGGCAAGCGCCTCACCCACTGCCCCCAAGGGTTGAGGCCCAGCCAAGCACATCCTCAAGAGGCCCGGGAGAGAGACCAGAGAGGGAGGTGGGAGGGGTGCATCTCACCTATCAAATCAACAGACACGTCCATGTTCCTCAAGATCCAGTCAAACCATTCCGACAGAACTATATAGTCCACTTCTGGCATCTTCCCGCTGCAATGAGAGTTGTGAGGGCTTATTCACCTAAAAGAAAGCTTCCGGGTGAGGCAACTCCCCCAAAGGTGGCTCTCGCTGAAAGGGAGCCACCAAGGGTGCCAGGGCACAGTGTGATCCGTACAATACTGCACATGCAGTGACAAGGACCCTAAGCATTCCCAACCTCCTGCTGCCTGCGCGCAGCTGATGGCACAATGCTGCAAGGGCCACAGCATAGAGTGATAGGAGAATTCAGCTGGGATTGGAACACTCAGTGGAGAAAGGGATTTAAAGCTTGTCACCTGAGAACAGAGACAGCATTCAGGTTGGGCAATGAATCAGCAAACCAATTTCACTACTAGAAATGTATTTCATGGGCCAGGGTGGTGGCTTATGCCTGTAGTCCCAGCACTTTAGGAGAGGTGGGAGGATCACTTGAGGTCAGACTGCCTGGGCAACATGGAGAGATCCCATATCTACAAAAAAAGTTAGCTAGGTATGGTGGCACACGACTATAGTCCTGGCTACTTGGGAGGCTGAGGCAGGAGGATCGCTTGAGCCCAGGGGTTCAAGGCTGTAGTGGGTCATGATCATGCCACTGCACTCCAGCCTGGGCAACAGACTAAGACCCCTGACTTAAACAAAAGAAAAAAATTATTTTATGAAAATAATAGTGGATACTTACTGTGGCACTGTTTAAAACAATAAAAAACTAGGTCTTGGTAAATCTATATAATAGAAATTTCATGCAGTAACTGAAGGATGATATTGCAAAATAATATTTAATGGCATGGACAATTTCAAATCTAACATTCAACGAAAGCAACAGGATCTAAAGCTGTGTATAACCCAACCACATTTCCAAAAGTATTTACCAATGTGTCTTGGAAAGGCAGGAAAGAAAGACATCAAAACGTAAACAGTG
The DNA here is from genome assembly GCF_049354715.1 of Callithrix jacchus. NCBI lineage: Eukaryota > Metazoa > Chordata > Mammalia > Primates > Cebidae > Callithrix > Callithrix jacchus. The sequence goes on from NC_133521.1 coordinate 24,032,339, forward strand.
CTTTTCTCTGAGCTGCAGGACTATGTGAGACTTTTCTTTTTTTCTTTATATCTTTTTGTATTTTCCAAATTTTAACAACACATTATTTCTCAAATCAGCAGTGGGGGTTGGGAAGCATTACTACATATTTTATTTTTTAGACAGAGTCTCACTCTGTCACCCAGGCTGGAGTACAGTGGCACTATCTTGTGAAAGGCTCCCCATCATGGCACTTTGGGGGCTTCACTCCCCATCTTGTGAAGGGCTCACCATCATGGCACTTTGGGAAGCTTTTTCCTAGAACATCCAGGGAGTGACAAAACACAAGCTCCCAGGCAGAAGCTCACCTGGGACTATAGGTGTGCACAACTCAGGCCCAGCTCACTGCAACCTCCCAGGTTCAAGCGATTCTCCTGCCTCAGCCTCCCAAGTAGCTGGGACTACAGGTGTGTGCCACCACGCCTAGGCTAATTTTCATATTTTTAGCAGAGACGGGGTTTCACCATGTCAGCCAGGCTGGTCTCAAACTCCCGACCTCAAATGATCCATCTGCCTCAGCCTCCCAAAGTGCTGGGATTACAGGCATGAGCCACTGCACCCAGCCTATTACATATTTTAAATGTTAACTTTAAAAGAAAGAAAAGAAGACAAGAAAGTGGGAAGGAAGGAAGAACCAGGGTGAAGAAGAGATCTAGCATCTGTTCCAGGTATTCCTGTGGGTTTCCTCTGCCCTGAGAGGAAATCAACAGAAAAGAGACAACAGGAATGGCCCCAGCTAGAGGGCACATGACCCTCACAGGCCTAGCAGAGTAATTCTCTCTTTTAACACCCTCCATTCCACTAGTGGCTCGGTGCGGGATCTTCTCAGAGCTGGATTTGGCAAGATTGGCCATGGGAGAGTGGCCATACCTGAGCCACATGCAGTGGGAAGCTCCCAGTGTGGGAGTGGGGTTGGGGAGGGGATGGGAAGCAGGGAGGGGCTGACTCTAGTCTCACGAGTGGATGAGGATGGAAGGAATAAGAGGCTGGAAAAGTGAGGCAGGCACTCTGGGAGACCAAGGGCACACTTGTCTTAGGGCCCTAACAGCAAGGCATGGCACTAACTGGAGAGGGACATTCTCCCCTAGTCCTGGAGACCACCACCATGTCCTCAGCAGAAAAAAAGCATTTGACACAGGAGTGGGAGAGTGAATGGAGAATAGCAGGCAGGCCTGAGCAGACTGCTGCACAGAGGCCAGGGCAGACCAATCTGTGGGACTGCCAGGACTCCCAGAAAACCTGGGGAAGCTGCATCCGGGAGGGGAGGCGGGAGGAGTGGGAAGAAAATCCTACAGCATTGCAGAGAAGACTTCCAGCCATCAAAACTCAGGCACTAAAAATTCAGGTGATGACTTTGGGCCCACAGGCTGCCTCCCTGCCTCCTCTCCTCTTACCTCCTTAAAAGTAGCCCATTCTTTATTCAGGATCCATCCACAGACCCAAGGGCTTCAAGGAACCCTGATCCCACCCCAAGCTTTCAAGCTTTAGGGTGGGCACAATCGGTCTAAGAGAAATCATCTCCCCTGGTTCCAGAGATGGGTTCGGGAAGCCAAGCTAAGTCAATCAGTGCAGGGCCTCCCCCAGCCAGGAGCCGGATTTGGATTAGGCAGCCGTGAGGGAGGCTTGCAGGGACTTAGAGAAAAAATGCTTCTGCACACTTAGGGAAGAGCCACTAGCAAGACAGCTGCCCTTATTCCAACCAGCGAGTAAGAAGCCCAGTGTGCCACAACTACATTGTCACCTTGAGAGAATCACACTGAGGACATGAACAGGACACAGAGTAGAAAAATGTAGAGAAACAGGGCCAAAGGCACCAAATTCAGCCAACTGTTGAGGGTTGATGACCACTCATTGTTCAGGCTACCTGAGTCCCGTTTCAGTTAGTTCAGCTCCGAATATTTGATGTTCAAGAAACCAAACCACTCTCTCTCGACTTATTTTCCTTTTCTGGAAAAAGAAGACTGAGAACAAAACTGGCTCTAAGTAAATGAGGATTTGCAATGAGGAAGCTGCTGATTAGCTTCTCCCCTACTCCAGCAAACTCGTGGCTTGAGGGCACAAAAGAGGCGGCACCGAGGGGTCAGCCAGTTAGCAGCAATGTGAGAAGCTGAACTGCCCATGGGACAGTCTCCCAAGACTCCAAGGCTGGACTAGCTGCTGGAGGACCTCTCATGCGTGTGCACAGCTCAAGGGAGATTCTGTCCAACCCCAGAGCCGGGAGGGTGCCCCTGGATATGAACATGGAACTGAACCACAATTCAGAACACATGGAGCACGGTGTTCACTAAAACCAAACCAACCACCACCGCAAAACAGGCACAGTGCGTGGAGGTCCGCACATGGAGACATAGGGACGGGTTACACCTGTGGGGGGTCTCTCAGGCTGAGAGACTCTGGTGGCTCTTCCACCCCCATGGCTCCCCTGGGAATCAGGTCCAGGTGGTCACAGGGGCCTCCCATTCCCACCCCGACCATAGCTGAACAAAAGGTTTTCCCCACAGGGTTGGTGCAGACTGAGGGGCAGCTGCTCCCTTCCCTATGCTCTCGGTGGGGTGGCCTCCTGTGGGTAGGGCCACTAGGCCAGACCTATGGAAAACCTTTCCATGACTGGAACCATGTGCCAGAAGGGTCTGGGGGATCCAGGAGGACTGACTGACCAGTAGCTGAGCTCAGTAAGGAAACAGAAGCCTCATCTCCATTACTCTCAGTGACATGGGGCACAGCGGGCACTGTTCTAACCATATTTCCTCCTAGAAACTCTGCCTGTGTCTGCCTCAAGCATGGGGCTCCCCATCTTGTGAAGGCTCCCCATCGTGGCACTTTGGGAAGCTTTTTCCTAGAACATCCAGGGAGTGACGAAACACAAGCTCCCAGGCAGGAGCTCATATCCCACATGCCACCATGTGGTTCCCAGTACCTGGCTGAACTCCCTGCAGATGGGAACGAAGACATCTTATTCTACATATGGGCAAAGGACTCAGCCAAACTTGGTTCTATGCTACATTTTGCATAGGCAGTGACAAGGACAGTAATCTGCATTTAAAAACATCTACTTTGGCCAGGCTCTGTGGCTCACGCCTATAATCTCAGAACTTTGGGGGGCTGAGGCGGGCAGATCACTTGAGGTCAGGAGTTTGAGATCATCCTGGCCAACATAGTGAAACCCCTCCTCTACTAACAATACAAAAATTAGCTAGGCGTGGTAGTGGGCACCTATAATTCCAGCTACTCAGAGGCTGAGGCAGGAGAATCACTTGAACCTGGGGGCGGAGGTTGCAGTGAGCTGAGATCGATCGCACCACCGCATTCCTGCCTGATCAACAGCACAAGACTCTGTCTCAAAAACAAACAAACAAATAAAGCCCACATCTACTTTCTCAGTAGTACTTTGTTGTGGATGACCCTGCATCGAGGGAAGCTGGAGCTGTCTGGAGAGTGGCCAAATTCTATTCTTCCTTCCCTTCATCCCTTCTGTGGCTCTGGCTAAAAATACTTTTTACTTTGCCCTGTGGCTGCCTGACTCCTGGCCTAGGAATAAGCCCAGAAACTTTAAAAACAAAGATAAGGTGGGGCGTGGTGGCTCACTCCTGTAATCCCAGCACTTTGGGAGGCCCAGGAGGGTAGATCACAAGGTCAAGAGATCGAGACCATCTTAGTCAACATGGTGAAACCCCATCTCTACTAAAAATACAAAACTTAGCCGGGCATGGTGGCACACGCCTGTAGTCCCAGCTACTCGGGAGGCTGAAGCAGGAGAATGACTTGAACTCAGGAGGCGGAGGTTGCAGTGAGCCAAGATTGCACCACTGCACTCCAGCCAGGGTAACAAGAACGAAACTCTGTCTCAAAAAAAAAAAAAAAAGATAAGACACAACACAGCCCCTGGCAACCCAAACACTAAGCAACAAATGTGAAATTAACAAACCACAGGCTAGGTGCAGGAAACAGGAAATCCCGCACTGTGCAGAACTTTTCACCACAGCCCCAAAGACAACCCTCAGGCCAGGGCCCTTGCTCTTATGACCCCCAAAAGTCCAATGAAGCCCCAAGGAAGCCCCAGCATCATTAACTCTGGGGAAAAGGGTCTAGGTGTTAGGATGGAGGGCTCCCTGTGGACCACCTGGCTACCAGCTTTTTTTATTTTTGAGACAAAATCCTACTGTGTCACTTGTCACTTAGGCTGGAGTGCAGTGGTGTGATCATGGCTCACTGCAGCCTTGAACTCCTGGGCTCAAGCAGTTCTCCTGTCTCAGCCTCCCGAGTAGCTGGGACTACAGGTGTGCACCACTCAGGCCCAGCTAATTTTTACATTATTTTGTAGAGATGGGGGGTGGGGTTCTTCCTTTGTTACCCAGGCTGGTCTCGAACTCCTGGCTTCAAGTGATCCTTCCCTTTCTGCCTCTCAAAGTGCTGGGAATACAATCATAAGACACTACGCCCAGCCCTGCCACCTTCTTCTGAGGCCCTTATTCCTCAAAGTGTGATTCTGGACCAGTAGGAATGTGGTCTCACCTGGGCATCTGCTAGAAATGTGGCCTCTCAAGCCCCACCTCAGTGCTGCTGAAGCAGAACCTGCTCGTAAACAAGATGCAGAGGGGGTCATGGGAGAAGCCTAGAGTAAGGCCCACCTGGAAAGAGGCAGAGTCCCCCCGCCCCCCAGGGCTAGTACTCCGGCTTCTCAGCTTTGGGGGCCCCAGTGGGCCCTGAAGCCTTTGGCCTTGTTGAGAGAAATCTAGATGCTTCCTGCCACTTCCTCATTCACTGCTTGCCCCTACACAGCAGGGTGCAGAACAGCCTCCCCTCCTGTGGTTAGTTCCTGCCCAATCAGGAAGGAGCGCTGGCTCTGTAATCCTTTCTCAGTTCTTTATCTGGCCAACAGGGTCAACAACCAGACAGTAAGTTCAGCTCCTGTCCATGAGTCCCTGCCCTGTCCCTTAACCTGAGAGCAGATGCCCCAGTTTCCATATAAGCAGGTAGAGTTCACAAGTGAATCACTTGCCCTAGGAAGGTGTTTTCAATGCCCCTATGGCTCGGTTCTCTGTCTCCTGGATGGACTTAGGGACTCTGGGGTATGTGGCTGAGGGAGTGGGAACTCCAGGCCACATGCTAAGCATGCTGTTTCATACAGCCATTGTCCTCAATGATAAGTATGTAAATTATTATTTTTAGATATAAACTTAAGAACATATTGTGGAGGAAAATGCAAAATCCAAACAAATTCTAGGTTAAAAGAGGAGACTCCAAGAAACTTCTGGGTTATTGGCAGGTGGCTGCTTTGAACCACAGGGGCTGGAAGGATGAGGAAGCAGAGCTGCAGGGGGCTTTCCTCAGCCTTTGGAGGACTCCAGTGAAACGGTCCGAGGAACACCACCTTTTCTCATCTCCCTGGAGACCATGGTGGGTGACCTGGCCCTCCAGACAACCACAATGCTCCCAGCAGCCTCTGGAGTACCCACGGCCACATGCCCACTGACAGCCTTTGGCTTCAAGAGTTCCAGTGATGGGTCTCAAGGACCCAACAAGGTCTTCCTGGGAATCTGAGCCATATGAACTTAAAACAATTAGATCCCAAGAACAGAAACAAGGACACTGTAAGGTTCTTCTGTGGTTCATTGTCCCACAGAAATACTGACCACAGAGGCCATGCATTCCGGGAGGGCCGGGGGAAACATAAATATAAAGTCATCAGGGCAGGAAAAGAGCTAAAAAATTAAAAGTTCCATTCTCTTCCTGAACCACCTGCAAAACAGCTCCAGGTGAGGCCTATGTCATCTGGACCACTGCCATAACCATAGAAATACAGAACTGACACATCAGGATGACGCAGGACTACGGGTGTGAGTTACCAAAGCCCATGGCCATCAGCAGGAACTGTGACCTGGGCCAAGCAAAGATAAACGGCTCCTGGGGAAATCTACCTGGTGCTGGGCAGCCTACTGCTTTGGGAGTGGAATTAGGAAACTGACAAACTTCATAAAAACCAAGGTGGGCAAGGACCCACAAAAGGGTCCTAAGACTTGAAGGAGACAGCAGGTCCAAAGGCGCTTCAGAGATGGATGAGAGGAATCAGAGGTGAGAGATGGGCTCAGAGAAATGTAGAAACTTGGTCTTGCTCACAAACAGAGCAAACTTCAGAGCCAGGATAGAACCCAGGTCTGCCAAATGCCACACTCTGCCCTCTCCCCTTAACCTCTGGTCATTCCGCTCCAGAATTACTCACTTCAAAAAGAGCCCTCAGGCTGAGCACAGCTGTAATCAGGCTCATGCCTATAATCCCAAAACTTCGGGAAACGGAGGCAGGAGGATCACTTGAGCCCAGGAGTTTGAGACCAGCGTGGGCAACACAGAGAGACCCTGTTGCTACAAAAAATAGAAATAAATTAGCCAGAAATGATGGCATGTGCCATAGTCCCAGCTATACAGGGGGAGGAGGTGGGAGGATCTCTTGAGCCCAGGACGTTGAGGCTGCAGTGAGCCATGATCATGGCACTACACTCCAGCCTGGGTGACAGAGCACAAGCCCATCTCAAAAAAAAAAAAAGCAACAAGAGTCACTGGTCCCACACAGAACAGGCCAAGCTGGATGTGATGAGAAGACAGACACAGCGCCACTCTGTGAGGTTCACAGGTAATTTCACCCTACTGCCAACATCTGTCCCTTGGGCTACAGTTTTTTTTTTTTTCTTTTGAGATGTAGTCTCCCACTGTCACCCAGGCTCAAGTGCAGTGGCACAATCTCAGCTCACTGCAACCTCCACCTCAGGCTACATACAGTTCTCATCAGAGCAGTACACAGACATCACAGAGGCTCCCTTCTGCTCTCGCTCTCCTCTCTTCTGTCTTGCCTGTCCTCCCTCTGGATGAGGCTCTAAGGAGCAGGAGCTGAGGAAGGAAGAGGGCTGGATAAACCTAGCAGTGGACACTCGGAAACCCAGGCTGTTGGATGAAGACAGGGTTCTAACCTGTCTGGACCCTCACTGGACCCTCCCACCTTTCTACCCGGGTTCATGTGACCATGTGACCTGCTCTGACTAATGGAATATTAGCAACCTTGGAGCAGAGGCCTAAAAATATGCCACCTTCTGAGAGGGCAAGCTGCAGCCTACAAGAAGTCTGAGGTCAGGAGGCAAAGCCACAGCCAGGACTCACCTTGGCTGCCAGCCGCTGAGCCCACAGCATTGCTCTGATGCTCCAAGTGGATTTGGGGCAGAGACTCTCATTTCGGGGGTGACACAGGCTCAAAGGCATGATCCATGGCAGCTCAGGGCTCCTACAAGAAGCCTTTTTAGTGGCCCCTCAAATAAAACATGCAAAACAGTGGAGAGCCAGAGCCTGGGGAACAAGTTGAGCTGGAGACCAAAGCACAGCCACAGGTCCCCTCATCCAACAATAGCTAATGAGAATCAACCAGGAGCCCGCTCTGTGCTGGGTCCACACTAGGCAAGGACACCAAACTCAGTGCCTGCCCTTAGGAGCTTATGGTCCGATGGGCAGAGGCAATAGGGGGGGCTGTGCAATAAACAATTAGACATACACTAAGTTGAACCACGCAAAACTGCCATTTTTGTAGGTCATCATTAGTTAAATAATTTCATATAATTGTCTTAAATACTACAAAGAAAACGAACACAAAGTAGTCATTAAGAACAAGAGGGCCGGGCACAGTGGCTCACACCTGTAATCCCAGCACTTTGGGAGGTTGAGGCAGGAGGATCACTTAAGCCCAGGAGTTTGAGACCAACCTGGGCAACATGATGAAACCCTGTCTGTACTAAAAATACAAAAAAAAAAAAAAAAATAGCCAGGCATGGTGGTGTGTGCCTGTAATCCCAGTTACTTGGGGTGCTGAAGGCAAGATGGCTTGAGCCTGGGGGAACGGAGATTGCAGTGAGTTGAGATCGTGCTCAGCTTGTGATAGAGCCAGACCCTGACTCAAAAACCAAAAACAAAACAAAAACTAACAAGGAGCTTGCCCTATCTAGACAGGGCAGTGGGGGAGGGCTGGGAGACAGTAGCATTTAGGAAGACAGCTACAGATAAGAGTGAGAGGAAGGGCCTCCAGCACTGACATCAGAACAGCTCTGTGAGGGAGGGACAGCAGCATCCCAAGCTTACATTAAGGACAGGTGGGGCCTGCAACCCATTTCCCCAAGACCCCTAGAAATCAGCAGTCTCTGAGCACAAGGATGGAAGGTCCCATGCCTGAGCCCTTGGCACTGACAGGCCACCAGAAGCCCCCTAACTAGGTATATATGACAGTCTGCTCTCATGAGGGAAGCTTTCAGTGAAAAACACAAGAAATGTGATGCACACTGTGGTAGAATGATTCACCCAACTCTGTACCCTTCCCTATAGCCTTGCACCATGCTGTGTAACTCACTGGACCCTCCCCCCTTCCCCCCCGCCCGCCCCGCCCCGCCCTGGGCTCATGTGACCATGTGACCTGCTCTGACCAATGGAATATTAGCAAGCTTGGAGCAGAGGCCTAAAAATATGTCCTTGCATCTCTGCTGTTGCTTCTGCCCTCTGTCACCATAAGAAGTGGACACCTGGGCTGGTTTGCTGGTCCCAGAAGGAAGGTGACAGGCAAGAGGAAGAGCGATGAGCTACCCCCAGTCACCCTTGCTTAGGCCATCCTAGATCGGCTGATCCCCAGACATCTCATTGAGCCCAGCTAAGGTCAGCAGAGTTGCCTGGTGATCACTCTGGCCGACTGGGTAATGAATGCAGATAGCTGTCTGCCATGAGGATTCATGGCTGTTACACCACGTTGCTATGGCAATGGATAACTGAGAAAACAGTGGGTACTCTGTATCTGTCAATCAAATAAACAAGTTTCTATTTCATTTTGAAAAATTTGTGGTTTAATAAATTATCAATTATGCAAACTACAGTACCTTCTATACAGGTTTTCTACAAAAATGTATCTTGCACTGTGAATCGACCTCTCCATCAACCGTACAGATGACATCTAAAGGAAAACAAAAAAGAATCACTAACTCAGAGGAAGAGGAGACAGCCATGGGGCCTTGACAAATGTCTCTTACTCCCAATGCCTGGGGATTTTGCTGAATATGAGAATCAAGGGGGCAGAGAAAGGCAGGAGGACCTCCTCACTCCCCTGCCGGGTGGAGAAGCCATATCTGCCACCAGGCTCAGGCTGTGTTCTCCTTCCATCCTGACCTGCCCGATACCCCAAAGCTGCATGCATGGCCCAGCAATGCTGAGGCTGAGGGCTCATCAGCAGCCACCTCTTTGATGGGAGAGATGAGGCTCAACTGGAACACAGCCAAGCACTGGAAAAACTGTCCAATGCTGTCCACCTGAGGCAACATGCAGTGACTACCACGGATCTATTAGAGTGACTTTGCTTAAGTGGAGGGACCGCATGCATGAGGTACAGCCCAATGAAGGTCGGGGTAGGGGTGACATTCTGGGGGCTTTGCCCATAGAAACTGGGAAGAACGATGCCCAAGAGGGAGGAAGACAGCCTGACAGCGCCCCTCCCTGCCAGAATGCTCACACCCTCCACGACAATCTTGCCCTTTGTCCAGAATTCTTCCAGGAAGCGAGAGGCACCCACCCTGACCCTTGATGCCAGGCAAACACTACTCTCACTTGGCCATGGCCCACAGCACCCATGGAATCTGGACCAACATATTCAAGGCAGATTCAAAGCCATAACTCAGGCACTTCCTCCCTTTCCCTGTTGTCTCTCTGTTCATCCATCCTTTGTCCATTCGTCTTCCTTCCATTCTTTCATCTTCTCTTCCCTTACTTCCTAGCTTGCCATTCATCCCTGTCTCCTTCTGCTCATCCTTCCTGGTCTGTCTGTCTCTCTCTGTCTGCCTCCTAAGGTAGATTTCCTTAAACAGAGGGGCACACTTTTGTCCCCTCCTATTCAGATATTATCAGAGACAATTTAGGTTTGCAACTGAGTGTCTGCTCCAGGAAAAGCGAATTAGCAAAGGTGAATGCGCTAACCTCAGATCTTCCAATTTGTGGATTTGTGTCATTTAGACAGATATTTGGGGAGATGGAAATTCTTATTCACCAAAAAGGTCCCCTCACATCTTTCAAATTTAAAAGACAGACTTATAAAAGAATAATACCTATTGTTGTAGATACCCAGACCAGGATCGAACTGTCCAGCCCACAGCTGTGCCAATGTTAACTGGCTGTAGGGATAGTCTGTCTCCTTCATGAAGAGCCTTAAAGCTGGCATCATAGGTTGCACTTACAGCTTTGAAACAGAGGCACTGATCAGGACCTCCTCAGTCCCCTTTCTTCTAAGAGACTGTCCCTAGATGCATTCTCACTGATGGAACAGGCCTAAGCAGCCATGTTTGTGCCCTGGGTCATGTCCCCAATACCTGATTGAACCAGGGCTGTTCACCTGACCCAAGCTGAAGCAATCAGATTCTTAGTCTCAAGAATTTGAACTAAGAGCCAGACCTCATGAAGGTTAGATTAGTGGTTCTCAAATATGAAAACAAAAAAAGCATGCATTCAAGTCACCTGGAGGGCCTGATAAAACACAGATCGCTGGGCCTCATCCCTAGAAATTCTAATTCAGCAGGTCTGGGATATGACCAGAAAATGTGCATTTCTCTTCTATATATATATATATATATATATATATATATATATATATATATATCTCCAATATATATATATTGGAGACAGAGTCCTGCTCTGCCACCCAGGCTGGAGTACAGTAGCATGATCTCAGCTCACTGCAACCTCCGCCTCCCGGGCTCAAGTGATTCTCCTGGCTCAGCCTCCCCGAGTAGCTGGGATTATAGGCGCCTAATACCATGCCCAGCTAATTTTTGTATTTTTTAGTAGAGACAGGTTTTCACCATGTTTGCCAGACCGGTCTTGTGTAGGGGGAAGATCCCTTAAGTGTCGAGGCAGGAGCGAAAGGCCTCAGCCTATCTCCATATAAATAATGAAGAAGAAAGTAACTAGAAATATAACGGTAGTAGTTATTAGTTATTCATATGCTATCTTAGTTATTCCTAGGTGATCTTAATTCTTTTACTAATGCCTCTCAGGTTGGATGTATGAACCTGGGGCGACATTGTGAAATGAATGACACTAAGGCAAGATGCTTTAAGCCCTCTGTCACGCCCACATAAGGGCTGCTGGAGGGCGCCTCGGCTGTGCGGCAGTGCCAGCCCTGTGAAAGCGCCCCATTTAGCCAGTTAGAGAAGGAGATGTCCAAAATGGCTGAGAGGTCTCCTTCCTGGGGAAGTTTGGAGAAAACTCTGCTTCTCCAAGCTCTTGTGTTAAGGCCTGACGACTGTCAGGCAGGCCCGTAGACATCCAGGGGTTAACTGTCTCTATGTGATGCTGTGCTTCGGTGGTCACGTTCCATGTCTACTCCCATGTTCTGCTTCTGCACCTGGTTCCTTTTTTCTTAGAAAAGATAATCAGTAATAGTAATATAAATCTTAATGTTTTAGTTCTCTCTTGATAAGTATGGAAAAAGTGCTAATGCATTATGCTCCTTATCTTACTTTGGGTGCCAGAAATTCCTTAGCCCCTACCTGAATGACACTGATGTACATGACCCTATCACTGCCACGTCCTATCCACCCTGCCCCCAGTCTCCAACCACCAAGACCACGCCCTACCTACCCTGCCCCCAGATTTGCAACTCAATAAAAGTGAGAGAGTCCCACATTCCCGGCCAGTGCTGGTCTCCACGATTTGGGTAGCAGTGGACCCCTGGGCCCAAACTCTCTTTTCTCTATCTTCGTGTCTTGTGCCTTTTATTCCTACAATTTCTCGTCTCTGCACCAGCCGAGAGTGGCTCACAGATCCCTGTCGGGCTGGACCCTATAGTCTTGAACTCCTGAGCTCAAGTGATCTGCACACCTCGGCCTCCCAAAGTGTTGGGATTATAGGCGTGATCCACTGTGCCCAGCAGAAAATGTGCATTTCTAACAAGCTTCCAGATGATGCTTCTGCTGCTGATCCAGGGACTACACTTTGAAAAGAACTGAGTTAAAAGGCATTGAGCCCAGCAGTGATACGTCATACAGATGTGATACATGATACAGATGTGAGCTCAGAATGCTGGCAAGAGGGGTCCACCTGGCTGGCTGAGGTTTGTGGGTGGGGGCACTGGAGGCTGGCCAGCAGAGAGCTGCAGGAGCCAGAAACCTTGGCCCCAGACAGAGAGGCCTGCACAGCACAGAAGGCACAGCCTGGCTTCCTTGTGAAGTTTCCCTTCCTGGCAATCACATACCCCAAGTCTGAAGAAAATGTTTAAGAAGGTTGAAACTAAGCCTCTGAAACATACCTGAGGACGAGTATGCCTATCCAGCATGGTGAGCTGTACATACGTCTGAAGCGTAAGGCCCCAGCGAGAGGCATCGTGATACATCAGGCCCTGCAAAAGGGAAAACAGCACTTTCTGTCAAAGTGGCATCTGCAGGACCTGGTCTCACAAGGCACTGAAAGACAGCTCAAGAAACCTAAACGGGCAGAGTTCGAGCTGGAGATGAACTCAGCATGATCACAGGGTTCTGACAGCAATGTGGACAAAGGCAGACATTAAAATATATAATGACAGTACAGTAACAGCTATAATAGAAGCCTATGGGAAGTCTCCAGAGGACCAGAACAATTATGCCAGACAAAGAAATGAAGGGCATCCAAATTGGAAAGGAAGAAGTCATCTTAACCTTCTTCATGAACAGTATGATCTTACATTTAGAAAAATTTAAAGACTCAAGCCATTATCCTAAGCTAATTAATGTAGGAACAGAAAAACAAATACTGCATGTTCTCACTTCAAGTGGGTACTTATAAGTGGGTACAATGGGTACTCATGGACATAAAGATGGCAACAATAGACACTGGGGACTCCTAAAGTGGGGAGGAAGGGAGGGGGCAAAGGTTGAAAAAGTACCTACTGGGTACTATGCTCAGTACCTAGGTGATGGGATCCATCATACCCTAAACCTCAGCACATGAAATATACCCAGGTGACAAACCTGCACATGTACCCCCCAAAACTAAAATAAAAGTTGAAATTACCAAAAGAAAAAAAATCTTAAAGACTCCACCAAATAACTGTTAGAACTGATGAACGAACTCAGTAACATTGCAGGATACAATTAACATCCAAAAATCAGTAGCATGTATATACACCAAGAGTGAACAATCTGAGAAAGAAATCCCATTTGCAATAGCTACAAAGAATATAAAATACTGGCCGGGCACAGTGGTTCATGCCTATAATCCCAGCACTTTGGGAAGTGGAGGCAGGCAGATCACTCGAGGCCTGGAGTTCAAGACCAGCCTGGCCAACGTGACGAAACCCCATCTCTACCAAAAATACAAAAAATTCTTTGGGTGTGGTAGCATGCACCTGTGATCACAGCTACTCTAGAGGCTGAGGCATGAAAATTGCCTGAACCCAGGAGGTGGAGGCTCCAGTGAGCTGAGATTGCACCACTGCACTACAGCCTGGGCAACAGAGTGAGACCCTGTCTCTAAATAAATAAATAAATGTGGTGGCGCACGCCTGTAGTCCCAGCTACTCTGGAGGCTGAGGCAGGAGAATTGCTTGAACCCGGGAGGCGGAGGTTGCAGTGAGCCGAGATTGAGTCACTGCACTCCAGCCTGGTGCCTGGTGACGGAGCAAGACTCTGTCTATATATATATATAAAAATATAAATATAAATATAAATAAATAAATGTAAAATACCTAGGAATCCATTTAACCAAAGAAGCAAAAGATCTATACAAGGAAAACTACAAAACGATCATGAAAGAAATTGAAGAGAACAGACAAAAAATGGAGATATTCTATGCTCATGGATTAGAAGAGCTAAAATGGTTAAAATGACTACTACCCAAAGCAATTTACAGATTCAATGTAATCTCTATCAAAATACCAATGACATTCTTCACAAAAATAGTAAAAAAATCCTAAAATGGATTTGAAACCACAAAAGACCCCAAACAGCCAAAGCAATCCTGAGCAAAAAAAAAAATCCAAGTTGGAGGCATCACACTACCTGACTTCAAAATGTACTACCAAGCTACGGTAACAGCTAGGCACATGGCTCTTGCCTATGATCCTGTCACTTTGGGTGGCCAAGGTGGGAGGATTGCTTCAGGCCAGAAATTCGAGCCCAGCCTAAGCAACATACAAGACCTCGTCTCTACAGATATTAAAATAAGGAAATTTAGCCAGACATGGTAGTGCACACCTGTAGTCCCAGCTACCTGTAGGCTGAGGCAGGAGGATCGCTTGAGCCCAGGAGTTCAAGGTTACAGTGAGCTATGACTATGCCAACTGTGCTCCAGCCTGGGTGACAGAGCAAGAACCTGTCTCTAAAAAAAGATTAAATTGATAAAATGCTATAATACTCATATCGGCCTGGTACTGACAAAAACAGACACAAAGACCAGTGGAACAGAATACTCAGATATAAATCCATGCATTTACAGCCAACTCATCTTTGACAAAGGTGCCAAGAACATATAACGGGGAAAGGGCAATCTCTTTAATAAATGGTGCTGGGGAAACTGAGTAACTATATGCAGGACAATGAAACTAAACCATACACAAAAATCAATCAAAAATGGGCTAAAGACTTAGAAATATGAGACCTGAGACTATGAAACTATGAGGAGAAACCAATGGGGAAATGCTCCAGACCATTGTCTGGGTGAAGGTTTTTCTGTATAAGACCCAAAAGCACAGGCAACTAAAGCAAAAACAGAGAAGTGGGATTACATTAAGCTACAAAGCTTCACAGGAAACAAGCAACAAAGTGAAGCAATAACTCACAGAATGGGAGAAAACATTTGCAAGTTACCCATCTGACAAAGGATTCATAACCAGAATATATCAGGAGCTCAAACAACTCATTAGTAGAAAAAAAATTCTAATTTTTAAATTAGCAACAGATCTGAATAGACAGTTCTCAAAAGAAGATATAAAAACAGCCAACAGATATATTTTTAAAATGCTCAACATCACTAATAATCAGAGAAAAACAAATCAAAAGTACAATGAGATATCATCTCACCCTAGTTAAAATGGATTTTACCAGGCCAGGCACAGTGGCTCAGGCCTGTAATCCCAGCACTCTGGGAGGCTGAAGTGGGTGCGTCACCTGAGGTCAGGAGTTCAAGACCAGTCTGGCCAACATGGTGAAACCCCGTCTCTACTAAAAATACAAAAAAATTAGCTAGGCATGGTGGTACACACCTGTAATCCTAGCTACTCAAGAGGCTGAGGTAGGAGAATTGCTTGAATCCACGAGGTAGAGGTTGTGGTGAGCTAAGATCACCACACTGCACTTCAGCCTGGGTGACACAGCAAGACTCCATCTCAAAAAATAAAATGACTTTTATCAAAAGTGTGATAAGTGTGGAGAAAGGGGAACCCTTGTACATAGCTGGTAGGAATGTAAATTAATACAGCCAATATAGAGAACAGTATGAAGCTTCCTCAAAACACTAAAAATAGAGCTACCATGTGATCCGGCAATCCCACTACTGGGTATATATTCAAATGAAAGGGAATCAGTGTATTAAAACTATATCTGCACTCCCATGTTTGTTACAGCAGTATTCACAATCACCAAAGCATGGAATCAACCTAAGTGCCTATCAATGGATGAATGGTTAAAGAAAATCTGGTATATATACATAATGAAATATCATTCAGCCAAGGATGAAATCTTGCCGTTTGCAGTAACATGGTTGGAACTGGAGGTTATTATGTTAAGTGAAATAAGCCAAGCACGGAAAGACAAATATCATATGTTTTCATTCATATGTGGGAGCTAAAAAAAAAAAAATGGATCTCATGGAGATAGAGAGTTGCTGGGTTTGAGAGAGAGAGAGAATTGGCTTGAGCTGTAATTCCAGCTACTCAGAGGCTAAAGCAGGAGGATTGCCCGAGACCAGGAGTTCCAGAGTGTATTACTGGTTACTAGAGGCCGGAAAGGGTAGGGGAGAGGGGAAGATGAAGAGAAGTGATTAATGGGTACAAATATATGGTATGATAGAAGAAATAATGCTAGTGTTAGATAGATCAGTAGGGTGACTATGGTTTACAATAACCTGTTGTGTATCTCAAAATAGCTAGAAGCCAGGCACAGTGACTCATGTCTATAATCCCAGCACTTTGGGAGGCCAAGGTGGGCAGATCATTTGAGGCCAGGAGTTCGAGACCAGACTAGGCAACATGGCAAAACCCTGTCTCTACCAAAAATACAAAAAAATTAGCTGGGCACAGTGGCACATGCCTACAATCCCAGTTACTTGGGAGGCTGAGGCAAGAGAATCACTTAAACCCAGGAGGCAGAGGTTGCAGTGAGCCAAGATCATGCCACTGCACTCCAGCCTGGGTGACAGGGCAAGACTCAGTCTCAGGGAAAAAAAAAAAAAAAAAAGGCTAGAAGAGAATAATTTGAATGTTTCTAGCATAAAGAAAAGACACCCAAGTGCAATGGCTCATGCCTATAATCCCAGCACTTTGGGAGCCCCAAGGCAGGAGGATCACTTGAGCCTAGGAGTTCAAGGTTACCATGAGCTATAACTGTGCCACTGCACTCCAGCCGAGGTGATATAGCAAGATCCTGTCTCCAAACAAATAGTTTTAAATTTCAAAAAAAGTGAAGCTCTTTAAGATAATCTGTAAAATATAATGCTTTGGTTTGAATGAGTCCCCCAAATTTCATGTGTTGGAAACTTAATCCCCAATGTGGCAGTATGTAGCAGGTGGGGCTTTAAAGAAATGATTGGATCATAAGTGCAGAGCCCTCATGAATGAATTAATCTATTCACGGATTAATGGGTTATCTTACACTGGTGGTTTTATGAAAAGAGGAAGAGAGGCTGACCTAGCACGCTCAACTCCTCACCATGTGATACCCCGCACCACCTTGGGACTCTGAAGACTCCCCACTAGCAAGAAAGCCCTCACCAGATGCACCCCCTTAACCCTGGACTTCTCGGCTACCCTAACTATAAAAAATAAATTCCTTTTCTTTGGAAATTCAAAAAATAAAATCTCCAAGGAACATGCATTCAAGTCGTTCAATGAATGGTCTTTGAGCCCTCTGTAGTCTGTTCTCTATCCAGCCACCCAAGTGAGTCCCTGAAACCTAAATCAGTTCTTGTCACTCCCCAGCTCAGAACCTTCCAGTGGCTTCCCATTGCATTTGGAATGAAATCCAAACCCTCATCATAGCCCACAAGGCCTTCTCTCATCCATTCCTCAGCCTACTCAGGAGACTGAGGCAAGAGAATTGCTTGAACCCAGGAGGTGGAGGTTGCAGTGAGTCGAGATCGCATCACTACACTCTAGTCTGGGTGACAAAGTGAGGCTCTATCTCAAAAAAAAAAAGCTACTCTGGCCTGGTCAGCCTCCAATCACATAAATCACATAAGCTTACTTGGTGTTTCTTTTTTTTTTTTTTTTTTTTGAGACGGAGTTTCACTCTTGTTACCCAGGCTGGAGTGTAATGGCGCGATCTCAGCTCACCGCAACCTCCGCCTCCTGGGTTCAGGCAATTCTCCTGCCTCAGCCTCCTGAGTAGCTGGGATTACAGGCACGCACCACCGTGCCCAGCTAATTTTTTGTATTTTTAGTAGAGACGGGGTTTCACCATGTTGACCAGGATGGTCTTGATCTCTTGACCTTGTGATCCACCCGCCTAGGCCTCCCAAAGTGCTGGGATTACAGGCATGAGCCACCACACCCAGCCTTTGCCTCATTTTTGCTTTTCATTTTTCTCTTGGTGCAAACTAATGAAACCCCAGTGCTCTTCATTAAAAACTGCAGACTCCTCTAATTGCAGTTGAAAGAAAATCTCATAAAGGCGAGGAGAAACATTCCCTTTTGCCTGATGACTGCAAAGAGTCATCCTTCTGCATCAGAAAACCAACTCAGATAAAGTGATGAATTGAGATTTTTCACAAAAGTATCGATCTTGCTTTTGGTCTAGAGTGGAAACTTGTATAAAAATAGCTACTTCCATTGCATTTTTTATTAGAAAACCCTCATTGGAAAGGCTATCTGTACCAAGCACACTGATTTCTGAGGCTGTGATTCTGTGCTGTGAAATGTCACCTAGGATCCCTAACATCTGCAACTCTAGTTGTCTTACTTCATAACGGAGCCCGGTTCCTCCTTGGCTGCTAGAGAAGAACATCTCAGAGGTTTCCTTATTACATCCGAAAAAGACGCCTAGCATTCCATCTTCTCCCATGTGCACAGAGGAGAAGTTCTTCTTGTCTCCATAGGATTCTTTATTCAAAGACTGAGAAGTTTTGCCTTATTTAAGAAACATCCTTTCACCTACTTTAGTTTTTTCCTAGCTCCTATTACTACCCACCAGATTATACGTTTGTCTTCTGCTTCCCCACATTGGAATATTAGAGGCAAGAGAACAAGGGCTTTGAATTTCTCTTTTTCTTTTTGAGACGGAGTCTCACTCTGTCACAAGGCTGGAGTACAGTGGCGCAATCTCGGCTCACTGCAATCTCCGCCTCCCGGGTTCAAGCAATTCTCCCGCCTCAGCCTCCCAAGTAGCTGGGATTACAGGCATGCACCACCACATCCAGGTAATTTCTGTATTTTCAGTAGAGACAGGGTTTTACCATTTTGGCCAGGATGGTCTCAATCTCCTGACCTCGTGATCCACCCACGTTGGCCTCCCAAAGTGGGATTAAGGCATGAGCCACCACGCCCGGCCAAGGCCTTGGAATTTCTCATTGCCATATCATCCAGAACAGTGCCACATGGCTGAAAGGCACTGAATATTGGCCAATTGAATGGATGAATGCACAAGCTCCTACTAAGTGCTAGGCAGTGTACCTAGGTTTTAGCAAATAACAGTGAACAAAGTAGACACAGTCCCTGCTCCTAGTATAACTCAGAGTCTAATGAACCACACAGGCAATGCCAATTGTATTGCTAAAAATCAGGGGGTATGGCCAGGCACAGTGTGTCACGCCTGTCATCCCAGCACTTTGGGAGGCTGAGGCGGGCGGATCACAAGGTCAGGAGATCGAGACCATCCTGGCCAACATGGTGAAACCCCATCTCTACTAAAAATACAAAAATTAGCTAGGCATGGTAGCACATGCCTGTAGTTCCAGTTACTCAGGAGGCTGACGCAAGAGAATCGCTTGAACCCAGGAGGCGGAGGTTGCAGAGAGCCGAGATTATGCCATTGCACTCTGACCTGTGACAGAGTGAGACTCCGTCAATCAGTCAATCAATCCATCAATAAATCAATCAATCAATCAATGGGCAGCACAGGCTTCCAAGTCCATTTACTAACTGTGTGACTCAGGCAACTTATGTTAAGTGAAATTTCCTAAGCTGAAAAATGAGACTAATAATCCCTACATAATGGGATGGGAGCTCAGAACCAACATCCCTTTTTAAAGCTCTCTCTTGCAGGACCCAGATTCTATCCATCTCTTTCAAGCAGCCAGAGCAGAACCTCGAAATGGGGAAGGTGAAGGAAGGGACGCAGCATACTACAGCCCCTGTTGCTAGGTTCAGCCTTGGGAAAGCAGGTGGGCAGCTTCCAGGTTGGAAGGTGGCCCTCCTCTGGCATCTGGCCAGAGGCAGCCCCTGTTACTAGACAGGGCTAAGTTGCAAACCCGAGTCAGGGGTCCACCAAAGATCCTGGTTACTTAGAGATAGGTCCTGGAGGGGTTAGGACTGGGAAGCCCTGGGTCCTGATGTGTTCCTTATAGGGGAGGGGAGGGCTGGAATGAGTAACAAGAAATGGACACCCCTAGTGGCTAAGATCAGCCACTGGGAATAGTATGGGACAGCTGACGGGAAGTCCCTGGGCTCTGTGCACAGCCACTCAGGCCTCAGAGATCCTTGACCTCAGAACACCAACATGCTACCACTTTCTGTTTGTCCCTCCCTGGTCTTCTCCAACTCAGCTAAGAGGGCAGAGGATGCCTGGGCAGGCTCAAGCTCAGGCAGAGGCACCATCATGCTGAGGTGCTTAAGGAGAAACCAGGGGTTCATGAAACCAGCAACCCACTCACCAGAGGATTGTGGCCACGGACATTTCTCCACTTGGACACAGGCTCTGTTAACACCTAGAAGGAAAGAAAACATCAGAGCTGCTGTTCCTCCATGCTGAACCCTGTAAAAATGTGTAAGTTTGAGGGGAAAGCGAGGAGAAAAGGGAAAAAGAGAGAGAGAAAGATTATCCAAATTTGGGTGCCCAAGGTGGGCCAAAATAGCTGAGCAACCTCTATGAGGTCACAACTCTATCCATCCCTGTACCAATGTGCCAAGCACAGGTACGTTCTACCTCTCTGTTTGCCCTGGTAGCCTTCCCAAGGTGAGGGCTGGCTCTCTCCATCTCTCTTTTATGTACTCTATCCCAGCTCTGCCTGCCCACCACATCAGGCTGGCAGGTGGGTGGGAGAAGCCAGGAGGGACATGAGACAGGACTGGGCCTTGGCAGGCCACCTGCCTCCATTTTCACCTCGGATCACTGCACTGGGTGCACTGGCTGCTGAGAGTCCATGTTTCTTTAGTAAGCTCCCTGTCTCACTGGTTTGGAGGCATTCTTTCTCTCCAGTCCTGTTTGTACCTTTTAGAATGACTGCCAATTTCTTCAGCATCCTGTGTGTTTTCAGACACATTTCAGGATCCCTGCCGGGCATTTCTAGAGCCTCCATCTGTGGTCTAGACACACAAATCTGGGACAACCCCAGACTCTGCGAGAGCCTTTTTGGGTGTGCAGGTATGTGCTAGAAGAGATTTAAATGGTGCTCTTGGGGCCAAGATCTTCAGAATGTCAGGATCCATCTGGGAACTTTCAGAGTATATGTGAGAAGGCACCATAGGTGACAAAAGACCAATTGCAGGCAATGCGTAGAACTCTTGAAAAGTAACCACCTTGGCCGGGCACAGTGGCTCATACCTGTAATCCCAGGATTTTGGAAGACCGAAGCAGGCAGATCACGTGAAGTTGGGAATTCAAGACCAGCCTGGCCAGTATGATGAAACCCCATCTCTACTAAAAATACAAAAATTAGCCAGGCATGGCGGCTCATGCCTGTAATCCCAGATACTTGGGAGGCTGAGGCAGGAGAATCACATGAACCCAGGAGGAAAGGTTGCAGTGAGCCGAAATCACGACACTACACTCCAGCCTGGGTGACAGAGCAAGACTCCATCTCAAAAATAATAAAAAAAGAAAAGTAACTACCCCCACCCTTCACACCTCTGAGTCTTTACTCACGTTGTTTCTTCTGCCCAGCATTCCCACCCCATTCCATTTCACATCAACTTTCATCACATGGAAAACTCTTATACATCCTTCGAAATCCAGTTCAAATATGTTTTCCTCTGTAAAAAATTCCCTGCCCCTCGAAAACTCCCTCTCCTTCTAGGTCTTCTTCCTAGCCCCTAAGTAGCATACACAGCACCACTTAGGCCCACGAGAGGCTGGGTCACAGGCAGCCTTGCTCCCCTACCCAGCTCAGAGGTGCTACATCCATAGCACTGTCACCCAACAAACATTGAATGAGTGCCCACTATCTGCCAGACACCCATGTCAGGCACTGAGAATATAACAATAGCAAAACCAGCCCAGCCTCTGCCTTCATAGAACCTTAAGCCTACCAGGGGAAGCAGACGTTACTCAGGTAATCACAAAAGCCAACAAGTTTTCAAACCCCAAAAAGTGATATAAAAGAGAGGTACAGAGGGGCCAGAGGCTCCTCCGACAGGAAGCATAACCCCGCTGAGAAGGTCAGGGGACACAGAGCTCAGATCTGAAGGGAGAGTGGTCTTCCTAAAGCCAGCAAAGCTCTTCGTTACACAGAAGAACCAAACAAGGGTATGGCCCCTGGAGCCAGACAACCTAGGCTGGGATCTGGCTGTACCACACACCAGCCAAGTAACCCTGGACAAGCCACTTGACCTCACTGAGCCATGGTTTCCTCATCTGCAACTGTGGTAAAAATGGTACCTACTTCAGAGGGACTATTCTTGTGAGGATGAGATCATTTAGTATTTACAATGAACCTTTCACACAGTGCTGGACGAACAGCATTGTACCCATTGCATGTTAACTGCTATTGTTGTTAGTCAGCTCCAAGGTCTTCAGTGAGACTATAAGCACTTCTAAAGTGCCATTAAGAGTCCTATCACTCAGGGCAGGGGTCAAGAGTCCCCAACACCCGCCTCCTCCCCAGGTTTGATGATCTATGAGAACTCACAGGACACAGCACACAGTCATACTCACAGCAAAGATGGATTACACCGAAAGGACACAGAACAAGATCAGCAAAGGAGGCCGAGCGTGGTGGCTCATGCCTGTAATCCTAACACTTTGGGAGGCTAAAGCGGGTGGATCACTTGAGGTCAGGAGTTCGAAACCAGCCTGGCCAACATGGTGAAACCCCATCTCTACTAAAAATACAAAAAATTAGCCAGGCATGGTGGTGGGTACCTGTAATCCTAGCTACTTGGGAGGCTAAGGCAGGAGAATTTCTTGAACCCATAAGGTGGAGGTTGCAGTGAGCCGAAGTCATGCCACTGCACTCCAGCCTGGGCAATAGATCGAGACTCTATCCCAGAAAAAACAACAACAACAACAAAAAAGGGCAGGGTGCAAAGTCTGAAGGAAACCAGGCACAAGCTTCCAAGGGTGCACAGTACACGCTGAATTCTCCAGGCAACAAAATGTGACAATACGTGTGAAATGCTGTCTAGCAGGCAAGCTGGCCTGAGCCTGGGAGTTCAGGGTTTTCATCAGTGCTTAGCCATGCAGGCAGCCACTTCCCGACATGTACCAAACTTCCAGACTCCCAAAGAGAAAGTAGGTGTCAGCATAAACCACACTGTTTGCAAAAACAATTTAGGCAGAGAGCCACTGTTATCAGTTAGGAATGGTGGGGGCCCTCCCAACATCTAAGTTCCCAGATGCCAGCCAAAGACCGCTTTTCAAGCAGGCATCTCTAAAGGGCAGCAGTCTTAGGCCTGCTATGTTAACTCTTTCCTGCACAGCAGCAGGACACAGGGAGGACAAGGACAATGAACACAGCAGGACAAGGGCTATATGATGTTTATTATTTTTTATCAAACTATATATATTACTTTTTTTCTTTGAGACAGGGCCTCCCTCTGTCACCCAGGCTAGAGCTCAATGGAACAATCATGGCTCACCACAGCCTCAACCTCCTGGGCTCAAGTAATCCTCCCACCTCAGCCTCCTAAAGTGCTGGGATTACAGGCATGAGCCTTCACACCTGGCCATGTATATATTTCTAATAGAAGTAAAAACAGGAAAGGAAGAAAGGGAAGAAGGAAAGAAAATGACTATGAAAGTATAGAAATTATAGCTTCTGTAGGAGAGCCATAAATAGAGAAGATTACACCACAAAATCTAGAGCAAGGAAGACAGGTCAAGGTCTTAGTGTAGAGATGATTCTTAAACATCTCTGAGGTTAGTTTTAGTGACTAGGCTTGAAATGAACTAGAAATTAAATTAATTGCCTATGCATAGTAATACCCACTGCTCAGACACTGCTATTTCTGATGTCACACTTCCAGCCCTGCTCAATAGCCTGACCTTCCTTCTTACCCACATAGACTCTTTTCCTAACCAGAATTTGGCGCAGTCCATAGTTGCGCTGTCCAATACAGTGGCCATGAACCACATGCAGCTATTAAGATCTTGAAATGTGACTAGTTCAAATTACGATATGCTATAAGTTAAACTTATTTTACAAATACAAACAGTTTGAGCATCCCCAATCGAAAAATCCAAATTCCTAAATGCTCCAAAATCCAAAACTTTTTGAAAACTGCTATGATACTTCAAATGAAAAATTCCACACATAAATACTTAAAACAAAATTCTTTCATTCACAAAATTATTTAAAATATTATATAAAATTACCTTCAGGCTATGTATACATGAAACATAAATGAATTTCATGTTTTGGCTTGGATCCTATCCCCAAGATATCTCATTAGGTTTATGCAAATATTCCAAAATCTGAAGAATTCTGAAATCTAAAACACTTCTGGTCTCAAGCATTTCAGATAAGAGATGCTCAACCATTATCATATTCCAAAGACTTAGTATAAAAAAACAGACTGCAAAATAGCTCATTGATGATTTTTATACTGATTAAATGTTGACATGATCACATTTGGCATATGTTATATTAAATAAAATGTCCTTTTTGTTTTTCGTGGTTTTTTTTTTTTTCCTTTTTCTGAGACAGGGTTTCACTCCTGTTGCCCAGGCTGGTGTGCAATGGCATGATCTCAGATCACTGCAACCTCTGCCTCCTGGACTCAAGCAATCTTCCCACCTCAGCCTCCCAAGCAGCAGGGATTACAGGCATGTGCCAGACCAAGCATGTGCCACCACGCCTGGCAAATTTTTGAAGAGATGGGGTCTCACCATGTTGAACTCCTGGGCTCAAGCGATCCACCTGCCTCCACCTCCCAAAGTGCTGGGATTACAGGCTGGTGCCAGTGCACCCAGCCCTTTTTGTGTTTTTAATGAGGCTATTAGAAATGTTAAATTACACCTGTGGCTTGCACTTGTGGCTCAAATTATAGTTCTATTGGACAAGGTTAGTTTACACCTTCTATAAACGATCACATCAAGCTTTTTCAGCTTCCTTCAAACCTAGTGTGGAGGCCGTACCTCGACATCTGTCGCTTTAGAGAAGAACTCCAGGCATGTCGTCTTCCCACTTGCAATATTGCCCTCGACACAGATCTGGCAAAAGACAAATGCACATTAGATTCAGAAATCAAGTGCCTAGGGGAACATCAGGGAATGATGTCTAGGGAAAAGGCTCAGGTGAATAGCACAATTGGTTCAGTCCAAGACTTTCACATATAAACCAAAATCCCACCCCGGGAAACTGGAAAGGTCTCATTGTTAGTAATAACAGATAAGCCGATTCTTCCCAGTGGCAGGCTCAAGAAGTCCCCTCACACTGAACCCTCCTTAACATCAACTCCTAAACCATACACAGCTTGTTCGCCCAGCCCAGCTCTGCCCGTTTCCCTAGTTCCACCCCACAGACTATTAGATTTTAGACCTCAGTGTCCTGCCTCCTTAATGAGAGCCTCATCAGTGGCTCTGAGGCCAGGAAACACATGTGTTATATCTAGGCTCGCATTGGCTGCTTTACAGAAAAAAAAAGCACTTGGTCACTGACTGGAAAGTATTAGAGAAGGGGAGAAGAAAAAAAAAGAGCAAGGACGCCAGGTGCAGTGGCTCACTCCTGTAATCCCAGCACTTTGGGAGGCCAAGGTGGGTGGATCACAAGGTCAAGAGATTAAGACCATCCTGGTCAACATGGTGAAAGCCCATCTCCACTAAAAATACAAAATTAGCCAGGGGTGGTGGCAGGCACCTGTAATCCGAGCTACTTGGGAGGCTGAGGCAGGACAATCGCTTGAACCTGGGAGGCAGAGATTGTAGTGAGCCAAGATTATGCCACAGTACTCCAGCCTGGGCAACAGAGCATGACTCCATATCAAAAAGAAAAAAAAAAAGAGCAAGGACTTTGTTAAGTACCTTGTCATAGGCCAAGCCCCAAATGGGTAACACACCATTATCACATGTAACCTCACTAGAACCTGAGAAGGGTTAAGTCCTAACATTTTTCACAGAAAAGAAAAATGAGGTTTGTAGAAGACAATAAAGCAAGGACAGCTTGAACCTAAACTCTGCTCACACTGACTACACCTGGGAGGGAAGGGGTTCATGGCACTAGTGGGAGAGGCCAGAGAAAGCCATCTGGGGTCTACCTATACCAAAGACCAAGGAGCATCCTAGAAGTAACTCATCTTAGGAAGAGAAGGTATTTGAGGCAGGCGTTCTCACCTCTGGCTATGTGCTAGGACCACCTGGGACCTTTTAGAAGTCTCTATAGGGAAGCAACGGCCCAGGTGGAGCACAGTGGCACAATCTCAGCTCACTGCAATCTCCGCCTCCTGGGTTCAAGCCATTCTCCTGCCTCAGCCTCCTGAGTAGCTGGGACTATAGGTGCCCGCCACCACATCCAGCTAATTTTTTCTATTTTTAGTAGAGACAGGGTTTCACCATGTCAGCTAGACTAGTCTCAAACTCCCAACCTCAGGTGATCCACCTGCCTCGGCCTCCCAAAGTGCTGGGATTACAGGCATGAGCCACCGCGCCCAACCAAGCCTCAGTAACTTTTTTTTTTTTTTTTTTTTGAGACGGAGTTTCACTCTTGTTACCCAGGCTGGAGTGCAATGGCACGATCTCAGCTCACCGCAATCTCCACCTCCTGGGTTCAGGCAATTCTCCTGCCTCAGCCTCCTGAGTAGCTGGGATTACAGGCACACGCCACCATGCCCAGTTAATTTTTTGTATTTTCAGTAGAGACAGGGTTTCACCTTGTTGACCAGGATGGTCTCGATCTCTTGACCTCGTGATCCACCCGCCTCGGCCTCTCAAAGTGCTGGGATTACAGGCTTGAGCCACCGCGCCCGGCTGCCTCAGTAACTTTTAAAGCTCTCCAGGCAATTTCAATGTGCAGGCAAGGTTGGGCACCCCGGGGCTGGAGCAGAGCTTCTCCATGTCTAGTGCACAGACGCCTGCTTCAGATGCACCAGGGGAGCTGGCTAAACATGAGGTGGCACCAGGTATCATCCAGACCCTCTAAATCAACTCTAGGCTGGAGCCCTTTAAACTGTGGCCCAGTGATTCTGACCACGCTCTGTTCAGCCAGGCAGTGCTGATGACATAGGCCCAGTGGCTCTGGCTCCAGCAGGTGGCCAGAGGGAACAGGCAGCTCAAATATATAAGAAGACAAAATGACTCTTACGAACACACATTAGACATCCTCCAGGGCATGCACAGTCAGAAAGGGGCCCGACCTGCTGCATAGAAGCCTGTTCCTTTGCACTCAGGTTGGAGGCACCCAGAGAAACCTGGGCAACGTTAGTACCTTACCCAAGTGCCAGACCTGGCAAGGGAAGAATCAGAGTTAGAATTCACATCCCGGCCCTTTCTCATAACTTCTGATAGACCCTCAGTGACACCTGACATAAACACCAGGTTACAGTGGGCCGTCTCACCTCACCCTACTAAAGTCTCCCCAGCAACTAGAACTCTGTCAGCTGGCAGAGAAGGTTTCTCTTGCCTCGATACTAATGTGTATCCAGAAAACAAAAGGCCACCCTCCCATCCTGGGTCCCTGCCAGCCCACTCCTTTAGAGCCCCAAAGTACAAAATGAACCCAAGGGAATGAACAAAAGGGCATGAAAAGACCCCATTAGGGCACTAATGAATTTAATTTTTTACTGTTCTTTAAAGAAAATTTTTCCTCTCTCTAGATATATAAAAAGAGCTCAACCTAGACATCATTCTACATAGCCTTTTTTCTTTCCTGTTCATTGCAAGCATTTTAACAGGTTGTTCAGATAAGCCCTTCTCCCAGAAACTTGTTCCTATTCCCAGCATGAAATCCTGAAGAGTTGGTGAATGTCAGACCCTGAATGAGCTCAGCCAATCTGCCCTCCAGTTTAGAGCAGGCAACGCAGGAAGAATCTCACAAAGTTCCCCTGAAATGGAAGGGGGAACACAGGAAGCAAGCAAAGGAAGTCTTTACATTTCTTTTTAAAGTGATGTCTAAAAATATTATAAGAGGAGTGCATGCCCATTGAAGAAAACAGAGAAAATCAAAAAGGAGAAACTATCACCCATAATCCCAATACTAAGAAATGAACCCCACATCTGTAATTCCAGCACTCTGGGAGGCCAAGGCCGGTGAATCATGAGGTCAGGAGTTCGAGACCAGCCTGGCCAACATGGTGAAACCCCATCTCTATTAAAATAATACATTAATACATTAATTACCATCCAGCTCAACTTGGCATTTCCCATGCCTTCTATGGCACTCACTGGCATATCCTTCTAATTTCAACAAACTTCCATTCGTCTCAAGCATTTCAATCTTCTCTGTGTGATTCACTACTTCCTGAGAGCTCTCAATCACCCTGAGAACCCTGAGGGCCTGCCCACACTGTCTACCCTCTGCAGATCCCAGTCAAGGTACTCCTGACACCCCTAGCCAAGCCACCCCCTTCCCAGCCACAGGACCTAGGGACTTCCAGTTCTCTTAAGGAAATGAGCCTTGGATGGTGACCAAAATATTGCTCCCTACCCCAGCCAGCTAAAGCACCCAACATCCCCGTGGACACCAACCTGACCCTCCTTCGACCTTCAACCTCACACCAGTCACAGCTCCAGCCCAGAGCCAGCATCTCAAAGCCACCTTGATGACTGAACCCACATCTGTGGACCCTCATGGATTCTCTCTGATCCCCTGCCCACACACCATTCTCAGCACTAGGGGGAGAGGGTAGTGGTGGGCAGAAGTTCTCTCACATCTGGGCTATCCAACCCAAGAGGAAACTGACCTTCCCTACAACACAATGAGCGTTTTTCAAATCCTTTCACAATCATCCCTTAAGCTTTAACAGCCCAAGTTTACCTGAAGGACACAAATACTTGTGTGTGGCCAGGCGTGGTGGCTCACACCTGTAATCCAAGCACTTTGGAGGCCAAGGCGGGCAGATCACCTGAGTTCAAGTCGGGAGTTCAAGACCAGCCTGACCAACATGATGAAACCCTGTCTTTAAAAAAAAAAAAGAAAAGAAAAAAAAAACAAATACTTGTGTGCTCCTATGTGTGCAGACTCTGGGTAGAGATACAAGAAATTGGTAACAGAGGTGGTGCCCTCCTGGGAGGGTGACAGAGTTCCTTCTCCCTGGAGACCCTCTTGTATTTTTGCTTTTTACTCTGCTTCTCTCCTCTTCAAAAAAATAAATAAAAATTATCCTAGAGAGTACACATAAAAGAGAGACTTACCACTGATTTTTTCTCTTTTTCCTGTTCTCTATCTACAAAAGAAAGGAAATTAGTTTTTAAACTCACTTTAAATAACTCTCCTCTGCCTTAATTTGCTACATGACCACAAAAACACTAATTTTTATGCTCATTCCCCCTGGCCTAAAAATATTTTCCATTTTGGGTGCTCTCTGAGGTTGGAGGCACGTACCACCATCTCACCTATGTGCCACCCTGGGCTGTAGCTTAGTGCTACCCCGCCTCCCCCCCCCCACCACGCCCCTGTGTGCTCGAGTTCTCTCACTTAGTACATTATACTTTGCATTTTCCACATGTCTATGTTTAGATCTTCACAGACTGGGTGTTCAGCAAGTGGAAAGGCAGAGCGGCCTCCACTGGCAGTGCACAGGGAAGAGGAGGCAGCGGGCGTGGGTCTGGGCCTGGGACCCAGGTGTTCCTCTATGCCCAGGGCGGGCATCGCTGCCCATCCGCCCCACAGGTGGTTCTGAGGCGTCTCTCAACAGCCAGATGTCGGATGCCAGAACTGGGCTATAAGAATCGCCCGTTTCTGAATGGGTTCCCACTCCCGGGGAGGGCAGGAGAGCGCCGGAAGCGTAACCTCCCTCTCCCCCACGCTGGCACTAGAGTGCGAGGAGAATAGGCTTACGGCAGCTACCAGTCCCCATCGACCCCAAAGCCGAAAAACTCGGGCCAGGAAACCCGAGTTTGGGCCAGAATGTTCAGAGCAGTCCCTGTCCCAGAGGGCAGGGGGTCGGTCCTGCTCTTTAAAGCCCCTCTGCCCAACCCGGAACAAGAGCCGGGCGCAGAACCCCACGGCCCCCGCGCTCGCTGCGGCCTGACGCCCGGATACCGGCCGATGGCCGCCGCCCCCGCCTCAGCCGAGACGGAAATCTAGCGCCTTGGAGGAAGTGTTTCGGGCTCGGGCGGGTTCCGGGAGCCGAGGGGCGGGGAGTAGGGGGGCGCTTAGGGGCTCCTGGGAGGCGGGACCAAGACGCGCGTTACCCGGAGGCCAGGCCCCGCGGTGCACACTCCGCGGCCTGGGGCCTGAGGCAGGGCTCCTGTGGCTCCCCTGCCCCAAGCAGCGCAGCGCCCCGGCGACCCAGCCCCGCAATGGCCGCAGCAGCATAGCCGGGCGAGCGGATCCAGAGGCCCCGGCCTCCTTCCTGCGCGAGTCGACGCAGGCGACTGCTAGTCCAGCCCTGGCGCGCCGCCTGGATCCCGGCGCCTGGCCCTTAAAGAGACCGGGTCGCATTTCAGCTTCTCCGCGAGAGAGGAAATACTCTCGAAGGGAGAGGTTCGCCGCTGGCAGCCAGAAGCCTTCCCACGGCTGGGACGCTGGCAGAACGCACCCATAACTTGGCAACACTCGGAGAATGGATGACAAATAATACCAGTTACTGATTGGTTGATTAATGATTACAGATTACTTAATTGAACACCTTCTGTAATCAGACACCTGGCACACACTCACTCGTGATGTCATTTATTCCTCCCAACAACCCTGCAAAGAGATTCCTGTCTCTCCCATTCTCTGAACTTGTCTTCAGAGAATTAGGTTACTTGTTCAAAATGATCAGAAGCAACAGATAGAACCCCTTGCTCTACTCTTTCTTCCCTTCTCACTCCTGCACTTGACTAGTCTTTTTTTTAAAAAATACATTTTTTTAGCCTGGGGCGGTGACTCAAGCCTGTCATCCCAGCACTTTGGGAGGCCAAGGAAGGCAGATCACTTGAGGCCAGGAGTTCGAGACCAGCCTTGGCCAACATGGCGAAACCCCGTCTCTATTAAAAATGCGAAAATTAGCTGGGTGTGGTGGCAGGCACCTGTAATCCCAGCTACTCGGGAGGCTGAGGCACGACAATCGTCTGGGAGGTGGAAGTTGCAGTGAGCTGAGATTGCGCCACTGCACTCCAGCCTAGGCTACAGAGTGAGACTCCATCTCAAAAAAAAAAAAAAGCAGCATTCATTAAGGGGTGAAGCTAGGTAGAATTCCACCTTCCACCCCATCTCTCTTGCTTCGCAGCTCGAGCTCTTTCCTCTGACCTTGACCTTTGACACTTCTAGCGTCTAGGCTCTAAACTTCCTAGATCCCTCCGGAAGACGCAACCAAATATTCCAACTGGACAAATAGGGGCTGGGGAGGAAGCACGGAAATTTCACCTAAACTCGGCAAAAATTCAGCCTGGGTGTGGAGTCACAGTGTATTAGAATTCAACAGGTCCAGGTCCAGCAACCGGAGCTGTTGCCACTCTTGACTGTGAAGGTTCCAGTGCTTGCATGAAGGGGTTTCTCACCTCTCCCGGGAGTGCACGATGCTGGCAGTCACCTCTAGGCAGGCAGAAGGAAGTCATTTGCCTCTAGATCTGTCGCCAGAGAGTGGCCACACCCCATCTTGTGCTTCCTACATTGCCACACACCTAGCGAGTGTGCTCTCCATAAATAAACTTCAGGATTAAGGTCAATTTTTTGTGAATGATTTGTGATGAAGCTGTTGGAGGTAACTGCTGATCAGATGTAAAGGAATGAAATGGACTGAAGCTGAGATGGGCAGGACCCAAACAGATCTGAATGAATTAGGGTGATGGTCAAATTAACCAAGATATAATTTAAATCACATAAAAGGAGTAACATATACTTCCCATCCCTAAAAAGGAACACCCCAAGATGGTGGCGCTCTGGCTTCATCGGAGCACTTGAGAAAACATGAATTGAATTCAGGTACTGAAGGGACTCAGACTGTTACACAGAAGAACTAGCATCAGTGGGAGGCAAAAGTAAAAATATTCAGAACAAGCCCAGACTGTGATGCCCTGGGGCTGCGATAGCACCTGAGGCTGCACACATTCTGCACCTACCGTGTGCCAGAACCTGGGACCCTGCAGGGAGAGAAGCAGACCAGTCCCTGCTTTTGTGGAATTTATATTTTTATTATATGTATCAGCTAGTAATAAATGCTGAGACGTGATGGTGGCTGCTCTAGACGGGATGAGCCACAGAGATCCCCTTTAAGGAGGTGATATTCACGATGGCCAATGTATGGGGAAACGGGGCAGCCATTTCTAGACGTCCCTCCCTCTCCTCTGCTCCCAACTCTGGGAGGGAGAGCTGGAATGCTGCGGCCATTAAGGCCGGGCCAGAACAGGGCAGGCTTACAGAGCGCTGGCCCGCGTGCCCCGCTCTAGGCCTGCGAATGTGCTACGCAAGAACAGAGAGAAAAGACTAGCGAGAGCGGCCGGCGGAGAGATTCCTAGGGGCGCATGCGCGAGAGCGACTGCAGCATCGTGCGCCTGCGCGCGCGAGAGCGGGAAGCCCAGCTGAGTGAGAAGCCGGGGTGGGTGGTGCGCGGCGATGTGACAGTTGCAGTTGCGGCGCGGAAGAGTTGAGAGGAAGTGCGGCGCTGGGTCTGCAGGCGCGATGGACACCGTGCAGCTGAAAATAAAACATCGCCCCTTCTGCTTCAGTGTGAAAGGCCACGTGAAGATGCTGCGGCTGGTGAGGCCGGGCGCGGAGGGTGAGAGGCTGTTGAAGCTGCTGGGGGGCGGGAGATGTGGCTATGAAATGCGAGGCTGAACGCCCTGTTTGCTTTTCAACCTCGCTTTGATCAAGACTGAAAGGCAAGGCACGGTCTTGGGGGAAAAGAAGGAAAGGTATGGCACTGTCCTCTCCTTTGGAGGGTTTGGGGACACATCCATCAAAACCAGAGAGGGCAGGGAGCTGTGGCCCTCATCTGTGGTCCCAGCACTTTGGGAGGCCAAGGGCAGGAGGATCGCTTGAGCCCAGGAGTTCGAGGCTGCAGTGAACCATGACTGCACCACTGCACACAAGCCTAAGCAGCAGAGACAGACTCTGCCTGAAAAAATAATTTTTTTTTTTTTTTAAAGAGACAGGGTCTGGCTGTGTCACCCAGGCTGGAGTGCAATGGCCCAATCTCATTGCAATCTCCAGCTCCTGGGTTCAAGCAATTCTCCTGCCTCAGCCTCCCAAGTAGCTGGGACTACAGGTGCCCGCCACCACGCCCAGCTAATTTGTTTTGTAGTTTTAGTACAGACAGGGCTTTCACTATGTTGGTCAGACTGGTCTTGAACTCCTGACCTCATGATCTGCCCACCTCAGCCTCCCTAAGTGCTGGGATTACAGGTGTGAGCCCCCGTGCCCTGCCAAAAAGCTTTTTTTCTTTTTAATTTAAAAATCAGATCTACCTAAATGGTCTACATTTGGATCCACAAACTAGGTACCCAGGTTACCAAGCGAGACAGCTGAAGTTATACTGCTCAGAAGCCCACAAGATTTGAAAGAAAAAAAAACCTCAGGGGTTTTGGTGAATGCTGTGTGGACTTCTGTAAGTCAGATATTTGACATAACTGACTTCAAGGCTGACACAGCCCAGAGCCAGGACAAAGAGGGAGAGAACTGCTTGTTTCTAGGAGCAGACTTCCTACCAGGAGCATTGCAGTCCCTTCTGAACAGAGGTTTGGAGAAAGTGAATCATTCGGAGAGATATGATCTAGCTAGTTAGAGAGATGGAAACGATCCT
Source organism: Callithrix jacchus (assembly GCF_049354715.1). Classification (NCBI taxonomy): domain Eukaryota; kingdom Metazoa; phylum Chordata; class Mammalia; order Primates; family Cebidae; genus Callithrix; species Callithrix jacchus. The sequence continues at coordinate 24,065,799 of NC_133521.1, forward strand.
AGTTGAAGGAATCTGTCCTAAAAACTCATCATTAGAGGAAGTCACAGAGAAACCTTAGAGGAAGGAAAAAATAAATTGTTTTAAGTTTTAAAGAGTTGACATGTGGAAGAGGGGAAACAGATAGTTCAAAGCTACAAGGAAAACATTTCCAATTAATGTGAGGAGAGATTTTACATTGGAAGAGTTCCCAAAACTAAATGGCCACTTGGGAAGGCAGTACATTCCCAGACAAAAGTACCAGGCATAGGTGAGCACTGGTGAGGATGTTATAAAGGAGACTCTGGCTGGGCGCAGTGGCTCATGCCTGTAATCCCAGCACTTTAGGAGGCCGAAGCAGGCAAATCATGGAGGTCAGGAGATTGAGACCATACTGGCCAACATGGTGAAACCCCATCTCTGCTAAAATACAAAAAAAAAATTTAACTGGGTGTGGTGGTCCGCACCTGTAGTCCCAGCTACTCAGGAGGCTGAGGCACGGGAATCGCTTGATCCCAGGAGGCAGAGGTTACAGTGAGCCAAGATTGTCCTACTGCACAGTCTGGCAACAGAGCAAGACTTCATCTCAAAAAAAAAAAAAAAAAATGCCAGGTACAGTGGCTAACACCTGTAATCCAACCACCCTGGGATGCCGAGGCAAGCAGATCACCTGAGGTCAGGAGTTCAAGACCAGCCTGGCCAACATGGTGAAACTCTGTCTCTACTAAAAATACAAAAATTAGCTGGGCATGGTGGCACACACCTGTAATCCCAGCTACTCGCAAGGCTGAGGCAAGAGAATCACTTGAACCTGAATGAAGGGGTTGCAGTGAGCCAAGATCTAGCCTGGGCAACAAAGCAAAACTCCATCTCAAAAATAAATATATATGTGTGTGTGTGTGTGTGTGTGTGTGTGTGTGTGTGTGTGTATATATATAAAGGAGACTCAAACTTAAGGTGAGTGGGTTGAACAAAGTGCATATAAGATCCTTCCCACACCAAAAGTCTGTGATTGCAAGAAGTAGCTTTCTTAACTTGCAAGCTGAGATACATCAGAGGTTTAGAAAACCACTGTGGAGTTGAGGGAAGGAGAGATAACTTTTGATTGAGAGTAAATAATCAGGGAAAAAGTGATCGAAGGCCTGGGATCTTGAACACTGAAAAAGGGAAGATCTTGAACACTGAAGGAGGAACCATGTTCTATGAGAATGGTCAGTTTTTGACATATTAATTCCTTCAGCAAACCATCTGAATACATAATATGGTCCAAGCTCTGGGCTAGGGGCTGGAACAGCAAAGAAAAACCAGGACAAAAGTCCCTAACTTACAGAGTTCTTCCATTTAGTTAGGAAACAGACCCATGAGCAGATAGTTATAATATGTGATAAGGTGGAGATAAGACACAGAAGTGAGGCATCTAACCAAGGAAATAGAGAGGTGTCTGAAAAAACCTGTTCCTAGAGCAATCTAAGAGCTGCCTGAGTAAAGGCATGGAGGCAAAAAAAATAGCACAATTGACGCAGAAAACTATGAAAAGTTGAGTGTTGCCTCATTTGTTCATTCAACAAATAATCTTTGTAATGCCTGTCATGTGCCAGGCACTGTTCTGGGCTCTTGAGAAATACTAGTGAACAAGAAACAAAGATCCCTGCCCTCATGGAGTATACACACTGGGATGGGAGGGCAGGGAAGGCAAACCCAATAAATAAATTATAGTATTCTAGAAGGTGGTATGTGCTGTGGAACAAAGAGGAAAGTAAATGCCAGGTAAGGGAGTGTAAGGCTGGGAGGGAGTTGCAGAGAAAAGTTGCAATAATGAATAGAATTCTAGCTTTGTTGAGATGACATGTGATCAAAGATTTGCATGAGATGAGGGAGTTAGCTATGAGAATAACTGGAATAAGAGTGTTTAAAGCATAGAAAATCTAGTGCAGTGGCCTTATGGCAGGAATGTGCATGAAGGCATCAAGAAAGAGCAAGGAAACCATTGTAACTGGACTGGGATGACTGAGTGAAGATGAGGAAGGTTTTGTGTAAAGTATATGATCTAACTTACATTTTAAAAGTATACTAGGACAGGCATGGTGGCTTACTTTGTAATCCCAGCACTTTGGGAGGCCAGATCATTTGAGGACAGGAGTTTATGCAGCCTGACCAACATGGTGAAACCCCCTCTCTACTAAACATACAAAAAAAAAAAAAAAAATTGGCCAGGTGTGGTGGTGCATGCCTGTAAGTTCAGCTATACAGGAGGCTGAGGCAGGAGAATCACTGGAACCCGGGAGGCAGAGGTTGAGGTAAACCAAGATCACCCCACTGCACTTCAGCCTGGGCAACAGAGTGAGACTTCGTCTCAAAAATGTATCCTAGCTGCTATATTGACAGTAGATTGGTAGGAGGGACAGGAGGGCATTGCTTCTGGGGCAAAGGTAGAACCAAGGAGATCAATTGCAGTAATCTGGGCAGGAGATGACAATGGTGGCTGCTGGTAGCAGAGTAGGTAATAAGAAGTGGTCATGTTTGGGATATAGTATTTTGAAAGTAGCACCAACAAGATTTGCTGATTAACCAGATGTGGGCTAAAAGAAAGAGAGGAGTCCAAGACAGCTTCAAAATTTTTGGTCTAAGCAACTGAAAGGATGCAGTTGCCATCCACTGAGGTGAAACAGCCCATTGATAAAGCAGATGTGCAAAGAGGATCAGAAGTTTGATTCATATGGATAAATTGTGAAGCAAGTCTTTTTTCAAGAAGCAGACAGGAGCCAAATTGTGGAAGATCTTGAATACATGGTGAGAAGAGGTACTATTCTAAAGACCCTGGAGAGCCACTGAAGAATTTTAAATAGTTGAAGAAATACATAAACAAATTTGCATGTTAGAAATTTTACTGTAGCATCTTTGTCATGATAGTTCATAGAAAAGATGCTGAAGGGTAATAGTTGTAAGGATGAAGAGGAGGGAGTGTCCAAAATATTTAGGCATTAAGTCATCAAGACCTGGATCAGTTGGGGAATGGGTAGAAATAGCGACCTTAGGTTCCTGGTATGGGCGATAAGGTAGACTGTGGTACAACCAATTGAGGTTGTGAATCTAGGAAGAAGGGGCAGGATTTCAGTAGTTAAAAGGGGTAGTTGAAAGGAGAGGAACCCGCCCAAAGAGAACAGTTGCAGAGGTTTAAAATCTCAGAGAAGTGACATGGAGCCAGAAGAAAACAGTAGTGGGGGAAGGACAGCCAATGGCAATAAAGTCACAGAGGTTCACTAGGATAAGGACTGGAAAAGGTTCATTATTAAACAGCAACTGAAAGTACTAGAGAAAAAGAAAAATGTTCATTAAATTTAGGATTTCTGAAATCACTGATGATGTGAGCAAAAGCAATGTTCATAGAGTAGTAATGTGTGAGATATTGAAAAGCTAACTGGAAACAAAGGCCAGGAGCTTAGGAAAGATGTAAGAGCTATAAATACAAATTACAGGAGAACCCAGTGTGACAGAAACCACAGAAAGGTTTAAGGAAATGGAGTAATCACCAGTGCAAAGTACCGTAATGCAAAAAGGTTACAGAGGATAGGGAATGAAAAAGTAGCTCTTCATTTCATAATCTGTGGGCTCAAGACCATGGTCTGATAGAGGAACTGGAGTGGTATGAGATGATGTGTTGCTAATAGTCATTATGTTAATTATAAAGAATGAAGTTACTTAAGAACTAGTTATTAGTAATCAAACTGACCAATTTCGAAGTTTGAAAGTAGGGCATATTTATGCTAATAAAGTAACTGAAAGAATTATGAATAAGTAACCTGTATGGAGTTAAAATTAGTATGTTTATGTTACCAGCTGACAGGATATTTTAAAAGTCTAGCCAGGGATGAGTCTTGACCAAACCATTTACCAAAAACACAGAGCTTTGGAGAGAGCTTTATTTCCTAAGAGCATTGACAGAATTCCCCTGGGTCCCACCAGCTATTTTTTCCCTTAACATTGCCATGTTCTGTGTCTTCATTTGGAAATGAAGAAATTTCATTTTTTTTTCCACTTAAAATAGCTTAAATTCTGATTGCACTGTTTAGGTGGAAGTGTATAAAAAGTGGTACTTTGGTAATAAAGCTATTAAACATCAGAATTGTTTTTTTCTGACAATTTTCTTTTTTTCGTTGTTGTTTTTTGTTTTTGAGACAGGATCCGTTCTGTTACCCAGGCTAGAGTATAGTGGCATGATCTTAGCTCACTGCAACCTCTGCATCCCGTATTCAAGCGGTTCTCCAGTCTCAACCACCTGCGTAGCTGGGATTACAGGCACCTGCCACCACACCTGGATAATTTTTGTATTTTCAGTAGAGACAAGATTTCATCATGTTGGCCAGGCTGGTCTCAAACTCCTGACCTCAGGAGATCCACCTGCCTTGGCCTCCCAAAGTGCTGGGAATACAGTTCTGAACCACTGCACCCAGCCTGACAATTTGTTTTGAACTTTGTTCCTCAGTATTTTTCATGGCAACATTCTAAGTTTAAATCTTACAGTAGTCTCCAGATTGTTAAAAATTAAGGAGTGATCAATGGATGGTAAGAAATTATAGACAGCCAGTATACAAACTTTTTGAAGAAACAGAACAAAAGTAGCAAACAGAACAAGGGTTTCTGGGGGCAGCAGGATGAGGGGAAGGAGTGTGTGTGTGTGTGTGTGTGTGTGTGTGTGTGTGTTTTAGAAGAAGGCAACTGAGATGTTTATAGCATGATGAGGAAAAGAGCTAGCAGAGAACAGTTTGAAAGTACAAGAGGGAAAGGAGGTATTTAATGGAAAAAAAATCAAGAGAACTGATGTGGGAAGTGATGGGTGTTAGAAGCACAAGAGGAGTAATTAATTAGACTTAAAACAGAGAGGAATACCTAGTCTCTAAAAGAAAGAGAAGTCAATATCCATATACTTTAGTCCTGCCTGTTTTATATGTGGTGTATATGGCAGAAACCCCAGTATCTGGTTATTTTTGTTTGCTTATTTGGAGATGAGGTCTCATTATGTTGCCCAGGTCTTGAACTCCTAATCTCAAGTGATTCTCCTACCTGAGCCTCCCGAAATGCTTGGAATTACAGGCATGAGCCACTGCACCTGGCCTATTTAGTTATTTTAGAAATCGTCACTTTTACAGTTTAAGTTTGTATTCAGTTGTCTCTGAATAAATCATGGGTTTTTTTCTTCTAGGCACTAACTGCGGCATCTATGACCTTTTTTATCATCGCACAAGCCCCTGAACCATATATTGTTATCACTGGATTTGAAGTCACTGTTATTTTCTTTTTCATAATTTTATATATACTCAGACTTGATCGATTAATGAAGTGGTTATTTTGGCCTTTGCTTGTAAGTGTTCAGTTTCATCCTTAAATTTTACTTTTTCCTACCATAGTAAGATATTTTAATAAACTCTGCTTTTTGATTCTCTTAAACCTTTAAGGTGATCTCTGATAGGCTTAGGAAGGAGGAGCTCTACCCATTGCTAATGTGCTCTGTCTTGCCCTTGGAAGAGGTTCACAGCCACAGAGCATAAGGTCTCTCTGCACCATCTATCAGCAGTTGCAGGCTGACGTTTCTGTTAGAATTCGCTTAGATAGATCTTCTAAAGAAATTTAAATTTAGGATGATGTTAATAAAATTATAGTGCATTCTTAATCTTTATTACCTATTTGAATGCATGTTAATATGGCCTAAAAATTGGGATAGAGATGGAGACAGATACACAAGTATCTATCTATCCTTGCACATCCTTGATCACTAAATGGAAAATCAAACCATTTGGGGAGGCTAAGGTACAATGCTATCTCACATGAAAAGGTCTGTAGTCATTACTAAACATTGTTAGCACCCCTTATATTTCATAATATATGGACTGCAACCTGCCATACTCAGCAGTAGGAATAACTGCCCAGTGTAATGCCCAGATGGTTCTGAAAACTGTCAAATTGGGCAGATTAAAGTTATTAGTTAAGATGTATGTAGCCCCTCCGTCTGGACTAGAAGCTGATTCTAAGAAAAACTAAGTGACTTCACCTCTGTCCTCTTGCAAGTCTCATCCCCAATATCCTGTTTCCATAGGTCTCCCTCCTAAATACCCCTGCTGCCCTTCTCCTCTTTGGCTGGACTGATAGCTGCCATGTCTTCCTCTGCTGCACTGGTCTCATCCTCTTGGATGCCACAGTGCTAATATCCAAACTGATAATTCCTATTAAGGAGAAAAGACTTTAGAGCTATTCTTAAACCATAACCATGCCTTAAAATGGTACATTCTGGAACCACCTTCAAGGGCAGTGGCAAGCATTTCAGGCTAATCATACACTTTTTAAAAGTCCTAACAGGGAAAAGCTGGGAAATAGGATCTTCATAGCACGTCTCAAAACTACTTGATCTACACTTCAGAGCTGGACTTGATTGGAGGGAGGTCTAGGAAAGGAGATTACAAAGCCTTCCTCAGCTGGCCCTCATTTAGTGGCAGAAAGGGCTAACCTAAATTGTTCTAAAGACTTCTTCAAGAAAATAATGAACACTGGTCCACATCCTTTTAATCTTGTATAGTTGCTCTTTACACTCTGCTTCTCTAGAGTTTAATAAAACTAACACATTTTAGCCTTTCTTTTTCTCCAAACTTACATGTCCCAGTAATAAACTTGGAGCTCTGATTGTAACAGAGTGTACTGAGAGAGAGTGGCTTATGTGTAGCACACTGAAAAGAATAGTTCCCAAACCTCTGAGGATCAAACTTTACTGATATTGTATCTCTTAGAAATGGGGTGTTATATGGGTAACTTAAGTTTTTTCTCTGTTATGAAACCCAGATTCCTTTCTGATATTGATCTAATGAAATTATTTATTCAGCAAATGTTAAGTATTTGCTAATCCTAGATTCTGTAATTGGTTCTTTCGTAAGACAAAACAAAAATCTTGTACCTCAGCAACTTTAAATGCAGCCAGGAAGCAACAGAGAGAGTAGGTACTGTGATAGATACATACCTAGGATGCTGTGGATGCAACCCAGCCAGGGAAACGGACCAAATCACAGTAGGCTTGTGAAGAAAAACCGCCCGAACTGAGGGCTGAAGAATGAAGCGTAGTTAGCAGATGGCTGATACAGGGAAGAGAAAGTGCTTTTCTGCTAGAAAAGCAGCAGCATATGTGAGGGTCTGGGTAGAGAAAGAACATGACCCTCCAGGACCTGCAGGTATATCTGAATGGCTGGGGTATTGAGTTGTGAACAAGAGCTGGGCCAGAGTGAGGTTTGAGAAAACAGGGTCAGAGCATACAAGGGTTTGTGTGCCCTGGACTTTAACCCAAAGGCTGTTGGGAGTTTCTGGAGGTTTTTAAGTGGGAGAGTGGCATGATCAGATGATCAGGCTCCATGTCTTGAGAGGATACTGAGAGAGGAAGAATATGTTTAAGGAGGGCTGCAGGAGAGCAGTGTGTAATGACTTTAGCTTGAGAAATACTAGATTTTAGTTGCTTATGGGATATTTACATGACAATGTTCAAAAATGATGTGAAACTTAAGAGGAGGTAGAGCTGCAGCTTTAGGAGTCATGACCTTGTGATGTTAACTGAACTTGGACTGGCCAAAATGGCTCAGAGCAAGTATAGAGAGAGCTGAAGGTAAAACTGAAAAATGCCAACATATGAGATGAGAAGTGACCAGAAAAGGCAGGAGAGAACCCAAGGAAGACTGCTGTCACCAAAGTGAAGACGGGAATACATTTCAAGAAGAAGGGACATATTTAAACAGAGAAGTATACACACACACACACACACACACACACCTACCTGGTGACCTTTTCCAGAGAAGTTTGCGCGTGCGCACACACACTCACACACCTACATACTCACATAGTCTGCCCCCTGGTGACCTTTTCCAGGAGTTTGCCTCCAGTGGGCAAGTGACAGGAAAGTTGTGGGACTGAGCAGGGAAGGAAAGAGACAACTCAAGGGATCATTGCTGAGTTGAGGAAATATGGCCAGGAACAAATAAAAGCAATGCATAGAGGTCCCTGCAGAGTAGAATTGGAGCCAGAGCACAGGTAAATTTGCCTGGGGCTCTTACCTAAAGTGAAGGACACAGAGATGGCTGATGGTTCCAGTTAATCTGTAGGTGGGGGAAAGGTAACTTATAAGTACTTCCATCTGCTAGCCACTGCCTTTGCTAAATAGGAGAGGGCTTGATCATCTCCACTCAGATTGTCCCAAAGTTGTAGTCCTTGATTCAGTCTGTAAAGCAGGCCTTCTCTGATTGCTCCCCCAAGTGCCCCAAATGACAGAAAACACACAAAATGAGCCATCCTGGGGCTTTGAGGTGATATCTACACATAGGCTCAAAATTCCTTTGAAATCTCTATTTTTGTAATTAAATTTACATTCTACTCTGTGGCATAGAGATGTTTCATTTTTAATATAAAAGCAATGTTCTAAATTACTCTTAAGAATCATCAGTATTCCAGGGCAGGCATATCCTTTTTTTTCTCCTGCCCACTGTGGTTCTCTGCACTCCCCAGAACACCACTTTGATCCAAAGCCATCTATAAACACTTGCCCAGATTGCTCACAGGATGCAGGCTGCCCGTCTGAGATAGGAGTGTGGTCTGTTGCCTTTTGAAGCGAGCAAAATACCCAACACAGACGAGAGTTAACCTAGAATAGGTAGTCTCAGTATCTCCTACAAATGAGAACTTTTTTCTTCCTAAGTATATCTGATCTTGTCCTGCCCACATTAAACCTCTTCCTACTTTCTTTTTAGTAACTGCTTTTCTTAATTACCAGGGTTTTGCAGTTTGGTATTTGTTTGATTCCTTCCTGCCTATGATTATCTGCAAATATACATAAACCTCTCAGCTAGACAGTTTACCTTTCGCACACTGCCGATCCATTTTAAAAATGTAAATTTCACTTCTTAAAGTCACAGTTAAGTATGAAAATAATTTTTACTATGTAAAAGTATTAAACGAATGAAGTATGTAATCAGCAATAATAGCATAATTGGTCATCCATTGCATAGAGATGTATGTAGGGGTTTTCCTGAAAATTACCACTTACATGTGTGCTATTTTAAGTGTTATTGCATTTTTTTTTTTTTTTTTTTTTTTTTTGGAGACAGAGTCTGGCTCTGTCACCATGCTGGAATGCAGTGGTGTAATCTTGGCTCACTACAGTCTCTGCCTCCTGTGTTCAAGCCATTCTTCTGCCTCAGCCTCCCAAGTAGCTGGGACTACAGGGGCTCACCACCATGCCTGGCTAATTTTTGTATTCTTTAATAAAGATGGGGTTTCACCATGTTGGCCAGGCTGGTCTGGAATTCCTGACCTCAGGTGATCCACCGGCCGCCTTGGCCTCTCAAAGTGTTGGGATTATAGGCGTGAGTCACAGGTCCTGGAATTAATTGAATTTTAGTAACATAAAGTTTGATATACAATGTAGACTACTCTGCATTTTCTTATGTTATTAAAAATGAGCATTTTTACTCCCCAGTGGCACCCATTCTAACTTAAACTTTCTACATAGTACTTGCTTTTCTAATCAGGTAAGTTTTCCCTTCAACTATGTTTATGTTAAGTAAAAAAGAAATAAAAGCTTTTTAAGTAAATGATTGGCATATTATAGGTAAAAGAAAACCACTAGGTATCATTATAGACCAAATACTATCTAGGTATCATTTTACCGTGACATTTTGGTTTCCTGAAAGATAAATACTAAATAAATTTTTTTAAATTAAACTTTCAAAATATTTAGGAAGTTGACTCCTTTCTTTGAAACAGAGTCTCACTCCGTTGCCCAGGCTGGAATGCAGTGGCATGATCTTGGTTCACTGTAACCTCTACCTCCCAGGTTCAAGCCATTCTTATACCTCAGCCTCCTTAGTAGCTGGGATTACAGGCATGCACCACCATGCCCGGCTAATTTTTGTATTTTTGGTAGAGACGGTTTCACCATGTCAGCCAGGTTGGTCTCAAACTCCAGGCTTCAAGTGATCCATCTACCTCCCAAAGTGCTGGGATTACAGGCGTGAGCCAGAGCAACGGGTTTGCTGACATAATTTTTTTTTTTTTTTTTTTTTAGCATTGCTTGGTAGTCTTCATGTAAGGCTGAGCTTTATTGTGTGTTTTTAGGATATTATCAACTCACTGGTAACAACAGTATTCATGCTCATCGTAGCTGTGTTGGCACTGATACCAGAAACCACAACGTTGACAGTTGTTGGAGGGGTAAGTGGAAGTCTTTCTGGTTTCTTTCTTCAGGTTTTATTAGAATGCAAATTTATTTGGAAAACAGATGTAAGAATAGAAAGCTATACTGTATTCATCCTTGAGGTTCCGAGACCAATATACAGTGCCTAGTGGCTTAATATTTTTTGTTTTTGTTTTTTGTTTTTTGAGATGGAGTCTGGCTCTGTCACCAGGCTGGAGGGCAATAGCGCAATCTCAGCTCACTAAAACCTCCGCCTCCTGGGTTGAAGCAATTCTCCTGCCTCAGCCTCCCGAGTAGCTGGGACTACAGGTGCACACCACCACGCCCAGCTAATTTTTTGTGTTTTAGTAGATACGAGGTTTCACCATGTTGGCCAGGATTGTCTTGATCTCCTGACCTCGTGATCCACCCACCTCGGCCTCCAAAAGTGCTGGAGATTACAGGCATGAGCCACCATGCCCAGCCAGCTTAATATTTTTGTCTGTGAATGCTTGCCCTGATTAATATGAAGGAACATGATTTTATACTAGAAGTGGAATTAACCTGATAAAGAGGTTCCTACAGATTTCTTATAGGTACATAGAGCTAGACTAGACTGACAAAAGCTACTACTAGAATTAGTTACAGCACTTAGCTCTGAGAAACCTGATGTCAAGCAAAACAAACAAAAAAAGATGGGTAAGTTTCATAGCTCTCCCTTTTATAGAAAAGGTACATACCACTTGTTAAGATGAGACAGACTGTTTTGAGCTCAGTTATTTCTTGTTCAGATCCTTTAGATGGAATAGAATAGAAGATGCCCTTATGGTAAGGGAACATTGATAGGGCACCTTGCAACCAAAGGATCACTTTGAACACTGCTTGAAGAGAAGCAGATCAGTTCCATCAGGCCTTATCTGAAAGCAAACCAGAATATGACTCAAATAATTTAGTTATAGTTCTATCTGATATTCTTCTAAGATTTCTCATAGAAGGTTCAAAATCTTTTGGCTTTTCTAAGTTCTGCCCTAAAGAATTGAATTAGAAAGTTCTTAAATAAATCTTCCTGCTTCCTTGTTCTTTCATAGTATGAGTCACTTAGGAGAACTCTAAGGTAGTCATATATGTCAGAATCCATGATTTTCATCTCCCTTAGGCCTTAAGCAACTTCATGAAGGATCAGAATATTCTAGAAATGAGATCGCTCTGTATCAATTTCCCCCAGTTGTTTTTGAAGATAATACTCATCTTTCTACTATGAAGAAGGAGGGAACAGGCACAGGATTTACTTTCATTCATGTTTTTACTCATTCATTCATTTCCTCATTTCTTAAGTGTACTTCGGCAGGGGCTGACAAAGTATAGAGTTGTGCTGTTCGGTATAGTAACAGCAGTTGCTAGCCATATGAGACTACTGAGCACTGGAAATGTGGCCAGTCTGAATCAAGATCAGCTGTAAGCCTAAAAATACACATTGAATTTCAAAGATGTTTTACCCCAACAAAGAATGTAGACTATATTGTTAATGATTGCATGTTAAATGGTAGTATTTTAGATATACTGAGCAAAATATATTAAATCTATGACTTATTTCTTTACATTTCTAATGTGGCTGTTAAAAAAATCTTTAATTATATGGCTATGTTACATGTGACTGGCATTATGCTTCTTTTAGGCAGCACTGGACTAGGGTGTGAGCCCTATCCTCATGTTGCTTAGAGCCTAACAGAGACAGAAGTGGAAACCACTGTATGTAAGCTGTTGACAGGGAGCTACAGGGTGCAGAAAAGAGGAAACTACCTCTCTGGCAGTGGAATTGCTATTTGCTGAGAATAAAGGAGATAAAAGTGAAAAGTTTCCAGGTAGAGGAGCCAATGATGTACAGAATGCCAGTCATGAAAAGATTGGTAGCAGGTGTTCAGTGTGGTCAGAACCTAAGAGGCAGTGGCTTGAGACTCGGGGTGGAAAAGGAGACAGTGAGAGCCATGTCTAGAGCCAGGAAGCCAAACTTCCTGATCACTGGATTAAGCTGGTCAAACACCGTGCAAGGAATGACATCACCTCCTCCATGCCCAGCGCCAGCTCTCAAATAGCCATCAGAGTGTCTGAAGGCCCCCACATGTTCTTGTTTATTGCCTTTCCCTCAATTTTACTTTCTTAAGGCCTATTTAGAATCTCACCCCTTAAGCAGATGTAGCCTAGCCTTTGAGAGTTCACTTTGGCTCATCTTATTAACTTCAGTGTTTTGGAGCTACAGTCCCCATGATTTAATATTGAGCTGGTGTTAACTTTGACCTTTTCTTCCCTAGAGTCTGTCAGCAGAGGAGTCAAAGAGTTGAATACTGGGGTTAGAAATATTGATTGGTAACTAAATATCCTCAGTAGGGCTTAAAAGAATACATGTAAGAGCAGGTCGAGAGATAAAAGCAAACAAATATTTATTTCAGAGCCCGCACTGCTTCATTATTTTTCTGCTCACTTAAATTACCTTTTCTTTCTATAGGCAAGTATCTAGAAAACTTAGCAATGAGGAGAATAAGATGATCGCTGAATCTCTCCATATTAGTATTAGGTGCAGCACAGGGGCAATCTGAGTGCCCTAGCCAGAAAGGAATCTGGTGGGCATACCACTTAAAACTTACGTGAATGACGGGAGTGGGGACCATGGTTAGGGTAGTGACATGTGCCTTTCTTTCCAGGTGTTTGCACTTGTGGCAGCAGTGTGCTGTCTTGCCGACGGAGCCCTTATTTACCGGAAGCTTCTGTTTAATCCCAGTGGTCCTTACCAGAAAAAGCCTGTTCATGAAAAAAAATAAGTTTTGTAATTTTATGTTACTTTTTAGTTTGATACTAAGTATTAAACGTATTTCTTTATTCTTCTACATATTTTATGCTGTTATTTTAACTCAGTGTGGGAGCTGGAGGAAGAGATTTCCGAACTCTGCACCCAGCGCAGAGCACTACTATAACTTCCAAGGGATCGAGTTTTCCGGCTCCCGCAGCCTGGGTGGTGTGGCAAGGAACAATGTGCCAGGATCGGCCTTGGGGATCTTTGAATCTCTTTACTGCCTGGCGGGTCGGCAGCTCCGAGGGGTGGGGTTGCAGAGGTTTTGCGTTCTCAGGCTAGGCATTGGCATTGCACCCCCGCTCCTTGTGGCAACGAGGGTGACTGAAGGGCTCAGCTTGTCGGCGGGGCAGCGAGAACCCGGTGCGCGCGCCGGGGAGGTAGCAGCCGTTGGGACGAGACGCTGGTTCCAAGGGGAGAGCCAGGCGCTGCTGAGGCACTGGTTCAGACAGCCAGGCCCTTGGGACCCACCATGAATCCTGAAGATACCAAACCTGAGTCGTCCAAGGCACCTTCGGGGAGCTTGAAACAACCAGAGACTGCCACAGCCCTGGCAAGTAACGGCAATGTAGTGAGTTCTGTACCCAAGGCACGGCGCGACATGTCAGCGAAGACCGCACCCCGGAAGCACTCCGCTGTCTCAGTTCGCACAGTGCAGTCCGTAGCCCCCGCACATCCCAAAGGCAGCAAGGGCACTGCACCCTCAAGGAAAGCCACCAAACGCCCACCCCCAACGCCCTCTGCACCCACTGAGTCCAAACTCTTAAATGAGACAGCAATTAAAGAGCGTGCGGAGGGCCGAGCCAAAGTCCCGTACAAATTCAGGGACAGCCTCAAGCGTTTTTTCTTCTCGCCCACTGGAATGTTGAAGATCCTGAGAATGGTGAGCGGACAGCTGGTGAGACCTAGCTGGGTGGATGTGGCCAGCAGTGGCCTCGGGGAAATGCCCGGGGACGCCAGCTCCAGAAAGCTTCCATAGTGCACTTTGCCACTCACTTTTGTTTTGCCTCACCTTTCCTCCCACTGCCCCTTGCTCTCCACACAGTCAACCCTTCCTACTCAACTTGCCTTGTTTCCCCTATCTTTTTTACTTCTCAGGTTTCCTCTTACAAAGGAAATTAGGAAAGCAATGAAGATAATAGGAACTTGTAAGTTAGGAAACAAAAATAATCGATACAAGAGCTGTCATTTGAAAGACCTATTAAATTGATAAACCACTGGCCAATATAATCAAGAAAAAAGGGAGGAAGAGAGGATGTATATTTAAAATTAGAAAACAATATGAGAAAATAATCACAAACATCAGTGAAACTGAAAGGGTCTACAAGAGTACCTTGCAAAACAAATCGATGTGAATAATTGGATGAAATGGTTGATTTTCTGGAAAAATATAAATTACCAAAACTGATCCCAGAATAGGGAAAAATCTAAACAGGGCAATATAAACATAGAAGAAAATGAGAATTTCATCAAATGAGTATCTTTCAAAAATGTATCAGGCCCAGGCCCTTTCACAAGTTATCTCTTTCAAGCCTTCATGGGATATAATTCTGATACTACTCGAACTTTGTCAAGGAATAGAGAAAGAAGAAACACTTCTGAACTATCTTTACAAAGTCAGTATAATACTGATAGGAAAACTTGACCGAGTTCAGAAAAAGAAAATGAACTAGAGATCTCAATATATAATATCGATATATTAGCAGATAATATTCACCACTACTTTATGAAAATATAATACCACAAGGAAGAAGCAGGATGATCCAATATTGACTCTTAAAATAATTCACTGTATTATAAGTAATAGGAAAAAATGAGATCACATTATAAAAAATTATGAGATTATGTCACAGAACATGACAAAATTCAACATTTGTTCCTGATTTTCAAGAAGGGAGCCCAGTAAGATAGGAGTATATAAATATTCCATTGGCATTATAAAAATAAACATTTCAAACTAAGACCATCATATTTAACAACAGAAGGATTCATTAAATGAGGGGAAAAAAATGATACCTGATACACTGTGAGCCAATTTTTCTGAAACCACTAGTCATAATTAGGAAGAAAAAAATATTTGAAAAGAGGTGGACAGGTATGGTGGCTCACACCTGTAATCCCAGCACTTTCAGAGGCCAAGGTGGGAAATCACCTCAGGTGAGGAGTTCAAGACCAGCCTGGTCAATATGGTGAAACCCCATCTCTACTAAAAATACAAAAATTAGCCAGGTGTGGTGGCGCACACCTGTAGTCCCAGCTACTCAGGGGGCTGAGGCAGGAGAATCGCTTGAACCTGGGAGGTGGAGGTTGCAGTGAGCTGATACCATGCCACTACACGCCAGCCTAGGCGACAGAGCGAGACTCCATATCTTAAAAAAAAAAAAAAAAAAAAAAAAAAAGAGGTGAGATATATCCTTTCTTTCAGCTAATGTGATTATATATCTAGAAAATCCCAAATCAACTGGAAACAATTTATAACTACATAATTTAGTTAGGTGACCCATTATTGTGTTAATAAATAAAAGCTTTCCTAGACAAATAACCACTTAAAATGTAAAAAAAAATTTCTCTTTACAACAGTAATCAAAATGATCAAATATCTAAAAATAAGTGAAATATGATACATATATGGGAAGAAAACTTTAAAACTCTCCTGAGACATCTTTCTTAAAACCACCATCATAACTGGAAAGACATACTTTGTTCTGGAGAAAAACTAAAGTGTGAATTCTTCCAAATTATAAGTATTTAAGTATTTCATTTAGAAATCCCAACTAAAATGCAAGCGCTTATCTTGGGGAACTTGACCAACACAAACATGGGAGGCATAAACAGTCTGACAATGAGTGATAGGAAGACTAGGCCGAACGATAACTCAGTAGAAAGTGAATTGCCTCTCACAGAGTACTAGAGGAGGAAGCAGCAATTCAGTGAAAGAACAGTCTCAAGAGATCAAAATACATCTAAGAATTTAGTATACCCTAAAGGCTGGATTTCAGATCAATGGGGATAATACTGGCATTTCCCAATAAATGATGTTGAGGTAATCAGCAGCTGTTTGGAAATAAAGAAAACTGAGGCTCTTCCTCACTACTTCTACCAAAATCAACATATATGTATTTTGCCAGTATATATATATAGACTTCTTTCTAGTATGCAGTATGAACTGTTAATACTGGTTATTTTTAAGGAGAGAGACTAAGGTTGAGTTGGGGGGAAGAGAAAGAAATTGATATATCTTTTATCCATCTATACTGTGTGCTTTTTTATTATTCTCATGTATTTTTCATTTCTTCAAAATATAAGAAATGTTAAAAATGTATGTGCAAAACATTACAGGCCACTGCACCATACTGTAATCAGATTTATATTCTGACAATATAGATTTTTTTAAATTGTGCATTAAAACAAATCCTGTTTCTTTTATTGCAGAGTCTTATTATAGGAGCATTAGCTTGTTTCATCATCGCCCAAGCCAATGAGTCATTTATAGCGATCACACTTCTGGAAATCTGCATCGTCATCTTTTTTATGCTAATATATATGCTAACACTTCACCACTTGCTGACCTATTTACATTGGCCCTTACTTGTAAGTGTTCATTTTTACAATTCTTCACATACAAGCTTTGCCCTCAGCCCCAGAGTAAGGACTCTCAAGTGAAAACAACGGAGCTATCTCTCTAGAGAAGGACATAGCTGAGCTGTGGCAGTTAGGGTGTTGCCCTGGTCCAGAAAGATTTCTTGGAACCTTGTGCCTACAGGACAGCCAACACACCCCTACTCTAGCCCTGAGTATGAAGCCCCTTATTACTGCACTAAACATATGGTTGTCAGCTTGTCCTAAAAAGGTTTTTAATTAGTGCATGAAGTAGGTAAACACATTTCTTACCCATTGCTTGTAAAACAGTACATGTTTCTACTGATTAGCACTCTGATTACAAACATTCCCCCAAAAAACAAAAGTTGATATGAGGGAGTTTGTAGAAAATTGCTACGTATACCCTTGAAGATTATAGAGTCAACCTTTGTGTGTATGTTAGGGTTTGTATCACAAAGGGGTGCTGGACTAACCAGAAGACTTGTAGAGCCTTCTTTAATAGCTTTTTCCAGACTTTCACATTCTTTGCCAACTGCAAAACTGCTGAAGCTAATCCCTTAGGTCTCAGACTAGAGAAGCAGTGTGGTTTTGTCCAGAGGCAGCCATGGGCCTTTCCTAGCCATGTGACCTTTAGCCTCAGTTTCCTCATTTAAGAAATACAGAGAAGGAAAAGCATGATAATAACTACCTCATAGGGTTTCCAAAATATTTAAGTGTGTGCAAAGCCAATAGCACAGTATGTGACACAAAGTAAACCTTCTAATGCCCAAAAAGAACAGCCACCCATCAGAACCATCTGATATCTGGGTGGCGTTTGCCATTCTCTCTTGCACTGTGAACAACCCTAATTCAGAGCCTAGACCTCTTCCACATCCCACTTCCTTACAGAACATTTTTCTAACCTCAAAGTAAGAGTATGCCTTTTGAACTAAAACTCAGATCGTTTCTTCAAATGTGTGAGAGATTTTCTGCAAAGGCTGCTGAGCTCTCTCTGTCCCACAGAATGCCGAGTACAGGAAGCAGACAAAGCAAATATAAGTGATTTTAATTGTACATGTGGAAGACCCTTTTAGTTATGGAGAGGTTTCTGAGGGGAAGCTCAAATCTCTGTCCATGGAAATTTTCAAGAAGGGAAGGTAAAGTAACCATTTTTGAGCATATACCATGTGCCAGATGCTTTTTCATGCTACCTTATTTAATCCTCACAACAACCCAGTGAGGTTATAGTCATCCCTCACCCCCCACTTAACAGATGAGAAAATTGGATTAAAAACATTCGATTGCCCATGGCCATATGTAGGTGCATTGGAACTCAGATTTGCACCCAGGTCTATCTGATTCTAAAGCCCAGACTCTTTCGAGACTATATAACCTATTATCTTGTTATGGTTTTCTATCTCCATCCTCCATTAAGGTAAGAAACTCAGTAAAACTACATGTCCTCCTTAGCTTCTCTAAATTTTATCTCTGTATCTTGTTTCCTCATGATTTTCTTAAAATATGGAGCCAAAGGCTGGGTGTGATGGCTCACACCTGTAATCCCAGCATTTTGGGAGGCTGAGGCAGGTGAATCACAAGGTCAGGAGTTCGAGACCAGCCTGGCCAACGTAGTGAAACTCTGTCTCTCCTAAAAATACAAAAAAATCAGCCGGGCATGGTGGCACGCACCTGTAATCCCAGTTACTTGGGAGGCTGAGGCAGGAGAAATGCTTGAACCCAGGAGGCAGAGGTTGCAGTGAGCAGAGATCATGCCACTGTAATCCAGCCTGGGCAACAAGAGCAAACTCCATCTCAAAAAAATAAATAAATATATATATATATATATATATATATATATATAGAGAGAGAGAGAGAGAGAGAGAGAGAGAGAGAGAGAGCGCCAAAGGTGAATTGGTTATCCTGGTGAATGTACACAAGCCCTTGGGGGTGGGTGACTGATGGCTCCACAGCACCATGAACTGTGGTCAGGAGGACCGGAGCCCTCTAAGGAAACTAATCATGTTTTAACTTTTTTTTTTTTTAGATGGAGTCTTGCTCTGTTGCCCAGGCTGGGGTGCAGTAGCACAATCTTGGCTCACTGTAACCTCTGCCTCCCTGGTTCAAGCGATTCTCTTCCCTCAGTCTCTCGTGTAGCTGGAATTATAGGCGTGTGTCACCAAACCCAGCTAATTTTTGTATTTTTAGTAGAGACAGGGTTTCACCATGTTGACCAGGATGGTCTCGATCTCTTGACCTTGTGATCCACCCACCTCGGCCTCCCAAAGTGCTAGGATTACAGACATGAGCCACTACGCCCTGTTGCCCAGGCTGGAGTGCAATGGCAAGATCTTGGCTCACTGCAACCTTCACCTCCCAGGTTCAAGCAATTCTCCTGCCTCAGTCTCCTGAGTAGCTGGATTACAAGCACACCTGGCTACTTTTTGCATCTTTGGTAGAAACATGGTTTCACCATGTTGGCCAGGCTGGTGTCGAACCCCTGACCCCAGGTGATCCACCCACCTTGGCCTCCCAAAGTGCTAGGATTACAGATGTGAGCCACCATGCCTGGTCTGATTAACTTTTTTTCTAATATTCAGTTTTGGTTTTAAAATAAGCACTCACCATTAAGGCATCTTTCTCTTTCCCACTTATAATTCTATGTGATTTTGAATGTCTCAGAGAATAATTTGGAGGCTTTATGGAAAAATTGTCAAATAAAAAACACATTTTTCATTTTAGTCAGAGAAAGTTGAGTCAATAAGGTATTTGAAGGGAAAGAGAAAGGTCATAAGTAAGGATGGAATTTATGAGGAAAGTGAAAGTCCTACCGGACATGGCCAAGCTCAGCTGCAGTTTTAACACAGCCATCAAGCATATCTGTCTCTCTGTCCAGAAGAGGCAAATAAGAGGGTCTGTGTCTAAGGCAAAAGGGAAGAGGTTATCAGGAAGAAGCCCTTGGGCACTCAAGTCAGACTGCCCAAGGTCATAGCCACTTACTGGCTGAACAACCCTGGGCAAGTTGCTTACCCATCTGTAAACTGGGGATAATGAGAGTTCGTTGTGAGAATCAAATGAGATCATATATTAACACATTGGCACAGTACATGACACATAGTAAATGCTCAATAAATATGAGCTAGCTACAGTAGAACTGTTAGATGCAAGGCGAATCTTAGCTCCAATAGACAGTTCGGGAGAGCACTTCTTTGTAATTAAGGACCGCAGTAAACTATAATAGCCATAGTCCAACAAGGAGCTAAAATGATGACAGGTAGTCAAAGACTGGTTGGGCCTGGTCTGTGGTTGGTTTATTATCATTATTGGTGTGCTTTCACTCAAATTCTCATGATCTAAGGCCACAGCCAGTTAGTGGTCAGAGAAACTGAGCTCTGGTTATGTAGATGTTTTGGCCAACAGAAAGCAATTTTTAAAAAAGAATATTTGACTTTTGAAGTTTACACTCTGCATCTCAGTTTTAAGAGTCCTTGTTCACATCTTTGACTACCTTGGTTTACACAGTCCTCATGGGCTAAGCTTCCTGCAAAGCTACAAACCACTGTACCTGCCTCAGTCAAGTCTGCCCTCTCAGCCCGCAGAACCCAGCTGGGACTTACTTCCAACCTCTTCCAGCCATGCTACATGCCCCTGTTCCAGTGTTAACTCCAGGCACCAAAACAGAAGACATTAGTGCCTTTCCTAGAGGCAAGTCACATTCCACAAGAGGGCTCCTTCGTCACCAACCCCAACAGGAAGAACACCTGGAGTTTGCAGAGAGTTTACTATCTGTTAACATTTTGAGAGAAGATATGAACCTACATTTTTAGGCACTCCCACCACCTACTAGACGCCAGGCATATTGTCAGATGCTTTCAAAGTCATTATGCCATTTAATCCTCAGACCCAATGAACCTCAGTCATTATCCCCATATTACACATTGCCAAGTTGGCAGATGGGTGATAAAATAGGCCCCACCTAGGAATTTGCAGGCCAAAAGAGTTCATCAACAAAAACACTCAATTGACTTGTGCCGTATCAGTTTGACCCTCCAGACCCATCCCACAGAAAATGCCAAAGATGGATTGAATGCTGCACTTGCAGACTAGGAGAATAGTTCATTTCCTCCTTATCTGGGTGTCCCTGATGGGAGGCAATAGTGAGTTGAGTTCTGATTCCACCCATTATTCAATCCTAAGCAACTGAAAAATGCCTCTAAGCCTCCACCATGTCCTCTGGAAACTGGGGATGATGACAATTCCGACTTCGGAGGCTGCTTTGTGAGGGTTAAATGATGAACTGGGAAATGCTTGGCACATCCAAGAGCTCCACTGGAGCCATTATGATTCCATGATCCTTACACTGGATGGCAGTGCTCCTTGGTGTGTTTGGACTAGTGCACCAGAAAGGCTGCCATTACCAAGTCAGACCATCAAGACTTAAAGATGGAAGGTATTCAAATTAGGCGTCTGGCCCATATTGTAGTTACATCTTCTAGGCTTTTGCCCCTACGCATACTCTGCTGCCACTGACACGCTGCATACTCATTCTCCCATTATTTTGCTAAGGAAGCCCAGCCACTGCTCACCCAGGAGGGCACCCCTACCCACTCATCCTCACTATTTCAGCACATAAAGAAGCAGGTTGAGCTAGCAGTTAAAGAACTCAGGACTGAAATCCAACTGGAATCCACAAGAAGGAGCACAATGAGCCTGCAGATGTCAGGGCACATTCCATTCTGGCCATGTTTCAGGAAAGAGCAAAAAATATTCACTCCAGAATATCATACCTGCTCCTCAGATGAGTTCATGTGTTCTTGGGACATGTAAACTCATAGAATAAATGTGGCCCAATTTTCAGATCTGGGAGGAAAAGTAAATCCATAATTAAAATGCTAAGCTAAAATTTTATTTTTATATTAAAACAAATAAGGTACAGAATAGAATGCAGAATTTGCATTAAAAAATACAAAAAAAAATCACATTTTAGAGGGCCAATTTGGGCTAGGCCCCTTGACCACTAGGTTTTTTCATGAGCTCTTTCGTATGCCCTTTAAGAAAAACCTGATGGAAAAAGTCAGCTTGTTTTTCTAATCGTATTCTTTAATGAAAATAAACCCTTTTTTGCAGACAAAGTCATATCTAGGACCTTAAAATCACATAAACTCATGTCTCTGGACAATGTAAGAATTATGCCTCAGGGTTCCTCCTCATCTTAATCAAAGGGAAAGTTTTTTTAAAGGCATCTATTCTTAGATGTGTAATTGACAGGCTTACATATTTATGAAATTTTTTTTATAAACTTGATAATTTTCAATTCTGTATTACAGGATCTTACCAACAGTATCATTACAGCTGTGTTCCTCTCAGTCGTTGCCTTCTGGGCCATGCAAGAAAAGAAAAGAAGACATTTATTCTATGTTGGAGGGGTAGGTAGAAGCCTTCGTGACTCAATTTAAGATCAGTATTCCAAGACTGAAAAGGGAAATTAGCAGACTCCACTAGATCATTAACCAAGCAGAATCCCCAATGCCACCCACTCTCCTTCTTGCACTGACTTCTTCAGATGATATGAAGTTGCACCAACTCTGAGCTCATGAAAATCTTAATTCTAATATGCATTCTCCGAATAGGTACAAAAGCAAGAGTCTGCTAAACCCCTTTTGAGAATTGTACACACTATTTTTGAAATGTTAAGCAAGATCTTTTCATCTATAAATAGGACTTTGATCTTCTGGACTAGAGAATTGTATTTTAAAGACAGATAAAAAGAGAGATTGTGGGGGGGAAGTGCCCTGTGAAAGTGAGTAATCCAGCCTATTCAGGAAGGAAGGCAGGAAGAAGCCTGCCACATGTCGAAGTGCCCAGTATATGCCCTGCACCAGGCTAGGCACATTCTGACTTCATCTTTACAACTCTCATTTTTACAGATACAGAAACTGAGGTTAAATAACTTGCTGTGGGTCACAAGACTGGGACAAACTGGGACTCAAACCCTCATCATATGGAAGAACACAAGAAATGGCAGATCAAATGCTTGGAAGATTCAGGGAGTGGGGTGGGGAGGTAGGGCTTTGGTTCAAGAAGTTAAACAATGAGAATAGAAATTAACGCAGAAAAAAAAAAGTTTATTTGACTTCATTCCATAATCAGTAAATATCTGTCAGTCCCATTGGATTGTGCTAGACCTGAGCTCAGTGCTGGGGATGGAGCCCCTTCCCCTTTGGGGAAGCTCACAGATTGGCTGGGGCAAAGCATACCTAGGAAAAGCTCATTAAGCAGCCAGTAATTAAGTGACCTTAAAGAGAAACATCCAAGGCTGTCAAGAGTCCTGGTGTGCACAGGGGAATATCCGTGCCATGGGCACCCCCAGGTCTCCATTTCTTACTGGATGGCAGCATCCCACTCCCATCCCTCACTGGTCTTCCTGCCTCCAGCCTGGTTCACTTTCCATTCACCTCATGGCCACTGCAAGTGGGTTTTCTGAGACTCACACCTGACCTCTTGATAAGAGTCCCAGATCCTGCACCTCTCCAGCCTCAACTCTGCCCAATTCTCAGCAGCTCCGGAGGTCCTGGCCACACCAGATTCCTTAGAGACCCTAGTCTAGTGCCTGGGTTATCCTCCTCCCCTTAGGAACTCCTTCCTGCCCTTTGCAAACATAGCCCAAAAGTCTTTCCACGGAGAGGCCTTCTCAGGACCCACCCCTACCTGCAAACTCTTAGGGCCAGTGCCCTTCCCTGGTCCTTTCCTGGTGCCTCAGGTATCAGGTGAGGCTACTACTGGCAACAAAATCCGCCCTTTTCCAAATTCCCTTTTTCTGGGAAAGGCAGAGTGGGCCTGCAGCCGCCAACTGGGGTAGTGAAGGGTCGGAGGGGACAGGAGGCCGCCCGCAGCGCCCACCCTGGATGGGGGTAGGTTCGAGACCTTGTTACCGAGCTGCAAAATAACCCAGCCTTTCCTTCCCGCATATGGTCTTGTATCTGACAGTCCCTGTGTCTCACAGCGGTAATCGTGTGTGGCATCGATGCATTTTTGGTCACCAAGACGATGAGGACAAACTTGAAAAAATTCCTGGGAGTCGAAGTCGAAAGCAAGGTTTCCCCTGCCGGGGATGCCTACCCCGAAACCGTCCCCGACGCCCCGCAAAGGCCTGCCTGACGCGCGCCCTCTCAGATGCACGTGTCTGTCGAATCGCTCCCTCCGAGCCCACCCCGAGCTCGCATACTGTCACCCATTCCGGCCTAAATGTGACCATAAAATCAGGGCTGCTGCTTTGATCGAGAATACCTGCGTCCTCTCGTTGCCTTGTGAAAGTCGCGTTGTATTTTTCTGCCCGTGGGGCTGCGCCCGCGGACCTCAGGGCTGTGACCCGGTGCTTGCAGCCCCCTGACCTGGCAGCGGAGCTGCAGACCTCAGGCCGCCTGGCGACGCCGGGCTGAGACCGCAAAGGCAGCTCCGCGCCGAGGTGGAACGGCAGGTAGGTAACAGAGGTGGGGCCCATCAGGGGCCCGCACGTGGAGGGTAGGCGGATCCGGCAGCTACGCGCAGAGGCCGGCGCGCGTGGAGAGGGGGCGGGAGTTGGCATTCGGTGGTCCTGGCGGTTAGTTGAGCAGGCCCTCTGAGCCGCTCGGTGGACACCAGGCTCTCTGGTAGGCCTGGCCTACTCAGAAACAGCAGGAGAGAGAACAAACAGGCCGGCTGTGAGAAGCCAAGGACACCGAGTCAGCCATGGCACCTAAGGCAGCAAAAGGGGAAAAGCCGGCAAAGGGGGACAAGCCGGCAAAGGAAGACAAGCCAGCACAGGGGGACAAGCAGGCGGCAAAGAGGGACAAGCTGGAGCCAGAGCCAGCTCCACCTCCAGCCGAAGACAAACCCGGAGAGGATGAAAAGGACGATGAGGCAGCAGCACCGAAGAAACCCAAGTCAGTACAGCCCAAGCACAAAGTGGGCACGAGGAAGGGGTGTCGCCGCTACCGGTGGGAATTAAAAGACAGCAATAAAGAGTTCTGGCTCTTGGGGCACGCTGAGGTCAAGATTCTGAGTGTGGTAAGCTGGACTGGAATCCCTGGGTGGGGGGCCTTGACCAAGGGTGGGGGAAAGGAGGAGCAGGCTCCAGGGGTCCTCAGAAAGATGGTGAGAGGCCCTTGCTGCTGGCTCAGGTGTCTGTCTCACTGCAGGTCTGCCTAATAGTGGCAATGACGCTGTTCTCCTCGCTCACCGTGCACCCCATCTTGATGCTTATCATCACCATGGAGATATCCATTTTCAGCTTCTTCATCTTACTGTACAGCTTTGCCATTAACAGATACATACCCTTCATCCTGTGGCCCATTTCTGTAAGTAAGGGGCAATGGAGAGTGCCTGTGTCCAGAATGCTGATCATGTGTGTCAGGGGGGCGGGGGTGAGGGGAGTACCTGGAAAGTCACCACAGAGACACACCTCACCTCCCATATCTATGCCTGAGTCAGGGGCTCAGAGCACCAGTGGGGTCCAGGCAGAGGCAGCTTGGTGCAAGAGGGATAGCTAGGCAGAAAATGCTCCAAAAAAGCCTACCAGTGTGTTGGCGTGACAGTGTGGAACTCTCACCTACCCGGTGGTCAAAGAGAACCTGAGCCTTTGCTCTCTTTGGAGGGAAGGGAGGTGTAGCAACCAGTTGTTCCTCTGAACTCCTGTGCCAGCTCACACTTAACTGGATGATCACCCCAGAAGGACCCCAACCCCAAAATTTAAAGAAGAAAATTACTCTCCCATAAATCAATAACATAAGACAAAATAAGATTTTTTTTTAATCACTTCTAAAGCAGTGTCAGGTCTCCAATGAATATCCCTATAAAGGATGTTTGGATCAGAAGGATGTTGAGCCCAAAGCAGTCATCTAGTGGAATGAGACAGAACTGGGCAAGTTACTGGACCATTCCCAGCCTGTTTCCTCATCTGTAACATGGCGATAGTCGTAATTCCTTGCAGAATTGACATTTAATCCTGAGTATTACATGTAACTTGCTTGACACCATGCCTGAGGACTCATGGAGTTGAATCCCTGCCCATTACCTGTGTAATCACAGGGCACATCCACCTAACCCCCTGCCAGTCAATGAAAACCCCAATTCCTAAGTCCCTTTGTTCATTGCACATTCACAGCCTGGCTCTAGAGCCCTCTTGTTCACTGTTTCACTCACTTTAAACATGAGGAAACTGGCTTAGAATGGCCAAGTAACTTGTCCCCAGTTCACTCAGCAGGTAAGTAGCAGAAAAAAGATTCAAACTTAGCTTTATGAGTACATTTTGTCCTGCCACCTTGTTAAAAACTATTAGGGTCCAGGGATCCATAGGTCTTGATGAGGTAAATGAGGACCTCCAATACAGGGAGAAAGGACAAGAGGGCCAAATAAGGACTCTCAGAAAAGGGACAAGCAGAGGACAAGGTAAAAGGACAGGCAGAGGACAAGTTCCTCAACAAGGAGCCTGATAACACATTTTTAGTTCCAGCAAGATGTAAAACCAATGAACCCTGAAAATCTTCCTGCTGTGCTTACCTAAAAATATCAGGGGAAATGTAACCAGTATTTAACTGAATGAATGAGCTGGCAAAAAAGAAATGGAAAAACGCAGGCACCAGAAATGGAAAATGGGGCAGTGATCACATAAGCTGCAAAGTATGAGTGGGAATGGTCCACAAGGCATTGTCTCAGGAAACTAGTCCATGAATTTTCATGCACTTTCAAGTCAAGAAATAAGGCCTCGATGCTAAGCAAAGTGGGAATTTAGAACTGAAAACCCTGTATAAAACCAGCTCCCTGGAAAGACTACCTGCTTAGGGAAAAGATGGACAAAGACACATACCCTTCTTATTACCAACACAGAGAAATAAGGAAACATGTTCATCTCTGCCTGAGATTTGAGTGGGGGGAGAAGTCTTCCTTGAGAAACAGAAACCTTGAGCCTGCCCTTTGTACAGACTGGAGTTTGAATTATTGTTACCTGCAGCCTAGAAACCTTGATGCAGCCCAGAAACCTTCATCTCTAGGAATTACCAAAAAAATTGATCCCAGTCTGTTGATACTCTGCTGATATCCTTGGACTCCTGATAGAACCAAATGCAAAATCACAATCAAGGCATGAAAAGATTCTCACAGTGGGGAGGGGAAATCTTGTCAAAAATGAACTAACAATTAGAAATTACAAAACACCTGATTTAAAAAAAATTACTAGGAATCAAGAATCAACAAAAACACAACAAATGGATTAGAATCCTGAGAATATGTGATAATAGAAGATCTGTCTGAAAATAATAATATATTTTAAATGATCACAGACATAAGACTCCTGAGAAAAGAATAAGATACTATAAGAGCAGAATAGACAGATTTTTTAAAAGTACAGTGTCTAGAATAGAAAATATAGTTATTGAAATAAAAATGTCAATAGATGAATTCACAAACAGATCAGAGAGCTGAAAAGGGATCTGTTAACTGAAAGGTATGGGGAAATTACCCAGAACACAGCACAAAGAGAAAGAACATGAGAAAATGATTGAGGTAAAACATGGAGTGAGAACATCCATCAACAGTTGTTGGGCTGGGCATGGTGGCTCATACCTGTAATCCCAGCACTTTGGGAGGCTGAGGCAGGTATGGGTTTGAGACTCCTATGGGCAACAACAAAAAAAAGCTGGAGGGTGGGGGTTGGCATGGTGGTTCATGCCTGTAATCCCACTTTGGGAGGCTTAGGTGGGTGGATTTCTTGAGGCCAGGAGTTAAAGATAAAGAAAAAAAATTGTTAATGAAAATTTTTAAAAGTTGTCAAGAGAATAGATAAGAGAAAATATTCGAGAGAATGGAGTCCAAGCATAATGGCTTACATTTGTAGTCCCAGCACTTTGGGTGTCCAATGTGGAAGGATTGCCTGAGTCCAGGAATTCAAGACCAGCCTGGGCACCATCATGTGACCTTCCCCTTGTCTCCAAAAAAAAAAAATTAGCCAGGAATGGTGGCACGTGCCTGAGGTCCCGTCTACTCAGGAGGCAGAGTTAGGAAGATCACTTGAGCCCAGAAGGCTGAGGCTGCAGTGAGGTGTAATCCCATCACTGCATTCCAGCCTGGGAGACAGAGAGAGACCCTGTCTAAATAAATAAATAGAGAAAATATTCAGAGTGATAAAGATGGAGAACCTTCCATATTTAATGAGAGTAGTGTCACTGAAAATGGCATAATAAGGAACTCCAAACTTTTGTCTCTTTTCTGCAGCAATGAGTAATCTAGCAAAAACTGTCAGAACTAACTTCTTCAGAACCCAAATCTCATTAAAAACTTAGAAGAACCAGGGCCGGGCACGGTGGCTCACACCTGTAATCCCAGCACTTTGGGAGGCCGAGGCGGGTGGATCACGAGGTCAAGAGATCGAGACCATCCTGGTCAACATGGTGAAACCCCATCTCTACTAAAGATACAAAAAATTAGCTGGGCATGGTGACGCGTGCCTGTAATCCCAGCTACTCAGGAGGCTGAGGCAGGAGAATTGCCTGAACCCAAGAGGCGGAGGTTGCGGTGAGCCGAGATCGTGCCATTACACTCCAGCCTGGGTAACAAGAGCGAAACTCCGTCTCAAAAAAAAAACTTAGAAGAACCAGAGGAGTGCGTAATGAAGGAAGAGGCTGCTGAATATTGGTAAGAGAGGATTGCATACTTTAACTGACCTGCCTGCCATCTCTTACCCCCACAACTTGGCAATGGCTATAAAAACAGCAGCCCAAATTCCTGGTGAAGCTTGCTAGTGACCAACATAAAAAGCTATTTTCTCGTGTACATGTGTGTGTGTGTGTGTGTGTGTGTATGTTGTGAGACAGGGTCTTACTCTGTCATCCAGGCTGGAGTGCAGTGGTGCAATCACTGTCTCATTACATTACAGACTTTATTCTCAAAGAATTGTGGTGTGTGTCTGTTATGAGTGGTCTGATGACTACCTAAGAGACTGGTCCAGGGACTTGCCTTTGTTTCACCTGCCTCAGAACCTTCTCAGGGATGAAGCAGACTACCAGGTAGCATTTGTCAAAAGCATTTAAAGGCAAATATACTAGCCGCAACCACTTGGGACAAGAGAAAGCAGATGAGTCAAGCTGTAGACAAACCAGAAAATCTGGGAGGAAAGAGGCTGAGAAAGGAGATATATTAGCAAATCTAGAAGATTACACACATTCCCAGGGCTGAACAAATACTCAGAAAAGACCTAAGAAGACCCTAAGCTTCCACCTTTGGTTGCCCATTAGGCTCTGCACAAGCAGGAGGTGAAAACTACGACAGAGTTGTAAACAGTTTGGTCAAATGTTGGTAAAGTGCCCCAACACAGAGCCAATCTGCAAAGACCAGTGATTTTTTTTGTTCATTTGTTTCTAAGCATTTAAGGAAATCCCTGTTAAATCACTAGCTGACCATTAAGTTAATGAAATGGACTCCAGTAACTACGCAAGATAAAACAGTACAGTCTTTCAAAAAAAGAGTTTAGAATCTGGGTGCAGTGGCACACACCTGTAGTTTCAGAGTAGCTGAAACAGAGTAGTTTCATCAAAGGAAAATATAAATAGACAAACATTCCACATTCACAAATATGAAAACTTATCATAGTGATGGCAATTCAGTTCTAAATTAATCTGTAAATTAAAAAAAATTTCGACCTACCATGGGTTTTTCATGGAACTTTAAAGGGTGATTCTAAAATTCTGATGGAAGAAGAAAAATATTAACGAGGATGGACTCACCCAATAAGATATCAGATTTACCTTAAAGCTTTGGTAGTGGTTCAGGGACTGACAAGAAGACTAATGAGATTGTTAGATTGAATGTTTGTGTCTCCCACTCTGCAAAATCACATGCTGAAGCCCTAAACCCCCGTGTAGCTGTACTTAGAGATGAGGCCTCTAAGGAAGTAATTAAGGTTAAATGAGGTCAGAATGCTGTGGCCCTGATCCAGTAAGTGTCTTATTTTTTGTTTGTTTTGAGACAGAGTTTCATTCGTGTAACCCAGGCTAGAGTGCAGTGGCACAATCTCAGCTCACTGCAACCTCCGCCTCCCAGCTCAAGCGATTCTCCTTCCTCAGCCTCCCGAGTAGCTGGGATTACAGGCATGCACCACCATGCCAGCTAATTTTGTATTTTGGTTTTGTTTTTGTTCTTTTGAGGTGGAGTTTCACTTGTTGCCCAGGCTGGAGTGCAATGGCATGATCTTGGCTCACCACAACCTCTGCCACCCAGGTTCAAGAGATTCTTCTGCCTCAGCCTCCCAAGTAGCTGGGACTACAGGCAAGTGCCACCATTCCCAGCTAATTTTTTGTACTTTTAGAAGAGACAGGGTTTCACCATGTTGATCAGGATGATCTCAATCTCTTGACCTCGTAATCTACCTACCTTAGCCTCCCAAAGTGCTGGGATTACAGGCGCGAGCCACCACACCTGGCCTAACACTGTATTTTTACTAGAGACAGCATTTCGCCATGTTAGAGAGGCTGGTCTTGAACTCCTGAGCTCAGGTGATCCACCTGCCTTGGCCTGCCAAAGTGCTGTGATTACAGGTGTGAGCCTGGCCAATAAAGTGTATTTCTAAGAAGAGACCAGAGAATTCTCTCACTTGCTTTCTGTCTACACACACACACACACATACACACACACGTATCAAAGAAAGGCCATGTGAAAACGTAGTGAGAAGACAGCCATCTGCAAGCCAGGAAGAGAGCTCTTACCAGAAACGAAATTTTCTGGCACCTTGCTCATGGACTTCTAGCCTCCAGAACTGCCAGAAAGTTAATGTCTGTTGTTTAAGCCACTCGGTCTAGGGTATTTCATCATGGCATCCTGAGCAGACTAATACAGGAATAGAAAAGAGAACTCAGAAATAGACCTATAAACATATGGCAACTTGGTATATGACAGAGGCAGCATTATAAAACAGTTGAATAGAATATTCAATAAATGTCCCTGGGATTTGTGGAGAGAGAGGAAGGGAGAGGGAGGGAGGGAGAGAGAGGGAGAGAGGAGAGAGAGAGACAGAGACAGAGACAGAGACAGAGAGACACTATGTATCCCATTAAAATAAAAACTTTTCAGCCAGGGGTGGTGGCTCACACCTGTAATCCCAGCACTTTGGGAGGCAGGCAAATCATGAGGTCAGGAGATCAAGACCATCCTGGTTAACGTGGTGAAACCCCATCTCTACTAAAAATACAAAAATTAGCTAAGTATGGTGGCGCGCTCCTGTAATCCCAGCTACTCGGGAGGCTGAGGCAGGAGAATCACTTGAACCCAGAGATGGAGGTTGCAGTGAGCCCAGATCATGCCACTACACTCCAGCCTGGCAACAAAGCAAGACTCCATCTCAAAACAAATAATTATATGTATGTAATTATATATATATACACACATATATATATACACACACTATATATACACACACACATATATATATACACACACACTATATATGTATACACACACACACACTATATATATATATATAGTGTGTGTGTGTGTGTGTTAAAACTTTTCAACAGAAGACATCATAGGCTGGGTACAGGGCTCACACCTATAATCTTGGCACTTTGGGAGACCGAGGTGGGAGGATCACTTGAGTCCAGGACACCAGCCTGGGCAGCACAGGGAAACCCTGCCTCTACAAAAACAATTTTTCTTTTTTTTTTTTTTGAGACGGAGTTTCGCTCTTGTAACCCAGGCTGGAGTGCAATGGCCCGATCTCGGCTCACCGCAACTTCCACCTCCTGGGTTCAGGCAATTCTCCTGCCTCAGCCTCCCAAGTAGCTGGGATTACAGGCATTAGCCACCATGCCCAGCTGATTTTTTGCATTTTTAGTAGAGACGGGGTTTCACCATGTTGACCAGGATGGTCTCAATCTGTTGACCTCGTGATCCACCCGCCTTGGCCTCCCAAAGTGCTGGGATTACAGGTGTGAGCCACCACGTCCGGCCCAAAAACAATTTTTTAATTGCACAATGGCAAGGGCCTGTAGTCCCAGCTGAGGCTAAGGTGGGGAGGATTGCTTGAGCCAAGGAGTTCAAGATTGCAGTGAGTGGTAGTAACACCCTGTCTCTCATTTCATTCATTTATATAGTAGACTACATCAGTTAAAACTAATAAACTTATATTTCTCAATGTGGCTAAATCTAAAAAGTTTTTTTAAGTTTAAAAAGCAAGGATTGGAAGGTAGGATACTTTTTATTTAAATATAAAAAGTGTATTTTGAAATACACAAAATAGGCCAGGTGCGGTGGCTCACACCTGTAATCCCAGCACTTTGGGAGGCCAAGGCCGGCGGATCACGAGGTTAGGAGATCGAGACCATCCTGGCCAACATGGTAAAACCCTGTGTCCACTAAAAATACAAAAAAATTAGCCAGGCGTGGTGGTGCGTGCCTGTAGTCTCGGCTACTTGGGAGGCTGAGGCAGGTGAAGTGCTTGAACCCGGGAGATGGAGGTTGCAGTGAGCCAAGATTGTGCCACTGCACTCCAGCCTGGGCAACAGAGCAAGACTCTGTCTCAAAAAAAAAAAGAAAGAAATACACAAAATAGTATATATTGTTTATGAATATATAATATGTAGAAACGCACAAATTCAGGTGGGTCATTGTTTATGAATATATAATATGCAGAAACGCACAAATTCAGGTGGGTCATTGTTTATATAATATGTAGAAATGCACAAATTCAGGGGGTCATTGTTTATGAATATATAATATGTAGAAACACACAAATTAAGAAGGGTAAACTGCACATCAGCTTCCAATGTGTGACTGTCTTTGGGAGGACAAAAGTTGGAGGAGGGAGGCGAGATGGACAGTAAAAGGGAGGGAAGTGAAGGGGCTGCACCTCCATCCACGAAGCTGGACTTCTTGTTTCCAAAGAGTCCTACAGGGGACATTTGCAAGATATTAACATCTGTTAAATTTCAGTGACTCCTGGCCTGGTGGAGGTGGGAGTTGGGGGTAGGATGTTCTATTATTTTCTGGGCATTTGAAATGGATCAAAATTCAAAACATTAAAAAGGAAAAGGCCTGAAACAAAGTGGCCAGGGAAGGACAATAGCAGGAAATGGCATTATAGAAACCAAGGGGAAGGCCGGAAGCAGTGGCTCACGCCTGTAATCCCAGCACTTTGGGAAGCCGAGGCAGGTGGATCACGAGGTCAAGAGATCGAGACCATCCTGGTCAACATGGTGAAGCCCCGTCTCTACTAAAAATACAAAAAAAATTAGCTGGGCACGGTGGTGTGTGCCTGTAATCCCAGCTACTCAGGAGGCTGAGGCAGGAGAATTGCCTGAACCCAGGAGGCGGAGGTTGCGGTGAGCCGAGATGGCGCCATTGCACTCCAGCCTGGGTAACAAGAGCGAAACTGTCTCAAAAAAAAAAAAAAAAAGAGGAAACAAGGGGAATGGCAGGTGTCTTCCTGCACTGCAGGATCAGCTGCTTCTCACCCCATCCTCTAGCCCCAGGAGTGACGCAGGAGGAAGCCAGCCTCCTTTTGGCCAGCTCTGAGGAGTTTGGCAGTGTCTTGTCAGTAGTGTGAGAGAAACAAGTATATGGGGAGGGTGAGATTGAAGTCACAGGGGATGGGCAGGAGGGTGGATGAAGGAAGAGGAAGCAAGGAGGGGAAGGGGTCTAGAAGTCAGGCCAAGGGCAGGGGGTTGCAGAGGAAGCTGCCAGGCTCCCAATGACATGCTATATAGTCCATCAGAGCCAATGCAGCCCATCCAGACTCCAGAGAGGGGAGCTGGCCCTGGAAGCTGAAAGGCGGTGGTGGGGTCCTTAAGAGGGACATCATGACATTTCATAGTTGTATATTTATTTAAATGAGTATTGGCCAGGCACTTTGGCTCATGCCTGTAATCCCAGCACTTTGGGAGGCCAAGGCAGGTGGATCGCTTGAGTCCAAGAGTTTGAGACCAGCCTGGGTAACATGGTGAAACCCCATCTCTACTAAACACACACACACACACACACACACACACACACACACTCAGCTGGGCATAAAGGCACACACTTGTAGTTGCAGCTACTCAGGAAACTGAGGTGGGAGAATCACCTGAGCCTGGGGAGGTCAAGGCTGCAGTGAGCAGAAATTATACCACTTCACTCCAACTTGGGTAATCGGAGTAAGACACTCTCAAAAAATAAAAAATAAAAAGAATAGGAGTATTGGTGGGAGGAGACATAAGCAGAAACCAAATGCGTGATTTCACAGAGAGATGGTAGAAGAGGGTGCTGGTGACTTCACAGGCTTCAGCACGAGGGCATTTAAGCATCCTGGACATTTTAGGTTTAAATTTTAAAAGCCCAGCAGGAGGGTCACAGATCTGTTCACCTCACCCAGTGTGCATTGATCTTTATGCATATATTTTTAAATCAGGTGGAAGTTTGCAAATCATTCCTTTGGAGGAAGCTAGCCAGGGTGCAGTGTTTGTTGATGGGGGCCCTGGCTTTGTCTGAGGCTGACTCACCTCTCCATCCTCAGGACCTCTTCAATGACCTGTTCTCCTTTGCGTTTCTTGTGGGAGCCATGGTCTTTGCTGTGAGAAGTCGGCAGTCCATGCATATCCACTACTTACTTGGTGTGGTAAGTCTTTCCATGCTGGGCCATGCATTTGCTCTGAATTCACCTCTTTTGGAGGATAGGTGTTGTCCCCTGTTTAAGGAAAGGGCTTCTTTATTTTTCACAAAAATCTTGGGATCAAGGCAAAGTTTAAAAGTTAAGTAGGCCAGGCACAGTGATCATGCCTTTAATCCCAGCACTTTGGGAGGGCGAGGCAGGCGGATCACTTGAGGTCAAGAGTTTGAGACCAGCCTGGCCAACATGGTGAAATACAAAAATACAAAATTTACAAAAATATGTAATTTACAAAATGTAGTAGAAAATATATTTTCTACTAAAATACAAAAATTAGCCAGGCATGATGGTGCATGCCTGTAATCCCAGCTACTTGGGAGGCTGAAGCAGGAGTATCACCTGAACCCAGGAGGTGGAGGTAGCAGTGAGCAGAGAATGCACCACTGCACTCCAGCCTCGACAACAGAGCAAGACTTAGTCTCAAAAAAAAAAAAAAAAAAAGTAAAATAGACAGATGTTTCCAATGGAAACACCATTTAAATAAAGATGATGTCCAGGGAGCCAGCCCAAGCTCCGACCCAGAGCAAACCCACCCTGACTGGGTTTAAAGAGAGAAAAGAAACAGAGGCGAGAAGGCAGGACAAGGGAATGGAGAAGACAGAGGTGAGGGAGTCGACAGGCTCCAAGCCTCTCGGGACTGCTCGTCATTCGAGGGGACAGAGGGGACATGTGAAACAGCACCCACTGATAAACGAGAGAGCAAGAGGGAAACTGGCCACCTTGGGAATGGAAAGCAGGAGTCACGAGGACTTTTTGTTTTCCAGATCTTTATGGGTTTGGCTGCATTTTTTGCTTTTATCGATGTGTGTCTTCAAAGAAACCACTTCAGAGGCAAGAGGGTCAGAAAGCATATGCTGGTTCCTCCTCCAGGCATGGAGAAAGAACCCCAGCAGGGCAAGGAACCAGAGCCCGCCAAGCCACTGGAAGCCGCCAAGCCACTGGAAGCTGCCAAGCCACCAGAGCCAGCAAAGGGAAAGAAATGACTTGGTGGAAGCTCCTGGTGTCTGAAACGGCAGCGGATTGTACAGCAATGTTTCCACTCTCTGCCTTGTCTTCTTTCTAGAATGGTTTTCTTTTCCATTTTAATTACCACCTTTGCTTGGAAAAGAATAGATTAATAGATTTTAAAAGCCTAAAGTTGATGTAAGCATTATTTTGTTCATTCAGCAAAAGTTACTGACTGTCAGGTGCAGAGGGCGAGGCCAGGCAGGGCCTGGGAGCCAGGGTTCCTGGAAGTGCTCCCAGGATACTGCGCACCAGGGGCCTGAAGTGTAAGTATTACCACTTAGCAACCCCGACCAGCCGGCGGAGGGGGGTAACGGCGGCGGCGGCAGGCAGAGGAAGACGAGAAACCAGAAAACAAAAGGATCATTTTGTTCACACTGATTTTATTAAATTTTACTTTTTAAAAAAAGCATCCAAGCAATTGTTATGAGAAAAATAATTTTGTTGGCCTTCCTTGCAGTTTAGTAATTTTTTTTTTTTTTTTAAACTGAGTTTCACTCTTGATGCCCAGGCTGGATTGCAAAGGCACAATCTCAGCTCACTGCAACCTCTGCCTCCCGAGTTCAAGCAATTCTCTGGCCTCAGCCTCTGGAGTAGTTGGGACTACAGACATGTGACACCACGCCTGGCTGATTTTTTATATAGTAGAGATAGGGTTTCACCATGTTGGCCAGGCTGGTCTCGAATTCCTGGTCTCAGGTGATCCACCCGCCTCAGCTTCCCACCCAGGGTGCTGGAATTACAGGTGTGAGCCACCGCACCTGGCCTGCAGTTTAGTACTGATCCTCACTGAGGTTCACTCCGGTGGAGGTGAGGAGGGCAGGGGGTGTCATCTCCTCAGGGCTCAGGGCCTCCAAGGGCCTGAGTCAGGCTGGCATATTGGGCTGAGCAGGGCAGGCACAGGAGGAGCCTAGGGGCTGTTTCCCTCTGGGCCCTGGAGTGTCTCCCTTCACTGACCACTGGAGCGGCCTGGAGTCCCCACACGCAGGCCTCGCAGGTCTTTCCACCAGGGAAGGCCCTACTCTCACTGGACAGTCCAGCAATCCTGGCAGGGGAGGGGCTGCCTCCATGAGAGGAAAGCCAGGCCCCAAACTGACCCATGAGGAGCCAGAAGGGGGTCTGTAGGGAGGAAGTGTGGAGCCCCAAGCCCAGACTGGGAGACAGGGTGGGAGGGTCCGCTGAGCCGTGGGGACATGATGGTGACTTAGGCCAAGGGGATCACTGAAGGCTGCCAAGGAGACCACGTGCTCAGCTGCTGCTGCAAAGGTGTGTGGGAGGAAGGAGGCCGCTGCAGGTCCTTCGGGTGGGGAGACAGGCAGCTGGCGGCCCCTAGGGGTGAAGACCTGGAACTCCAGGTGGCCCCAGGCTCCCCTACCTTCAAGTCCACTGCCCCCTCTGTAGCCTCACAGCACCCCCTGCAGGCCAGGCAGTGTGAGGCACACCTACCTGTAGCTTTGTAGAGAAAAACAAAAATGCACACTACCCTGCCACATGACCCAGAATTCTTCTCCTTTTTATTTAGCCAAGAGGAACAGTATACTAGAATGTTCGTGACAGCCAAAAACTAGAAAGAGCCACATGTTCAAAAGGAGGTAAATGTGCTACATTCAGAAAATAGAATGCACTACTCAGCAATAAAAAAAACTATGAATACAACAACAACATGGGTGGATTTCACATTATAGAAACATACCATATGATTCCATTTCAAAGCAGTTCAGGAATAGGCAAAAATACAGTAAAAGAAAGCAGTAGTTGCCTCAGGAGGTGGAGGTTGGAGATTGATTATATAAACCAAAAAGTGTCTGAGACAGGCCACAATTAATTTAGAAGTTTATTTTGGCTGGGCGCGGTGGCTCACACCTGTAATTCCAGCACTTTGGGAGGCCAAGGCCGGCAGATCACTTCAGCCCAGAAGTTTGAGACCAGCCTGCCCAACATGGTGAAACCCCGTCTCCACTAAAAATACAAAAACTCGCCAGGTGTGGTGGCAAGCGCCTGTAGTCCCAGCTACTTTGGAAGCTGAGGCAGGAGAATCGCTTGAACCTGGAAGGAGGAGGTTGTGGTGAGGCAGAGGTTGCAATCAAGCCACTGCACTCCAGCCTAGGTGACAGAGGGAGACCTTATCTCAAAACAAAACAAAACAAAGGTGCCATGGTTAAAGACAATGCACCAAAAACAGGTCTGTGCCTTTCTGCAAAAATGATTTTGAGGGCTTCAATATTTATTTATTGGGTGGGGGTGGAGTCTCGCTCTCTTGCCCAGGCTGGAGTGCAGTGGCACAATATTGCTCACTGCAACCTCTGCCTCCCGGGTTCAAGCGATTCTCCTGCCTCAGCCTCCCAAGTAGCTGGGACTACAGGTGCCCACCATCATACCCAACTCTTTTTTTTTTTTTTTTTTTCTGTATTTTAGTAGGGATGGGGTTTCACCACGTTGCCTGGGCTGGTCTCGAACTCCTGAGCTCGGGCAATCCGCCCACCTCGGCTTCCCAAAGTGCTAGGATTACAGGTGTGAGCCACCATGCCTGGCTGAGGGCTTCAATATTTAAATGGAAAAAGTGGGCTGAAAGGGAAAGAGAAAGGGTATGGTCACATTACAGAATCCACAAGTTGCAAGCAAAAAGGAGCAGGTAGGGAAGAGTGAATGATGTCTTCTGGCACTCAGTAAATTGGCACTTGATAAGGTGAACACAGAGCAGCTACCTGTGGGAATATTTCGCCATCTGTAGCTCTCTGCTTAGGAACAAAAGAAAAGGCAGCTTCTTGCATGACTCAACTCTCACCTTAATTTTTTCCTTTTGGCACAGTGAATCAGGGTCCCAAGTTTTTTTATTTTCACATTTCCAAAGAAACATAAGGGAGCTTGTGTGGGTGCCAGGAATATCGTATCTTCACTGGAGGAGCTGGTCACACAGGCATACACACTTGAAAACATTCAGTGGTATATTCAGATCTGTGCATTTCATTGTATGTAAATTTTACCTAACAATGTAAGCTACATATGACAATGCTCAGAATCCCGTGAGAACCTTCCTAAACTAGTTTAGTCACGCCTCTCAAATTCCGGGGTGACACCTGAGAGCAGGGAGGGTCTCTGCGAATCCCACGGTATAACGAGCATGAAGTGCGGCCTGGGCTGGGCTGAGCGAGGCTTCAGGGGTCATGCTAAGAAAAGGACCCCGGGACAGAGACATGGGCTGTAGGAAGATGCCCCTTCAGCACAAAACTACATCAGGTAAGTACCTGCTTGGAGCGAGGAATGGCCTGGGTGTGGGCAACTCACTTACACATCTGGTTGAAATGCAGATTCAGCAAAAAGCCTAATTAATTAATTAATACACACAGAATAAAGATGGATACTGTGTCCTTCAAACAAAATAAACTCAAAAAGGGCAACCAACAAACAAGAGTCTTGGGGTAGCGGGGTAGGAAACTACAACAAATATTTTAATTTTTTTCTTTTTTGAGATGGAGTCTCATTCTATCACCCAGGCCGGAGTGCAGTGGTGCAATCTCAGCTCACTGCAACCTCCACCTCCCAGGTTCAAGTGATTCTCCCACCTCAGCCTCCGAAGTAGCTGGGATTACAGGCACCCGCGACCATGCCCAGCTAATTTTTATGTATTTTTAATAGAGATGGGGTTTCACCGTGTTGTCCAGGCTGCTTTCCAACTCCTGACCCCAGGCGATCCACTTGCCTCAACCTCCCAGAGTGCTGGGATTACAGGCATGAGTCACCATGTCTGGCCAAGATTTAAAAATTTAACAGAGGGGTTGAATAATAGAATAATTTAAGATGCCAATTCATGATCTGAAAATTTGAGGAAATCTAGAAAATTAAGCAAAAAGGCAGGGAGACTTTTCTTTTTTGGAAAAAATTAAGAAAGACATGGAGGATAAATCTAGGAGGATTTATCTAACAACCATCTCAAAGGAATCACAGGAGATGAGAAAATGGAGAGAATTTTTTAAAATTTCAGTTAAATTAAAACTGAAGTCTTATAGAAAGGACCCACCAAGGCCAGGTGCAATGGTTCACACCTGTAATCCCAGCACTTTGGGAGGCCAAGGCAGGTGGATTGCTTTAGCTCAGGAGTTTGAGATCAGCCTGGCCAACATGGCAAAACCCTGTCTCTACCAAAAACAAAAAAATTAGCCATGCATACTGATGCATGCCTGCAGTCCCAGCTATTCCAGAGGTTGAAGTGGGAAAATCAATCACTTGAGCCTGAGAGGTCAAGGCTGCAGTTAATCAGGACTGTACCACTGCACTCCAGCCTGGATGACAAAGCAAGACCCTGAAGAAAAAGGCGGGGGGGGGGGGGGGGGGGGGCGGGGAAGAAGGGAAGGAGGGAGGGAGAGGGGGAAGGAGAGAGGGAAGAAAGGAGGGAGGGAGGAAAGGAAGGAAGGAAGGGAGAAAGAGAGAAAGAAAAAGAAAGAAAGGAAAAAGAAAGAAAAAGAGAAAGGAAGGAAGGAAAGGGAGGGCCCACCAAGTGTTGACAGGTTTACTGGGAAAGCGTCTTCACCTACCTACACATTGCTTGGTGAAATATCAGAATCCTAAAAATTAAGAGAAAATCCTAAAAGCTGAGAGACAGAACACAAAGATGACACTGACAAGAGAAAAATCAAACGGGTTCCAAATTCACCCAGGGTACTGGAAAACAATGGAGCCAGGAGCATCACAGTTCTGAGGGAACTAGCAAATAAAAGACAACATTTTTAAAAAATAGATAATGACTCCAAGATTACCACTGACAAATACTGCTGTAAAAAAATCAAAAATGTCATGCAACAAATTTTTTTTAAATTCCTAGGAACGCCAAACCCCACAGGAAGCCAGAGGGCAAGAGAGTCCATAGAAGCAGGGCACAGCCGTCAGCCTACTGGAGAAGGGCAGAGTGGAATGTGGGGGTGGGATGGGAGAGATGGAGACACCCCGCAGTCATCTAGCCACCTGCGCTGAAAGTTATCCTGAGACGCTCTTAGTTCTAAAGTGAACTACCTGCAGCTCAATGAGACGAGACTACTTAATAATCATGCAGAATTTGATGAATGTGTGTTTGGCTCATTAACGTTTGTGATCACAGCTCTGGCGGGCACCTCCTCTTTCAGGCTTCATATTTCTCAGCTGAATCTTTTCCATCTTTATAACATCTTTATTCATTTTAATATGTGACTCTATCTTTTTGGTGATTTTAGTTAAAAGTAGTAAAGGAAAAAAAATTCAAAGAGGAATGATTTTTATTGTTGTTAAATCTTTTATTTGACTATTTAAAAAAGCAAAGAGGGCCCAGGTGCTGTGGCTCATGCCTGTAATCCCAGCACTTTAGTAGGCCAAGGCAGGTGGATCATCTGAGGTCAGGAGTTCAAGACCAGCCTGGCCAACATGACAAAACCTCGTCTCTACTAAAAATACAAAAATTGAGGCTGAGCGCTGTGGCTCATGCCTGTAATTCCAGCACTTTGGGAGGCCAAGGCAGGCAGATCATGAGGTCAGAAGTTCAAGACCAGCCTGACTAACATGGTGAAAGCCTTCTCTACTAAAAATACAAAAAAATTAACCGGGGGTGGTGGCACGTGCCTATAATTCCAGCTACTCGGGAGGATGAGGCAGGAGAGTCACTTGAACCCAGGAGGCGGAGGTTGCAGTGAGCTGAGATCACACCATTGCACTCCAGCCTGGATGACAGACCAAGACTCCATCTTGAAAAATAAATAAATAAATACAAAAATTAGGTAGGCATAGTGGCACACACCTGTAGTCTCAGCTACTCCGGAGGCTGAGGCAGAATCGCTGGAACCCAGGAAGCAGAGGTTGCAGTGAGCTGAGATTGCACCACTGCACTCCAGCCTGAGTGACAGAATGAGATTCCATCTCAAAAAAAAGCAAAGAGTGCAGGGCATGGGTGGCTCAGTCCTGTAATCCCAGCAATTTGAGATGCCAAGGTGGGTCAATCACTTGAGGTCAGGAGTTTGAGACCAGCCTGGCCAACATGGGGAAACCCCGTCTCTACTAAAAATACAAAAAAATTAGCCAGGCCTGGTGGTGGGCGCCTGTAATCCCAGCTACTTGGGTGGCTGAGACAGGAGAATCATTTGAACTGGGGAGGTGGAGGTTGCAGTGGGCTGAGATCATGCCACTGTACTCCAGCCGGGCAACAGAGTGAGACTCCATCTCAAAAAAAAAAAAAGAAAGAAAGAAAAACCCAGCAGGAACTTGAAAGTCCAAGGCAGAGGAAGCTTTCTCTCTGACCGGAAGAACTGTGATCCCAAGAGTGTGGGGAGAAATTCCCCTTGGCTTTTTTCTTAATCCTCTTACTGCTCTCCCCTGAAGGCATAAGCAATGTCAGGAATTGTGAAACAGAGTGGAGAAAGTAAAGCCCAAGCTTACTAAACAGACGGCCCCTAGGAACTTGAAAGTGTCAGGGAGGCCATGGACAGGACAGATCTGAAAGAAGAGACCCCGTCAAGTTGTGCATGAACCCTGGGATCACCCGCAAACTGTGTGCATGGATTTGACCTGAGACAGCATACCGAGGTCCTACAGAACAAAATTACAGCGTATACTAGAACTAAGCTCCCAGACTGACCGCCCAGGCACACAAAGGAGAAATCCAGATAGCACTGCAGAGAAGGGATAGGCCATCTAGAAGAAGACGAAGAATACCGAGGACCCCAACAACACTAGAAGCCATCTAGACCCAACAGGTGTGCACTGAACACTCCACCCAACAGCAGAATATACATTCTTCTTAAGGCACACGGAACATTCTTTAGGACAGACCATATTTAGGACACAAAACAAGTCTGATACATTTTAAAATATCAACATGGGCTGAGCGTAGTGGCTCACACCTGTAATCCCATCACTTCAGGAGGCCAAGGTGGGCAGATCACCTGAGGCGGGAGTTGGAGACCAGCCTGGCCAACATGGCGAAACCCCGTCTCTACTAAAAATACAAAAATTAGCTAGGCATGGTGGTAGGTGCCTGTAATCCCATCTACTCAGTACAATCATAGCCCAGGCTGGTCTTGAACTTGTAGGCTCAGGAGGCTGACGCAGGAGAATCAATTGAACCTGGGAGGCAGAGGTGGCAGTGAGCCAAGATTGGACAATTGCAGTCCAGCCTGGGCAAAAAGAATGAAACTCCATAAAAAAAAAATCAACATTTTACAAAGTATCTTCTCTAGTTACCACAGAATAAAGCTAGAAATGAATAATGGAAGGAAAATAGCTGCAAAAATATACAACAGCAACCTATTAGAAATGGAAGGACAGGCTGGGCACAGTGGCTCACCCCTGTAATCTCAGTACTTTGGGAGGCTGAGGCAGGTGGATCACCTGAGGTCAGGAGTTCGAGATCAACCTGGCCGACACGGTGAAACCCCGTCTCTCCTAAAAATACAACAATTAGCCAGGCATGGTGGTGAGCACCTGTAATCCCAGCTCGGGAGGCTGAGGCAGGAGAATTGCTTGAACCTGGGAGGTGAAGGTTGCAGTGAGCTGAGATCGTGCCACTGAACTCCAGCCTGGCAACAAGAGTAAAACTCCGTCTAAAAAAAAGAAAAAATTAGCCAGACATGGTGGTGTGTGCCTGTGGTCCAGTGACTCTGAAGGCTGAGGTGGGAGGATCACCTAGGCCTGAGAGTTCAAGGCTGCGGTGAACCATGACTGTGCCACTGCACTCCAGCTTGAGCAACAGAGTGCAGCCCTGTTCCCTCCCCCTAAAAATAAAGCAATGTAAGGACAGAGCGATAAATCTAAAATTTCAGTTGGCAGCTTTAACATGCCTGTTTTAATAAGTTAATAGGTCAAGTAAAAACAAAAAGTATGCAGAGGGTTTAAATTACACAATTAGTGAAGTATGTCATAGCCGAATAGATAAACTGTATACCCAACTAAAGTATGTCATAGCTGAATAAACTTTGCACCCAACTAAGAGAGAATACTCATTCTTCTTTTTTTTTTTTTTAATTAGTGAGACAGGGTCTCACTCTCTCAGCCCAGGCTGGAGTGCAATGGTACAATCATAGCTCACTGCGCCTAGAACTCCTGAACTCAAGCAAATCCTCCTACTTCAACCTCCTGAGTAGCTAGGACCACAGGTGTGTATCACCATGCGCAGCTAATTTTTTTAATGTTTGGTAGAGCAGGGTCTCCATATGTTGCCCAGCTGGTCTTGAACTTGTAGGCTCAAGCAACCCTCCTGCCTCGGCATCTCAAAGTGCTGGGATTACAGGCATGTGCCACCATGCCCAGCTAATTTTTTGTATTTTTAGTAGAGACGCGGTTTCACCATGTTGACCAGGATGGTCTTGATCTCTTGACCTTATGATCCACCCGCCTCAGTCTCCCAAAGTGCTGGGATTACAGGCGTGAGCCACCGTGCCCGGCCTTAATACATCAATTTTTAAAGACCAACAATTCAACAGAAAAGCATACAAAGGATGTGAACAGTCACTTCTCAGAAAAGGAGATGCAAGTAGCTCTTCCACATGTGAGAAATGCTTGATCTACTCATAACTAGAGAAATGCAAATTCTCTAATGCAAACTGCTCAGAGAGAACTTGATTTCTAAGTAATATTCTCCAGTGAAAAGAACCGGAACATTTTGGAGGAATGGCTGATTCTAGAGCTGGGAAGCAGAGAATACGAAATGAACCTGGAACATCTTGCGGTGTCATAAAATAAGGAAATGGGGGGGTGGGAAGATGGGGCCTGTTAAGTTCACAGGAGCTCACTTACTTACCAAATGAAGTCCCTAAGGAAGGGGGCCTAAGGGCTAAGCTGAAACAACTTAGCTAACAAAATTAAGTATGATGGTTTTTTCATTGTAACACAAAGAATTAAATAAACAAGTGAAGAAGAAAAAAATCTTTCTTAAAGCCATCCTGCCTTCTTTCCAGGCATTTCCTGATGTCATCCTATATGACAAATCCTGGGCTGGGGCTGGACTATGACAGTTCCCCTCAGGCGCTCACAGCCTGCTGGCAGGATGGATGGCGACCACACGAGTGTGCAGTCACCTCACATACAGGCACCCACCCAATTCACCTCTTTCAGCTTCTCTAGTTCAGCGCCATATTTTGCTTTTTCTCAGTATCCTTTTTGTAAATTAAGATGTAAATTACATGAAATGAAATGTACCCATTGTAAGTGGACAGTTTGATGTGTTTTGACCAATGTAGGTCCCTGTGTAACTGCTACCCCAATCAAAATAAAGAACATTTCTTAGCACTCCAGGGAAGCTTTTTCCTGCCCCTACTCCCAGCTAGCACTGATCTAATTTATGTTACTGTAGCTTACTTTTGCTTGTTCTAGAATTTCATAAAAATGAAATCATGGAGTAGGTATATTTTGAG
Source organism: Callithrix jacchus (assembly GCF_049354715.1). NCBI lineage: Eukaryota > Metazoa > Chordata > Mammalia > Primates > Cebidae > Callithrix > Callithrix jacchus. The sequence goes on from NC_133521.1 coordinate 24,110,429, forward strand.
CCTGGCTTCCTTCCTTCGACATACTGTCTGAAGAATGCATTACTTTATCAATGCCGAGTAGTATTCCATTGTATGGCTGTACCACAGTTTCTTTATCCCTTCACCTGTTGATGGCCACTTGGTTTCCAGTTCAGGCTATAAAAATTATGAGGGGGTCAGGCAAGATGACTCACACCTGTAATTCCAGGACTCTGGGAGGCTGAGGGATCCTTTAAGTTCAACAGTTCAAGACCAGCCAGAGCAATATATTGAGACCCCATCTCTAAATTAAAAATTTAAAAAAAGAAATAAGAGGCTGGACACAATGCCTCATGTCCGTAATCCCAACACTTTGGGAGGCCAACACAGGTAGATCACACGAGCCCAGGAGTTCAAGACCAGCCTGGGAAACTTGATGAAACCCCGCCTCTACTAAACTTACAGAAAAACAAAAAACAAAATTAGCCAGATGTGGTGATGCACACTTGTAATCCCAACTACTTGGGAGGCTAAGGCACAAGAATTGCTGGAACCCAGGAAGCAGAGGTTGCACTGAGCTGAGATCTTGCCACTGCACTCCAGCCTCAGCAACAGGGCAAGACTCTGTCCAAAAAGCAAAACAAAACAAAAACAGAAAGAAGAAATATGAGGGGACTTCCAAAAGTTCATGGAAATTGAATTAAAATGTAAAATTTTTTTAAATAAACTTTATTTCTCAACACAAGAAAGCAATTGAATCACTTTTTTTTTTTCATGGAGACATGATCTCCCTGAGGTTTTGTTTGTTTGCTTGTTTGTTGAGACAAGGTCTCTCTCACTCTGTTGCCCAGGCTGGAGTGCAATGGGAAGATTACAGATCACTGTAACCTGGAACTCTTGAGCTCAAGCGATCCTCCCATTTCTGCCTCCCAAAGTGCTCTGATTTTAGGTGTGAACCACCACACCTGGCCCTGAAGATGCTTTTTAAAATGATGATACCAGCCATTTAGTTCAACCCTAAAGAACAGAGGGGATTTAACCAAGTCCATCACTTGGTCTTTTTTTCCAATATTAACTGGAGAAAAATAAGTGTATTTTACAGATATTTTTAAGATTAGGAAACAAAAAGAAGCCAGAAAGAGCTGAACCAGGACTGCACCAGGCACAAGTGCCCCAGCTCCCCACATCCTCACCAGCAGCTGGTAGTGCACCCTTTCCACGCCATTTCAGTAGACGTGCACTAGTATCTTATTGTGGGTTTAATTTGCATTCCTAGATGTATAACAATGCTGAGTACCTTTTTACGTGCCTATTGGACATTCATATATCTCTTTTGTGGAATTGTCTGTTCAAATCTTTGGCCCATTTTTTTAAATTGGGTTGTTTTCTTCTTATAATTGAGTTGCAGCTCAGAGCCATGGTAGTGTGTGTGTGTGTGTGTGTGTGTGTGTATGTGTGTGTCTGTGTGTTTCTTTGTGAGAGGAGATGGAGGAGTTATGGGATCTTTGGGGTGTCGATTTTCTGGATAGAAACCTGTGGCCAGTGGCACCTTTGCCTGAGTTCTTGTCTTGCATCCAGGAAGAATGAGGCACACAGACAAGTGGAGGGTGAACAAAACAGGAGCTTTGCTGAGTGTTAGAAAGCTCAGAGGAGACCCATAGTGGGTAGCTTCTCTCTGCAGGCAGGTCATCCCATTGAGTGTTCAGCTCTCAGCAGAGAGGAGGCTGTGGAGAGGGTGGCTCCTCTCTGCAGCTGGTCCTCCAGCTGCTCAGTTCTGGCTGAGCCTGATGCTTTTATGGGACTCAAAGGGGAGGAAGTGTGAGCCCAGTTGATCTATGAGCAGCCATGGGTGGGCCAGAAAGGGCAATACAAGTTCTCACTCTGGTCTGTTGGTCTGGCAGCCTTCAGGCCCTCGTTGGCCTGAAGGTGGGGCCTCACTGAGACCTGCCCCCTTCTGCCCAGAAATCTACTGGCCTCCTGCTGCCATTCATGAAGCCCAGGCTTTCCTGGACTTTGCTCGCAGATCAGAACAGGTGCCCCCAGCAGAAAGAAGCCAGGGAGCAGGAGAAGGAACTTCCAAGCCTAGCAGGGCAGGGAGGGCCTTCCCTGGCCCCTAAGAGTGCAGGGATGCCCGAGCCAGCAGCTGTGGTTTGGGTGGCTGCAGCTGTGGGAAGGGGGTCCCGGGACTCCTGTCTGCCCTATGGAGGAGGCCTGGGTCCATAACTGAAGTTTGGATGGCTGCAGCTGCACCTGGGAGGGCAGGGCTCTTGCCTGCTCCATTAAGCATGCCACCCAGGCCATGTCTCCCTGCTGCAGCCTGATGATGGCAGCAGCAGGCTGTCTAGAGACATGGCTGTCATCAGAAGTGACTGACCAATGGCTGGTGATTGTCAAGAGATAACCAGGTCTGGCCAGGTGTGGTGGCTCACACCTATAATCCCAGAACTTCAGGAGGCCGAGGCAGGCAGATTGCCTGAGGACAAGACCAGCCTGACCAACATGGAGAAGCCCCATCTCTACTAAAAATACAAAATTAGCCGGGCGTGGTGGCACATGCCTGTAATTCCAGCTACTTGGGAGTCTGAGGCTGGAGAATCACTTGAGCCCAGGAGGCGGAGGTTGCGATGAGCCGAGATCACACCATTGCATTCCAGCCTGGGTAACAAGAGTGAAACTCCGTCTCAAAAAAAAAAAAAAGAAGTCTTTTCCTAAGATGGAGTTAGTTATGTCAAGGGTGCACTATGCTGTGCTATATATAAGCTCTCCCCCACTGCTGAGAGAGAAAACCTAAGGGCCTCTTACAGATGCCATCACAGCAGTTCAGCGGGGAGAGGGCAGGAATGGTTTGGGCTCTAGTGGAGGTCAGAAGTGGACAGAGATCAGAGAAAGCTATAGGTGAAGGTGGGAGGACCTTGGTGACAGACTGCCAGTAAGGAAGGACAAGGATGACCCGCAGGTCTCCACTAGTTGGGAGGAAGGAAAGGAGGGGGCAGTGCCCTTTACAGAGGCACAGGAAGCTGGGTCTCGATCACGCTGAACTCCAAACGCTCTGCAGATGTGCACACGTGAGTGTGGTGTGTGTGTGTGTGAGAGAGAGAAAGAGAGTTGTGTTAGGGTGGGGGGAAACTGCAGGTCATGGAGTCCTGCAGATGTGCGTGCCTGTGTGTGCGTGTCTGTATGCCTGGAGCTGCGCGTGCGGGTCTGAGAGTCCTCTAGGGTTGGGTTGGGGGAGGCGGGTGCAGGACCAAGGCCTGAAGAGCCAACAAAGAGGCCCTGGGGGAGGGTGGGACGGCCTAGGGCAGGAGGGGTGGCCAGGGAAGTCGCAAGAAAACTCGGATCCCCAAGAGAGAGGCTTGGGGTGCGGAGCCGACATCACGGCCGGGGTCTTTGCTGTTTAGACGCCTGGGTTCCCGGATCCCGGACACGCGCACGGGCAGGAAGTTAGACCAGACACAGCGAGTACAGACAGCCCTTCTGGATAGGGGAAGACGGATAGGAGCTCCGATGGGGTGCTGGGGCGGTGATTGGGAGGTGTCCAGCGTCCCGGACGGGGGTGAAGGAGAAGGCGGGGTCTGCGGACACCCCAGGCCGGGGCGTGGGCGGGTCAGGCCCAGCACCCGCAGCCGCCAGGGTCCGAGGGGGAGGGGCGGGGCGGAGGAGCGGGTGGGGGCGGGGCAGGGCGGAGCGGCGGGGGATGCGCCCCTGCTCTCTAGCCAGTGTCGCCTGCCCTCCTTCCGCACAGCCCGCGTTTCCGCTTCCCTCCGGGCGTGGGGAGAGGGGAGCCAAGCAGAGCCCGGGCCCTGCCTCCGCCGCCGCCGCCATGTGGCCCCCGGACCCTGACCCCGACCCAGACCCCGAGCCCGCCGGCGGCTCCCGATCCGGCCCGGTAGTCCCGGGGCTCCGCGCCCTGCTGCCGGCGCGCGCCTTCCTCTGCTCGCTCAAAGGCCGCCTCCTGCTGGCCGAGTCGGTGAGTGCCGCGGGACCCTCGACGGCCCTGCTTTCGGAGGGGGACGTCTGGGCGCGGGTGGAGTCCCGGGTGGCGGTCGTGCTCCGATGTCCCCTCCCCGCGCAGCCTCGGCCGACTTTTCTCAGGCGCTTGGCTAAGTTGGGCGGAGGTCCCCAAACTTCGGACGGCGGCGGGGGCGGGGGGGCTCGAGCCGGAGTCTTCAGCGGCTCTGTCCCAGCGAGTCTAGAGCTGGGGCCCGTGGGAAGAGGGTGGGGCCCTCTCTGGGCCCCGGGGACTCCCGGGCCGCGGCGGGGTCCACTTTCCTGCGCCCGGGGAGGGCGGGCCGGGGCCTCGAGCTGCGGGGCGGAGGCGGAGCCAAGCGAGCGCTGGCCGTGCGGAGCGGGAGGGACCCCACTCCAGGGACTGGGTGAGGCGGCCCAGCGGTGACTTCACCGCCCTCCTCCCCACCCCCGACGGGCTCCTTCCTACTCTGCGATCGCCCCCGCCTCGGCCGGTCGGGCTTCTTTGTCCTCTGGACACAGGAGGCGCCGGCACTGTCCGCCGTGGGGTGGGGGTGGCGCTGGGTCGCCGTGAATGGGGAGGGAGAGGCCGGGCCGGGGACCGGGGGAGGAGGGAGGAGGGAGCGGTGCATGTTGGCTGCCACTTATTGCTGAGATCCCAGAGACTTGGCGCTTCCTGCCCTCGTCCCCACTTTGCAGATGAGAGTGCTGAGGCGCCTGATTTGACAGGAGGCTCAACTGAGAGGTCCATTGAGAGCGGCCCAGAGGGTGGGGGCAGGAGGAAGGGGTATTCTGCCCCGGGACTTCTCCCTGGTCGCTCAGGGCAGAGGGCGAAAGTGGTCCTGCAGCCTCTCCTGCGGTCATCCCAGAGGCCACACTCCCAGCCCCACCCTGGAGACCACTGGGAGCCACTTGAGGGGAGAAGCCTGGAATCCACCGTCCCCTGCGGGGGCTTGACCTCTTCCCCCACCGAGGACTACCTCATGGGGGGTGGAGGTGTATGACCAGCCAGCGCATAGAGGCCACCCTGGGCCTACCAGATGTCAGGAATCCAGGTCAGGGAGGATAAGGAGGAGTGAGGGGTCTGTACTCAGGGTTCGCAGGAGCCGCTGAGGGCACTCCTGCTTCCCTTGTCCCCTAACTCCCACTCCCAGTTCAAGCAAATGCAGAAACTGACATGGACAGAAACCGAGAGAAGAAGGGGCCCCAGAAATCGCGGGATGAAAAAACAGGAATTGAGAGGGGAACCCCTAGAATTAGGCTTTGGGGCAGGAAGGGGAGGGCCAGGGCTGGGTGGGTCCCACAAAAGGCCTTCCTGGCAGGCCCCAGCAGCCTCACAGCCCCTCTCTATGCCTTAGTCTGTCTGTCCAAAGGGGGCTCAGCAGCACCCAAGGCCATGTGCAGGGCGAATGGGGGTGCCCTGGGGACCCGCAGGATCCCTGCAGTTCATTTGTCCGAAGCAGCCACAGTGCTTCCTGTGGGGCATCTGGGTATCCCCATGGGGCCCCCTGCGCCCACTAGAAGCTACTCAACCATGAATATGTTCAGACACAGGCACAATGACAGAAACCAGGACAGATGACCTCTCCAGCACCCACAGGGCCAAGTTGCTTAAGAACTCTATCTGTGCCGGTCACCTGTAATCCCAGCACTTTGGGAGGCGGAAGTGGGTGGCTCACCTGATGTCAGGTGTTCGAGACCAGCATGGCCAGCATGGTGAAACCCCGTCTCTCCTAAAAATACAAAAATTAGCTGGACGTGGTGGCAGGTGCCTGTAATCCCAGCTGCTTGGGAGGCTGAGGCTGAGGCTGAGGAGAATCGCTTGAACCTGGGAGGCAGAGGTTGCAGTCTCGGAGCCGAGATCGTGCCACTCCAGCCTGGGCAACAGAGCAAGACTCCGTCTCCAGAGGAAAAAAAAAAGAACTCTAACTGGGGGGTCAGCCAGCCTTGGGTTCAAATTCTAGTAGCTTCTGATTAGCCATGTGACAGAGTCTTCTCATCTGCAAGCGGGGCTGTGCTCATGGGTGGATGCGAGGGTGAGGGGAGATGCTGGTGAGCCTCAGGGCACCAGGCACTGTGGAGCCCAGGCGGGCCAGCAGATCACCTTGGCCTGCTCTGCAGCACATCTGGGCTGCAGGACTGACCAGGGCTCAGCATCCTCTCCCATCAGCTCTTCCCACCTACAGAGTTGTGGGCAAGGCTGCAGTGAACATTTTGATTCTTGTAGTTCAAGTTCAGCTGGTCCTGCCTTTCACAGCTGGCCCTGTATGAATGAGGCAGTGGGGCCTGAGGTGTCAGTGCCAACGTACTCTCTCTTGGATGTTCCTTTCTTATTATGAGAATTTGCAAATGCATTAAACCGCTGAAATTTTTTTGCTTTATCTATCTGTCCATGAATCCATTGTACCTAACACAAAATAAACTGCAGACATCAGGACATTTGAACTCTGAACACTTCAGCTTGCATGTCATTAACTAAAGAGATCTGTCTTTTGTTTTCAAGGTGAAATTTACATTCAGTGACAAGCACAGGTCTTTGGTGTTAGGTGTTACTTTTTGAAAACTGGTTCCTACCCAGCTTGGATTTGCCTCTGAAGGGCACTGAGTGGGGTGGATGTACTTGGGAGGCTGGGGCTTTCTGACTGGGTCCTAGTGGGGAGCCAGGGTAGGGTCAGGACTCAGGGCCATACCCAGGCCTGGGAGGAAGCATAGGTATGGGCTTGGGCCATGCTGGGGTTCTTTTTTAGTGGGGGCACAGAGTCACTCTCTCACCCAGGATGGAGTGCAGTGGCCTGATCACAGCTCACTGCAGCCTCGACCTTCCTGGGCTCAGGTGATCCTCCCGCTTCAGCCTCCCAAGTAGTTGGGATTAAAGGAACACACCACCATGCCCAGCTAATTTTTGTATTTTTTGTAGAAATGAGGTTTTGCCATGTTGTCCAAGCTGGGGTTGAATTCCTGGGCTCAAGCAATCCACCTGCCTCGGCCTCCCAAAGTGCTGGGATTACAGGTGTCATCCACGGCGCTTGGCATGGGATTCTAATCTGGCTCTGCCACTTCCCAGCTGTGGGACTGTGAGCAGCTGGCTTCCCCTGTTGGAGCTTCCTCTATCCTGATCACAGGTCCTGGCTCAGAGGAGCACTGGACAAGGAGCATGAAAAGGCTCTGGCTTTACCCTAAACTTGCCCACAGGGTCTCTCGTTCATCACTTTCATCTGCTACGTGGCGTCCTCAGCATCTGCCTTCCTCACAGCGCCTCTGCTGGAGTTCCTGCTGGCCTTGTACTTCCTCTTTGCTGATGCCATGCAGCTGAATGACAAGTGGCAGGGCTTGTGCTGGCCCATGATGGTGAGGACAGGGGCCCCAGGAGGGAGGGGTGCCCTGTGCAAAGCAGCCAGATGAGGAGTCCAGAGTCATGCACTTGGGCCCTTACCCTTTCTCCAGTGTGCTGGAGTTTGCAGTTGGTTAGTACTGGATGTAGAGACCCAGCTCAGATCATCGCAGCTCCACTACTCAGCAGCCCTGCAGTCTGGAGTGGGCTGTGGTGCCTCTAGAGCAGGTCTGCCAGGCAGTGAACCCGGCAAGGCGTCTGTGGCCACAAGGTGGCGCTGGTAATCCCCACAGGGCCTTCAGGAATGAGCTGCAGCCACAGGAATTCAAGCCATTTCCACGCGGGCAGGGCAGGTTAACTGAGGATTTGCAGGGCCTAACCAGACCTCAGCCATCAGCAACCCTGACCTCGTTCTATCACCTGGGAGGGCTCAGACCCTAGTGGACTTTGCTGAATGAAATGTGTCCTAGAGAAAGGGCAGCAAAGCCTGGACTTGAACCCTGGTCTCTTGACTTCATATCCAGCATCTGCCACCTCAGGAGGGCTGCACCCTCTGTGTCCCCAACTTAGGGATGGGTAAGCAGAAACTGTAATCCATAAATGGATCCACCACAAGAGTGTGGCAAAGTAAGGCCCAGGGCCAGATCTCCCCATTGGAGAGCAGGAAGGGAGCAGGTGGGGGTGTTTCCAACTTCTGCTTCCACCAAGTAGGCCATGTCGCAGGGCAGGCTGCAGCCTGATCCAGTTTTTTGTCCAGAGCTTAGGACAGCAGCCCCGCTGGACCCTGGATACGGCAGTGTCAGCTGCTGGCAGGGCAGCAGAGGCACCTAGGGGGCATGACAAGGGCCCAGGCATGTGGGTGGGGCCAGGGTGGGGTAGGAGCCCTCAGGTGTGAGGCCTGGGACTGGGAACATGACCAGGCTGCCAGGCCTCCTCCTCATGCTGTGCTCAGCTCCAGGGGGCTCAGGGCAGCATGGTCGCACCCCTCTCTCCCCAGGACTTCCTGCGCTGTGTCACTGCAGCACTCATCTACTTTGCCATCTCCATCACAGCTGTCGCCAAGTACTCGGATGGGGCTTCCAAAGCCGCTGGGGTGAGCAGACGCCCCACCCTCCGGAAGCTGCAGATGCCCCTCTAGCTGCTCACTTGGGGTGGGACCTGGGGCAGATCCTTTCCCTGCTGGGGCCCCCCTGGGGTCTCATGTGGGTCCCAATGATGATTCCAAAGTCCTCTTGTTAGAGACTGACTCTACCCAGAATTTTGAAAGGCTCTTTGTCAAACCAAGTTCACAGCTCATTTTCCCACTTCCGTTACTCAGAAGGGTCTGTGCCTGTCACTCTGGCTGTTTGTCCAAGCAGGTCTGAAATGGCCCCCGAGGCTGAGGCAGACGCATCTCAGTGCCACCCCCCTTGTTCTCAGCCTCCTGGAGCAGGGAGTAAGCCCTGTGATATGTCCCATCCACTCTGCCCACAGGTGTTTGGCTTCTTTGCCACCATCGTGTTTGCAATTGACTTCTACCTGATCTTTAATGAAGTGGCCAAATTCCTCAAACAAGGGGACTCTGCAGATGAGACCACAGCACACAAGACAGAAGGTGAGTGGCCACCCTGATCACCCCAGCAGTGCTGTGACAGGGGCCTGCCCTCCTTTGGGGATGGCTGGCAAGTTTGAGGCTGGGGTGGGATAACTTGGTCCCTCCTGATGGCAGGAAGTATTTTCACAACCCATTCTCACGTAACATCATGCAGCACTAATCACAAAGCCAATCCCATTCCCCTCATTCCCCCTCACCCAGCCTTTCTAAGAAGGGCAAGCAGTGGACATGGCAGTCTCAGGCTAAGCCAGCAAGTCTTCCTGGACAACCGCCCTGCCACCACCCTGGGCAGCCAGTCACTTTCAGAGCACCTGTCCACCTGGGATCCAGAGTGGCCACCTCCCCAACTCAGCCCCTCTGCTGTCTCACCCACCCAGGCCTTTCCTGAGGAGCTCAGAGGCCAGACAGGAGTCAGACCCAGAAACCATGGTGAGGGACACATGATGTGTGCCATACCAGGGGAAGGGACAGATGGGACAGCAATGACAATAAAACAGGAGCCGATAGAGGGAGGGATATGGCGGCTGAAGGTGGGCCCACGCTGAGTGCCAGCCGGCCTGAGGGTCCAGAGGGGACACTAGAGCTACGTCCCCTAGCTCTAGCTAGATGCAATAGAGGAGTGTGCAGGCAGAAAAGACCAGGCAGGTGCAGGGAAGAAAGCTGAGAGCACAGAGAGCAGGGGCTTCCACTCAGGGAGATGCTTTTCTAGACCTAGCAATGTGCCCCTGCTGGCAGTGCCTGTGACCCAGCAGGTAGAACAGGGCAGCTCTGGAAGGGCCTGCAGGCGCCACCCTGTGGTTGGGATCTTCCCTAGGCAGGACCCAGAGGGTTAGGCTTAAGAGCCACTAGTTTCCTAACAGCCAGGTGTTGGGCCATGGGGACTGTGAATCCCAGAAACCAGTCCTTCTTCTGGAAATCAGTGCCACTCATCCCATCCCATCCCTTGGCAAATACTAGGGTAGAGCTCCCCGGTGGTTTCCTCAGATTCTGCAACCTGCTTCCAGTTGCCTGCAGCAAGTGCTCCCAGCCAGCCAACCCAGGGAACAAGCAGTAAACATCAGCAGAGACTTGGGTTGGCTTTTTGTTTTACTATTTTGGAGAGTTTCACATATACAACAATTATTTTGCTATAAAATTACTCCTGGCTTATATGTTAGAATTGAATATAAAGGTCAGGCACAGTGGCTCCTGCCTGTAATCTCAGCACTTTGGGAGGCCAAGGTGGGCAGGTCACCTAAGGTCAGAAGTTCAAGACCAGCCTGACCAATATGGTGAAACCCCATCTCTACTAAAAATAGAAAAATTAGCCAGGCATGGTGGCACATGCCTGTAATCCCAGCTATTTGGGAGGCTGAGGCAGGAGAATCTCTTGAACCTGGGAAGATGGAAGTTGCAGTGAGCTGAGATCACGTCATTGCACTCCAGCCTAGGTGATGAGCAAGACTCCGTTTCAAAAAAAAAAAAAAGAGAGAGAGAGTGGCTGCTGCCTATGGCAAGCCTCCGGCCCGGGGCCTGCCCTCATGCTAGCAATTACTGGGAGAGTAATATAACGATAGAGTCAGCTGCGGGAGGCCTGCACCCAGGCTCCTGCCAGCAACCCAGCTGTGCTTCCCCAGAGACTATTCCCGGGCACCAGTGCCCTGAGCCTCCTACCAAGCATCCTTTCTGCTTTCCTTTCAGAAGAGAATTCTGACTCGGACTCTGACTGAAGGCCTGCTGGTGCCCTGACAACCTGAGCCACATGGGCCTCCACGCCTGCACCTCACAGGGGACGCTCACGTTGGAGGGGAGGCCTGGACTTCTGAGTTGCAGAGGGGGCTGCAGACACAGCAGGCCCCCGCAGCCTCAGGTCCCGCTTGAGCCCAGCCTACCAGGCTTGCCCCACAGCTCAGCACTGTTGACCATGCTGTGCATGAGGGCATCTTGGGTATCCCAGCCCTTCTCCCCATTTCTGTCCCACAGGCCTTCAGCCCTTCAACCTTTCTGACAAAAACCAGCACAAGGAGTCAAAGCAGAGCCTTGTCTCCACCTGGGCAGCAGGCACTCCACACTGCTAGGTGGCAGGGGTCCGGGGGGGGGGTCTTCTGTGTTTCACTAACAGGAACAAAGACAGAAACTGTGACAGGGCTGCCCCGCCAGGCCCAGTGGGTTTGTCTGCATTTAGTGCTTCTGCCCACAGCAGGCAATTTGGTGACAATGACCCAAGAATCTTTGGTTCAAGGAGCACCAGTTCCTCTCCATTCCTGAAGCAGGGAGAAACTGACCTTTGCCTTATCGCCCAGGAGAGAGTAGGGCTTGGCACCCAGAACTGACACCAACCACCCTTGGAAACCATGTCTTCTGGGAGTGATGACCATTCTGGGTCTAAGACTGTTTAAAGAAGACTGATCCCAAAGACAGAGGGTACCAAACAGTGATGTCACAGTGACAGTGTCACAAGGAGCTGGGCAGGCCCAGCCAAACCCTCCTTCTTCCTAGAGCCCAGCCAGCAGGCAGGAGTTCCTGGGACCCTCAGGACGGTGAACTTCCAGACCCCAGAGCAGGTCTACGGGCCACGCCGGGAGATGATATCAGCCTTCTTTGTTCACCTAAGGACTTATACTGTGTATCTGTCTTTGATGGACTTTTATAACTTTTTATATTTTTTTAAATACAAAAGCAGCTTCTTAACAGATGGCATTTTCTGTGACTCTAGGCCTTGTTAAGGAGCCAGAGTTTGGAGCATTTGTGGCCTTATTCTCTTGCATGTGAATCTCTTACTCTGAAAAAAAGCCATAATGAATGAAGCCAGACTGACCACTTGCTTGGAGTGTGTGTTTAAAAAACCAGAGTAATACTGTCTGGTATCATGTCAGGTTCAATACCAACTGGCAACACTGGTGTGGATCCTGACAGCCTTCAGTCTTAGCAACAATACACATGAAATCTGTGCACCATTTAATCCTTTCAGTGGTCCCTAACCTTTTTGGCACCAGGGACTGTTTCGTGGAAGACAGTTTTTCCACCGAGCAGGGATTGGGGGATCAGTTGGGTTGAGGGTGGGAGGGAATGGTTTCAGGACGGAACTTGATTTCAGATCATTAGGCATTAGATTCTCACAAGGAACACATAACCTAGACCCATGGCATGCAGTTTATAATAGGATTCGAGTTCCTCCAAGAACCTAATGGCACTGCTGATCTGACAGGAGGCGGAGCTCAGGCGGTAATGCTGTGTGGCCATGGTACTGGTCCACTGCCCAGGGGTTGGGGACCCGTGCTCTAGTTCTCAACACTATCCTGTTTTACAAACAAACAACTGAGACAAAGGTTGAGTAATTGGCCCAGGGCTCTCACACATCAGGATACAGGATAGTGTCTCACGGCACCCTCAGGCAGCCAGAACCCAGGCTCTCCTGGTTTGGAAGCTGGTTGCATAACAGCCCGGAGAGTGGCAGTCCTGGAGGACTCCAGTCCCCGTTCTTGTCCAGGCTGAGGGAAAAGACAAGACTTTCTGGCCAAACTTTCACATACCACATGTGCGGAAAATGTGTATGAAAGCTGGGTGTGCAGGAATGGAGAGGCCCCTGGTGGAATATATGTTCCACCCTGTCAGCCCTGGCAAAGCTGCAAAGCTGGTGTCAGAGAGCTTTGTTCCACCCTGAGGATCATGGCTCTGTCCAACCTGTTTCAGGAACTGGATCTGTTGCCTTTAAGGGGCAGAGGAGGCCAGTCAGAGTAAAGAAAGACACAATGACATCCTTACACGTCAATTTATTAAACAAGAGTTCCTTCATGACAATTTAATACAATAGTTATTAACGATTAGTGTTGAGAAAATTATTTCCTTCTACATACAAAAATACAGATTTGAACACTATGAAAACGATCAAGACAAGTACCATGAAAAATTGGTCCTTCAAAAGAAAGGGGGGAAATTGAGGGCAATGTGAGGCTTTGTCTGCTGTCAGGGACAAATCAATAGCAGCAAAGCTTTGGGGTCCCAACCCACTCCAGACATACAGACTTGAACCCGAGAACCCGTGAGCTGGGGGCGCCCACCCGGGGCTTCCGCGTCAGCTAGAAAACCAAATACGTAAACCAAAGTTTGCTCAATGGGCATCACCTCAGAAAGCCCACAGTTGTGTCTTCAAACAGCCAAAATGAAAGAGACTTAACAAGTAAAATGCGATTGTTAACACTGCCCCCCAAAAGTGCCACCAGGTGAAGTACCACGGATAAATCATATTGGAAAGTTACTACTTAGCTGTCTGACTTGACATCCTTTGTTATCAAATCATTACATATTCTGACCCTTCAGAAAGATACTTCAAAAGCTATGATTTTGTTTCAATTCATCTGTACCTTCATTTGCAATGGCTCAGCTAGTTTACTCAAGGGTTTTCGAAACCAGACATAACTCACATCCTGCAGGAAGGAAAGTCAAAAGGGCCACTAAGAGTATGTGTCTGTGTCTTAGTGACATCCAGCTCCTCACAGCAAACAGCCTGTTCTTTTCAGGCCTGAAACCTGGCAAGGGCCACCAAGTCTAGCCAGAGCATCCACAATGAACCAATCTGAGATAAGAGTGGAAGGTGAGAGCCCAGGAGCCGGCTGGGGCCCCAGGAAGCTTCCCGCTCCACGAGGGCAGCAAGGTGGTGCCTCGCAGGATACCCACGCTGATCCTGGAAGGGGCCTGGGCCAGAAAATATGCTTGGGCTCAGTTAACCAGCTCAACCCACAGGGGAAGGAGCCGGTCACCAGCTTCTCACCATTTCATACCCAAAGACGAGGAGGTCAGGGCTCCGGTGCCACTCTTTCATTTGTAAAATATGGAACCACTTTCTTTGCACTGTTTGAGGGGAGCAGTGGCTCCAGACTGAGCAAGTGGTTAAAAAATGCCAAATGCAATTATACTGACTTATAATTATTTCACAGAAATATACTCTTACTCTCAGACTATTTAAATAAGCAGGAACAAGATGTGGGAGAAGCAGCAGCAGAGAGGAAAGAGGAATAGCCAGGGAATTTTTTTTGTTTTTCTTCTTCTTTAAAATACATACAAAGTGTAAAGAAAAAATGGCCAAAACCTCAAAACTACCATTGTTGAAAACAATATTAAAAGGACAAAATCTAAAATCATGCTACAAAAATAGTGTTATCTGGTTTAACTAAATGTACATCTTTTTCCAATTCCATGATTGACAAGAGTGCTTATGCGACGCATGGAAGGCACCAGAGGTGAAGTGATTATCTGCCTTAAAATATACAAAGATAGAATTGCCTACTTAAAAAGAAAAAAATAGTCATACTTGTAAATAAATAGTTTAGTGTTTCTGCCATGGGTTCCTGAACCTCTACAAATTTCAACATATACAAATAGTTTCAATTCCTAGCATTCTCTTAGAGGGAACCACGTCAAACAAAATCAATTAGGAAAAGCACTGATTTTATCCAAGTAGGTCAATTTGAGGCAAGATTCAAAAACTCATTTTTAAATGGGTTACAGACGAAAGAGTTGGGAGCAGGCAACCCCCTCTGGGTCTAGGCCAGCCTAGAGTCCATCCCAGGCATCCCGCCCTTGCCTCCACCAGCCCTCAGGCTGGCCAGATCTCCCTTCAAACCCTGAGTATTTGCCTTCCTCATTCTGCAAAGAGGGGAACAGAGTCTTGAAACTTGCAAAATCGATTGTGGAAAAAGCAGGCAAGCAAAGCAGGGCCTGTGGCAGGAAGCAGCATGGGTCAGGCCTCCCCTTGGTGCAGGGGGCACTAGGTCTCCCTCGTCTCCTCACCATCCCTTCACTTTACTGATAAAAATGGGGTACTTGCCACTGGATGTCAGCACTATCATCCTAAGGCAACTCAGGTATGACAGTTTTAGACTATGACCAAATCTCACACAAACCATTATCAGAATCTTGTTTCACACCATCTCTCTTTTCAGGCACAGTTATTTAAAGAAACTCTGGCCTAGCACTAAATCCCATCAGCAAAGCTGACTAAGGTGGTCTGAGATACGTTCTTACTCCTAAACTCAAACTTTAAAGTTCTGATAACTCCCTGGGGTCCAAGCCAAAGGCTCCCTGGCCTTTTTGAATCATGCATCCCAAAGAAAACACGCCACTCCAGGGTGTCTAGATAGCAAGTCACCTGAATTAAAGCCTCAGCTTAAAAAAAACAAAGATGACAAACTTACCCTATGAAATAGATACACCATTGAAGGACCCATCATCTACTTTTCTAGGCAAGTTGCCAGTGATTCAAACTCAGCGGGCCTGTGGGTGATTTTTTCCTTACTGTTATGTTTGTGGAGTAGGAAAAACTAGAAAGGAAAAAAAAAATCCCAAAGGTTGAAAAACTATATCCAAATGAAAAAAGAATATATTCCAGACAAAAGAAGGAAAAATATAATAGGACCCACTCCTCCGCTTCAAGCTGAAGAGTGTACAAATGCTACTCACTTGCAGGAAGAAGAGATAAACAGAACATTCACTTTAAGAAGAAAATTCTTCTATACCTAGCAGATACTGAAGGTATTTCCTCTCGCAGTTTCTAAATAAAAGAAACATAAAAGGTCAAATATTTTAAATTATTTTCTCAACCAGACAGTTCTTGTGATTTGAATGGTATCTGCAGAGAATCGAAGAAACACAAGATTCTATAAAACTCCAGGGACATTTACAAAGCTGAAGGCTAGGGTGTCAGGCCTGCATCCTGCCTGAGAGGGCAGCCAAGCCAACTCTGGACCCACACGTTCCTGAGCCAGATGCCAGGAGCTCACCCATAGCATGGGGAAGACCTGTCCCCAGCATCCCACTCTCACCCTCAAGCTGACTGTGGAACACGAGACAGCTTTCAAAGACAAGAGGACAGGAAGGCAGTTAAGCAAGTACATGTTTCCAAGACAGCCCGAGCTGTGTAGTGCTAATGGCAGGCAGCAGGGGTGTTCCAGGCCAGTGCTTCCTCCCCTCTCATATCCCAGACCTGGCTGTGTGTGGACCTCACCAGCCAGCTAAACTGTTGAGCTTGGGCATGGGTGCTGATAAAATAAGACAGACCTGGAAAAAACCCAGGATTCTGCAGCTTCACTAGGAACTAACAAGGCACCTAGAGACCTCACAAGCTAATGGCAGTCCTTGGAGCAGGAAGCAACTTTGTTATTCTGCTCAAGAGAATCTCTCAGCAGCTCTTGGCCCAGAAACATTTTTCCCCTTCCTGATACCTGTTTAATGTCATTATTTCTCTGTAAATAAGATCTGGAGAAGATGACAGGCAGTAGCACAATGACTTCATGACTGCTTTGTTTTGAACACAGATGAGACAATAGGAACCCTTCAATCATCACTGCCTTGCAGAATTACTAAATTGGTCACGTGTCTCCATGCTCTATTCATCTCCTAGGTGCTAAGACCAATCCACAGAAACTCTGGCACAGAAAGGGATTAGACCTTGGTCCCCCTTTTAGAGCACATGGATAGGTGAGGGATTTCTCATGTGAATCTTAAAGAAAAGGTAAGCCTGGGCCACACGCAGGACATGATACACACAAGGGTTGCTCAGAGCTCATTCACTGCAAGCAAGAATTTACATACATGGGTGCACAAAGGTGTTGGTGCTTGCTCTCCTCAGGCTTAACCCATGGCTGACTCACTAGGACAGCTTCCAAGAACCACAGATGAAACTGCAAACTTGAAGAGAGCAAGAAGGTTTTCAACCGAGTCACAAAGCTCTCCCAGAAGCACCCAACATAGGGTGGAGGTCAGACACATTCCATGGTTGCCTGAAGGCATAAGCCTTCCAGCCAGGGGACAGTCACAGGGCCCAAAGGGCTGGGGGTGCCGCCGGCTTCCCAGGGCCAAGCCCTCAGAGCTGGGCCAGCCCTGCCCAGGCTGGCTTCAGCTCACATTACCAAGGAAGATGTGTACTGGGGCTCTGCAAGCCGCCACACTCTTGCTTTTTCACCTCCCTTGGATGGCTGTTTACTTCAAATCAAACTTCTCTGATGAGATTTTAATCTGTAACTGCGTCTGTTCTTCCCAGCTTTATGTGCAGTCAACAAGTATCTTCAGTCTTTCGTGACTGTAATCCCTCTTTAAGGCTCCAAACGTATGTTCCTCCCATTCCCTCAGCAGTGTGAAGCGAGGATATCAAAGAGAATCAGAGGGAAAAATACCAACTCCACCCAATCAGTGCCAAAATAAACTTTCTCTGAAAACGTCAGTGTTTGCATCCATCTAAAACCACCAGAGGTTCTACCAAATGCTTGAGGGTTTTAGCTGTACAGTCTCCAGGAACAAATCCAAATGCACACAGCAACTGCAGTTTCTTCAAGTTTTGCTTGAAATGTGAAAACAAGTATAATCCCACCAGAACACAGAGAAAAAACTAAGGTTACTCAGCCTTCAAATGCCCAAACCGAACTGATATTGGTCCATACTGAAACTATTAAATGTAAAAACGCTTCCTTCAATTTGCCAAGAGGTCATTTTAAGGCCCCCAGATATAGACTGTCTTCTGTTTGCATACAGAGGCAACGTAAGAAAAATACAAGCATCTTCCCATTCATGGAAGACAACCCTATTCCCTCCAGAGCTCTCATCACTTCGTGGTCTATACATGATGAGATGTGTGACCACACATTCCATCAACTAGAAAGTGTCCATGGTGCCACTTCCAGTTCCTAATTAAATACAAAGAGAACATTTACAAAACCAAGGGGGAGCCTCATGGCACAAAAGATATTACATATTACAGGGACATAAACAATTCTGAAGAATCTACCACAAAGATGCAAATTAAGTCCTAAGTTACTCTGTGGCGTGTCATCCTTTTTGGTCATTCCTCTGCATTTAGTTTCAGTGACTTCAGAACTGTTTCTTGCAGCTGATAACACATCCACAGGAGGCTGACCACCTGTCCCTGCTTTCACCAGATGATCAAGTGGTCTTACTGAAGTGACTTGGGAAAACTTGGTCAATAAGCCCACCTGAATGGTACCTTTGTTTTTAATCTCACTTCAAAGGCGGCCTTTTCTGGGGGCCAAGTAACATGATTCCCCTCAGGAGATTTCTGATAAAGCTCAGGGTGGTCCTTCCAAGTGGGCCTGCAAGTCTGAGTCTGTGGCCCTATTTTAAAAGAAACTCTCAAAGGGAGATAAGCCCAATTTTGATTTTGCAAACACACTCAACAGACCCACCAGGCAGCACACCCAGGCTGTGAGACCAGAGGGGAGGCGAGTTGCCAACAGGATAGCAGGGTCAGCCCGAGGCAGACATGGTGCTCAGTCACATAGCCTGGGCCACTGCTCCAAACTCAGATCGCACTGAAGGTGTTGGTGCAGGGAACTAACCCCATCTCTGACCCCCAGCCCAGCAGTGTTGCCTGATCAACACTGTGAGATCAGACGCCGTCCTTTTCTGGGGAATAAGAAGCCACATGTGCATAAGGGGACGCTTTCTCACACAGACTCTCCCCACCGCCCCCTCGGAGTTATTTATTACACAGTACACTGCTAAAGCTGTCAACGTTTGTCATCACTCGGTCTTGGGGATTTCTCCACGTTACTGCAAAATCTTCCTGCCACAGTGTTTTTTTATGGTGAGGGCTAAACACAAAATGTTAGAGCTAGAGTGAGGTTTGTAAACGTTAACGACAGTTCAAAGAGTGAAAACCTGACAAACTAAAACAATTTTTCCATAAAAGATATAATTACTCTCTAATTTTTAAAAAAAAAACTACAGCATCATGGGGACTCACTGAACTCATCCACCACTCACAATAATCTTCACTTTATCAAGAATCAATCAGAAACCTTAAGTAGCTAGGCTTTTCCCCACAACAACTCCCAGGAATGATGTCTGTAGTTATGACACTGAGGTGCCCAAAGTGACAATTAGTGCCTTCTGAAACATGGGTGGAAGGGTGTGTTTTGGTGCAAATTCAAGTATTTTCAAATCCTAGACACATCTTCTCAGAATCACTTTATAACTCTTTGTAGGTATTTAGAAAATGTGTACACATCCCTAAAATAATAGAGGGTGTGTGTGTGTGTGTGTGTGTATGTGTGCATGCTGTTTTTTAACACAAACATACCTCCCACCTGCAGTCCATGAAGCCAGCAAATGGGCAAGTGCTTTGGCTGGTGGAATAGGCTTATCTTGTTCACGGCTTTTACCAGAGAAGGTAAAATTACTGAAAATCTGCATTTCAGCCTCAAAGTATTTAGGGTAGGAAGGAAGCTGGAAAATAAGACGGTCCCCAAATTCCTGAAGAATCTGGGGTTTGGGAAAGTGATTCATTTGAGGAAGAATCAAGTGATTTCTCAGCAGAGTAGGAAACAAAAGGTCACCCTCCAACGAGTCAGAGGCCCCTGGAAGCCATCCTAACAGGACATCAGCTTTGCTTTTGGGCTGGTGCTGGCTGCCTGGGGGCCCGGGCATGGAAGACTAGGAGTGGGGTGGATCCCGGCAGCCAGACTCAACACTGACTTGGAGCAGGTGATGCCTAAGGCTGCCTGAGAACGGCTGCCGACTGACCATTCCAATGCTGTCCCTTCATTCCTTCGCATTTCCCCCCTTAGCAGCCCCATTTAATCCAAAGTCTTGTTACAAATACACGTGACAGGGTGGCTCAGAGTCAAAGGGAAGCCTGTGCTCTGGGGCAGGTAAGACCTCAAGTGGACCTGGGCAGTGACAGCTGCTCCCACAGCCCCAAACACCAGGGAACGTGGGCCTCCCAACTCCACCACAGAACTGCCCACTGGGCAACTCGGGAAACCCTTTCCCAAAATGAACTTTTACCAAAGAGGACAAAATTCAACTGAATCACATGGAAATCTGACACGATGAGGGAAAGAAAACTTGACTGAGAGACAGGCACAAGGACGGGAGGGAGGAGGGTCCAGGAAGATCCTCACGTGTCCAGGCGCTGGATCTCGGGGCGACTGTCCACGTCCCTGGACTCCGTGCGGGCTCGGATGTAGTCATTGGTGCTCTGCTGGCGGACGCTGACTCTCCATTTCTGCACTGCCAGGAATGTGTTCACTGCATATGCCGCAGTTGCCAAGAAGCCAAATATCTAAAACACACCAGCATGGTTAGTCCTCGGGCACGTGGCCTAGCCCCTCAAGGCTTCTGCTCTGCCAATTGACCATTACAACCTTGTGCCTCCATTCCTTGATCTTTTCCCCTTCTCAAAAGCCCCACTCAGAAGTCTTATTTCAAATACATATGACAGGGTGGCTCAGAGTCAAAGGGAAGCCTGTGCCCCCACCCCATACCTGCCTCTCACCTGGGCAGCTCCAAGTGAGCAGCTCATCCAGAGTGAGAAGCACAGGGTTTAAATTATTCGGTAAGACTTGACACCTCTCCTGAGTGGCACCTGGGAGAGTAGCTAGTTTAATTGTTTATAAACCTTTTAATCCCCCCATTACAAAAATGATACCTGCTCCTTGTAAACTGAGAACAATGCAGAAATGCAGGACATAAGAGAAGGAAAGTCCTACATTTTCTGGTCCCCACCACCATGGCATTTCCACCTGAAAATGTCATGTGACTGCTAAACAGTGTTATGACTGTATTCAAGAACCCTCCCTTCCCCAGGCAGGTAAGGCTCTTCAACAACATTACTGACAGATATCAAGGACTGTGTTGGAAACTAAATAAAGCAGGGGATCTTGAACTTGAATGAGCATCTGACTCATCCAGAGGGCTCATCAAATACATTTCTGACTCAGTAGCTCTGGAGTGGAGCCTAAGGCCATATAACATATGACAAGGATGTTGTTCTGGGGCCAATAGTTTAAGAACCACAGCACCGAAGGGACTGGGACCCCCGCTAGCCCAGTAACATCATCTTTAGCAATGGAAAAGCCACAGGAGGACAAGCAGGTCACAGGAGGTCCCCAGATCAGCCTGCTTGAACCATTTGAGTTTGCTTACCACGGCAGATATTTCTGCTCCGGTTCTGTGGTTTAAAGCAGCCAGAACAATTGAAGCAATAAAGAAAAAGAAAGTGCTGAGTCCAGTGTTGACCAAATCCTAGAGACAGAAACAAAATAAAACTACGTGAAAAGAAGCATTCCATCTTTGCTCTAAAAGCAACTGAAGAACTTTCAAAATAAGACCAATAATACCCAACCTCCCTGGTGGCTCCATTTTTCAGTCTCAGTGTCACAGGGTGACTGGTCACACAAAGGCAGGCAAAGTTAACAGTTTATGATACCACTTGATAAATCACCACAACAAAATCTACATTTTCACCAACCCCACTACTCTTTCTGAAGAAATAGTAACCCAAACTGCTAATACTACTTATCACTGAGAAGTCTAGTGCCATCTTTTAAAAACCACACTCAAATCATCTTGCTATATGGACAAAGCTCCCCAAGGGTCCAAATGTACTAAAACTGGTGAAATCCCACCAGCATTCCCCGCACACGTGTGACATTCAAAACTGTTTCACACACAGAGAACACACTTAGCCAGACCTTGCACTCTTTCCTAAGCAGTCTTTCAAGCCTCCATGTCACTAAAGCCTGGAGGATTTTCTCCTGAGCTTCTTGCACAGCACACATCCAGCATTTCACAGATTTAACTCTTGTCTTACTTGTGGAAGGAAACATAGCATGGTGATGAAAGGTCACAGCCTGAGCAGGCTCCAAACCACCCATGTGACTGTGACAAGCTCCTTTGTTTTTGTACTTTATGTGAGAATAGTGCCCCCTTCCTCCCAAAGTTGTTTAAGGAATTACATAGAACCATACCCATGAACAGCCCAGCATGGTGTCTGGCCCACAGCTAGGGTCACCTAGACATTTACTGTCACTTCTGTTATTAACACTTTGGCATTAGGCCCCCAGTAGGCTGGGTCATACCACAGTACCTCTAAAACCTCTATAGGAAAAGAAAATTCAGGACAAAGCCCAAACTGACTGTCAGGCTGACTACACTATCAACACCTGATGGGTCCTCGGGTGTGGCCTGGCTCCAAGGCTAATTTCCTCTTTTTAAAGATGTAAGACAGCCAGGCATGATGACTCACACCTGTAATCCCAGCACTTTGAGAGGCCATGGCGGGTGGATCACATGAGGTCAGGCATTCAAGACCAGCCTGGCCAACATGGTGAAACCCTATCTCTACTAAAAATACAAAAATTAGTTGGGCATGGTGGTGCATGCCTATAATCCCAGCTACTTGGGTAGCTGAAGCATGAGAATCGCTGGAACCCGGGAGGCGGAGGTTGCAGTGAACTGAGATCATGCCACTGTACTCCAGCCTGGGTGACAGAGCAAGATACTGTCTCAATAAAATAATAAAATAAGATGTAAAGAGAAAATGCTGGCATCATCAGTGCTGAGCCTTGCAGCAGACACCCAACCTGCTCCTGGCTCATGGAAAGCTCTGCTCAGATGCATCTGCCAGCAGATACAAAGGTTTCAGCTATGATCTGCATAAGCCAGGGCAAATTTTTCACAAATTCAAACCAGGAAGTGTTTAGTTACACTCAGCTCTGGGTAAGATGCCATAGGGGGAAAATATATATATATAAAATATACTTCCCAAGGCAAAGACTATTCAGAAATCAGGGAAAAATATAATGCACTGTGAGGTCAAATATCAAAGAAAATAGTATCAATATTTACAGTGACAACATAAAAACGGAGACGTAGCAAAGGGCTAGAAAACAAACAGGCAAAAATTTTAAAGCTGTAGAAGTACCAGCAGTTTTAAATTTGTTTTAGTAATGATCATTAAGAATAGTGAATGGAGAATGAGATGATGAATGTAATCAGTGAATATAGGGGAAAAACATTCAAAAATCCTATTTTAAAAAGATAAAAAATAATCTTCCACCATGATCTGAGACTAAGGGACCAGATTAAACCAGGGGGAAAATGCCAGCAACTGCTAACAAGAGCATAGCACATCTGCTTCCTCAAATCCCACCGAACTAAATTTAAATACTGAAGCACTTGCTTTTAAAAGATGAATCTAATTGAGCATCCAGGGCTGTGCTGTCCAATAGGGCAAAGAGTAGCCATGTGTGACTAAAGTTAAACTAATTTATTTAAGATAAAAAATTCTGCTCTTCAATCACACTAGTCACAATTCACGTGCTCAGTAGCCATGTGTGACAAGTTGCCACCTCAAGGGCAGAGCAGATCAGAAAACATTTCAATTGCCAGAGAAGCTGCTATGGCACCACTGCCCTGAAACCAATAACTAGGTCACAAAGAAGATGGGGAAAGAAGGACCTGCAAAACACTACCACAAGGTTGCACAGAGCCAACTCCAACTACAGGACCCTCTAGAGGATAAATGACCCAGTTTTTTCTAACAAGTTGAATAAAAAGAAAAGGGTGGGGGAGCAGGCACAGTGGCTCATGCCTGTAATCCCAGCACTTTGGAAGGCCAAGACAGGTGGCTCACCTGAGGTCAGGAGATCAAGACCAGCCTGGCAAACATGGTGAAACCCTATCTCTACTAAAAATATAAAAATAAGCTTAGGCCAGGAGTAGTGGCTCACTCCTATAATCCCAGCACTTTGGGAAGCCGAGGCGGGTGGATTGCCTGAGCTCAGGAGTTCGAGACCACCCTAGGCAACATGAAAAAACCCCAGCTCTACTAAAACACAAAAAATAAGCCAGGCAGCATGAACATGTAGTCCCAGCTACTCAGCAGGTTGAGGCAAGAGAATTGCTAGAGGCCAGGAGACTGAGTTTATAGTGAGCTGAGATCGTGCCACTGCACTCCAGCCTGGGCAACAGAGTGAGACTTCATCTTAAAAAAAAAAAAGTTAGCTGGGCATGGTAGCATGCACCTACAGCTCCAGCTACTCAGGAGGCTGAGGCAGGAGAATTGTTTGAACCTGGGAGGTTGCAGTGAACCCAGATTGCACCACTGTACTCCAGCCTGAGCAACAGAGGGAGACTCTGTCTCAAAAAAAAAATAATGCAAAAAGGGGGAGGAGGTAAAGGAGCTATTTGTGGGGCATGGGGGTGGGTTCTGCAGACCCTGACTCAGCAACAGATGATAAATTTATTCACACACAGAATACAGTGAATGAGCAGCCTAGGTGTCTGTGGCCACTGACAGACTCCTTGGAGAGTGCTATAAAGAGATAACAGCCACCAGCCTTCCCCAGTCAATGAGACTTGCATTTATTCAGTAAAGTTTAATTGACAAAGGCTTGAGTCAACACTACTAAAAGCTGAAGTTAAAGGACAGGTTCCAATGCCTAAAGCAAACACCATTAGAGGGTCATCTTGATCAACCTCCCGCTGAGAGGGCTGTCTGGCTCAAAGGTTAGTTTTAAGACTACATGAGTAAACAAGTTATACAGATAAACTCCTCTATATACTTAAGCTATTTGCTTTTTTTATTCATTAAATGTAAAGGGGATTTAGGCTGCCTTCAGTTGAAACTTCTACTGAAACTATGCAAAATTCTTGGCCCTCCAAGAAGGTTTGCAACTATATTCTATAACTTTCTCTAATATTTTTCCTTTAATATTTTTGTCACCACCCTGAGTGAATCCCCACAGCAGAGACCTTGCTTGGATCAAGATTTGAACAAAACAAATGAAAACAACATTGTAAGACAAAGGGGAAATCTGAATATGAACTGGATATTAAATAAAATTAAATATTGCTAATTCTGTTGGGTATGACAATGGAATAGTGCCATTTAAAAACATAGTGCTGTATTGTAAATGGAAAGTTAGTGAGGAAACAAAGGACAGTGCTAAACAACTACTGAAAAAATACTTTTAAAACTGTGTATTCCTACCTAATACCTTAAACCAAAATAAATCAAAGAGAATAAAAATTACATTAAAAAAAGCAAAACCACAAAAGTATATGTGTGTGTTTAAATAACCCTGGTCAAGAACAACTTTCTAAGCATTGTACCAAATACAGAAACCTTCAAGTGCAATCTTGACAAATATTATGCCTTAAATAACCATTTGACAAAATGGTCAATATCGGCCAGGCACAGTGGCTCATGGCTATAATCTCAGCACTCTGGGAGACTGAGATAGGCCGATCACTTGAGGTCAGGAGTTTGCGACCACCCTGGCCAACATGGTGAACCACCGTCTCTACTAAAAAAATACAAAAAATTAGCTGGATGTGGTGGCGGGCACCCTACTCAGGAGGCTGAGTCAGGAGAATCGCTGAATTCTGGGAGACAGAGGTTGCAGTGAGCGGATATTGCATCCTGCACTCCAGCCTGGGTGACAGAGCAAGACTGTTTCCCCCCACCCCCCCAAAAAAAGGCCAGGCACAGTGACTCATGTCTATAATCAGAGCACTTTGGGAGGCCAAGGCAGGCAGATCACCCAAGGTCAGGAGTTCAAGACCAGCCTGGCCAACATGGTGAAAGCCCATCTCCACTGAAATACAAAAATTAGCCGGGCATGATAGTGGGTGCCTGTAATCCCAGCTACTCAGGAGACAGATGGAAGAATCACTTGAAGCCAGGAGACAGTGGTTACAGTAAGCCAAGATCGCATCACTGCACTCCAGCCTAAGTGGCTGAGCAAGACTCAATCTCAAAAAAAATTTTTTTTTTAAAAACCTGATTATATTTAGTTTATAAATAGCTCTTGCATATTGAGAAAAAGTAACAAAGTGAGGAAAGGACATAAATAAGCAATTTGAAAAAGAATCATAAATGGCTAATAAGCAGGAACAAATATTCAAATTTACTTATGGCCAAAGAAATGAAAATTAAATTGGCAATCATATACTATTCATCTGCGGGACTAGTAGACCATACACTTGGGGTAAGTATGTGTGTTGGAGCAAGTGAGAAGACTGGCAAGCAGGGCTTCAATTATACAGCTTCCTGGAAAACCACTGCCAAAAGGTAATCAAGGGTTTAAAAGAGGTTCATGTCATTTACCTATGAATCCCACACCTGGAAATCCATCTTAAATATCATAGTGGGGGCCAGGAGTGGTGGTCCATACTTGTAATCCCAGCACTTTGGAAGGCCAAAGCAGGGGAATTACCTGAGGTCAGAAGTTCCAGACCAGCCTGGCCAACATGGCAAGATTCTGTCCCTACTAAAAAAATACAAAAATTCGCTGGGCATGGTGGCACACACCTGTAACCCAGCTACTCAGGAGGCTGAGGCAGAGGAATCACTTGAACCCAGAAGGCAAAGGTCACAGTGAGCTGAGATTGCACCACTACACTCCAGCCTGGGAGACAGAGCAAAATTCTGTCTCGAAAGAAAAAAAAGAAAATCATAGTGGGGGCCAGGCTTGGTGGCTCCTGACTAAAATCCCAACACTTGGGAGGCTGAGGTGGGTGGACTGCTTGAGCTCAGGAGTTCAAGACCAGCCTGGGTAACAAGGCAAAAGCCTCTACAATAATACAAAAAACTAGCTAGGCAGGGTGGTGTGTACCTGTAGTCACATCTATTTGGAAGGCTGAGGTGGGAGGGTTGCTTGAGCTCAGGAGGTTGAGGCTGCAGTGAGCAGTGACTGCACCACCGCACTCCAGCTTAGGGGACAGAATGAGACTCTGTCTCCAAAAAAATAAATAAATAAATGATAGAATGCAAAGAAGTCAAACAAAGTGCTCAATAGAGGAGTTGTTGAATAAAATGGCATTTCCATAATGGAACACTATGCAGTCATTAGAAATAATGATGTAGCTGTATATTTAACATGGAAGATACAATAATTTAAATGAAAAAGCATGACTTTAATGGTTCTATTTTTCTGCATTCAACATATCACAACATACATACATATGCAAAAAGCAGTCTAGAGAGAATAGTTTAAAAGAATTTATACTCAAGTATTTAAGTGGTTACCCTTCAGTGGGTCATTTCACATATTTTTAAACAGCTTTATTGAGATATAATTCACATACCATAACATACACTCAATTAAAGTATACAATCCAATCACAATGTAATTTTAGAACATTTTTAGCACTCCTAAAAAAGCCTCATACGCATTAGCAGTTATTTCTCATTCCTCCCCCAACCCTAGGCAACCACCAATCTGCTTTCTGTCTCTATGGATTTGCCTATTCTGGGTGTTTGTGTGTGTGTGTGTGAAATCTGCCAGAAATATTCTGGACATTTCATATAAATAGAATGATATAACATGTCTTTTGTGCCTGGCCTCTTCCATTTAGTATAATGGTTCTAATGTTTATTCATATTGTAGCATGTATCAGTTCTCAGTCCTTTTCTTCTTCCTTTTTTTTTTTTTTTTGAGACCGAGTTTTGCTCTTGTTGCTCAGGCTGGAGAGCAATGGCACGATATCTGCTCACTGCAACCGCCACCTCCCAGGTTCAAGCGATTCTCCAGCCTCTTGATTAACTGGAATTATAGGCACGTGCCACCACACCCAACTAATTTTGTATTTTTAGTAGAGATGGGGTTTCTCCATGTTAATCAGGCTGGTCTCAAATTCCCTGCCTCTGGTGATCTGCCCACCTTGGCCTCCCAAAGTTCTGGGATTACAGGCGTGAGCCACCACACCCAGCCACTCATTCTTTCTTATTACTGAATAATATTCCATTGTATAGATATACCACATGTTATTTATCCTTCATCAGTTGATGCACATTTATTTCTACTTTTTGGTTATTACAGATAATGTAGCTATGAACCTACAAGCTTTTGTGCAGACAATTTTCATTTCTCTTGGGTCATCATATGATTTTTTTAACATTACCTATAACATCTAGTTTTTGGTTTTTTGTTTTTGTTTTTACAATAAGCACTTACTACTCACACAATTTGAAAGGCTCAATACTGGAATACTGCAAATCTTAGCATCAAGCACCTGAGTTCCTGGGCCAAGAAACAAATCAAGGCTGAACTGGATTGATCACAGATGAAATATGTGTACACAGGTTCTGCCTGGAGCTGTCACTGCAATCTTGCTTGGCTACCAAACCAATGTGCTGTGTGGCTGGCTCTAGCCTCTGGTCTACACATTAAGGAGACAAGAACATCTGCAAGCACTCAGCCCATCCTGTGCACTCACTTATGCTTGAATGGCCTCAAGATCAAAGGAAAAATTATAATGTTGATGACAATAGTAGCTACCATCTTTTGAAGTCACTGTGCCAATCATATAGCTCCCAGTGAGTTCTAACCTAATTGTGATCCAAAATGCCCGTAAGGCAAGACTTGTTATTTTGTTCTACTTTCATAGATGAGGAAACTGGGTCCCAGAAAGAATGAGTGTCCTATAATGAAAAATATTTACTCAAATTCTTGAATTTCTTGAGTGATACGAGCCTCTTTTGTTATTCATAATGAGTCCCATTCAATCATACCTGAGTTTATGCTAATGAAGTAACTTTTGTGGAAATGGGGTGGTAGACTTTTGTGGGAAGTGGGTGGTAGTTTCAGGATAGGGGCAGGTCACCAGAAAAACCAACCAGGTGATTAGAAAGTTGGAATTTTCAGGCCGGGTGCATTGGCTCAAGCCTGTGTAATCTCAGCACTTTGGGAGGCCGAGGCGGGTGGATCACGAGGTCAACAGATCGAGACCATCCTGGTCAACATGGTGAAACCCCGTCTCTACTAAAAATACAAAAAAAATTAGCTGGGCATGGTGGCGCATGCCTGTAATCCCAGCTACTCGGGAGGCTGAGGCAGGAGAATTGCCTGAACCCAGGAGGCAGAGGTTGTGGTGAGCCAAGATTGCACCATTGCACTCCAGACTGGGTAACAAAAGCGAAATTCCATCTCAAAAAAAAGAAAAGAAAAGAAAGAAAGTTGAAATTTTCAGCCCCAACCCCTGAATCTCCAGAGAAGTTAGAGGAGTTGGACATTGACTTCATCACCAAATGGCCAATCAATCATGCCTACCTAGTGAAATCTCCAGAAAAAATACCTAAATTATGGGGTCTGGGAAGCTTCTGAGTGGGGCTCATTCTGACTCCGTGGGGACAGAGGCTCCTATATCTGAGGCCCTCCAGACCTCACTCTATGCATCTCTCCCAAGTTGCTGTTCCTGAGTTGTATCCTTTAAAACATGCCAGTGATTGTTTAAGTAAAGCACCTTTCTGAGTCCTGTGAGTCACTGCACAGAATGACTGAACCTGATGAGGGGCGGTGGAAATCATCAAATCTGTATTCAGCCAGACAGAAGTGCCTGGGCACTTCTTTTGCAGCTTGTGTCTGAAGTGGAGGCATCTTGTGGGATCTGTGCTAATTCATCTGTGGGATCTGTGCTAACTCTGAGCGTTAGTGTCAGAATAGAAAGGAACTGTTGAATACCCAGTCGGTGTCAAAGAATGACAGAACAACTTGGTGTGGAAAATGCATTTGGTGTCAGAAAAAAACCACAAGATAAGTCATGCCCAAAGGCTCAGTGCTCAGCCAGTGGCCACCGCAGGTGACTGCCAACTGTTCTCAACCCACCACAGCACCCAGCTTAGGTTCTGAGATAGAGGCCTGAGAGGCCTCCAGGGCCACAGAGCCCACTAAGAAAGGGTGACCAAAGTGGAAGAAGAAAAACAGGACAGTGTGGGGTTCCAGGAAGCGAGATGAGAGAGTATGGCCAGAAGGACAGAGCACCCCATAGCAGACACCACCAAGACGTTGAGTGGAGTGAAAACCCAAGAATAACCAGAGGATCCAGGAACACAGAGGCCCCATCCCAGGCTCCTGACCAGAGGACTTGCAATGCTGCCAGACTGGACTGGGTTGAAGACAAATCAGGCAAGACCACTACATGGTCAGGAAGGTGGACTGGGGGAAGAGGCAGGAGCTGTGTATGCTGGAAAATACACATGGGAAGTTTCTGGGGTGTTGACAATCTCCTATTTGTTGATCCAGGTGGTGGCTGTATATTAAACTGTATACTTACTTTCATAATTTTTTAGTATTTGACAATAAGAGATTAGAAAAGAGAGATTAGGAGAGGCGGAAGTAGAGAAGGCAGGTGCAGACCTCCTCTTCAGGAAAGTGTGGCTGAGCTGGCCCTGGGCTCTGGTTCTAGTTGAGTAAGAACCACTGGCAGGCTTTTGGGATGGGAGGAGGATCAGACACACCTTTTTTAGACAGCGCCACATCCCGGAAGGGAAGAGGTAGAAAGGAGGAGTGGCACTAATCAAAGTAAACAGAGGTGGAGCATGTGAATATGTGAGTTCCTAGGACACAGAGGAAAACACATATCAAACAAGTCCCACAATTCATCTAAAAAAGAAAAAAAACCCAAACCAAAAACCTGACATTAATGGAATCTTTCAAATTCCATCAAATTATGCTTGTAGAAAATTATGTGTCGTCCTCCTTATTTATCATTTCTCATCCATATTTATGTCAACCTGGGCTGCTGGAATGACCTATGTTTTTAAATCTATACCAATCACACCCTATTTTAATCATCAGGCTGGCTCTCCTGGGGACGAAAATACTCTGAATACTCCCACCACCTTTTGAGAGAAACACAACGCAGCCAAGGCTAACCCTTCTGTAGCAAGTTGATCAACTGAGATCGGCCCTGAGGAGCTCACTTTTTCACCCCTCTAAGAGAACACTGGACATCAGCTGCCTTTAATAGGTACCATCTCAACCGGGCGCAGTGGCTCACCCCTGAAATCCCAGCACTTTGGGAGACTGAGGTGGCCAGATCACCTAAGGTCAGGAGTTGAAGACCAGCCTGGTCAACATGGTGAAACCCAATCTCTACTAAAAAAAACAAAAATTAGGCCGGGCATGGTGGCTCACGCTTGTAATCTCAGCACTTTGGGAGGCCAAGGCAGGTAGATCAGGAGGTAAGGAGATCAAGACCATCCTGGCCAACATGGTGAAACCCCATCTCTACTAAAAATACAAAAAAATCAGGTGGGCGCGGTGGCACGCACCTGTAGTCCCAGCTACTTGGGAGGCTGAGGCAGGAGAATTGCTTGAACCCGGGAGGTGAAGGTTGCAGTGAGCCAAGGTCGTGCCACTGCACTCCAGCCTGGCCCCTGGTGACGGAGTGAGACTCTGTCTCAAAAAAAAAAATTTAGCTGGATGTGGTGGCACATGTCTGTAGTCCCAACTAGTCAGGAAGCTGAAGCAAGAGAATTGCTTGAACCCAGGAGGTGGAGATTGCAGTGAGCCAAGATTGTGCCACTGCACTACAGCCTGGGTGACAGTGCAAGACTCCATCTCAAAAAAATAATAAAATATATATACATACATATATATATAAATTAGCCAGGCATAGTGGTGCATACCTGTAATCTCAGCTACTCAGGAGGCTGAGGCAGGAG
Organism: Callithrix jacchus; assembly: GCF_049354715.1. Taxonomy (NCBI): domain Eukaryota; kingdom Metazoa; phylum Chordata; class Mammalia; order Primates; family Cebidae; genus Callithrix; species Callithrix jacchus. Next base: position 24,141,503 of record NC_133521.1, read on the forward strand.
AATCACTTGTACCCAGGAGGCGAAGGTTGCAGTGAGCCAAGATTGCGCCATTGCCTAAGCCACAGAGCAAGACTCCATGTCAAAAAAAAAAAAAAGATAGGTACCATCTCCTCAAGTTCATGTAATGCACATACCCTTTTGTTGGGCAAGCACACAGCCTTTATCTGCTCCAAAAGAGTGGAAAGTCTGGAATGGATCCCAAAGAACAGGACAGTGTTGTCAAGTGACCACATCATCACCACCCAGAAGAAAAGAACGAATATCAGCTTCCCAGAGGAAGAGATGCACCTCAACATGACCAGTGATGTGGTAGTGTGGTAGTCAACAAGTGGAAAATCTTTCATTATTAAAACAGAAAAAGCAGAATTCCAGAAAGCTCACTGGAGGTTTTTCTGGGAAGGGTGGTTTTTCTGGGAAATATGTATTTCTGGGAAATATGTATTTCTGGGAAGGGTGCGGTGGCTCACACCTGTAATTCCAGTACTATGGGGGGCTGAGGTGGGTGGATCACTTGAGGCCAGGTGTTTAAAACCTGCCTGGCCAACATGGTAAAAGCCCATCTTCACTAAGAATACAAAAATTAGCCAGGTGTGGTGGTATGAGCCCGAAATCCCAGCTACTCAGGAGGCTGAGGCAGGAGAATCGCTTGAACCCAGGAGGCAGTGGTTGCAGTGAGCCCAGATCATGCCACTCCACTCCAGCCTGGGTGACAGAGCAAGACTCCATATCAAAAAACAACAAGTAAACAAACAACAACAACCAAAAAAAGTAGGTATTTCTGGGGATAAAGGCCGGTATAAATTAGTAAGAAATCTGAAGCATGAAGTCTTCTAACAGATTAATGGCTATCAGATAAAACTGACAAAACAGAACTAAGGGAGTCAAGTCAAACCCGGTAGAAGTCAACAGGGGAACAGTGTGGGTAACCTAACAGCAGCCTGCCAGGACACCTCTTACTCAGGTTAGATTTAACACTGCTGCACTGGCCACAGCGCCCACTGGTTTGAGGCCTTACCAGATGCCTTTATACCCATTACCTCATTTTATACTTTAAAAGAAACCTGCAAAAAGAGATTATTATCTCCACTTTACCAGTGCTGATACTTCACCAATGCAGAGCTCTCAGCGACTTGCCCAGGGTCATGCACAGCCTGTTTCAGCCACCTTGGACTTGAACCCAGCCTGGTGTGTCTGACTCAATGCCTATAGTCTTAACCTTTCCAGCAGCTGCTTCCTTGTCAAATAGGTCCTCCCGTAGGGTTTCACAGCCCAGCCCTTCAGTCAGCAAGTATTTATTGATAGGCCTCAGGAACACGAAGCAAGTAGGACAGCAATGAACAAGATGCTGACCTTGACCCTGACCCTGCATCCATGGTATGAGCATTTTAACTGGGGAAGGTTTGCAAAGTTCTCTTAAACTGTCTACTACACGCTCTATAAACATTCTTATGGATAACATAAACCTCATCTTAAAAATAGTTAAGACATTAAAACCTGTCACAAAAACTCAGACAAAATGCTTCTAGTTATCTTGAGGTTTTAGAGCTTAAATTTAAAATACCACCACATTTTTCTCAGGTTTTGGTGCTAAGACAAAAAAACAGCTAAGTTTTCAACAGACATCTACTTTTCTAGATCAGTAACTCCCTTTTAAATTTTTCCTCCTTTAGGAGTCTGTGCTGGTTAGGACAACCCAGGGAGCACCTGTAAGGAGGACCTTCCCCACTGCAGGCCCCAGGGCATACCAGGAGAGCAGCCCTGCCAGGGAGGTGGCAGCTCCAGCCTCCCCCTTGGGGCCCGCACTTTCTCATGGGCCCAGAAGCAGCCAAAGACAGAAGGAGCCATGTGTGGCTTCTGTGTGGCTCCGGATTTCAGGCAAGGGTAGCTGGTCTGCGGCGCTCTCCTCCTGCTTCCCTCTCAGCAGCTGAGGTGCCCACAGCGTTCTCCTCCCACAGGCACAGCAGGGTAAGGCAGCTGACAGTGCTTACATGGATCTCCCTGACTAACTCCCTTTGAGCTCCTGCACAGGCTAATTTGCAAATAAATATCAAGAAAACCAAATGATATTATAATCCCCTTCTCATTCAGCACAGTAAGGACACAGTCCAGGAAAGGGGGTCTGGGACTGACGAGCCCTGTGTTTCCCATCTGACTGACAAGGGTGGCCAAACAGGGCTAAGAACCGAAACCATGGGGAGAAGAGGGCAGGTTTCCACTCAGGTCTTTCTGATCAAACCACCAAACGCCCCAGGGTCCTTCTAGTTCCTTTGAATTTAATAATATTCCTAGGCTCTGCAAGTTATCGGCATTTTCATTCATATTTTCAATTCTTCCAGGATCCATATTCTTATTATGTCCAGTCTAAAAAATATGCAAATGTCTTCATTGTATTTTATTTCCCACATTCTGCAAAGATTAACATGACCAGTCTTCTCAGATGATCACAAAATTGAAATGACATCTTTGAAGTGGCCAAAATAATTCTGTTATGATGTTTCTCCCATTAGTTAAGATTCAGTTTATTTTGTAGTTTTACTCAACCCAGTAAAGAATTTAAAATTTTACAGTTGAATTGTAATGGAATATTTAAGGATCAAAATGAACTAGAACCAAATACAATCTGGAGAGATTCAACTTTTCCTTGGAGCCAACCACCGCGTGATCCATTCGTGGCCAGAGTGGCTGCTTGTACTCACTGTCAGGTTCCAGTTGATCTGGGGGATCCTCATGTGCAGGTTGAGACTGAACATAATCAGCAAGACTCCAGTCACCACAAATGCACTGCAGCTCACAAACTCAAAAAAGTAGAGGCCTTCACAGGGGGAGCACTTCATGATGGTCTCTATGCAGATAAACGCAATCAGGGCCAAGATCTAGAAAGAAAATTGGAAACATATATGTATATATATATTTAGTATACATCTGTGGACATACGTGGCTACCATGCTAAAATAACACTGAACAACAACAACATACTGCCACCGAGTTTTCCTCTGGGGATGGCAGCCATAACTGTTGGAAATCAGATCAGCTTCAAGCCTTACATCAAGAACAGGTGCAAGGGTCTTAATGAAAGGATCCAATTACCAGTGTAAACAGTGAAGGCCCCACCGCATATACTGAAATCAATCTGGTGTGATTTGGCCCCCGGGGTGTAAACCGCTGGTCCTTGGGAAGAAGCAGAAATACCTCCACACAATGTTTTTAGGTCTTCTCCTGCCATCAGTAAGTGGGTGTTGCCTATGTATGTTTCTAATTCATGGTCTCTACCACAATTATGCCAAACACTGGGAAAGCAGAATCCTGATGGTGTTCGACTTACACTATCTGAGGTTACCTTGGTGGTTCCTGCTAAGGTCACACAGGTTAACTGGGACTCCTGATGGCTTTAAAAGAATGATTGGTATAATCTCCTCTTTCCCCAATTAGGAGGGAACAAGAGGCCCCCCTAATTAATTCATGCGGTTTTTAAAAATGTATTTTTGAACTTGATCACAAGAAGATGGTAGCTTATTAGAAAACATTAAGAAATCTACCAATAATAGAATAAATTTCTTTCTGAAGGACCAAAGTAACATTCTGGCAATATGTCCTAAGAGTTCATAGATCATAAATTCAAATAGATATCGATGGAAAATGCCAAGTGAACTTTTAAAGGGGGACTTCAGGACAAGGAGGAGCCCAAAGGTGGAGTTAATGACCCTGTGATTGAGGAAAGGTTTGAAACACCTAAAGCCAGATAAGTCTTGGGCTCCCGCCCCGCTCCGCTCCGCTCAGTGGCATCTGAAGCCTGTGCCAACTGCTTCCAGGCCGGCCTCCACCTCATGGGTCAAGGAAGCAGAGGCAGGCAGCTCTGTGGTCCTCTAGAGACTTGTCCTCTAGAGCTTGTGAAAAATGCAGAATCTCTGCTTCCTCCCCTTGAACTACAGAATCAGAATCTACTTTCTGATGAGATCTTCAGAGGATTAAAGTGCCAGCAGCATCCAAGGCACGGGCTGTTCTGGGGCCTTTCTCCACCTGTTGAAGTCCTACTCATGACTTCCAATGCTCTACTAGATGCTGCCACCACCTCCACCCCATTCCCTGACTGCTTCTCCTTGCCAGACATCAGCTTATCCCACTGTCTCCCAGGAAAGCTGGCTAGCCTGTGACTGCATTCTATCCTTGCCATCCTGCAGCCTCTCCCTCCTGAGCTTTTAGGGGGCAGGGCAGTCCATCCCTGTCTACTCCCAAGGCACCAAGCACAGTAACTTGCACATAGCTGGCAGACGGTGGCTGAATGAGCCATTAGAAAACCTGTATCTACAATTCCTGGCTGCCTGGTCAGTGTTTTCGGGTGAATGGAAGAGTGGTTCTGCTTCTCCCATTGTCAATACTTCTATACAGAACCTCTTTCCTCACAATATGTGTGGTCTTTTCTAAGTCAACACATTAAAGATACAGGTCTTCTTGGTCAAAGCATACAAAATTTGAGTTAGGAAGAATAAGTTCCAGAGGTCTGTTGTACAACATGGTTACTTAGTGACTACTGTTAAGAGTAGATTTTAGTGCAGTGGCTCACAACTGTAATCCCAGCACTTTGGGAGGCCAAGGCAGGTGGATCACCTGACATCGGGAGTTCAAGACCAGCCTGACTAACATGGTGAAACCCCATCTCTACTAAAAATACAAAAATTAGGTGGTGTGGGGGTGGGGGGATGCCTGTAATCCTAGCTACTCGGGAGGCTGAAGCAGAATTGCTTGAAACCCAGGAGGCAGAAGTTGCAGTGAGTCAAGATCATGAAACTGCACTCTAGCATGGGCGACAGAGTAAGACTCCGTCTCAAAAAAACAAAAACAAACAAAACGGGTAGCTTTTAAGTGTTTTTACACAATAAAAAAACAGGTAAGTAATGCACAGTACCTCACTGGATTGAGCCATTCCACAATGCATACACATTTAGAAACATCATGTTGTACACACTAAATACAGAAATTTTTACTTGTTGGCTGGGCATGGTGGTTTGCATCTGTAATTCCAGAACTTTGGGAGGCCAAGGTAGGTGGATCATCTGAGGTCAGGAGTTCAAGACCAGCCTGGCCAAGATAGCGAAACCCCATCTCTATTAAAAATACAAAAATTAGCTGGGTGTGGTGGCGTGTACCTATAGTCCCAGCTACTCAGGAGGCTGAGGCAGGAGAATCACTTGAGCCCAGGAGGGAGGGATTGAAGTGAGCTGAGATCACGCCATTGCACTCCAGCCTGGGCAACAAGAGTGAAACTCTGCCTCAGGAAAAAAAAAAATTTTTTTTACTTGTCAATAAAACAAAAGATATGGGTCTTTAAATATACACCTTGTGCTTCTCCTAATGGCTCTTCTTATAATTCTCTATAGCACCACAGATTTTAATTCTCCATCTGAATTACATACCTAACTTGCAATAATTCACAAAAGAAGTAGTTCACATAAGGGAAACTCCTAAACTTTCCCTTCTTTTTTTTCACCCCAGTAATCAAATCTAGTAATCTTGGGCAAGAAATAACACACTGTATTGATGAATTACAAATGTTTCTGGTATGCTAACTTCAACCATATTTGTGTGGGAAGGTAACACCTACATTCTTAAATATTAACATAAAAATGGCTTCACGGATATGCAAATAGACCATTCGTTGTGGCAGTGAACAAAATGGACAAAAATTCCTGCTCTTAGCTCACAGTCTAATAAGAGAGGGTTTTCTCTTATTAATTAAATTTAAAAACAGAGTGAGTGAGACAATGATAAGAACAAAGGAGAAAAATGGAAGCAGGGAAGCTGAACAAAGCATCTGAGGCAAAGGTTTTTGAAAGTTTAGACACAGAGGCCGGGAGCGGTGGTTCATACCCGTAATCCCTTCAAAATTATAGCACTTCAGGAGGTTGAGGTGGATGGATCGCTTGAGGCCAGGAGAGGAGTTCCATACCAGCCTGGCCGACATGGCGAAACCCTGTATCTACTAAAAATACAAAAATTAGTTGGATGTGGTGTTGCACACCTGTAGTCCCAGCTACTAGGGAGGCTGATACAGGAGAATCCCTTGAACCTGGGAGGCGGAGGTTGCAGTGAGCAGAGACTGTGCCACTGCACTCCAGTTTAAGCCACAGAGTGAGACTGTCTAAAAAAAAACATTTTAATAATATAAAGTTTGGGGCAGGTGCAATGGCTCAGGCCTGTAAGCCCAGCACTATGAGAGGCTGAAGCAAGTCAGTCACTTGAGGTCAGCAGTTCGAGACCAGCCTGGCCAACATGGTGAAATCACATCTCTACTAAAAACATGAAAATCAGGTGGGTGTGGTGGCACATGCCTGTAGTCCCAGCAACTTGGGAGGCTGGGGCAAGAGAATTGCTTGAGCTGGGGGGCAGAAGTTGCAGTGAGCTGAGATCGCGCCACTGTACTGCACTCCAGTCTGGGCAATAAAGACTCTGTCTCTAAATAAATATATATATATATATGTACACAAAGTTTAGACAGTGTCCCTGGAAGGTACTATTTGAGACAGAGTTGCCGAACATAGGGGACAGCTATCTAGAGAAAGAGCACTGGAGGCAGAGGGAAGAGCGAGGTGGGATTCCTGGACGGGAGCCAGATGGGCACTGGGAAAAATCACAGGAGGGTAGGTCAGACACAAAGAGCCCTTGGGTGCAGTGAGGTCTGTGGCTCTCACTTAGAGTGTCATGGAAGCACCAGAAAGTGACATCATCTTCGAGTCTTAAAAGGGCCGTCAGCTACTTCATGGATAACAGACCACATTGAGGACAAGGGCAGAAACTGGGAGGAGAGTGAGACGACTCTTATGACAATGAATAAGGCTAATCTATTACCTTGCAGAAATAACTCCACAGGTGTGTGACTGCACAGGCTCAGTCAGAAAAATTACCATGGTATCTGCCTTGCTCTCTCTTGGATCACTCATGCTGGGGAGAAACCAGCTGCCATGTCTTCAGGACTCTCAAGCAGCCCTACGGAGGGGTATAAGTGCCAAGAACTAAAGCCTCCTGCCAACAGCCATGTTGAACAAGCCATCTTAGACATGGGTCCTCCAGCCCCAGGCAAGCCTTCAGATGATATAGCCTTAGTAACCCTAGCCAAAAGCTTGACTGCAACCTCCTGAGAGAACCAGAGCAAAGCCACCCCCAAATTCTTGACACAGAAATGAAAAGATAATAAAGGTATGATTTTTGTTTGTTTGCTTTTTTAAGACAGGGTCTTGTTCTGTCACCCAAGCTGGAGTGCATTGATGCAATCATAGCTTGCTGCAACTTTCACCTCCTGGACTCAAGTGATCCTCCTGCCTCAAACTCTCAAGTAGCTGGGACTACAGGTACACACCACCATGCCCAGATAATTCTTTAATTTTCTGTAAAGACAGGGTCTCACACCGTTACCCAGGCTGGTCTCAAACTCCTGGCCTCAAGCGATCTTCCTGCCTCAGCCTCCCAAAGGAATGTGATTACACCCAAAGCACTGGGATTACTCCCAAAGCCACTGTGGCCCGCCTAAGAAGTGTTGTTTTAAGTCACAAAGTTTTGGGGTAGTTATGCAGCAATAAATATTAGGGGAGGAAAAACTCTTGTTGTTATAAAACATTAATATTATAATTAATAATATTCGTAAGAACTACTCATTACTCATTGATTACAGGTACCTACAAATCAAACACCTTATAGGCACTTCTCATTCTTTATCATTTAGTCCCCCAGCAAAACCTTATGAGGTAGATATTAGCCCCATTTTACAGATAAGGAAATTAAGGTCCTATGACATACAGATAGCAAGAAGCAGTGTCAGGATGTAATAGCCAATATTTGATTCTCAGTCTTTCCAGTTCTTATTGCCTCACTATGTTATTTCTCTATTCGTTTCTCACCCGTAACATTATACCTGCCTTTTTTGTATATCTCAAATGGTCACCATTTTCAAAACAAAAACATATGTAAAAGGGCTCTACAAATGACAAAACACTATATACAAAATAAGGAAATAACATGATATAACCTACACCTATTTAAACCATAAAATACGTATTATACATTTGTTTTTTAGCCTACTTTTTCTACTAAATAGTATCCACAGTTATTTCCACAAAAATAGAAACATAGATGTTATTTTTAATAATTATAGTATTCATATGTAGCTCAATAGACAGATACATAAATACATACATATACACCTCTATACAGATATCACAATTTAATTGATCCCTTACTGACAGGCATTTAGATGGTTTTTAATACTCTGCTGTGTTTTTGTCTGACACTGGACACAGCAAAATGTCAACATTTTCTCTAGCACAGTAAAATCTAATCACTGCTGAAATAAAAACTACCTATTGACCAGCAAGAAGGGCTCAGATAAAGTGATACTATACTAGAAGCCAACAATTTCAAGACAACCAGAGTCAAAACTAGTTCAACTTACAACCTTGAAGTGAGCAAATGTCGTGTAAAAATTATACAGAGATGTCCAAGAAGATATATATAAGAAAAAACTCTTTTGTTTACTAATCATGAGATTATGGATGCCCTTGGAGACAGTCCTTTCCAGGTGGTACCTACGAACTGACCAGAGTAAATATTTTCATATTTGATAAGTAAACTGGGCCGGGCACAGTGGCTCACACCTATAATCACAGCACTTTGGGAGGCCAATGCAGTTGGATCACTTGAGGCCAGGAATTACAGACCAGCCTGACCAACACAGTGAAACTCCTTCTCTACACAAATACAAAAAATTAGCTGGGTGTGGTGGCACAAGCCTGTAATCCCAGCTAGTCGGGAGGCTGAGGCATGAAAATCACTTGAACCCCAGAGGTAGAGGTTGCAGTGAGCCGGGATTGTGCTACTGCTCTCCAGCCTAGCTGACAGAGAGATACTCCACTGCTGGGGAAAAAAAAAAAAACAGAATTGATATTAACAGGTTGTCAGATTTCCACAACTGTGGCTAATTATTGGCAGCATCAAAAAGCAGGAAGAGAGGGAAAGAGAGAGAGGACTGGCTGATGAAGTTATCATAATAGTCCTCCTTCCACTCCAACTTTCTGTCACAGCTACTTGTGCCAGGTGATAATGAAATAGCAATGGGCATTTTTGGTTTTGTTTGTTGACAAAGTCTCTGTCGCCCAAGCTGGAGTGCAGTGGCGAGATCTTGGCTCACTGCACCTCCGCCTCCCAGGTTCAAGTGATTCTCTTGCTTCAGCCTCCCGAGTACCTGGGATTACAGGTACCCACCACCAAACCTGGCTAATTTTTGTATTTTTAGTACAGACAGGGCTTCATCATGCTGGCCATGCTGGTCTCAAACTCCTGACCTCAAGTGATCCACCCACCTCAGCCCTGCAAAGTACTGGGATTACAGGCGTGAGTCACTGTGCCCAGCCACAATGGACATTTTTGGTATTCATCTAATTGGAAGTTGAGTGAGGGATACATTAAATTTGGGTTTAGCTGTTGGTTCCATGTATGGTTAAGTTACCGTAGCACTCCCAGTGGAGGAATGGCTTTCAGATATGCTCTGACACCACTGCACAGGCTGACCTGACATTATGACAACAGAACAAACCCCAAACTTCTTTTTTTTTTTTGAGATGGGTTTTTGCTCTTGTTGCCCAGGCTGGAGTGCAATGGTGCGATCTCAGCTCACTGCAACCTCTGCCTGCTGGGTTCAAGTGATTCTTCTGCTTCAGCCTCCCAAGTAGCTGGGATTACAGGTGTGTGCCACCAGACTCAGCTAATCTTGTATTTTTAGTAGAGACAGGGTTTCTCCATGGTGAGGCTGCTCTTGAACTCCCGATCTCAAGTGATCCACCCACCTTGACCTCCCAAAGTGCTGGGATTACAGGCATGAGCCACCATACTCAGCCCAAACCCCAAACTTCATGAGATAAACTGTCCTACGATGACCAACTAGAACTATGTGGGTAGTGGAGGAGAAACAGGCTTTGAAACATATGGAGCCAGAAACTTATCTGTGGGAAATTCTTCAGATAATTAAATGCATAAAATTTTAAGTACAGAATTCTATTGTCATCAGTGCCTAAATGGGAGTTGTGTTTTATCAGAAAAATACTCAAAAATATGCAACTATAAGTGCACTACACATTTTCTCCTTTTGACGGAAACCACATGAAATAGAATTTATCAGAATTCCAGGGTGTGTAGGGCACAAATCTGTGGCAGCACTATAAACAGCAAGTACTTATTATTATTTTGAGATGGAGTTTCGCTCTTGTCACCCAGGCTGGAGTGCAATGGCATGATCTCAGCTCTCTGCAACCTATGCCTTCTGGGTTCAAGCGATTCTCCTGTCTCAGCCTCCCAAGTAGCTGGGATTACAGGCGCCCACCACCACGCCTGGCTAGTTTTTGTATTTTTAGTAGAGATAAGGTTTCACCATGTTGTCCAGTCTGGTCTTGAATTCCTGACCTCAGGTAGTCTGCCCACCTTGGCCTCCCAAAGTGCTGAGATTACAGGCATGAGCCACCACGCCTGGCCAACAGCAAGTACTTCTGTGTGGGAGCTTAGAGTTTTATGTATTTCAATGTACCAGATCACATCTTCATACAGCTGACAAATTTTAAATTGACAAAGTCTGACAATCCCAAATAGAATGGCACACAAAATTGCTTCCAATTCACTGAAACAGCATGAAAAAACAAGTGTTCAGCGACAAACTCCTACACGTTTATCAATAAATCAGTGAAAGGAGCCTCAGAACATACTGATTATATAATGATGTGATGTTGCTCGAAACAGTGTAGTGGCAACCTAAAATCTGAACTGTTCTCATGTACCATGAAATGTCAGGTTGACTTTGTATACTTTTTCAGAATTACTGGTCAAACTGAGGTGCAAATCTACGAAGGATCTATTGCAGCGGAGGCCAAAACAAAAACAGAAAGAAAACACTTCTTAAATTTGTAATTTGTTGTTTCCTATTGGGAGTCAAAAGAAACCACCACCCCCACCCCTCCACCAAAAAAATAGTGTATTTCTTATTCTAAAACAATATTCACTACTGTACCTGTTTTGTGCTTTTAATTGTCTTTCTTTTTCCAAAATCATGAGTCTTAAGCTCCTCAAAATCTGGACCTACTGCTAGATTTGGGCAATGAAGTGTGAGTGGGGGAAACACCTGTGACCCTTGGCAGCAGCCTTTTAGAACTACAGACAGTTCCACCGTGCTCCTTCCCTGCCACAGCAGCCTGCAATGTTCCAGACCCAGGGCAGGGAAAGGGAGTGACAAACACAGATGCTCAACCTCACTTCCAACAAAAGAAATGCGAATTGAGATATCCTTTTCATCTACCCAGTTCATAAAAGTTATACAGTGATATCCCATACTGGTGAGAGAATGAGAAATCGGGCCATTTTTCACACTGATGGTGAAGGTACAGACCAGCACGGCATGCAGAGAGTGATCGCCCAATCCTCATCAAAACTGGCTGGATGCAGTGGCTCACGCCTGTAATCCCAGCACTTTGGGAGGCCAAGGTGGGTGGATCACCTGAGGTCAGGAGTTTGAGACCAGCCTGGCCAACATGATGAAACTGCATCTCTACTAAAAATACAAAAATTAGTCGGGTGTGGTGGTGGGCACCTGTAATCCCAGCTACTTGGGAGGCTGAGACAGAAGAATCACTTGAATCCAGGAGGCAAAGGTTACAGTCAGCTGAGATGGAGTCACTGAAATCCAGCCTGGGCAACAAGAGCAAAACTCCATCTCAAAAAAAAAAAAGTAACCATGCACACCCTCAGATCCAGAAATTCTATGACTATGTCCCCTAGGAATAACTGTACCAAACATGCACACCTAAAATCCCAGCACTTTGGAAAGGCCAAAGTGGGCAGATCACCTTAGGTCAGGAGTTCAAGACCAGCCTGACCAACATAGTGAAACTCCAGCTCTAGAATTCATTTCTGAACTCTCTTGATAGCATACAAACCTATTTCCTGGCCACCACTGTGCTATGAGCTAAGAGAGTGGGGGCAGAGTAAGAGGGCCAGCCTTACTCTCACTAAGACAATGGCAAGGATCCCCAGGAAAGAAGTGTCACCATTCAAAGACATCTTCAAAGGTTAGACAAAATTCAATTTTCTTTTCTTTTTTTTTTTTTTAATTTTGCTTGATTTATTTTATTTATTTTTTTTTTTTACCATTTTTTCTTTTTTTTTATTTTTTTATTTTTTATTTATTTATTTTTTTTAAAGAAGGGGAAAAAAAGAAAAAGAGGGAAAAAGGAATATTACTTCATTCCTAAAATGGGTTTCAATAATGGCCGATCAATATTTTGAGTGTTTAAAGTGGTTAATGCATATTTTATGTGTTTAGAATGGAGACCTCTATTGTGTTTATTTGTTCTGGCTCTGAGTTCAAGTCCTGGATATCGTTATCAATTTGTTGTCTCGTTGAATCTAAATCTCATTATGTGTCTTATGTATCTGGGTGTTAAGATCTCTTACTGTTACATTAATCCTTTTACCCTTGCATCCTTGTAGCTTTGAAATCTATTTTATTAAGTGTGAGAATTGCAACTCCTGCTTTTTATTTATTTATTTTTGCTCTCCATTTGGTTGGTGAGTTTTTTTTCATCCCCTTGTTTTGAGTCTTTGTATATCTTCAGATATATCGTTAGATTTTGTGGATAATGTATATTTTGTGTGTTTAAAATGGAGAGCTCTATTGAGTTTATTTGTTCTGGATCTTAGTTCCAGTCCCGGGTATCGTTATCAATTTGTTGTCTCGTTGAATCTAAATCTCATTATGGGTCTTATGTATCTGGGTGTTAAGATCTCTTATTATTACATTAATCCTTTTACCCTTGTATCCTTGTAGCTTTGAAATCTATTTTGTCAAATGTGAAAATTGCAACTCCTGCTTCTTATTTATTTATTTTTGCTCTCCATTTGGTTGGTACGTTTTTGGTTTTTTTTTTTTCCAACCCTTTATTTTGAGTCTATGTATATCTTTGGATATACCGTTAGATTTTGTCTGTATCTTTTGATTGGGAGATTTCGCCGATTTAAATTTAGGGTTGCTGCCATTTGTTATTAACTGGCTATTTTGTCCTTTCGTTGATAAAAATTCTTCTTTATGTTAATGCTCTTTACTTTTTGGTGTATTTTTAGAAAGGGTCATACTGGTTGTTCCTTTCTGTGTATAATGCTTCTTTTAGAAGTTCTTGTAAAGCAGGCCTGGTGGTAATAAAATCTCTGAGTACTTGCTTGTTCCTAAAAGATTTTATTTTTCCTTCAAATGTAAAGCTTAAATTGGCCGGATATGAAATTCTGGGCTGAAAGTTCTGTTGATTAAGTATATTGAATATTGGCCCCCACTCTCTTCTAGCTTGTAGGGTTTCCATTGAGAGATCTGCTGTAAGCCTAATAGGCTTACCTTTATGGGTGACTTGATCTTTCTCTCTGGCTGCCCTTAATATTTTCTCCTTCGTTTCGATCTTGGTGAATCTAATGATTATGTGCCTTGGGGTTGGTCTTCTTGAGGAATATCTTTGTGGTGTTCTCTGTATTGCCTGGGGTTGAATAGTGTCCTGCTTTGCTAAATTAGGAAAATTTTCCTGGATAATGTCCTGGAGAGTATTTTCCAGCTTGACTTCATTCTCTCCGTCACATTCAGGTACACCAATCAAGCGTATATTAGGTCTTTTCACATAGTCCCATATTGCTTGGAGACTTTGCTCATTCCTTTTTATCCTTTTTTCTCTATTCTTGTCTTGTCGTTTTGTTTCATTAAGTTGGTCTTCTACCTCTGATACCCTTTCTTCTGCTTGATCCATTCGGCTGTTTAAGCTTGTACATATTTCACTAAGTTCTCGTGTTGTATTTTTCAACTCCATAAGTTCATTTGTATTCCTCTCTATATTGTCTATTCTTTTCAACATTTCATCTAACCTTTTTTCCAAGTTCTTAGTTTCTTTACATTGGGTTAGAACAAGTTCCTTTAACTCCCAGAAGTTTCTTATCATCCACCTTTTAAAGCCTACTTCAGATAATGGAACACAGTCCTTTTCCATCAGGGCTTGTTCCGTTACTGATGAGTCCTCTTCCATCAGGGCTTGTTCGGTTGCTGATGAGTCCTTTTCCAACAGGGCTTGTTCCGTTGCTGACGGGTTCTGATTTTGAGTATACTCGGCTTTCTTAGGCTGTCTTTTTCCCTTCATTGTAGATGAACCGCCTTTCTAATTAGTTTTCTGAGTTGACGTCCGACTTATTGATTCCCAGTGCTGGGATCCGAGCAACCCACTGTGGCAGCCTAAATAGCAGCGATAAGACTGATGGTGCTCTTCTGCCCGGGAATCTCTGGTCTGGCTTCCCTCTTGAGTCCACAACAAGCGGCTCTGACTTCCCGGAGCTCCAAACTCCGGTCAGTAGGGGAAGCAGTCCTGTTGGCTCTGCATGAAGAGCTGCTGCGCCGAGACGCCAGCAAAACCGCTGCGGCGGCCACAAGAGTCGTGCTGGTGACCCTTGGGGCTCCTCCACTGGGAATCGGCTAATCAGTGAGTGACGAAAATTCGTCTAATGATGTGGCGTCGTCTCGTTCTCTGAGCTTTCACTGGGAGCTACAATCCTGAGCTGTTAGTGGTCGGCCATCTTGGATCCGATGATCAAAATTCAATTTTCTTTGACTACCAGTTTACCAAAAGATCTAATGAACCACAATTTAAAATATACATATGTGTAAAAATCACAGTATTAAAATTTTTTTTAATCCCAAACTACATGAGAAGCCTTAAAAACCACCAGATGTGCCAAGCACTGTGTCGCACACCTGTAGTCCCAGCCTCAGGGAATGGCTTGAGCCCAAGAGTTCAAGGCTAGCCTGGGCAACTAAGACCTCATCTCTTAATAATTAAGTAAATTAATTAATTAAAAAGCCTGGGCACAGTGGCTCACGCCTGGATCACTTATAGGTGGCTTTGGCTCTTGTGCAACACTGAAGGCCTATGGGTTGGTGTTACACAGGACCCTCCAAATTAGATACCTTCAAATGGATAGTCATTTTAGTATCTGGTTTTTTTTGTTGTTGTTTATTTGGTTGGTTGGTTTTGTTTTTTTCTTTTGGCAACAGGGTCTTACTCTGTCACCCAGGCTGGAGTGCATTGCTGTGACCACAACTCATTGCAGCCTCTAATTCTGGGACTACAGATAGATAGTAGTATCTGGGACTACAGATACGTGCCACTATGTGGAGTTAATTTATTTTTTCTACTTTTTGTAGAGATGGATGGGGTCTTGTTTTGTTGCCCAGGTTCATCTCAAACTCCTGGGCTCCAGTGATCCTCCTGCCTCAGCCTCCAGAGTAGCTGGGATTACAGGCGTTCACCACCATGCCTGGCTAATTTTTTGTATTTTTAGTAGAGACCGGGTTTCACCATGTTGGCCAGGCTGGTCTCAAGCTCCTGACCTTAGGTCATCCACGCACTTCGGCCTCCCAAAGGGCTGGAATGAGCCACCACCACTCCCAGCCAGGCCAGGATTTTTTAAAAGTCCTTTTAAACAGTTCACAAGCACCACAGTTATAGCCTGTTTTCACAAAAGAAAAGTTCTCTTTTTAGTCCATATTTAATCTGGTCAGTAGTCGGAGAAGTCAAAAACTTATCCTCACTGTTTTTCCATCTAAAAATGCAATCTATGACGTCACCTAGAAATAGGTGAGTATCGCTCCTGAGATACCATGGGGGTAAAGAAGGTACATGCAGGGCCGACTGTAAAGAGACTGGATAAAAAGTTGGACCAAAGGGCAAGTCAGGAATGTGACCATCTGTCTCTCTGAGTGCTACTCAGGGAAGTTTAGGATCTAGTCTCAATCACCCACACAAAACACCAGAGAACCTAACTTCAAATTATTGTTCTTTCTTTTCTTTTTTAATTTTTTGAGATGGAGTCTTCCTCTGCAGCCCAGACCGGAGTGCAGTGGCATAATCTCGGCTCACCGCAACCTCCGCCTCCCGGGTCCCAGTTCAAGCAATTCTCCTACCTCAGCCTCCCAAGTAGCTGGGATTACAGGCACAAGCCACCATGCCCAGCTAATTTTTGCATTTTTTAGTAGAGACAGGGTTTCACCATGTCGGCCAGTCTGGTCTTAACTCCTGACCTTGTGATCCGCCCACCCCGGCCTCCCAAAGTACTGGGATTACAGGTGTGGCTACCGCGCCTGGCCAATTCTTTTTATTAAGAGATGGGTCTCACTATGTTGCCCAGGCTGGGCTCAAACTCCTGGCTCAAGAGATCCTCCCACCTCAGCCTCCTGAGTAGCTGGGATTACAGGTGCACACCACCACACCCAGCTTTGCTGTTCTTTGATTCCTCATCTGTGTGACAGAAGTTGTGAAATCATTTGATAAAAGTGGTATTTTTATTTACAGTGATAGTGACCCATTGCTTTAAATACACTTTGTCTGTATTCACATGAATCCATAAGCAACTCTCATCCCAGAAAAGACAGTCTGTCCTTAGGGTTGTAGGAGTCATTAACGCTGGCTGCCAAATATTTGTGGTTCTCCACTTTCCAGCACCTTCCCTGCATGCTTTGAATTTGTGTGGGGCCACAAGACTATTTCTGGCTAATGAGCTGCCAAGTGTATCATTTTCAGGCAAAAGACTCTGTTGCCAGTGTGAGATGTTCCAGAGATCTCCCTTCACCACAGTGCTGCACAGCAAGCTCTGAGATGTAGCTGCTCTACCAGCAGTGAGGATACATGGGCTAGATAGAGTAAGTGCAAAAGTGAACCCTGGTTGTTACTGCCCAGTATTCTTGCTTATCCCAACTGATACAAGGTTGGTACCTTCAACTGTTTGGGAATCAAAACATTTCTCCTGGATCTGGGTTTTTCCTCACCATTAATATCTTAAGAAATCTTAGCACTTTGTGAGGCCAAGGCTGGCAGATCACCTGACCAACATGGAGAAACCCTGTCAGGTATGGTGCATGCCTGTAATCCCAGCTACTCTGGAGGCTGAGGCAGGAGGATCACGTGAGCCCAGGAGTTTGAGATGAGCCTGCGCAAGGCAGGAAGGCAGGAGGATCACGTGAGCCCAAGAGTTTGAGATGAGCCTGCACAAGGCAGGAAGGCAGGAAGGCAGGAAGGCAGGAAGGCAGGAAGGAAGGAAGGAAGGAAGGAAGGAAGGAAGGAAGGAAGGAAGAAAGGAAAGAAGGCAGGCAATAAGGCAGGAAGAAAGAAAGAAAAGAGAAAAGAAAAAGGAAGGGAGGGAGGGAGGGAGGGAGGGAGGAAGGAAGGAAGGAAGGAAGGAAGGAAGGAAGGAAGGAAGGAAGGAAGGAAGGAAGAAGGAGGGAGAAAAGGCAGGCAGAAAGGTAGGAAAGAAAGCAGGAAGGCAGGCATTAAGCAGGAAGGCAGGAATCAGGAAGGCCGGCAGGCAGGCAGGCAGGCAGGCAGGCAGGAAAAAAATCTTAGCCCCCAGGCCAGGTGCAATGGTCACGCCTGTAATCCCAGCACTTTGGGACACCAAGGCAGGCTGACCACATGAGGTCAGGAGTTTAAGACCAGCCTAGCCAACAGAGTGAAACCCAGTCTTTACTAAAAACACAAAAATTAGCCAGATGTGGTAGTGTAGGCCTGTAATACCTGCTACTCAGGCGGCTGAGGCAGAAGAATCACTTGAACCCAAAAGACAGAGGTTGCAGTGAGCCAAGATCATGCCACTGCACTCAAGCCTAGGTGACAAAGTGAGACTCTTGTCTAAAGAAGGAAGGAAGGAAGATAGGGAGGGAGAAAGAGAAGAAAGGAAGGAAGATAGGGAAAGAGGGATAGAATGAAGGAAGGAAGACAGGGAGGGAAGGAGGGAGGCAGGGAAGGAAGGAAGGAAGGAGGGAGGGAGGGAAGGGAGGGAGGGAGGGAGGGAGGGAAGGAAGGAAGGAAGGAAGGAAGGAAGGAAGGAAGGAAGGAAGGAAGGAAGGAAGGAAGGAAAAATTTTAGCCCCCAGACACTATGTCCTAAAGAGTTACTGAGGTTGCTGGGCACGGTGGTGCACACCTATAGTCCTAGCAACCCGAGATGCCTAGGTGGGAGGATCACCTGTGCCAAGGAGCTTGACATTGCCTGCCATGAACTATGATCATGGTTGTGAAATACCCACTGCACTCCAGCCTGGGCAATAGTGAAAGACCCTGTCTCTTAAAAAAGGAAAAAGTTAGTGAGATGGGTGTGGACATTTGCCCTTATGATTTAAAAGTCTGGTTTTTTTTTTTTTTTATTTTTGAGATGGAGTCTCACTCTATTGCCCAGGCTGGAGTGCAGTGGCACAATCTCAGCTCTCCCCAACCTCCATCTCCTGGGTTAAAGGGATTTTCTTGCCTCAGCCTTCCGAACAGCTGGGACTACAGGCATCTGCCACCATGTCCATCTAATTTATGTATTTTTAGTACAGATGGGGTTGCTCTATGTTGGGCAGGCTAGTCTCAAACTCCTGACTTCGTGATCTGTCCATCTTGGCCTCCCAAAGTGCTGGGATTATGGGCGTGGGCCACCGCCTGAAAAGTCCATTTTTAAAAAAGTAATATTTAGGGAAGTATCATCCCTTCATTTAGCTAAAATTAACAGGCTCTACCATGTGCCAGCTATGATTCTAACTCTAGGGATGCAGTGGTGAACAAGCTCCTTAGGGAGCAAATATGCTCCTTTTTTCTCTTAGTTTTGATTCCTTATCTATATATATTTCTGATTTTTTTTCTTCCTGATATATGTATTATTTCCATGAGAAGTCATTTCAATTCTATTGAAGAGTATACCCCAATATAATCATGACTTGTATCACCTGATGTCCTGCAGACTCCACAGTGGGAGGGGGTACAGTCTGTCCTCAGCAGCCTCCCCACTCCCCAAGCCTGGGCTCAACCACAACCCCACACTGGGCTCACACCCTCCTTATGAACACAAGTGAGGTCCAGAACCCGACTCCGTCTTCATGGGGAGCAGGGGCAGGGCTCTCACTGGCACTCATCTACTGCCCTCCTCTCCCAAGTATGACTTCTTTCAGGGCCCCTAATCCCTGCACAGGTTGGATCAAAGACATCTATGAGAAGGGCCACACCCCAGGCAAGCAGCATGTGACCAGACAACTTCTCCCTCAACCCTGATTGTTCTGTGGCACTTGGAGACTCCCTGTGCTTAAGGTCTCAGTTCCAGCCCAGTCAACATACCTGACGATACACAAAAAGAACTAACCTTGTGTGTGACTCAGTGCCCAGGGAGGTATCGAGGCAAAAAGCGCTGCTGGATTTGGAGGAAAGTAAGTCACTGAGGGCTTGGGCAGCAGCTGAGGCTTTAGGAGTCTTCCCAGTCAACACTGAACGAGGTGGTCTTAGAGGAAAAGTGGGAGAGAACGTTTGTGTGAGATAGTTAGGGCCTAGCTTTCAAGATGTGTTCCTTGGTTGGTTAGAGGTGGGTGGAAGGTTGGGACAGAACCTAGTTCCTCACCAAAGTGCCTCTGTTTTTATGTTTACACATCCATTAGCAGTGGTTCCTAAAGTTTTCTGACCAAAGAACAGAATACCTGTTAATTGCCTTCTCCTAAACTAGTGTTCTAAGAAGAGTAGTTTGCAAACCATCGTTCAGATTTATACATTGGGAAAGTATTTCTGTTGTGCTTTAAAAAAATGTTTTTATGTCTGAAACGACAGATGCAGTCTGGCCCTTTCCCTTACCAGGAGCAACCCCAAATTCACTCAAGTGTGCACAGTGGTAGGCTCTGCAGACATACAGCTTTGGGTCTTCTCATGCCAAGCCCCGTGCTCCCTGGTTTTAGGGTATCAGGCACACCAGCATCTTAACAGTTCTGAAGAGCTTCATGGTAAAATTTATTTACCTTTACTTGATATATGGATGTTACATGAGCACAGATTTCTTCCCCCAGCACATCTCTTAACACTTTGCACAGCCATGTCTGGAGGGAAACCAGTTTGGGAAACACAAAAGGCATGTGCTGGTCAATACTCAGCTTTGTCATGTCATGCACAATTTACAGAGTAAAAACATGGAAGCTCATTTACCCAGCAGGAGAGCAACTATTAAGGACCCTGTTAACCTAGTGAAGACCTACGAAGCTGAGTGGTGACCACATGCACACACAGCAGGGTCCAAAGTGCCTTTAGAATCAGAAGGAGCTCTAATCAACTCCAGCACGTTCAAAATTAAAATGTCTCTATTCCTGCCAATACTGAAAACTATCTGAAAGACAAGACAGGGCTTTTATTTAGCCACAGATGCAAAAGATTAGTTGTTAAAACACGGCTGCTGGAATACCTCAGGATGTGCGCAACAGAGAATCCAGAGGGGGCAGTAGAGGGCAAGGCAGGGACTCCGCTTCCAAAGCCAGCTCCACTCTTAGCAACCAACAGGGGAAGATGGGCTCCTGGAGCCAGAACTACAGAAGAGGCGCAAGGCCTCTCCCCACCATCTTTCACAGGTTTGAGATCAGGGCTTTTAAGCACTCTTTATACACACGATAAACAACATATCACTTTAAAACCTAAGTTCCCAGGCCAGAAGCCATTTATATGGTCTGCAAAGGGGTGCAAATAGTTATGCAATGCCGGGTACCTCAGAATAACAACGGCTTACACTTATGGAGCATCAATAATGTAAGGAAACTACAAGGCTCTGCACCAGGCACAGTCCGGATATCTCTGATACTCACAGCCCGACTCAGGAAGCAGGCAGCACCTCCATCATGTGGCCAGGTTTGCTCAAGGTCCCGTGGCCAGGTTTGCTCAAGGTCCCAAAGCCAGGTTTGCTCAAGGTCCCCTACTTCATGCCTAACATATGACTTATCCAGAGTCTTCCCACTCCTTTCACCATGGGAGAAATCACCATGTATGATTTCTCTTCAAGGGGAGCAGTACAAGACCTGGGGTAGCCAGTGCTGAGAGTCTGACAAAGCCCACGACATGACTGCTCATTCTCAAAGGGATCTAGCTGAAGTAACATCTTAATTTTTCTAAGAAAAATAATCCATGAATTTTTCCCCTCCCAAGGGAGGCCATCCCATGAGGAAGATAAATTTAAAATATCACCCTCCTCTCTCTTGAGACAATCAAGCAATGAGCAAATAATTTTTGGTTCAGAAACAAAGGAGCTAATTGCAAGTGTAAATTATTTAACCTGCAACCAAGACCTATGCGTGGGATCTTTGGTTTAGTTGTTTTTCTCCAGCTAAATAAACAATGCCCAAGCTAGGACCTGAGGGTAGCAAAGAAGTAATAGAAAACTACCTCCTCTGGAAGGGCAGAAAAGGCCCTCAGGAATTAAAGCTGCCTATGCTGGCCAGGAGGACTAATTAGCAGCAATTAGTTGAGCAAAGCAGCCAAGGGGTGGAGGCAAGTAAGTTCCTCATTGTTGACAAGGAATGGAGAGGCTTTCAGGGAGAGGATTCCAAGGGCTCAGGATGGTCAAAAGAAAACAGAGTGCAGGCAAGGCCAGAGTGCATCAGAGGGCAGCAAGGTGTACACCCTCAAAGGAAGCCCACCGCCCTCGGCAGCCATACTCCACTCTAAGTCGTGCCTGCCATAGACCCCTGAAGGCACCGTTTTCCACTAAGGACAGAAGCATTCGGGTTGTTGATGCCCCAGGAAGTTTGGTTTGGTCTGAGTGTGACCTGTGTCACGAAGGCCTATTCAATCAGTGTCCCTGACACATGTTTCAAGCCAGGTTCTCTGTGTGAACAATTTTGCTATTTTAGAATTCTAAAACCAAAGATAAGAGTTGAACTTTGAACACTGCATTCAATTTCCATTTTTTGGCAAGATTCTCACCTTCAACATACATTTTCATACTTCATTTCAACATACATTTTCATACAAGTATGCTCTAACACATACATTAAATTCAGAGGTTACCCAAGTGGCGCAATCTTGGCTCACTGCAACCTCCACCTCCCAGGTTCAAACAACAGCTGGCCACAGTATATCACAGGCTCCAACTAAAATAGGTTTGTTTTTTTTTTTTTTTTAATCTAACTACTTAGAGCACACAAACAGGGTTATCCAATAAAGTGCCAAACATTTTCTTATTTTTAAAAGAAAATCCAGGCTGGGCACGGTGGCTCACACCTGTAACCCCAACACTTTGGGAGGCCAAGGCTGGTGGATCACCTGAGGTCAGGAGTTTGAGACCAGCCTGAACAACATGGTAAAACCCTGTCTCTACTAAAAACACAAAAAATTAGCCAGGCACAGTGGTGGGAGCCTGTAATCTCAGCTACTCAGAAGGCTGAGGTAGAATAGCTCAAACCCAAGAGCTGGAGGTTGCAGTGAGCCAAAATCGCGCCATTACACTCCAGCCTGGGTGACACAGTGAGACTCTGTCTAAAAAAAAAGAAAAGAAAAGAGAAAAGAAAATCCAGAAAACCTTATTATGTGGTTTGATGATATAACTGCACATGATTTCAGAAAACCACAGGACTGTCAGCATCTTTCTTGCCCATCAATTGCCCACAGAATTTTACTTCGAATGCTACCCTGCTCAAAAAGCCAAATTTTCAGACCGTTTAAATTAGTAATAGAGCAAAAACAAAGCACATATAGAGGACACAGGAAACGAACTGCCCTTAAATCATAAACATCTGAACCTGTTTAACTACACTGGATTTTCTTTTCCCCCTTCCTTTCTCATAGATGAACTTCATAGATGAACTTGAAATCCCGGAAAGCAGTGTCGCATCCCCACATGATTCAAAGGCAAAACCTCCCCCTTTCCTTCCTCTTCCTGCTTTACTTCCTGTATTTCCCCAACCTAACATCTCTGGCAAACCACCTTAACTGATTGAGAGCAAGGGAACAGCATTTCTCATTCACTGAATGAGAAACTAGCAGGCTGGAGAAGCTTTTTACTAAAGATTGATCTCAGCCAAACCAGTGAACTGTGTATTGTAAGAGGCCAGGCGGAAGTCCAGTGGGAAAACCCATCTCAGCTGTGAGACCCAATACCCTGGCAACCCCTGGACCTCTGCACCATCTAGAGAGAGGCGTCCTGGGATCAGTCTCTGGGAGAGGGAGATGCAGTGAGCTAAGGGTTAGTGGTATAGGCCCAAACCCATGACCCTCAGGGCCACATCCTTACCTCAGAGGTGAGGAACTACTATTCAGTATGGTGTTTATAATGGTGTCCCCAGCTCCAGAGACATGAGAACAGTGGAACCTAGAATGTGTGACACTGTGGCCTTCCTTAAAGTCTACATCAAATACAATGCTGGGCACTTCTATAAGCATTCTTGCCTTTAATTTAAAATTCATTCCATCCTGATAGAAACCTGGTTGGTTGGTTTTAGTTTGTTTTTAAGAGAGTCTTGCTCTGTTGCTGAGGCTGGAGTGCACTGGTGTGATCTCGGCTCACTCCACCTCCCAAGTTCAAGCAATTCTCCCTGCCTTAGCCACCCCAGTAGCTGGGATTACAGGTGTGCGCCACCATGCCCGGATAATTTTTATGTTTTTTTAGTAGAGACAGGGTTTTGCCATGTTGGCCAGGCTGGTCTCAAACTCCTGGCCTCAGGTGATCCACCCACCTGGGCATCCAAAAGTGCTGGGATTAAAGACATGAGTCGCCACACACAGCCAGTTTTAAATTAAGATATAATTCAAACACCATAAAATTCACTCTTTAAAGTATACGATTCAGTGGCTTTTAGTATATTCAGAGTTGTGCAACCATCACTGTTACGCAATTCCAAAACATTTTCATCACCCCAGGAGGAACTTGGTTTTTAATCCCCACCTTATTGATAAGGAAGGTGAAGCAAAGTTGTTAAGCAACCTGGCCAAGATAAGTCTTGTTAACAGCAGAGTTAGGGTTCAAATCTGGACCCCGGAACCCTCTACAGCACTGGGCACTGGTGATCGCCCTCCACCTGCACTGGGTTTCCACTGATCCCTTCCCATTCTGCCTCCCATCACATGGCAAGTACTCTCCAGGGCCTGGCCTCTGCTGCCTTCTCATGAAACACATACTTACCAACAGATTCCCTGCTGCAGACTCACACAATCTAAGCCCCAGACCCAGGCCATAACTTTCCCCCACCAAATTGGGCACCTCTATGTAATATCACCAGGCACCTATAAATGTGAGTACAAAAATCCCCTTCCCATTAGTATAGTCTGTCACACAGTAGTTAAGGAGTGGGGCTCCAGAGGTTTACGGTCCTGTGCCCTGATCCCAGCTATGCCACTCATTAGCTCTGTGACCCTGGGCATATTTACTTCTTTTCTCTGAGCCTCTCTTTATAAATTGTAAAATGGGCTTTCTTTTATTTATTCAACTGTAAAATGAATTAAGGAGCAATTCTGATGCTACAGGATTGCTGTGAGGATTAAATGTGAAATACTTTGCACCATGCCCAATAGTGAGTATTCAACTAAATGGCAGCCATTGTCCTTACTATGTGAAAGGGCCAACACAACCCTCAGACATATTCCCTGTCTTCACCAGGCTCCAGTCCAGTAAAGAAAGCAAATATGTAGCACTTACCACAATTTCCTTTTTGTGTTTTGTTTTTTTGGGTTGTTTTTTTTTTTTAAGACAGAGTCTCGTTCCAGGCTGGAGTGTGGTGCTGCGATCTTGACTCACTGCAACCTCTGCCTCCCAGGCTCAAGCAATCCTCCCACCTCAGCCTCCCAAGCAGCTGGTGCCACAGGCATGCACAACCACACCCGGGTAATTTTTCTAATTTTTGTAGAGACAGGGTTTTGCCATGTTGCCAAGGCTGGTCTTGAACTTCTGGATTCAAGCAATTGGCCCACCTTGGCCTCTCAAAGTGCTGGGATTACAAGTGTGAGGTACTGTGCCCAGCTGAACTTCTTTTTAAAAAATAGCTGTATCTGCTGTAAAGGCCTAGAAGTAATAACTCAGTGACAATAAGCACCCCTACTACCCAGACTGAGGTCTCTAAATAATATTTCCTACTAAAAGTAACAAGGGTTTCTTAGAGAAATAGCTAATTCAGGTCTGGGGCAGGACATCCACAAAATAAATATTATTTCCCACTAAAGACACACGGGTTCCTTGATAAAATGCCTAACTGAGGTCTGGATCAGGGGTTTGTGTGTGTGTGTGTGTGTGTGTGTGTGTGTGTGAGAGAGAGTGTTTATATATTTATACATATGTATTAAATATGGATATATGAGATATAATATCCAATCTTAGTTTCTAAATACAACCACTTTTCACTTAAAGGAACCAGGGCTCCTTGGAAAACCCACAACTGGGGTAGAGAGTCCAAGATGAGCTTGAAACATCTTGTGCTCAGAGAATGAAGGGAACATGTCTAAAAAATACTGGAACCAGTGTAGAGGGGCTCCTAATGGCCAAATCTGAGACAACTTGAGGATCAAAATAAATAATTATAGTTTGGGCTGGGTGCAGTGGTTCATGCCTATAATTTCAGTGCTTTGGGATGCTAAGGCAGGAGGATCACTTGAGCCTAGAAGTTTGAGACCAGCCTGGGAAACATAGTAAGATGCCATTTCTACAAAAATAAAAAAATTAGCCAGGCATGCTGGCCCACACCTATGGTCCCAGCTCCTCAGGAGGCTTAGTTGAGAAGATCTCTTGAGCCCAGGAGACCAAGGCTGCAGTGAGCTATGATCGTGGGAATGCACTCTAGCCTGGACAACAGAGCACAATCCTGTCTCTAAAAATAAACAAAAATAATAATTACTAGTAAGTATTAAAATCCATGAAAAAAATCCAAACTCATGAGTTCACACAAATATAAATGAAGAAGGGAGAAGGAAAAACTCTTTCCTACAGTTGAAAATCCAACCAACAAATGGTGGATTTAAAAACTGCCATTTGGCAGCTATTATTATAATTCTTGATTCAGCAAAGAGTCATCAATGGACATTAAAACTAATGAATGAAAGGGTTTTTTGTTGTTTTCTTTTGAGACAGAGTCGCACTCTGTCGTCCAGGCTGGAGTGCAGTGGCGTGATCTTGGCTCACTGCTACCTCTGCCTCCTAGTCTCCAAACATCTTCCCACCTCAGCCTCCCAAGTAGCTGGGACTATAGGCATGCCCCACAGTGCCCAGCTAATTTTTGTATTTTCTGTAGTTTCAGTGTGTTGCCCAGGCTGTGAAGGGTTGAGCAGTTATAAAATATTTACATTGTCTGAAAGTATCTTCCCACACACAAAAAAAAAACTACTTATTAAATACATAGGGAAAAAAAAAACTCAACAGTGGAGAAGCTGGGCAGACATCCCATTAACTAGGTTAATATCTCCAATAATGAGTCAAATCTCCATCATCTGCCTCTGATACAATGCACTGAAAGAACACATCATCATTTCTGTGGTGTTCCCAACACCACCACGAAATGGCCAGAATCCAAACAGGAGACAGCGTCAAACAAACCCAGATTGAGAGACATTCTACAAAATAACTGGCCTGTATTCTTTAAATGTCAATGACATGAAACAAAGGCTAAAGAACTATCCCAGACTCAAGGACATTAAAGAGACATGAAAACTAACTGACAACATGATCTAGGATTTTAATTTGCTGAAAAGATCTTTGAAAGAGGGAAACACGAATAAGATCTATAAATTAGCTAAGAGTACTGAATCTGTTAATTTCCTGATTTTTCTCTTTATTTCAGATGGAGTCTTGCTCTGTCGCCCAGCCTGGAGAGCAAAGGCATGATCTCGGCTCATGGCAACCCTCCTGGGTTCAAGCAGTTCTCCCACCTCAGCTCCCCAAGTAGCTGGGGCTATGTTGGCCAGGCTGGTCACAAACTCCTGACCTCAGGTGATCTACCCACTTCAGTCTCCCATAGTGCTGGGATTACAGGCGAGAGCCACCACACTTGGCCCTAATTTCCTGATTTTGATAATTATAGTGTGGTTATGTAAGAAAGTGATCTTGTCTTTAGGACACTTAAGTTTTTAGAGATAAAGAGACATCAAGTGTACTCTCTAAAGACTTAAAATATTCTATATACACATATACATATATAAACAGAGAGAAAGAGTAGAGGAAGAATAAAGCTAACATGGTAAAAAGTTTAACACTTGGAGAACGTAAGTGAAAGTATATATTGTTTTGTACTACTCTTGCAACCTTTAAGACTGAAATTATTTCAAAATAAAGGCTTTTTAAGTGACACAGATCAAATTTGTAAAAATGCATGAGTTTGGAGAAAAAAATCTATCGTTCACCTTTAGAGGTTGCTAAAGCATCAGCTTGTTATTAGGAAAATTAATGAAGGAAAACAATCAAAAGCATCAGGCATTTACCTTGCCTTTACTGTACAAACTGTATTTCAGGATAATCAAATGGATGGTGAGGAAAAGATCTTTACAAAATTCCAGCTAATAAATGCAAAAGGAATGACAAAATTAGAAAATTATTGGCCAGGTACCATAACCCATACCTATAATCCCAGCATTTTGGGGGGCCAAGGTGGAAGGACCACTTGAGGATAGGAGTTCAAAACCAGTCTGGGCAACATACTGAGACTCTATCTCTACAAAAAATATTTAAAAATTAAAAATTAGCTGGATATTGTGATGCATGCCTGTAGTTCCAGCTACTCAGGAGACTGAGATGGGAGGATCACCTGAGCTCAGGTCTAGGTTGCAGTGAGCTATGATTGTGAGAAAGTGAAGGAACAGAGGGAGGGAAGGAGGAAATCATCATTGAAATGATCTAGATCCAGATTCTCAATCCATCTGAAAACTACAGGGCATTAACTGCTGGTCTCAATCAAAATATATTCTTTTTCTGCCTGTCAATTTATCAAAGTCATGCTCCTAACTCCCATTCGGGTCACACTTCCTCCACTAAAGCTTTCTGTGGCTCTTTCTTCAGCCCAAACCAGTTTTATTGCGCTTATTCCCTGTGGCCTTTTACCTAGGCCAACGGTTCATATACTTGGTTCATCCTGGGACCTTCTGAAATCCTGATACCCACACTGGGCTCTAGAACAAGGTTTCTCAAACTCAGCACTATTGGCACCTCAGACCAGATTGCTCTTCGTGTGAGGAGCTGTCCTGTGCCTTGTAGGATGTTTAACAGCATCCCTGGCCTCCACACCACTAGGTGCCAGCACTCCTCCCACCCACAAGTGGAGAAAACCAAAAATGTCTCCAGATACCGTCAAATGTCCCCTGGGGGACAAAATCTCCTCCCCCAGGGAGGGAGTGGCTGATCTAGCTTGTGAGCATCAGTAAGTGTTAAAGCCACCAATAAAGAATTTCAAGCAGATAGCTCAAGCACCCACCGATCAATCTTGGCTTCACTAAAAGCAAGACAATCAGCTCCTCCACCTGCTGGTGTAGATGCAGTAGGATGAAGCCAGCGGCACCTGACACAACTTCTTTTCATCCCACCCTCAACCCCATCCCACAGCCAAGCTATAGAGTAACCAGTTTACAGGAAACAGAGGAGTTGGAGGAGCATGTTAAATCACACTAGAAGGCCGAGCATGGTGGCTCATGCCTGTAATAGCAGCACTTTGGGAGACCAAGACAGGCGGATCACTTGAGGTCAGGAGTTCAAGACCAGACTGGCCAACATGGCACCATCTCTACTAAAAATACAAAATTAGCTGGGCATGGTGGCATACACCTGCAGCCCAAGCTACTCAGGAGGCTGAGGCACAATACTCACTTGAACCTGAGAGCTGGAGGTTGCAGTGAGCCGAGATCGTGCTACTGCACTCCAGCCTGGGCAACAAAGTGAGACTCAGCCTCAAAAAAAAATCACAATAGAGAAAGCCACCTGTCAAGGCCAAAATGTGGGAAATCTATGTAACAAATTACCCATTTTATCAGCAAACACATGACATAAAGGGAGATGAGGGCTGTTGTAAGATTAAGAAAGACTTCAGACACACAATAGCAAATGCAGTTATATATGGATCTTGTTTAGATCCTAATTCAAACAAACCAAAAGGGCATTTCTGGGATCACTGGGGAAAAGTGAACATAGGATAGTCAAGGACATTAAGGAATAATTATATGTTATTTTGATATGATATTGATATTGTGGATGTGTCATTTAAAATAAAGTTCTTAACTGATAGAGATGCATACTTCATATTTATAGTTGAAATGTTATTATATTGAAGACTTGTTTTCAAATATTACAACAAAAAAGGAGGAGAGTGTTGATTGAACAAAAATGCAAAATGGTAATAACTGTAAAAGCTGGATAAAAGGTATGTGGGGACTTGTTATATTATTATCTTTACTAGTATATGTTTGAAAGTTTCCATAATAAAAAGTGAAATTATTTTAAAATGTTGAAGAACTTACATCCAGAACATAAAAAAACTCAAATCTCCACAATAAGAAACCACCCAATCAAAAGGTGGGTACAAGATATGGTCACATCGTGAAAGAAGATACACAGATGGCAAATGAGCACATGAAAAGATCCTTAACATCACTAGCTATTAGGAAACTGCAAATTAAAACCATAAGGCAGAGCACGGTGGCTCATGCCTGTAATATTGGCACTTTGGGAGGCTAAGGCAGGAAGATCACTTGAACCCAGGAGTTGGAGACCAGCCTGTGCAATATAGTGAGACTCCATCTCTACAAAAAAAGAAAAAATTAGCCAGGCATGGTGGCATATGCCTGTGGTCCCAGCCTACTTGGGAGGCAGAGGTAGGAGAACTGCTTGAGCCCGAGAGGTCGAGGCTGCAGTGAACCCTGATTATGCCATTGCACTCCAGCCTGGACAACAGGGTGAGATCCTGTCTCAAAAAAAAAAAAAACCAAAAAAAAAACTACACCATAAAAAGTAAAATTTATTGCATGTAAATTAAAAATAAAAATTTTAAATGCTGTGAAGTCTATTGATAAAGAGGCATGGATAAAACCTCAGGATCACCTGAGGTCAGGAGTTCAAGACCGCCTGCCCAACATGGTGAAACCCCATCTCTACTAAAACTACAAATAAATTAGCCAGGCATGGTGATGCATGCCTGTAACTACAGCTACTAGGGAGGCTGAGGCCAGAGAATGTTACAAAGCAATCTGTAGTTACATATATATACAGACACATATGTGAATAAATACACACAGAGACAAAAATGTTACACACAATGTGACTAGTGTTCATCTCTGATGAATAAGATGCCAGAAAATCTGTTTTATTCTTTTAATTTACAGATATTGTCTATTTTTCTTAAATTGGTGTTACTTGTGTGATTTAAAAAGTAATTTAAAAACAAGCAAATGAAAAAATAACCGCAAGCTGCTCTGGGAAGCCTTTCCTCATCCCTCCACAGTAAGTCTCTCCCTCTGCAGGCTTCCTGCTGTCTCCTCAAATCTCCTAAGACATGCTGCCCTGTCCCCATGGTCAGCTCTTCCCTCTCCAGCTCGCTATGCTGAATGAGGACGTGCAGTTTACCGAATGGTGGGGCCTGTCTCAGGAATCCTGTCTAGCTGGCTCCCTGCTCTTTCCTTCCCAAATAGACACTCAGGAAAATAGCTGAGCAATGATTGAGCAATAGGGCATGAAAGGCATCTAAGAAACAGTCATTAAACCATGTCCACAGGCAACTGAACACTATCCAAAGGGTGATAATTAACGCTCCATGTCAGCCTAAAACACGG
Organism: Callithrix jacchus; assembly: GCF_049354715.1. Classification (NCBI taxonomy): domain Eukaryota; kingdom Metazoa; phylum Chordata; class Mammalia; order Primates; family Cebidae; genus Callithrix; species Callithrix jacchus. Next base: position 24,172,107 of record NC_133521.1, read on the forward strand.
GCTGAGGTGAAGGGCCACTTAAGTTTCTAGAAACTATTTGGGAGAAAACATGTAGAGCTGGTTTATCACTTGCCATAGTTGTGAATAAGAGACTTGAGATTGCTAATACGTAAGATGATAAGCTCCAAAATTATCCCAACATCAGCCAGAGTGGTGCCGCAGATGGACTCTAACCCATATAAATTTCAGGTTCAAAGATTCAGCTACAGGGATGTAGAGTAGGGAAAACAAACTTTATAAATGCAGCCAAGTGAAAACAGACCTGGTGATTTTAGCTGACATCAGTCACACTGAGGCTAAATGCTTGTCAGTTAAGGATGAAGTAAAAGACTGTCATTTTTGGTGGGAAGTTGAGCTGAGCAGTCCCAAATCTTTTCTATAATGTTCTGTTTTCATATTCACAGGCAGGAAAGTCTATTCATTGATATGAAAAGATAGTAACATTAAGCCCAAACTTTATTAAAATGGATCCTTTTATATGATTCCCTGCACATGCCAGGAATATCCCAGAGTGATACTTAAAACATTACAGGAGGCCAGGCACAGTGGCTCACTCCTGTAATCCTAGCACTTTGGGAGGCCAAAGTAGGAGGATCACCTGAGGTCAGGAGTTCAAGACCAGCCTGCCCAACATGGTGAAACCCCATCTCTACTAAAATTACAAATAAATTAGCCAGGCATGGTGATGCATGCCTGTAACTACAGCTACTAGGGAGGCTGAGGCCAGAGAATTGCTTGAACTCAGGAGGCAGAGACTGCAGTGAGCCAAGACCGTGCCACTGCACTCCAAAATAAAATTAATAAAATAAAATAAAATAAAACATTCCCTTACTACTAAAACAAAACAAAAAACCAAAACACCATGCCACCGTGATTCATCTCTACACAAGCCAGGGTCCCAGCAGCCTGCAAGCCAGTAGCCTATTTGGCTAACAGACAACAGAAACAAATTAGAGAGCTTTCAAGTATCACAATTTTGGAATTCCAGTTCCAGTTAATGAAGTAGGTACACTCCAACCCATCTGTCCCACTGAATGCTGCTATCAAACTGGAAACAAGGCATGGAGCAGCTATTTCGGGACACTGAAAAACAAATCGAAGTAGGCAGTTGGGGAAGATGACCAGAATTCAAAGCACCACGGAACCAATAGTCAGGTTCCTATTTTTCCTCCAATGTTTCCCAGCTTAGACTCAAAGTAGCCTCAAACCCAGAAAAGAGAACCTGTATCAATAGGGAGTCCAGGAAAATCCTCTAGCTCTGGCCAGAAAACTGGACAGGGTGGGGGTCCCTAACACTCACAGACACTGAGGACAATCCTGGGCTTTATTTTCCTTTTAACTTTTTTTCCTTCATTCTCGCTCAGACCCCAGACAATCCTGAAGTGGCAGAGGCAATGCAGCAGCAGGAGGCTACAGATGCCCACAACAGAGGAGCCAACTCAGAGGAACCCGAGTTCTTAGGGCATGAGCGAACCCCATGGCTTTCTCCTTCCCCTGTCCTCCCACCATAAACCTAAGACATGGGACACTGTTGTGGAAACTGTATAAGAGAGAAGGGTAACTAAAGGACCAGGTTTTGGGACACAGACCCAAAAGAAGAGTTCTAAGGGCTGGAAAATACCAAGGAATGAGCAGAAAGAGGAAGCAAACCCATAAAGTTCCATAAACTCCTGTTTTTAAATCAAAAAACCAAACCTATAAAGCTTATAAACTCCTAGGCTCACCCCAAGTTGTATACATCTGAATCTGACCCTAAGCAGCACAGTAAAGACGCTGAGAATGAACTATGGGATAGGTCACCACCAAGGTCCCAGACTGGCCACTGGGTGGCATATACCAAGCAGATTCAAATAGCATCACAAAGGCTTTGAAACAGAATTGATACTGAACCTTCAACCCACAGACAGCTGACCCCTTGAACCCAGCCAAATCAACATTCTTCATAGGATTTAAACAGGACCAGAGTCCCATAACATAATGAAAAAATGTCCATGATAAAATTCTAAATTACTTGACAAACAAAGAACCAGGAAAATGTCAATTCATATGGAAAAGGACAATCAACAGATGCCAATGCCAAGATGACACAGTTTTTGGAATTATCAGACTGTAAAGCAACTATAATAAAATAACCCAAGATTAGCCAGGCATGGTGGCACACCACTGTAGTCCCAACTAACCAGGAGGCTGAAATGGGAGGACTGCTTGAGCCCAGGAGTTCAAGGTTACAGTGATGAGCTACATTCCACTATTGAGCCCATCAATTTTTATTTTGGATATTGGGTTCTATGGTTCTAAGATTTCCATTTGCTTTTTTTTTTTTTTTTTGAGACAGGGTCTAGCTCTGTCACCAGGCTGGCTCAGCTCACTGCAACCTCCTCTTCCCGGATTCAAGTGATTCTCCTGCCTCAGCCTCCTGGGGAGCTGGGATTACACGCACCTTCCTATTTTTAGCCATGCCTAGCTAATTTTTGTAGTTTTAATAGAGATGGGGTTTCACCATATTGGCCAGGATAGTCTCGATCTCCTGACCTCATGATCTGCCCACTTCGGCCTCCCAAAGTGCTGGCATTATAGGCGTGAGCCACCACGCCCGGCCAATTTGCTTCTTTATATCTTCTAATTATTATTATTATTATTATTTTTTTTTTTTGAGACAGAGTCTTGCTCTGTCACCAGCCGCCAAGCTGGAGTGCAGTGGCGCGATCTCGGCTCACTGCAACCTCCACCTCCTGGGTTCAAGCAATTCTCTTGCCTCAGCCTCCCAAGTAGCTGGGACTACAGGCATGCACCACCATGCCCAGCTAGCTTCTTTGTATCTTCTATTTCTTAGCTAAGACTTTCTGTCTTTCCACCCATTTGCTTAAAGAGTGTGTATCCCTACTTCTTGGATTATTTTAGAACAGGCCAGCATGGTAGCATACATGTAATTCCTAGACCAAACACCTAAAAAAAACTGTAAAGAGATACTAGTCAAAATTCAATAAATCAATTATAATGAAATACTAACAGATATTCAAAGACACGAAAAGAAAACAGGAAAGGGAAAACAGGAACAAACAGAAAATAAATAACAAAATGGCAGGTTTAAATTTAAGCATACTAATAATTACATTAAATATAGGCAGGACATGGTGGCTTACACCTGTAATCCCAGCACTTTGGGAAGCCAAAGCAGGAAGATTGCTTGAGGCCAGGAGTGCAAGACCAGCCTGGGTTACAGGGCAAAACCCTGTTTCTCTGAGAGAGAGTCGAGAGTCTCGCTCTGTAGCCCTGGAGTGCAGTGGCCCAATCACGGCTCAGTGCAGCCTCGACCTACCGGGCTCAAGTGACCCTTCCACCTCAGCCTTCCTAGTAGCTGGGATTACAGGCACATGTCACCATGCCTAGCTAATTGGTTTGGTATATTTTTGTAGAGACAGGGTTTTGCCATGTTGTCCAGGCTGGTCTCGAACTCCTAAGCTCAAACAATCCCTCCACCTCAGCCTCCCAAAGTGATAGGATTACAGGCATGAGCCACCACACCTGGCCAAGACCCTGTTTCTTAAAAAAAAAAAGAAAAATTAACTCAAAAGAGACCATAGATCTAAATGTAAAATGTAAAACAATAAACTTCAGAAGAACACATAGAAAATCTTTATAAGGTGAGAACAGTTCTTAGATATGACACCAGATGCGCAATCCATAAAAAAAAATTGATAAAATTTCATCAAAATTACAAACTTTAACTGGGTGCAGTGGCTCATGCCTGTAATCCTAACACTTTGGGAGGCCCAGGCAGGCAGATCACCTAAGGTCGGGAGTTCGAGACCAGACTGGCCAAACATAGTAAAACCCTATCTCTACTAAAAATGCAAAACTACCTAGGTGTAGTGGCACATGCTGTAGTCCCAGCTATTTGGAAGACAGACAGAATTACTTGAACCTGGCAGGCGGGGGCTGCAGTGAGCCAAGACTGTACCACTGCATTCCAGCCTAGGTGACAGAGAGCGAGACTCCATCTCAAAAAAAAGAAAAAAGAAAAAAAGGCCAGGCATGGTAGCTCACGCCTGTAATCCCAGCACTTTGGGAGGCTGAAGCAGGTGGATTACTTGAGGTCAGGAGTTCGAGACCAGCCTGGCCAACATGCCAAAACCCCATCTCTACTAAAAACACACAAAAAATTAGCAGGGCATCGTGGCACACACCTGTAATTCCAGTTACTCAGAAGGGTGAGGCAGGAGAATCGCTTGAACCCAGGAAGTGGAGGGTGCAGTGAGCCAAGATTGCACCACTGCACTCCAGCCTGGGTGACAGAGTAAGACTCTGTCTCAAAGAAAAAAAGAAAAGAAAAAAACGTGTTCTATAAAGAAAATTACTAAGAAAATGAGAAGACAAGCTGCATACTAAGTTAAAATATTTGCAAGTCATGTATCTGACAACTCTTGTATCCAAAGTATATAAAGAATTGTCAAAATTCAACAGTAAGAAAACAAACTGCTCAATAGAAATTCTGTGAACAGGTTCTTCACCTAAGAGATGGCAAATAAGCACAAGATGCTTGACATCATTAGCCATTTTAAGGAAATGCAAATTAAAGCTACTATGAGATGCCACTACACATCTATTAGAATGTTACAATGGCAGTCATAAAAAAGAATGAGATCATACCCTTTGCAGCAACATGGATGGAGCTAGAGGCCATAATCCTAAGTAAATTAACACAGGAACAGAAAACTAAATACCACGTTTCCACTTATAAGGGGGACCTAAACATTAAGCTCCCATGGACATAAATATGGGAACAACAGACACCTCAAACTACTTGAGGAATGGGTGGAAAAACTATCAGGTACTATGTTCACTACCTGGGTTAAATATACCCACATAACAACCATGCACATGTACCTCCTATATCTAAAATAAAAGTTGGGGCCGGGCACAGTGGCTCCTGCCTATAATCCGAGCACTTTGGGAGGCTGAGGCAGGCAGATCACCTGAAGTCAGGAGTTCAAGACCAGCCTGGCCAACATGGCGAAATCCCGTCTCTACTAAAAATTATACTGATTTTACAAAGTTTAAGAAAAGAAAAAAGCTACTATCTTTGGAAATAATATTTCTTCTGTTTTACTTGCTTTATATGAACCAAAACTTTTCCCAATGTTGGGTTTGTTTTTTTTTTTTTTTTTTGTGGGTTTTGTTGTTGTTTTTGTTTTCTTTTTCTGCTTTTGGTTTCTGAGAGACAGGGTCTCACTGTCACCCAGATTGGAGTGCAGTGGCAGAATTATTACTTGCTGAAGCCTCCAACTGCTCAGCTCAAGGATCCTCCCAACTAAGCCTCCTGAGTAGCTAGTACTACAGGTCACATCACCAACACAGTTTTTTAAAAAAATTTTTTGTGTAAAGACACTGTTTCACTATGTTGCTCAGGATGGTCTCAAATTCCTGACCTCAAGTGAACCTCCCACCTCAGCCCCCTAAAGTGCTGGGATTATAGGCATGAGCCACCATGCCCAGCCCCGTTTTCTGGTTGGTTTGTATGTTTGATTCTATACAAACTAAGTTCTGCTTATGGCCACTTTGATGACTTCCTGGTGTTTGGTAGAACTTATGGATTGTTTTCAGAAATATCTGTCCATGTTTCTGCTTTTTCTTTACAGTTTTTAGAATACACTAAAATTTTTTGTTGATCCTAAAGTAAATACACATAATTTGATTTAACTCCTCATTTTTGGCATTTGGAATGTAATAAACTCTGGACAACTTTAAAGTGTCATAATATTACAACTTAGATTTGAATTGTTGAACTCGGAAATCTAGAATGTCAGGTATTTTAGGATTTCTGAGGAAAACAAGACAATACTTCACCATCCCTAAATAAGTTTTTGAATATTACTTTAAAATCACCACAAGTTTTGAAGAGCTGAGAAGCTTGCTAGTATTTATTTACATTATTCCTAATAAAATTAATTTTTCATCTGCTTCAAAAAAAAAGATTACAACAGCTTTAAAAAAAAAAAAAAAAAGATGGGCCAGGTGTGGTGGCTCATGCCTGTAATCCCAGCACTTTGTGAGGCTGAGAGGGGTGGATCACAAGGTCAGGAGATCAAGACCATCCTGGCTAACATGTGAAACCCTGTCTCTACTAAAAATACAAAAAATTAGCTGGGCGTGGTGGCACGTGCCTGTAGTCCCAGCTACTTGGGAGGCTGAGGCAGGAGAATCGCTTGAACACAGAAATAGAGGTTGCAGTGAGCCGAGACAGCGCCATTGCACTCCAGCCTGGGCGATAGAGATTCTGTCTGAAAAAAAAAAAAGACTACGAAGTGCTAGCCAAGAGGTAGAGCAACTGGAACTTCCATGTACTGCTGGAAAGAATACAAAATGGTATAGCCACGCTGGAAAACTGTATAGCATTTTCCTGTGTAGTGAAACACCTACTCTGTGACCCAGCAATTTCACTCCTGGGTATTAACCCCAGTGAGATAAAAACTACATTCACACAAAAAACAGTATGAATATTTATAGCAATTCCATTCATAATCACCAAAAGTTGCAAATAACTCAAACTGTGGGAGATGCCTACAATGGAAAACTACTCAGCAATAAAAAGGAATGACTTGATAAAACACCAACATGAATGAATATCAAATGCATTACACTGAATGAAAGATGGTCTTAAAAGTGCATATTTATGATTCCATTTCTGTGACATTCTGGAAATGACAAAACGATACTGATGAGAAATAGATGAGGTTGCCAAGAATTGGATGTGACTACAAAGAAAGGGAATGAGGAAGTTTTGCAGGTTGATGAAACTGTTCTGTATCCTCATTATGGTAGTGCTAAATGGTTTAGCTATGGTACATGCTAAAACTCATAGAACTGGACACCAAAAAAGGCCAATTTACTATATGTTCATTAAAGAAAAAAAAAACAGCACATGAAGACCACCAACATCCTTGGCATGTGCCCAAACCTCCATAGTTCAAACATTTGATGGATTTTTTTAATGCTTTCAGAAAGAAAATGGTGCACATTCCTTTATTAGATTTTTTTGTTTAATTCAAAACCATATGACAAATTCTAAATTAGCTTTAATTATTTGTTTTAGATTTAAAGTAGAGAATAAAGACTTCAATTTTGCCACTTAATCATGAAACAAAAATAATGTAAAGAAGGAAAGAAAGCAATTTTCAAAATGGCAACCAAAACAAAAGCAAGAGAGAATCTACTAGATGGAGCTAACCAGAGAGAGGCTAAAGCGTAACGAAGCACCATGTTCAGACCTCAGCTGTGCATTTAAAATTTGTGCACTTCTCTATATATATATTGCACTTCCATAAAAAGTTCTTAAAAGCAATGTTAATCTGCAATTCCAAAAACCACTCTGCATCATACCCAGAAGCAAATCGTGGTATGTGTAATAACCCATTTTTACAAGTATGAGCACGGGAACAAAGTCTAGAACGATGTAGACCTAACTGTTCATGGGAGTCCTCTCTAGCTGAGGAGAACACTGGTATTTTTACCTTTTTTTCCATTTTTCTACATCAGTCTGATTTTTTAAAACTAGAGAAACAAACTATTTTATAATCAGAAAATAAGTTTTTGCCATTTTGGAAAATAGTATTCAAGTTTAAAAAAAATCTGATGTTTATATTACAGACAAATTTATGTATGACTTGACTAAGCTCCTTGACATAAAGCAGCTTTGTAAGCCTTATATAGTACCAGATTCCCAAAAGACACTTCACCAGATATGTGGCTGGAGAATGAAGAATAGGAAAAGGGAAGCCTTCTCAAAGAGAAAGGCTAACTTCAGGAGTCTCCAAACAGAGGGAAAGGAGTAAGGCAAGCAGCACGGATGGCTGGATGGAAGGAGAACTGTGAGTGATGGTGAAGTGGCTAAAGGCCTCCTGAGATGGAGCAGAGACAGAGGAGTGGGCCTGGGGAGACAGAAACTTTGGGAGAGGTATAGAGAAGGCTTGTGATTAAGAGAGTAACAATGGTTTTATAGGAAGATATCAGTGGGCTCACCCCTTCTAGAACCAACTATCCATTTTCCTCATCTTCTCCTCCTCTCCCCTGAACCTCAAAGGAAAGTGACTCCAGCCTGTTGCTTGCACAGCTTGTTATGCTCAGGATCCTTAGCACACAAGAGGAGTGAGCACCTGACCCAGGGTTACCAACCCACGCACTGGCCAGGCACCTATAACTTGGCCCAGATGAGAAAACTCTACCCAAACAGACCATCAGATGCTCTCTGGCATTCAACTGAAATTAGGATCACACAGATCAGAGATGAATATTTCAAATATCGAATCTCCAGCTGGGGCAACACAGGGAGACTTGGTCTCTCCAAAAATATTTAAAACAAAAAAAGTCGGGCGCGGTGGCTCACGCCTGTAATCCCAGCACTTTGGGAGGCCGAGGCAGGTGGATCACGAGGTCAAGAGACCCAGACCATCTTGGTCAACATGGTGAAACCCCGTCTCTACTGAAAATACAAAAATTAGCTGGGCATGGTGGCGCGTGCCTATAATCCCAGCTACTCAGAAGGCTGAGGCAGGAGAATTGCCTGAACCCAGGAGGTGGAGGTTGCGGTGAGCCGAGAACGCGCCATTGCACTCCAGCCTGTGTAACAAGAGCGAAACTCCGTCTCAAAAAAAAAAAAAAAAAAAAGAAAGAAAATCAAAAACAAAAAAAAATTAGCCAGGAGTGGTATCGTGGTACACAGCTGTGGTTCCAGCTACTCAGGAGACTTACCAAGAGGATCACTTAGGCCCAGCAGGTCGAGGCTGCAGTGAGCCATGATCATGACTGCACTCTAGCCTGAGCAACACAGCGAGACTGTCTGAAAATATACACACACATACGCACACACACATATAATCTATCATGATATATTCATAATATATATGTTGGTGCAAAAGTAACTGCAGTTTTTGGCACTAAAAGTAATGACCAGGCCGGGTGCAGTGGCTCATGCTTATAATCCCAGCACTTTGGGAGGCCAAGGCAGGTGGATCACTTGAGGTCAGTTCAAGACCAGCATGGCCAACATGGTGAAACCCTGTCTCTACTAAAAATACGAAAGAAAAAATTAGCTGGGTGTGGTAGCGCTCATCTGTAATCCCAGCTTCTCAGCTTCTCGGGAAGCTGAGGCAGGAAAATCACTTGAACCTGGGAGGCGGAGGTTGCAGTAAGCCTAGGAGACAGAGTGAGACTCCATCTCAAAAAACAAAAAACGTAATGACCAGAACTATAATTACTTTTGCAACAACCTATACATATTTTATATATATATAGGTAATATATTATAACCTATGTAATATATGTTAGTAATAGATCTCAGAAAATGTAATATCTGCAACTCTGCTAAATGATCTTTCATTATTCCTCTGATTCTTTTTTTTTTTTGAGACGGAGTTTCGCTCTTGTTACCCAGGCTGGAGTGCAATGGCGCAATCTCGGCTCACCGCAACCTCTGCCTCCTGGGTTCAGGCAATTCTCCTGCCTCAGCCTCCCGAGTAGCTGGGATTATAGGCACGTGCCACCACGCCCAGCTAATTTTTTTGTATTTTTAGTAGAGACAGGGTTTCACCATGTTGACCAGAATGGTCTCAATCTCTTGACCTCGTGATCCACCTGCCTCGACCTCCCAAAGTGCTGGAATTACAGGCTTGAGCCACCGCGCCCAGCCTCCTCTGATTCTTAAGAGTTACTTTTGGGTTACGCTTTTTTTTTGAGACAGAACTTTGCTCCAATCGCAGTGGTGTGATCTTGGTTCACTGCAACCTTGGCCTCCCAGATTCAAGTGATTCTCCTGTCTCAGCTTCCAAAGAGGCTGGGATTACAGGTGCATGCCACCATGCCCAGCAAATTTTCTTTCCTTTTTTTTTTTTTTTTTTTTTTTTTTTTTTGTATTTTTAGTAGAGACAGTTTCCCATGTTGGCCAGGCTGGTCTTGAACTCCCAACCTCAAGTGATCCTCCCACCTCAGCATCCCAAAGTGCTGGGATCACAGGTATGAGCCACTGCACCTGGCCTTTTATTTATTTTTTTTTGAGACAGAGACTTACTCTGTCATGCAGGCTGGAGTGCAGTGACACAATCAGAGCTCACTGCAGCCTCAACCTCCTAAGCTCAAGCGGTCCTCCCCTCAGCCTCCTGAGTAGCTGGGACTACAGGCACACACCACCATACTTCAGCTAATTTTTTTATTTTTTGTAGAGACAGGGTCTCCCTGTGTTGCCCAGGCTGGTCTCAAACTCCTGGACCCAAGGAAACCACCAACCTCAGCCTCCCAAAGTGCTGGGATTAGGTGTAAGCCACTGCACCCTGCCCAGGTTGTACTATTATTTACAGAAAATGCCTAAGTGTGCACACTGCAGATTCTCAATGTTGTACTATACTTTTGTGCAGCTACTTAACAGTGAAGTGTGGTTTGTTCCACAGGGCCCCTTAATATGGCATTCCTTAAAGCAGGAGATTGTGTTTCCCACTGCAAACAAGCCAGGCAGCAATGGTTTTTACATACTCCTTGCAGTTAACTTACTTTAAAACATAATATTTTCCTCGGCCAGTGTTCTCTTATTGGCAGTAACCAAACAGGGGAATGACATTTTATTAAGAACACTACCTTCCTTTGCATGTTTGCAACTTCTACTCACGTCCTTAAATGGTCTCGGTCATGGGATTCTTTCAGGTCAATGGTGGCCAGTCCTTGATTATCTGAGACAAAGTGCCATGTGCGGCCTTCCACAGTGGGGCCATGGCCCCTGCACTCCACCAGCCTATTTTTGCCCCAAAGTTCTCAGAGCAAGGCAGTAAGTACTTATCAGCCACCCCCAGACAAGCTTGGTGAACAGATCCCTCTCCATGCCCAGTTGGCAGAGGAGGAAGCACTTGGTTGGCCTTAGGCTAGTGAGGCTGGCATGGAGCTAGGCAGAGCCAAGTTCTCTTTCAGATGCAACTGGGTCACAATCTGGTCTGTGAAGGGAAGACATAGGCCTTTGGGACCCAGGGACCACAGGCTGCCCTTGACAAGATAGATAGAAAAGCTGAGTCCCTTTGGATAAAGCCCTGTCTCAAGTAAAACCCCCAAGATTCATGAGGCCCAGCTGCTTGGCCCTTCCAGGGCTCCCTCAAAGGCCTGGCTTACTAGTGGGTCCTGCAGGAAATCCAAAGGAACCCAGGTATCTGCTCTTGGCAACTCAGGCCAACACTGCATAGACAGGGATGGGCATGGACCAGGAGCAGCCCAGATGACCACAAAGGCCCCTCAGTGCACACACCCAGACAGGGACAACCAGAGTGGAAATTCTAACAGGTTATCTGCATCAGCCTCTAAAGCCCATCACACATCATCAACTGCTTGACAGATATTCTGATGGTAACTTAGGTTCTCAGTGGAACTGAGAGCTTTTAATTTCAACAAATGGACACTCTTGTCAAAATGAGTCAGCAAGTTACCTGTTTATCTGTATTTATTCGGTTGTGTTGAATATGTCATCATCTACAGACCTCACAGAGGACCAGGTGCTGAAAGATGCTAATGTTTTTTCTTTTTTTTTTTTTGAGATGGAGTTTTGTTCTTGTTGCAAGACTAGAGTGCAGTGGCACGATCTTGGCTCACTGCAACCTCCACCTCCTGGATTCAAGCAATTCTCCTGCCTCAGCCTCCTGAGTAGCTGGGATTACAGGTGCCCACCACCACGCTCTGCTATTTTTTTTGTATTTTTAGTAGAGGTGGGGTTTCATCATGTTATTCAGGCTGGTCTCAAACTTCTAACCTCTGGCAATCCACTCACCTCAGCCTCCCAAAGTGCTGGGATTACAGGCATGAGCCACTGCACCTGGCCGGTGCTTGCTACATATTCTTTTTCTTCACCTTTAATTTTTTTGTTGTTGTTCATTTTTTTAGAGACAAGGTCTTGCTCTGCTGCCCAGGCTGAAGTGCAATGGCATGATCTTAGCTCACAGCAGCCTCAAATTCCTGGGCTCAAGCAATCCTCCCACCCCAGCCTCCTAAGTGGCTAGCACTAGAGGTATGCAACACCACATCTGCCTAATTTTTAAAAAAAATTTTTAAAGGAGTTTCGCTCTTGTTGCCCCTGGCTGGAATGCAATGAATGGCACGATCTCAGCTCACCGCAAACTCTGCCTCCCAGGTTCAAGTGATTCTCCTGCCTCAGCCTCCCTAGTAGCTGGAATTACAGGTGCTCGCCACCACGCCCAGCTAATTTTTTGTACTTTTAGTAGAGAAGTGGTTTCACTATGTTGGCCAGGCTGGTCTCGAACTCCTGACCTCAGGTGATCCACCCGCCTCAGCCTCCCAAAGAGCTGAGATTACAGGCATAAGCCACTGCATCCAGCTGAATTTTTTTTTTTTTTTTTTTTTTTTTAGAGATGGGGGTCTCACTATATTGCCCAGGCTGGTGCATATTCCTATTCATTCAAAATAATCTTGTTTAAAATATTATATCTGAAAAATATTTAAGGTTTACATATTTGCTTTATTTGGTCTTATTTTAAAATATACTCTCCTATGAATTTTAATATCTCAGCCAAGCCATATCTCTAAAATAAGTTTCCTGTTGGGTATGGCGGCATGCCCTTGCAGTCCCTACTTGGGAGGCTGAGATGGGAGGATTGCTTGAGGCCAGGAGTTTGAGGCTGTAATACACTATGATCATGCCTGTGAAAAGCCACAACACCCTAGCCTGTTCAACATAGTGAGACCCTATCTCTAAAAAAACAAAAAGTTACTCAATTAAATAATTAAGATATAAGCTGCTCCATATAGCACCTCTATGCTAATGAGAAACAGATCCTCATCTAAATGGGAGTTTAGCTTGGCAAGAGGATAATATATTTAAAAATGGCAACACATCTGGGATGATGACTTGGGAATGGGCAACCCCTCTTCCCAGTGGACACTGCCTAGTACCTTGGCATATGGCTTGGCAAGCAGGGTATGTAAGCTGGATCTCAGCCTTCTTCACCCGCCACTATTCAGTGCACAACCTGCACAACTGTACAAAGGGGCCTTGGACAATAGAGATTTATAGCAGAATATTGGGGGGTTCTTTGCTCCTCTTTAACACAAATATTGCTGAACCAATCTGTCTGAATCTTATATTTTGTAGGTCTTGATGATCTGTGTGTTAGGTATTAAGAAGTTTACTGTGGTAAACAGCCAGAATTTTTTTTTTTGAGATGGCGTCTTGCTCTGTTGACCAGGCTAGAGTGCTACTGCACTCAAGTAATTCTAGGTTCAAGTAATTCTCCTGCCCCAACCTCCCAAGTAGCTGCGATTACAGGAGCCCGCCACCATGCCTGGTAGAGTGCAGTGGTACAATCATAGCTCATTGTAACCTCGTACTTCCAGTCTCAAATGATCCTCCCGCCTCCGCTACCTGAGGAACTGGGACTATAAGCACATGCCACCACCATGCGCAGCCAAAAAAATAAATAAATAAATCACACTCTAACGGGAATATAGACAAATCTGCTGTCAAATTATCCCGTTCTCACTTTACTATCATAGAGTGTAAGGCAAAGTTATATCCAACACCAGGGTTTTGTTGCAATCCAAACATTGGGGCTCTCAGTCAATTGCTGACTTCAGTACATTCACTTGGGCAATTGCCTGAGCAGGTTAAATACTTGCGCTTTGCACACAACATCACAAAGAGCTGACTTGTCATATATAGTCTCTCCTAAACTATTATTCTAAAAAAATGCCTAAGGCTCTCCATAATTCATCTGGGTCTCCCCATAATCATATAATGGACAAGAAAGATGATCATAAATCACAGAACTGTCCCACACCTGGCCTCACAGAACGGAACAAACCTCCATCCCTATGGCAGCAATAGTAAACCACCAGGGAAAGAATGAGACCCTGAGGCTCAGGTCCCAGGGCCACCAACCAACGAGACAGCCACAGGCAAGTCCCAGCTTCTCTAGGGGTCAGATTTCTCAACTATAAAACAAAGGAGGTACACAATAGCTTCAGGATCCCTTAGAGTCTAAAACTCTTGAGTTTCTGCCTGTGTTGAGCCACCTTGACCCTCCACTATTTATTTATACCAAGCATTCACCTTCAACATGAATTAGCTGTTTCTTTTCTTCCTTGATTTGGGACTTGTTCCAAACTTCCCAACATCATCAAACTGAACTTGGATGAGCCAACAAACGCTTACCAAGTGCTCACCACTGTGAATACTTTATAGAAAAAAAACTGCACCTCTGCCATGCATATGTTTATAAACTTACTCGTAAGTATTCCTTACTTTCCAAATCTGTTCAGAAAGCCAGTGCCCAGAGAGTGATGGACATATATAATATAAGACAGTGCTTCATCACAGGACACCAATCAGAGCAGAGAAAAATCAGTGACAGCCAGGCATGGTGGCTCTCGACTGTAATCCCAGCACTTTGGGGGCCAGGGCAGGAGGGTGGCTTGAGCCCTGCAGTTCAAGAGCAGATGAGGCAACATGTTAAGACCCCGTCTCTACAAAAAAACAAAATTAGCCAGACATGGTGGTGCACCTGTAATCCCAGCTACTCCAAAGGCTAAGGGTATAGGACCACTTGGGACCAGGAATTTGAGGCTGCAGTGAGCCATGATCATCCCACTGTACTCCAGCCTGGGCAACAGAACAAGACCCTGTCTCAAAAACATAAAAAAAAAGAAAAGAAAAGAAAAACCAGTGAGGCCAGGCATGGCAGGACTAGAGGAAGACAGGTAGGGGCAGGGAAGCAGGGAAAGGGACATGAGGCCCTGCCTTGCCTTGGCCCAATGACTTCTGGGGCATCTGTAGGCTGGGAAAAGGGCAGCAGCAGCCTTGCAGCCAACAGCATGTTATTGTGGAGAACAAGAGCTAAGGCTAAGGCTGGCAGATTTACGTGGAGAGAATCTGAATGGGAAAGTCACTGGACCAGAGCCTGGCTAGATGAAGCACCCATGGACATTTTAACAATAATGACCCTCATCAAATGTTTCCCACAGCAGGGCACCATGCTAGGCACTTTGCATTCAACCTCATACCAACCCTACGCTGATCGGTAGTCTTATCTGTACTCCTCCTAATCATTCTAGCCTGACTCAGGTCCTTAAAGGCCAAGCTGAGGTCTAAGGGACATGGTCCTAAGTGCAGGTAATCAAGATCTTTAAAATCTTTTTTTTTTTTTTGAGACAGAGTCTCATTCTGTCACCCAGGCTAGAGTGCAATGGCACAATCTTGGCTCACTGCAACCCCCACCTCCTGGGTTCAAGCAATTCTCCTGCCTCAGATTCCCAAGTAGCTGGGACTACAGGCTTGTGCCACAATGCCCTGCTAAGTTGTATATTTGAAGACTGGGTTTCACCTTGTTAGCCAGGCTGGTCTCAAACTCCTGACCTCAGGTGATATGTCCACCTAGGCCTCCCAAAGTGCTGGGATTATAGGTATAAGCCACTGCATCCAGCCTCAAGATCTATTTTTGTGAAGAAAAGTAACCACGGTCAAGTGTGGTGGCACGTGCCTATAATACCAGCTACTGAGGAAACTAAGGCAGGAGGATCACTTGAGCCCAGGAGTTCAAGGCTGCAGTGAGCTATAATCACACCACTGCACTCTAGCTTGGGTAACACAGTGAGGCCCCATGTCTAAAAACAAAAGAAACGAAAAGCAAAGCCATTAGGTAGAAAGAGAAAAACAAAAATCCAGGGAAGGGAACAGAAAGCCATAAAGAATGCTCCTCCAGCAACCTGGAGATCCAGGGCTCCCCTTTCAGGCTAGAGGAAAAGAAGAAAGGGAGAGAAAGGGACAAATGAAATTGGAAGGTTCTTGGGAGGTTCTAACACAATGAGTTGGATAAAAAATCCAGCCCACCCAGCCCCCCTCACCATATAGTCCCCATTTCAAGATAAATTGTGATTGCTTTTGAAATGAACCAAAAATATCAAGTATCTTCAATGGAAAACTAAGCCTTGTTAGAATATAACTTTCCAAGTTATCTGAACCTATGGAATTACACCTTTCATTGTCCTTGAGCTATTTGTAACTCTGTTAAACTGTATATAACTGACAGCAATGCAAATGATCCTCATCTATAAACAGGCAAATTAATTCTGTCTGGTAGGGAGACAGTTGATTCCCCTCTAAGCCAGAGTTGCATGTATTTGAAATTAATTTCATGGAACATGTGTGTGCACATGGGGATGTATCTGCTCTTTGAATTTTCCTTTGAGCAGGTTGTAGCGTCCTGTGGTTTCCTCATTAATTAATAAAATACTTTACATTTGTATGAGTCATGATTTTATCTTTTAAAAATTATTCTTTGTACAGGCACAGTGGCTTATGCCTGTAATCCTAGCACTTTGGGAGGCTGAGGTGGATGGATCACTTGAGTCCAGGAATTCAAGACCAGCCTGGGCAACACAGCAAAACCCCATCTCTACAAAATGTATAAAAATTAGCCAGGCATGGTGGCATATGCCTGTGGTCCCTGCTACTTGGAGGGCTGAGGCAGGAGGATTGCTTGAGCCCAGGAGACAGAGGTTGCAGTAAGTCAAGATCATGCCACTGTACTCTAGCTTGGGTGACAGGGCGAGACATCTCAAAAAAAAAAAAAATCCTTTAATATCTGCAAACAAATTAAAGTCCAGAAAAGGTACCAATACTCTGTATTAGCTGTTCTAAGAAGTAAAGAAAAAGATTCCAAGTCAATAATTCATCCAACTCCAAACACTTTGAAGTCTGCTGGCAAGGAGGAAAAATCAGGTCTCAATTTTCACCTCTTTACCCCACGCTCCATGGGAAAAGACAGTCTCTAGCTTCCTCATCACTTTGACTGGTTCTGATTTTAGCAATTCTTAAATTTTGTCAAGAATCCAAGGAGAAAGAAGAGCTGAGGGCCCCCCTTGTCCCCTGACTCTGAGATGTGACCCCTGAATTATGCAAAAAGGATTTTCTTGAGGCTGGAGACCCCCCCAGGAGCAGAGCCAGCAGAGGGGAAAAAGAAATGGACCAAGTCACTGTAAGATGGTACTGATGAGGCTGGACATGGTAGCTCATACATGTAATCCCAGCAGTTTGGGAGGCCAAGGCAGGTGGATCACATGAGGTCAGGAGTTCAAGACCAACCTGGCCAACATGGTGAAACCCCATCTCTACTAAAAATACAAAAATTAGCTGGGTGTGGTGGTGTGCGCCTGTAGTCCCAGCTACTCGGGAGGCTGAAGCAGGAGAATTGCTTGAACCTGGGACGCGCAGAGGTTGCAGTGAGCCGACATCATGCCACTGCACTACAGCCTGGGTGACAGAGTAAGACGCCATCCCAAAGATAATTTAAAAATGTAATTGCCAACGATCCAAGATGGCCGATTGCTAACATCCCGGGATTGCAGCTCTCAGGGAAGGAGCGGAGAACTAGAGGACGCCACACTTTCAGACAAATTCTGGTCGCTCACGGAGCAGAAGATCCCCCAGTGAAGGAAACACACGGGTGGCCAGCGCGACTCTAGTGGCTGGCGCAGCGGTTCCGCCGGCACCTCGGCGCGGCAGCTCTCGGAGCAGAGTAAACAGGTTCGGAGGACCCACAAGGGCCCCCAGCAGGACACCAGTGCCCAGCGCAGCCGCTGTGATGGCACCTCGGTGCGGCAGCGCTCGGCTCAGAGTAAACGGGACCAGTTCCCCTCTGACTGGGGTTTGGGGCCCTGGGAAGGCAGAGGTCGCCTACTAGGGACACAAGAAGGAAGCCAGACAGGAGAATCCTGGGCAGAAAAGCACCGTCAGTTTTAACGCTGCTGCTCTGGCCCTGGGAACTAACAACCTGGACGCCCACTCAAGAGACCTATTCTGAAAGTTGGTAAATTCAAAGACAGCAGGAGGATAAATTTACAATGACGGGAAGAAACCAGCGTAAAAAAGCTGAGAACACTCAAAATCAGAACGCCTCTCCCTCTAAAGATGATCACAGTTCCACATCAACAATGGAACAAGGCTTGATGGAGAATGAGCGCATCCTGATGACAGAATCACTCTTCAAGGAATGGATAATAACAAACTTCGGTGAGTTAAAAGAACACGTTGTAGCCCAACGTAAAGAAACTAGGAACTTTGAAAAAAGGTTTGATGAAATCCTATTGAGAACTGACAACTTAGAGAGGAGTATGAGTGAATTAATGGAACTGAAGAACACAATACAGGAACTCCGAGAAGTATGCACAGGTTTAAACACTCGAATTGTTCAAGCAGAAGAAAGGATATCAGAGGTCAAAGTCCAACTTAATGAAATAAAACGTGAAGAAAAGATTAGAGAATAAAGGATAAAAAGGAATGAGCAAAGTCTCCAAGAAATGTGGGACTATGTGAAAAGACCAAATTTACGTTTGATAGGTGTACCTGAATGTGACCGAGAGAATGAATCCAAGCTGGAAAATACCCTTCAGGATATTATTCAGGAAAATTTTCCTGAACTAGCAAAGCAGGTCAACATTCAACCCCAGGTAATACAGTGAACACCACAAAGATATTCCTCAAGAAGAGCAACCAACCCCAAGGCACATAATCGTTAGATTCACCAGGGTTGAAACGAAGGAGAAAATACTAAGGGCAGCCAGAGAGAAAGGTCAGGTTACCCACAAAGGCAAGCAAATCAGACTTACAGCAGATCTCTCAGCAGAAACTCTACAAGCCAGAAGAGAGTGGGGGCCAATATTCAACATCCTCAAAGAACAGAACCTTCAGCCCAGAATTTCATATCCAGCCAAACTAAGCTTCACAACTGAAGGAAAAATAAAATCTTTTATGAACAAGCAAGAACTCAGAGATTTTATTAGCACCAGGCCTGCTTTACGAGAGCTTCTGAAAGAAGCATTACACACAGAAAGAAACAACCAGTATTAGCCTTTCTAAAAATACACCAAAAAGTAAAGAGCACCAACATAAAGAAGAATTTACACCAACGAATGGATAAAACAGCCAGTCAACATCAAATGGCAGTAACCCTAAATTTAAATTGACTAAATCCCCCAATCAAAAGACACAGCCAAAACCCAATGGCATGTTACATCCAGACCTGTTTCACATGCAAGGATACACAAAGACTCAAAACAAAGGGATGGAGAAAGATTTACCAACCAAATAGAGAGCAAAAATAAATAATAAATAAATAAAAAGCAGGAGTTGCAAATCTCGTAGTGGATAAAATAGATTTTAAAGCAACAAAGATACAGTGGTAAAAGGATCAATGCAACAACAAGAGCTAATGATCCTAACACCCAGATACATAGAGACTTAGACTCAATGAGACAGAAAATTAATAAGGGTATCAAGGACTCAAACTCAGATCCGGAACAAGTAAACTTAATAAATATTTATAGAGCTCTCCACTTCAAATACACAAAATATACATTCTTGTCAATACCACATCACACCTACCCATAAGTTTAAATGAAACATTGATTGGCCATTAATAATGCCCAATTTTTTTCAAAATAAAGCAATATTTCCATTTACTCTCCCTCTTTCTCTTCCTCTTTCTTCCTCTCCTTTACTTATTTTTTTTTTTCTTTCCTTCTCTCAAAAAAAAAAAAATCAACTTGTAAACCTCTAGATCCAGGTCGGCAATGTCTCTCTCATTGCTTGATTTCCTTCCTTCCCTTCCCTCCCTCCCTCCCCACTTCCTCCCTTCCTTCCTTCCTTCATCCCTTCCTTCCTCCCTACCGTCCTTCTTCCCTCCCTACCGTCCTTCTTCCCTCCCTACCGTCCTTCTTCCCTCCCTTCCTGCCTTCCTCCCCCACCCCCCCCAAAAAAAAATGTAATTGCCACCTCCACCTCTTAATGCTCTCCCATTTAGTTACATCTGTTCCATCTCCACTGCCAAAAGACCAGTTAGTTAGGCCTTCTTTTCTCACTGGATTTACTCAGAGTCTCTTACCAGGCCTTGCTGCAATAATCTCATCCTTCTCAAAGCCACTGCTTTGACACCCTCTAACCTAGGGGTATCCAACAGAAATACATAAGCCACACATGCAACTGAAAATTTTCTAAAAGCCACATTTTAAAAAGTAAAAAAGTGGAATTTGGATAGTATATTTTATTTAATCCAATATATCCAAAATATTGACCAGGCACAGTGGCTCATGCCTGCAATCCTAGCACTTTAGGAGGCTGAGGCAGGAGGATCCCTTGAGACCAGGAGTTCGAGGCCAGCCTGGGCAACATAGTGACTAGACCCTGTCTCTATAAAGGAAAAACAAACTAACAAAAAAAATTACTTCAATATGTAATGAGTATAAAATTATTAATGACAGTTTACATGCTTTTTTCCCTATTAAATCTTTGAAATCCAGGGTACATTTTGCATTTATGCATATCTCAATTCGTACCAGCCACATTTCAGGTGCTCAGTGGTCACAGTTATAACTGTTCCCCATCTCTTTTAGAAAAATCCAAATTCATCGGCCTAACAAACCAGGCTCTCCCCAGCCTGGGTCCCCCTCATCCCACCCCATCTGTCAAATCACTTGCCCTTCCCTTCCATACCTTTGCCTTTACTTGACTCACCTCTTACCACCCCTTTCTGGGATGGACGCCAGCACCTGGGGTATTCCTTTGCCACAGGCACACCCACCTTATTCCAGGCATTGGCCATTCAGCATCTTACAGCAATGTGCCTCTTTCCCAAAGTGCCACAAGTGCTTCTGCCAAACCCACTGTCCCCAGGCCTCCATCACAGCTCCGGTGGTCCAATGGTTTGTGTATTTTTGTCTGCCCCACTCCAAACCCTTACTCCCAAGAGTAAGGGAGCTCTTTGGAGGCAGAGATTTTTGTCTTATGTATGTCTGTCTAATAGTACCTGGCCCACCCTAGACACTCAAATGTATATAAAATGGATTTTTTAAGGGGTGAATTATAGCATTTTTATCAACATCTAGTTACTGATCTTGATCTAACTTTCAAGTTATTAAGCCAACTCTTAATCTCAAGTTATACACATTGGCCTGAAAATGGGTGAAAGAAAGTAGACAAGCTGAGGAAGCAACTACCCCTGGAACAGCCATTGTTTCTGGGTTGTTTTTCTTTTTTTCCACTGGTACAAAAATCTTTTAGCCTTAAACTGTTTTTCACAGTGGTGCTGGAATAAATGGGAAACCACAAAAATGAAGGCTTCTACGGCACCAGTCATCAAATCACAGTGGCAGTAAAGAAAACATTCAGAACTATCCACATTTGATTAAACTCTGAACATTTTCAGTGTTTATTAACTCATTTAATTCTCAAACTTAACCATTCATTTGAAATTGTCAGCAACAAAATTCTGGCTTAGCAGTATTCCCTATAGCCTTCTCTAGCCTTCACTGAAGTACGCCAGCCTCCCTTTGCAGGCCTCATGGAACGGTTGTTCTTTTCTTTTAATCAGAAAGCTTTATAATAATAATCACTATGACCCTCAGTTTCAATCCCAGTTGGGACTTTCTCTTTGCCTGTAAGTGTCTCTCGAAAGATACTGACTTGACAGATATAAGCCTCTATCTTTCTGAACGTGTTAATCAGAAAACAGACCACTTCAATAATAATTACAAAATCCTGGTTTTCATTTTACACTTTTCTAAGCAAAAAGCTTGGCAAAGCCTCTTATGGTTTCCCCAACTTTTACAAAAATCTGTCTCCTAAGCAAAAGCTTCTGTTTCCTAGTAGCAGTAGATACTCTTAAAACTTAAAGTTAAAAAAAAGAAAAAGTAATTACGATGGCATTTTATTTTCATACTTTCTCTCCAATATTTTCCACCTCAGAATCCAGCAGTTTATTATAAATATATGTACATACAACATTTCCCCATGGATTCCATGTTTTCAAAAACTTGACCTTACAAACTACATTAAGTAATAACCCATTTTTTTCTTTTACTAAACAAATATGTACATTCAACTGTCTACTCAACGTCTGTGTGCCAGACCCTGGTTTAGACACAGGATACGGCAGAGAACTTGAAAGCAAAGTCTTTGCTCTCATGGGGCTGACCTTCTAGCTGGATGGTCAACACTATGGAGAAGAATCAAGCAGGGTGACAGGGGTCAATAGTAAGGCAAAGTTGGGTAAGGGAGTATCCTATTCTAGTTGGTGGCTATAGGGAAGGTCTCTTTGGAGCAGAAACCAGAAGAACAGCACAGCACCAAGTGGGGAATCTCTGAGCCTATTCTGGTGCAAGAGGCTGCCTAATTTAAAAAATAAAAATAGTAGGCCGGGCGCGGTGGCTCAAGCCTGTAATCCCAGCACTTTGGGAGGCCGAGGCGGGTGGATCACGAGGTTAAGAGATCGAGACCATCCTGGTCAACATGGTGAAACCCCATCTCTATTACAAATACAAAAAATTAGCTGGGCATGGTGGCGCATGCCTGTAATCCCAGCTACTCGGGAGGCTGAGGCAGGAGAATTGCCTGAACCCAGGAGGCAGAGGTTGCGGTGAGCCGAGATTGCGCCATTGCACTCCAACCTGGGTAACAAGAGCGAAACTCTGTCTCAAAAAAAAAAAAAAAAAAAAAAATAGTGGTAGGCATTTTCAGGAAAGAGGTGAGGGATGACAGAATAAATCCTGAGTGCAAAGATGAAGGCAGGTGCACATTAATCAAAAGCTTACTGAAAGCTCCTGATCAACCTGAAGTAATCGGTTTTATAAAATTCCAGCCAGAAGAAATTTTACCTCATTCTACTTAATGTGAGCGTAAATCTGCCTTACCGTGCTTAATGTGGCTTACAGTATAGACTTTCTGAAATATAATTAGTACCCAGGTTCTCTTTTTGTTTTGTTTTTGAGATGGAGTCTCCCTCTGTTGCCCAGGCTGAAGAGCAGTGGCGTGATCTCAGCTCACTGCAACCTCCACCTGCAATTCTCCTGCCTCAGCCTCCCGAGTATCTGGGATTACAAGCACCCACCACCAAGCCCGGCTGATTTTCTTATTTTTTAGTAGAGACTAGGTTTACCATGTTGGCTAAGCTGGTCTTGAACTCCTGACTTCAAGTGATCTGCCCACCTCGGCCTCCCAAAGTGCTGGGATTACAGGTGTGAGCCACCGTACTCCCCAGCCCCTCATTCTGACTCTCAATCCCCCATTACTACCTTAATAAACTCTAAGGATCCCAGGACCCCACTTTGAAAACCAGTGATAGCCCCCATTAGGAGAAAGGCCACACACGAGAGGCACAACAATGAATCCTGAACAATCCCCCACCCAAAGCTTTAAGTGAGAATTTTTCACAAAAATCCTCCCCCATCGAGAAGTTAAACTACTTAAAAATAGGATAGTTTCCAAATACTTAAACAAGCAATATCTCCTCCCCCAGGAGGTGTCACTTTCTGAGCTTTGTGCCCTTCTATTCATCAGTCTCTTCTCCAGCCTGCTGCAGCACTGCTCTAGAGACCTGAACCACTTCCAACTGAGGTCAAAGTTTAAGTTGGCCGATTGGCAGAAACCAACCTCTGAGCAGGGGTTCCCTGCTCTCTTCCTCTCCACTTCCCCGAGTCTGTCTCCTTCCTCCTTCCTGGAGCCCTGAGGTCCCAACTTGCTAATGAAGCCAAATCCCATCTCATCTCTTCTCTTGCACACACAACCTGTTCTCCAGGAATCACCTTATTTTCCAAACAAAAATATCAGGATATAGTGGGAGCAGATGGATGCTGTTACATGAATCACTGTAATTTCAATGCTTAGAATACTTCATAATTTAAAGTAAAATAATTATTTAAATTTTAGGATTATACTTATATATGGTCTGATGAGGGAACAAAGGAAATTGAGACTGTCTGGGAAAATGTATTATCTGTGATCACTTCTGCTCTATACTCTAATAAGTAACATTCTTTTCCAAAGGAATCCCATGTCATCCTGCAAAAGCATTTGGGGTTACTTCCAGAAATAAGGATGTAAGAGTCAGTGATAGCAGCTACAGGTTGAAGGCCCCATGCTGGTATTTCCAGGCTATTTCAATAGCTCAGGAAAGGGCGCTGTGGGAAAAGAAAAAAAAAATCAACCATACATACCTCAGTCCTTAATGAGGCAGGCCATATATGTGGTACAGCTCAAGTCTGTTCGGCACAACTTTAGGCTGGAAAGAGCTCTCTCCCAGGCACCCAGGTATATATCCACTCTACCAAGAGAGAAGCATCCTGACATACAGCCCTATCCTCACCTCTAGGTGTACATCTATAACATTTACTTTCAAAAACTTCACCAATCTTTTGTTTCTGGAATACATCACAATTGGTTTGGTGTATTATTCTTTCTACATATGCTGGGTTCTATTTTCTGTACAGTATTTTGTTGAGGATTTCTGTGTCTGCCTTCATGAGGGATATTTGTCTGCAGTATCCTTTTCTTGAACTGTCTTTGTGTGGTTTTGTAAAATACATGTATACTCTCTATACTTAACAACTTTTTTGAAGTCATGGATTATAATTCCACTATTTTTAATCATTAAAAAAACTTAAGAGTAATTATAACTTTGCTTTTCTTCTAGAATTTAATTTGATTCCAAGTCCTTGATCAGGAAGACAGCTCCTAAAGATAACAATCTTCCTAAAGGAAAATGGGACTGTTTTACAAGGAGCCACAGAACGGTGGCTCTGAGAATCCAATATAGAGAAGCCCACTGCTTCATCGAACATTATGCACATGTATATGCATGACTTCAGGGATAAATGAGAGCCAGGAGTACAAAGGAATCTTCAGTAGTAAACAAAAAGCAGAATCCTTCACAGTTTGACCAGGGTCATTTTGTGTCTGCCAGGTCATTTGACCAGTTCTTAAGAATCAGGAACCCAACTGAGCCTCAGTTGAACCAGCCCCTCCACAGAATTGAGGGGATTTGGGGCTGATAAGCTCAGTGCTATGTCTACAGCCAGTCATTTATCAAAATTGCAGCTTTGTAAATGTGGCTATTTTATGTTGTATATGATTTCTATAATGTATTACTGCCCCACCCCTGCACATCCTCCAGAGAACAGTAACCAGCCAGGGATTGTGCTGACTGGCTTGAGATTAAAAAAAAAAAAAAAAACAAAACTAACAAGGTTTCCATCAAAGAAAAGGTATGCCCCTGAAGTGCAAATACTCACATTTGTTTTTGAGTTATGTAAGAAAGCAACTATCAAACATTAACCTCTTAATTCTTACAAATCCTAAAATGCTCAGTTGTTACCACCCATATTGTACAATTGAGAAACCCAGATGTGATGGGATTAGGAGACATCAAGATCAGCGGAGCTAAAATTTGCGTTTAAACATTTCCAGTCCAGGCACAGTGGCTAACACCTATAATCCCAGCATGTTGGGAGACCAAAATAGCAGGATCGCTTGAGCCCAGGAGTTCAAGACTAGCCTCTTGTTTGAGGCAACATAGCAAGACTTCATCTCTACAAAAAAATTAGCAGGGCAGGGTGGTGCATCCCTGTAGTCCTGGCTACTCAGGAGGCTGAGGCAGAAGGCTGCCTTGAGCCCAGAAGTTCAAGGTTACGGTGAGCTATGATCATGCCGCTGCATTCCAGCCTGGGTGACAGAGCGAAAATCTGTCTTTAAAAAAAAAAAAAAAAAAAAAATCCTATTATCCATCCTTTGTTATTAAAAAGTCCTAAACAAATACGTTGTCAGAAAGTCATCTAGGCATGGGAAGGGCTCAAGAAAGGGATGTGGGCCAGGTGCAGTGGCTCATACCTGTAATCCCAATTTGCAACTAACCTGGGCAACATATAATGAGGCTCTGACTTTACTCATTAAAAAAAAAAAGAATTCACACAAGGAAGAAGAAGATAATGTAAATCAGTTGTTTAACCATACTAGACTTTCTCCCCAACTAAGAGATAGATACAGGTTTCATTTTGAAAAGATAAAGACTGAGGTCAGTGACTCATACCTGTAATCTCAACACTTTGGGAGGCCAAAGAGGGAGGGTTGCTTGAGCCCAGGAGTTTGAAACCAGCCTGGGCAACATAGGGAGACTCTGTCTCTACAAAAAAATTAAAAATTAGCTAGGCATAGTGGCACATACCTGTAGTCCGAGCTAGTTGGGGGATGAGGTGAGGATTACTTGAGCCCAGGAGGTCGAAGCTACAGTAAACTATGATTGCACCACTGCACTCTAGCTTGAGCACAAAGCAGGACCTTGTCTCAAAAAGAAAAAGAAAAGATAGAATCTACGCAACTGCACTGTTTAATTTTTTCATAATATTTCAGATTAGCTTTACTATCAAATCACATTCCATTAAAAATACCAATTAACTTAAATCATAAGGAAGTAAACTATCTTTCATTCAAATACATAAGTATGATTTTTCAGTGATATCTTCACAAAGTTTCTTTAGAGACAGGTATTGTTAATTAGCACTATGACAGCTAACATTTACTGCACATCAATTGGATGTCTAATACAATAGGCACTAACATACACATATTATTTCATTTTCTTAATCCTTTGAGGGAGGTATTAGCAGGCTCATTTCACAGAAAGATCACAGCCTTAAGGCTATTTATTGAAAGCTGGTTGCTAGTGCCTGTGCAATATTTGTTTTGTTTTGAGATGGTGTCTTGCTCTGTCACCCAGGCTGGAGTGCAATGGCATGATCTCAGCTCACTGCAACCTCCGCCTCCCGGGTTCTAGCACTTCTCCTGCCAGGAGAAGCTGGGAGCAGCTAGTAATCCCAGTCTCAGGAGTAGCTGGGATTACAGGCACCTGCCATTATACCTTGCTAATTTTCTGTATTTTTGTACAGGGTTTGACCATGTTGGCCAGGCTAGTCTTGAACTCCTGACCTCAAATGATCATCCGCCTCAGCCTCCCAAAGTGCTGGGATTGATAACAGCCACCGTGCCTGGCCTGCTGCAAGGTTTTTTTTTTTTTTTTTTTTTTTTTAAATACTAAAAGGTATATAGAAAGGTAAGCCTCAAACTTTAATGTACACATGTATCACCTGGGGAATCTTGTTTAAATGCAGGTGACTTAGAAGTTCCGGGGCAAGACCACTGATTCTGCATCTCTAATAAGCCCTTAGGTGATGGCAATGCTGCTGGCCTAAGGGCCAAACTTGGAATAGCAAAGATCTACAGGTTGCAATAGGCCATTAAAAAACACCACAAAAATGTCTACAGCCCAGTGGGGTGGCTCACACCTGTAATTCCAGCACTTTGGGAGACCAAGATGGGCAGACCACTTGAGGTCAGTAGTTCAAGACCAGCCTGGCCAAGGTGGGGAAACCCCAACTCTACTAAAAAATGCAAAACTTAGCTGGGCCTGGTAGGGAGGCTGAGGCAGGAAAATCGCTTGAACTTGGGAGGCGAAGGTTGCCGTGATCTGAGATCATGCCACTGCACTGCAGCCAGGGCACCAGAGCAAGAATCCATCTCAGAAAAAAAAAAAATCTACAAAAACTAAATTTATGGCGGGGCTCAGTGGCTCATGCCTGTAATCCCAGTACTTTGGGAGGCTGAGGTGGGTGGATCACCTGAGGTCAGGAGTTTGAGACCAGCCTGGCCAACATGGCAAAACGCCGTCTCTACTAAAAATATAAAAGTTAGCCAGGCATGGTGGTGGGCGCCTATAATCCTAGCTACTTGGGAGGCTGAGGCTGGAGAATCTCTTGAACCCAGGAGATGGAGACTGCAGTGAGCCGAGATCACGCCATTGCACTCCAGCCTGGGCAACAAAAGCGAACTCCGTAAAGGAAAAAAAAAAAAAAAAAAAACTAAATTTATTTTTAGACATGGGCTCTTGCTATGCTGCCCAGGCTGGAGCACAGTGGATACTCCCAGGCACCATAATAGCTCCCTGTGACCTTGAACTCCTAGGCTCAAGCAATCCCCTCACCTCAGCTTCCCAATTTTTAAAAGTCAAATTTTTCTCAAAACCATAGTTAGAACTTACCCTTCAAGCAGGTCCCTTGAAGGGTACCCTTCAAGCAGGTCCCTTGAAGGGTACCCTTCAAGCAGGTCCCTTGAAGGGTACCCTTCAAGCAGGTCCCTTGAAGGGTACCCTTCAAGGGTACCCACCATACCCTTCAAGTGGGTCCCTTTCCTTTACTCACCCACATATGACCTCTCAGGGTTTAAATTCTAAGAGATTAACAAACAGCAGAGTCAGGCGAGATTTTAGGGGCTAAGCCCAAAAGTTCTTCCAGATGAAAAGTACAGCTCTAGGCTGAGCGTGGCAGCTCATGTCAGGTAAAGAGAGAGAGAGAGAGAGTTTGGAGACCAGTGGCCTCAGAAGGCAGCCTACCTGTGGGGGGCACACACACGGGTTTTTCTGAATTGGAGCATGCCTGGTCCACAACAGAGCTGAGCAACTGCCCAGAAAGGCATGTTACAAAACCACAAAGCAGGAACAGAGCTGAGAGGCCCCTGCCCAGAAAACCCTGGAAGCTAAAACATAGGACCCTGAGAAAGAAGCTCTACTATAGACAAGTCCAACAGAAAGTTCTCTGTTTCTGCTACCTCCAAAACTGGCTGCCCTCCCAGATTTAACTCTGGGTACCAATTGGGCAGTGCCAGCCACCGTGCCGGGCGGTGGACTCCGGGATGCCAAGTCTGTCTTCTCGGTTAGGACTCAAACCTCTGCAGCATAGAGACTTTGTGGGCAGATCTAGGCTCCCCCACTACATCAGGGCTACCTGCCTCCACCCAACAAATACTTACTAAGCGTGTACCATATACGCCTGGCACCCAGCTAGGCATCAAGAGAGAACCAAGCCAGAGACCTCCGTCTCCGGAGGTAGAAACAGACGAGCACCGTCTGGAGGTTGTGGCCGGGGAAATCTGCCACAGGTTGCTAAGACCAGCCGTACCCAGGAGACAGCAAGAATCCCAGCAGCACCCAGCCCAGTAACGCCACAGACTCCCGGGAGCGAGGGCGGAGCGGACAGGTAGGCCCCAGGGCAGGTGCTCAGGTAGAAGGCGCACACCGGAGGCTGCCGGCCTGGAAAGGGCAGGCTTCGGCCGAGGGCGGGGTCCCCAGAGGAGGCTGCAGGGCGGCCCCGGGACCCCGCGAGGGAGAAGGGGAGCGAGGAGCGGGCTCCGGCCCCGGCAAGCGGGTACGCGACGGAGGCCCCGCAGCGGGGCGGGGAGGGAGGCGTCCGGCTAGGCCGCCCTCGGGCACCTGGGGCCCCGCCCGGCACTTACCACTTGGGCGACCTTGAGGCGGCCGAGCGCGCCACGCAGGTAGTCGGGGTCGCAGCGCAGGCCGGCCAGCCCGCGGCGCTGGCTCACCGGCTCGGTGGTGGGCTGGTACGGGCTGCTGGCGCCCGAGATCATGGAGGTGCTCGAGGCCTCGCCCTCGAAGCCGTCCAGCTCCTCGCCGCTCCGCATGCTGCCGCCTGGCCCGGGCCGCCTCGCGCGGCCGGCTCCCGGAGCCAGGAGCGGGCGAGTTCAGCGGGGCCGCCGCATCGCCGCCACCGCCGCCGCCTGACTGACCGCCCGCGGCCCGGCCACCGCCGCCGCCGCCGCCGCCGCCTCTCGCCCGCCGCCCGGCTGCGGCCGCGGCTCGGTCCGCTCGGGCTCGGCTCCCGCCGCCTCAGCAGCGGAAAGGGAGGGAGGCGGGAGCAAGGAGAGGGAAGGAGGCGGGAGCCGGCGCGCCGGGCCGGGAGGGGCGGAGCCAGGCCGCAGCCCGCAGCTCCGAGGCGCTCCAAGGCGGTGGAGAGGTGGAGGCGGCGGCACAGCGGGCCCCGCCCCGGCCCCGCCCCCACCTGTGCTGCTACCCGGGACCAGAGCCGCTGGTGGGCGCTGGCGATCCCGGCACGCGGGGGTGGGGGTCCAGGCAGGGAGGTCGTGGGGCTGAGGGAAGGGTCGAGATGGACCTAGAGGGCTTGTAGTTGCTTTCCCAGGCGCTGCCTCAGGTTCTCCTTCGGAGAGTGCCGGGAACGGTACGTGGCTGGGTGAGCCTGAGTCGGACTGTTGGGCCGACGAGAGGTGAGTAAGTGTCCGGGCTCCCACGCTGGGCGCCTGCAACAAACCAATTCCTAGGCCAGGGGTGGAGAGGGGCAGGGTGAGAAGTCCGGGTTATCACCGAGTCAGCCGTCGGCGACTGTCCCGCTGCAGTTTGTCCCTGCCGGCCTGACCCAGGAGGGACGCCCGCGCGCAGTGGGCCCTTGGCGACCGACACGTTCCCCTCCTCTCAGCTGAAAAGCTTTGCTAGCTCTGTCTAGCCATGAAGTAAGGTTAAACACAGATTTTGCCCCTAAGGGCATTAATTAGGGACCAATTTACAATTCAAGTGTGAAGGCTAATTTTAAGCTAAGTAAAACGCTGACTTTCTAAGAATTGTCGGCTTTAATATTGAACCCTTCCACAACCACAAATACCAAGAGCTTGCCATGTTCTAGCCACTGATAAAGGCGCTGGAAGAACGTATCCTTGTTATTGATGTTTTTCAGAAGAGAAGACTAAGGCTCCAAACTGGAAGTAGGTTGTCCAAGGTTACAGGGTTCATTGGTGGGCAGAGCACAGGTTCCTACTTTTTCTTTCTCTTTTAAAAAATTATATTGGCCAGGAGCGGTGGCTTATGCCTTGTAATTCCGGCATTTTGGGAGGCCGAGACAGGCAGATCGGTTGAGGTTAGGAGTTCAAGACCAGCCTGGCCAACATAGTGAAACCCGTGTCTCTACTAAAAATTCAAAAATTAGCTGGGTGTGGTGGTGGCACCTGTAATCCCAGCTACTCAGGAGGCTGAGGCAGGAGAATTGTTTGAACCTGGAAGGTGGAGGTTGTAAGCCAAGATCACAGCACTGCACTCCAGCCTGGGGGACAGAGCAAGACACTGTCTCAAAAAAAAAAAAAAAAAAAGGATCAAGCAAAAGGTTTTTTAAAGAAGCAAGTGGATTCCTGGATCCCTTTTCACACCCATCCCTCAAGACTGGAGCTTTGTTCTCTGGAGAGGGTAATACAGAAGTTCTCTTAACTGGGGATCACTAATTCAGGGATTAGTGAATTACATTGCAGGGAAGGAATTGTACTAAAAACAAGTGGAGTAAGTGAAAGTTTGCTTACTGAATGAGACCCCAGACAGCCTTCCCTTGATCATGGTTGCCAAGAGCTCACATTCTCTCTGGAAAATATGAGTGGCCCTTAAGAAGAAAGACCTAAAGATCCTGACAATGGGAGTTCCCCAAGGTGGAACCCAGCCAGATCACCCAACAATGAATCCCACAGTTGAGATTTCTCACCTACAAGCACAGAGCTTCCAATGAGCATTTGAGGACCCTACTTTGAAATATTAAATGACAATAAGAGTTACTGAACATTTGAGGAAAGCCTATAACATAATAGAGGTCAAACGAAGAAAATGCAACTGGGAGGAAATAAACCAGAAAAGATCTATGTCATTAAATGTTTACAATGGCATGTGTGTGTATACCATTTTATATACATGTATATATCATTATTGTTCTCAGGTAAACTGAGAAGATGTAACCATAAAAAGTTTAGAAAAAGGCCAGGCGCAGTAGCTCACACCTGTAATCCCAGCAGTTTGAGAGGCCAAGGCGGGTGGATCATTTACAGTCAGGAGTTTGAGAGCATCCTGACCAAAAGGGTGAAACCCGTCTCTAATAAAAATACAAAAATTAGCCTGGAGTGGTGGTGCATGTCTGTAGTCCCAGCTACTCAGGAGGCAGAGACAGGAGAATTGCTTAAGCCCAGGAGTCAGAGGTTGCAGAGAGCCGAGATCCCGCCACTGCACTCCAGCCTGGGCAACAGAGCAAGACTCCATCTCAAAAAAAAAAAAAAAAGTTTACAATAAGGCCAAGTGCAATGGCTCATGCCTGTAATCCCAGCATTTTGGAAGGTTGAGTTGGACAGACGGCTTGAGTCCAGGAGTTTGATACCAGCCTTGAGCAACAGAGCAAGACCCCATCTCCATTAAAAAAAAAAAAAGTTTAGAATAAGATATTACCAAAAAGGAATATTCAGAGAAAAAAACCTGTTAGACAAGCACACGAAAATATGCTCAATGTTATTAATCATTAGGGAAATGCAAAGCAAAACCACTTCATTCCTGCTAGGATAGCTACAATAAGAACAACAGGAAATTACCAGTATTGGTGGAAAAATCAGAACCCTCATACATTACTGGTAAGAATGTAAAATGGTGTGACTACTGGGTTAAAAGTTTGGCAGTTCTTCAAACAGTTACATAGGATTACCATATGACCCAGTAATTCCACTCCTGGGTATATACCCAAAAGAACTGATAATGGGTGGCCGAGCATGGTGGCTCATGACTGTTATCCCAGCACTTTGGGAGGCCAAGGCAGGTGGATTGCTTAAGTCCAGGAATTCAAGACCAGCCTGGGCAATATGGCAAGACCCCATCTCTACAAAAAATACAAAAACCTATCCGGGTGTGGTGGCACATGCCTGTAGTCCCAGCTGCTTGGGAGGCACAGATGGGAGGATTATTCGAGCCTGGGTGATGAAGGTTACAGTGAGCTGAGACTGTACCACCGCACTCCAACGTGGGTGACAGAGTGATACCCTGTCTCAAAAATAAAATAATTGATAATAGGTGCTGAAACAAAAACTTGTACAAAATGTGCCAGGTTCCATGATACATGCCTGTAGTCCTAGCTACTCAGAAGGCTGAGGCAGGAAGAACACTTAAGCCCAGGAATTCAAGGCTGTAGTTTGCTATGATTGCACCTGTGAACAACTATGAACTCCAGCCTGGCAACACAGCAAGATACCGTCTAAACAAACAAACAAACAACTCTCTGGGCATGGTGGCTTACGCCTGCAATTCCAGTACTTTGGGAGGCTGAGGTGGGCAGATCACGAGGTCAAGAGATCAAGACCATCCTGGCCAACATGGTTAAACCCTGTCTCTATAAAAAAAAACAAAATTGGCTGTGGTGGTGCGCACCTGTAGAGCCAATATTTAAACCAGTAAGAATATGTGCTGAGTGTTGTTGGGAGAAGTAGGTGTTCATGATGC
This sequence comes from Callithrix jacchus, assembly GCF_049354715.1. NCBI lineage: Eukaryota > Metazoa > Chordata > Mammalia > Primates > Cebidae > Callithrix > Callithrix jacchus. The sequence goes on from NC_133521.1 coordinate 24,205,055, forward strand.
TACGGACTTTTCCAGCAAAAAGATTTAGTTGAGTCTGTGGGTCAGAATTTCAGCTGAGATCTGAAATACAAACACCAGTTATGCAAGCAAAAGGGATGGGGAAATTATTGCAGGCAGAGGGAGCAACACGTGCCAAGGCCCAGAGACCAGCACCAGCAAGGCACACTAGAGAGAAAGGAGTGCAGAATTCAAGTTGGGGGAACTGGCAGAGGAGACCTGAAGCTGAAAGGCAGCTTCGGGCCAGTCCCTGTGGAGCCTTGTGGGTCATAAAAGAGGGTGGGTTCGAAACAGGACAGCGCTAAGCCTCAGAGTAGCCCAGCAAGGCCTGCCTTGAAGGATGCTCTCTCTGGCTTCAGTGCAGCGATAAGGAGGCTGAGGCAGGAGAATCGCTTGAACCCCCAGGAAGCAGAAGGTGCAGTGAGCCAAGATCACATGCCACTGCACTCCAGCCTGCTGGGTGACAGAGCAAGAGTCCATCTCAAAAAAAACAAAAACAACAACAAAAAAAACCCTTATTTTTATCCTCTTGCTAAAAAAGAAACACGAAAAAAGCCTTCTTCATGAATGTTCATAGTAGCACTATCCACAGTAGCCAAAAAGTAGACACAAGCCAAGTGCCATCCATTACCCCATGAAAGGATAAACAAGATGGAATTAAGAATGTGTTTGAGGCTGGGCTCGGTGGCTCACGCCTGTAATCCTAGCACTACAGGAGGCTGAGAAGGGTGCATCACTTGAGATCAGGAGTTCGAGACCAGTCTAGCCAACATGGTGAAACCCTGTCTCTACTAAAAATACAAAAATTAGGCGGGCATGGTGGCGTGTCCCTGTAGTCCCAGTTACTTGGGAGGCTGAGACGGGAGAATCACCTGAGCTCTAGAAGTTGAGACTGCAGTGAGCCGTGATCACACCACTGCACTTCAACCTGGCCAACAGAGTGAGACCCTCTCTCAAGAAACAAACAAACTTGGCATTTGGTGGGACAGATAGTCCCTGCCATCAGGGACATGGAGAACCAGTATTGAAACCAGTAAGTGCCACGGAATATGTGCTGAGTGTTGGAGGAAGTAGGTGTTCATGATGCTACGGACTTTTCCAGCAAAAAGATGTAGTTGAGTCTGTGGGTCAGGATTTCAGCTGAGGTCTGAAATACAAACACCAGTTATCCAAGCAAAAGGGATGGGGAAATTATTGCAGGCAGAGGGAACATGTGCCAAGGCCCAGAGACCAGCACCAGCAAGGCACACTGAAGAGAAAGGAGTGCAGAATTCAAGTTGGGGGAACTGGCAGAGGAGACCTGAAGCTGAAAGGCAGCTTCAGCCAGTCCCTGTGGGGCCTCGTGGTCCATAGAAGAGGGTGGGTTTGAAACAGGAGAGTGCTAAGCCTCAGAGTGGTCCAGGAAGGCCTGCTGAGAAGGATGCTCTCTCTGTCTTCAGTGCAGCGATGGCTTGAGCAGAGGCAAGAGTGGAGGCTGCCCTCCAGTACTTATTAAACTGTTTCCTGTTCCTGGATACTAGCCGAAGTTTATTTTTAGTTCTAGGGACAGACTCAAAATTTTCTCTTCTTGTTTTTAAAAGAAGTTTGCAGACTTCCAAAGGGTGTTGTTGGGAATCCCACATGGCTCCTTAAATAGTAGAAAAAACCTGGTATTATGGTGCCTTCCTCTGCGTTGGACTGTAATACATCATGAATCCCTGGCTGTGGCTGTGCCTCCGGGCGTCTACGGGTGCTGAAGACAAAATGAAGACGACACAGAAGCAGACGGCTCCTGGCCAGGTCCCTGGGTTCCAGGGTCTAGACCGCCTATCCAAGCTGACACAGGACAACCAGACTCAGAAGAGACTAATGAATAAGCCAGATGCTACTTTGTTAATTACTGCCGGAGGATAGACTCTGCCAGAATTCTGATTCTTATCTCGGACCCCTTAATGCTGGAAGAGCTACTGAGGGCAGCCAGCTGATGTGGAAGAACATGCCTGGGCCTCAGGAGGCTTGGGCTGCTGCCCAGGGTCTTTTACAGCAGCGTCTTTCTCACCCCAGGCAGTGCTTAGGCACTCGGAAGTTCCTTACCATTGACCCTTTTCTCTACACAGTCAGCACCTGTCTGTTGAGAACATGCTCACGTTTAGCATCTGTAGGTAGGGGCTAGTACACAGGATATCTTGGTTTACCTGGATCAGGTTTGTCCCTTAGTATCTCATTTAGTCCTGGGCTTGGCTCCCTCCGAGGACAACTACCTCCAAGTCTGGGGACCGCTAACTGTACCCTCCTTCTACACACACACACACACACACACACACTCACTCACTCTGACTTCCCTGAGCATCAGGACTCATGGAGAATCCTAACCTCAAAAGCATTGTCCAGGCTGAGTACAGTGGCTCATGCCTGTAATCCCAACTCTTTGCGGGGCTGAGATGGAAGGAGCACTTGAGGCCAGAAGTTCAAGACCAGCCTGGGCGTAGTGAAACCCTATCTTTATGAAAAGCAAGAAAATGAGGGGAAAAAAAGCATTGGTCCTACAAGGACTTTAGATTTTAAATTTCATGAAGAGCTAGGAGCAAAACACCTTCCCAGACTGTGGTCCCTGTGTGTTCTGTCTGGAGGCAGTACCTGATCATGGGGAGGAGAGACGGGTTTGCACTTCATTTCATCTCTCACTGAGATCCCTCCCCAGTGCATCCTTACAAATGTGGGGGAATGAGGACAGCTTACCCTTAACTTGTGTTAAGCAATAGATTTGATCTACAACATTTCATACACTCAGTAATTGGCAGGAGTCCAGCCGGGCACAGTGGCTCATGCCTACAATCCCATCACTTTGGGAGGTCGAGGTGGGTGGATCTCGAGGTCAGGAGTTTGAGACCAGGCCAACATGGTGAAACCGTGACTCTACTAAAAATACAAAAATTAGCCGGGCCTGGTGGCGGGCGCCTGTAGTCCCAACTACTCAGAAGGCTGAAGCAGGAGAATTGCTTTAACTCAGGAGGTGGAGGTTGCAGTGAGCCGAGATTGCACCCCTGCACTCCAGCCTGGGCGACAGAACGAGACTCTGTCTTGAGAAAAAAAAAAAGAAAAAGAAAAAAATTAGGAGCCCTAAAAGACATCTACCTCAAAGAGAAAAATAGACAGGGGTGGTAAGCAGGAGATTTAAAGTATAAGGTATACAGTAGGAAGACTGATTAAGTTTACCATTAACAATTACCATTATTAAAAGCATGAACCAAAAACACAAGAACATTTTAAATTTCGTGCTTCAAGACTAACAACTTGGTATAAAATGATTCTATTTTTAAATAGCCTTTTAAAGAAAGGTACCAGGCTGGGCACAGTGCCTCATGCCTATAAATCCCAGCACTTTGGGAGGCTGAGACAGGTGGATCACTTGAATCCAGGAGTTTGAGACCACCCTGGGCAACATGGTGAAACCCCATCTTTAAAAAAACACAAAAATTAGCCAATCGTGGTAAGTGTGCACCTGTAATCCCAGCTTCTCAGGGGACTGAGGCAGGAGGATCCCTTGAGCATAGAAGTTCAAGGCTGCAGTGAGCTGTGATTGGGCCACTGCACTCCAGCCTGGGCAACAGAGCAAGATCCTGTCTCAAAAAATAAATAAAAATTAAAAAAAATAAAGGTGCCAGTATAAGTCTTCAGGTCTGAAGGATTAGACTCAAAGATGTAAAAATAAAAACCCATTGTTTTGTTTTTGAAAGGAGCCAATGTCCCTGTCCCTCTCCTTGGTGGCAAGGCCCTGACCAGACTCCTCCAGCAATGTTCCCACATGCCTGGAGGGAGGGGCCAGAGCCTAGGCGAGTTCCAGGCAGGAGTGGTTGGGGGTGAGAGTTAACTGCTGCTTCTCAAGGAACTTGTCCCTTCAGCCAGAAAAATGTTCTCCATGTCTCTAAAAATAGGGCTCCCTGGGATTTTCCAGTTTGACATTCCTTTGGTTACAATGACCAAGGACAATCCAAGCCAGTCCACCCTGCCCTTCTAACTAGAGCCTCCAGGGGAATCCCAGCTGCTGGTGGACCCCCGTTTGTGGTTCCTGCTGCTTCCAAAATTTGGGGAGAATTTACCTGCTCAGCAGTTGCCTCGCTTCTCCCTGGCTGCCCTCCAATTTCTATCTCTGTGGCAGAGGAATAAGGGGCATGGGTTTCTGGGGAAGAAGGCCAAGAGTGTGGCCACAAGGAAATGTGGGACCTGCCTTCTCTTACTCTGCAGGACTGGTGTCCATGTCGGGTCTGGCTAAACTAGCTGTGTGAACCCCAGGGAGCCGCTGAGGTAACCAGGAGGCAACAGACACCTTGCCAGGCATTTACGGCTGCCCCACCCCCCTGGGGCCAGGCACTGGGCCATGTCCTGGGGCTTCAAGACTTTCACAGAACTGCAGTGGGAGGGAATTGCAAACCGAAAGTATCTGAGACAAGTCGCAATCAGTTCAGAAGTTTATTTTGCCAAGATGCACCCAGGAGATAGGTCTACGCCTTTCTCTGAAGATGATTTTGAGGACTTCACTATTTAATTAATTAATTAAATTTTTGAAACAGACTCTCACTCTGTCGCCCAGGCCAGAGGGCAATGGTGCGACCTGGTGCGACCTTGGCTCATTGTAACCTCCACCTCCTGAGTTCAAGCGATTCTCGTGCCTTAACCTCCCAAGTAGCTGGGATTATAAGCGCACGCCACTGGCCAACATGGTGAAACCCCATCTCCACTAAAAATAGAAAAATTAGGCCAGGCGCAGTGGCTCATGCCTGTAATCCCAGCACTTCGGGAGGCCAAGGCGGGCAGATCACCTGAAGTCAGGAGTTGGAGAACTAGCCTGGCCCACATGATTAAACCCCATCTCTACTAAAAATACAAAAAATTAGCCGGGTGTCGTGACAGGCACCTGTAATCCCAGCTACTCAGGAGGCTGAGGCAGGAGAATCACTTGAATCTGGGAAGGCAGAGGTTGCCATGAGCCAAGATCATGCGCACCTTTTAAGACTGCACCACTGCACTGCAGCCTCTGGGTGAGAGAGCCAGATTCTGTCTCAAAACAACAACAAAAACAGGAAGGCCCCAGGGGTTCAGAAAGAGATGAGTGGTCTGAGTTCTTTCTCCAATATGAGCTGGGCAGGAACAGAGAGACAGGAAGACTGGGAACTGATTATGAAGACACCTGCAGTCTGAGGAGCCACGAGAGCTACACTTTGCTCCTTAAGCAGGGGACTGACATGATCAGATTGGACAAAAACAAAAAGTACAGATGAATAATTCAAAGTCTTATCTCCCGGTGTCAAATAGGTAGTAGAGACACTGCTGCCATGAATAATGTATAGAGCCCTTTTAAAGGGAAAAAGGTCTCAGGGACCCCAAGAGATCATCCACAGATGTCCAGGGATACCCAGACTCACTGGGGGAAACCCTGGACCAGTCAGAATTGCCCCAAGAGTTCAAACAGCCATATTCATAGGCTCCTGAGCAAAGCCTCGAAGGCAGGACTGACCTCAGGTGAGCTATCAGAGTGGGCAGGATAACATAATGGGAGACACAGCAAGGGCCGACAGAGGCCGGGAGGCTGGGAGGCTGGGGGAGGAGGAGTGAAAGGGTAGCTGGGAAAAACACTTATTTTATTTTTTAATTTTTGAGATGGAGTCTCACTTTGTCAACCAGGCTGGAGTACAGTGGCACGATCTTGGCTCACTGTAACCTCAGCCTCCCTGGTTCAAGTGCTTCTCCTGCCTCAGCCTCCCGAGTGGCTGGGATTATAGGCAACCGCCGTCATGTTCCTCTAATTTTTCTATTTTTGGTAAAGACGGAGTTTTGTCATGTTGGTCAGGCTGGTCTTGAACTCCTGACCTCAAGTGATCCACCAGCCTTGGCCTCCCAAAGTGCTGGGATTACAAGCATGAGCCACCATGCTAAGCCAGGAACACACTTAGTAAAGTAGTGAAGTTGGAGAGGTATTAGGGGCCACTGAGAAAGGCCCGAATACCACACCACTTTGGTGCTTAGCCTGCATACATGGCAGACACGAAGTTTAATTAATTAAATGTATTTATTTGAAAACAACCTCAAAATTACCAAAAAAAAAAGTGGGGGTACATACAATATAAAGAATGTTTTCCCCTGAATCATTTGAGAGTAAGTTGCCAACCTAATACCCCATACCCTATCACCCTCAAATAGTTTAGTATTTTCTACAAAGAAGGACATTATCTTTTTCCAGAATATCCATCAAAATCAGGAAATTATTTTATTATTTTTTGAGACCTAGTCTTGCTCTGTCACCCAGGCTGGAGTGCAATGGTGCGATCTCGGCTCACTGCAACCTCTGCCTCCCGAATTCAAGCAATTCTCATGCCTCAGCCTCCTGAGTAGGTGAGACTACAAATGTGCACCACCACAACCGGCTAATTTTTATATTTTTAGTAGAGTCAAGGTTTTGCCATGCTGGCCAGGCTCATCTCAAATTCCTGCACACACAACCCCACCCGTCAGGAAATTATTCTTGATACATTATTACCATCTAACCCTCAGATTCCAATCAGGTTTTGCCAACTGTCCCTATAGTGTCTCTGTAGCAAAATGAAGCCATTAAGGATCATGTGTTGCTTTTCTTGTCATGTCACCAGTTTCCTTCAGACTAGAACAGTTCCTCAGATCCTCCTTGTCTTCATGACCTTAACACCTTCAAAGATGTAATGCAGCCAAGTTATTTTGTAGCATGTCCCTCAATCTGGGTTTGTCTGATATTTCTTTGTGATTAGATCCTGGTTATACATTTTTGGCAGAAATTCCCCGGCAATGAGGTTGTGTTTGTTCTCTGTGCAGCCTATAAGGAGGTGTGCAACTGCTATGTGTCCCATTATTATTGTTATTAGAGACAGAGTCTCACTCTGTCACTCAGGCTGGAGTGCAGCCACGATCTCGGCTCACTGCAACCTCTGCCTCTGAGATTCAAGCGATTTTTCTGCCTCAGCCCCCCAAGTAGCCGGAACTACAGGTGCCTGCCACCACTCCTGGCTAATTTTTTGTATTTTTAGTACAGACGGGGTTTCACCGTGTTAGCCAGGATGGTCTCAATCTCCTGACCTCGTGATCCCCCTGCCTCGGTCTCCCAATATATTGGGATTACAGGCATGAGCCACCGGGCCTGGCCCCATTATTAATTACATTCACTTCCATCAGGTGGTTGAGCTTGTGGCTGCCAGGCTTCTCCACTGTAATATGCTTTCTCCCCTTGTAATCAACGAACATGACACTTTGAGCATCAAAATAAATGCTGATAGTAATGGATTATAACCCACTGAATAAATCATGTAAATTTGAAGTTTTGATGAGGAATAAAATGCTGTTTCACACTGGACTTTCAATTTACTAATTTATTTATATACACTCATGACTTTCTATTTTATTCAATGGGTTATAATCCATTATGATCATTTTTTTTCTTTTTTTTTTTTTTTTGATGCTCAAATTGTCCCTGACCAGTGGGGCTTCTGTCAATCTCTCTCTTTAAGAGACAGGGTCTTGGCAGGGCATGGTGATTCACACCTGTAATCCTAGCACTTGGGAGACCTAGGTGGGCTGATCACTTGAGGTCAGGAGTTTGAGACCAGCCTGGCCAACATGGTGAAACCCCATCTCTACTAAAAATACACAAATTAGCTGGGTGTGGTGGCAGGCACCTGTAATCCCAGCTACTCAGGAAGCTGAGGCAGGGGAATCGCTTGAACCCAGGAGGCGGAGGTTGGTTGCAGTGAGTGGAGATTGCACCATTGTACTCCAGCCTGGGTGAGAAGAGCGAAACTCCATCCCCCTCTCCCAAAAAAAATAAGTAAAATCAAACCAACATAGTGGAACCTCGTCTCTACTAAAAATACAGAAAATTAGCTGGGCGTGGTGGTGGGCGCCTGTAATCCTAGCTTCTCTGGAGGCCGAAGCAGGAGAATCACTTGAACCGGCAGGCAGAAATTGCAGTGAGCCAAGATCGTGCCACTGCACACTAGCCAGGGTAACAGTGCAAAGACTCTGTCTCAAAAAAATAATAATAAATTTACATTTAAAAAAGAGACAGGGTCTTGCTGTTGTCCAGGCTTGAGTGCAGTAGCTACTCACAGGTACCATCATAGCTCACTGCAGCCTCAAAGCCTTGGTCTCAAGAAATCCTCCTCTGTCAGCCTCCTGAGTAGTAGAGACTACAGGCGTACACTACCATGCCCCCAGCTTTTTTTTCTTCATGGCTTTATGCATACAGCTCCTGTTTTCGAGATATATCTATCATTCTGTGAGGCCTTTCTTACTTTCTGGCACAGATGTTCCAGGCTAATCTTATGCTTTTCCTGTTCCAGCCCTGGAATCAGCCATTTCTCCAGGAAGCCCCAGGCTTTTATTATGTCCTTGCTTCCTTATTCTCTGACTCTCAGCCCCTATTATTTATTTATTTATTTATTTATTTATTTATTTATTTATTTTTTGAAACAGAGTCTCACTCTGTCACCCAGGCTGGAGTGCAGTGGTGCGATCTCGGCTCACTACAACCTCCACCTCCCAGGTTCAACCGATTCTCCTGCCTCAGCCTCCCAAGTAGCTGAGACTATAGGCACACACCACCATACCCAGCTAATTTTTGTATTTTTAGTAGAGATGGGTTTTCACCATGCTAGCCAGGCTGGTTTCGAACTCCTGACCTCGTGATCCACCTGTCTCCACCTCCCAAAGTGATGGAATTACAGACATGAGCCACCACACACGCCTGGCCCTACTTATTTATTTTTGAGACAAAGTCTTGCTTTGTGGCCCAGGTTGGAGTGCAGTGGCTCGATCTCAGCTCACTGCAACCTCTGCTTCAGCCTCCTGAGTAGCTGGAATTACAGGTGTATACCACCATGCCCAGCTAATTTTTGTATTTTTAGTAGAAACAGAGTTTCATCATGTTGGCCAGCCTGGTCTCAAACTCCGAGCCTCAAGTGATCTACCTGCCTCGGCCTCCCAAAGTATTAGGATTACAGGCGTGAACCACTGTGCCCAGCCTATTTGTTTATTTACTTACTTATTAAGATGCAGTCTTGCTCTATTGCCCAGACTGGAATGCAGTGGCACTATCTTGGCTTATTGCAAGTTGTCTCCTAGGTTTACGCAATTCTCCTGCCTCAGCCTCCCAAGAAGTTGAGACTACAGGTCTGCGCCACCCCACCAGCTAATTTTTTTTATTTTTGGTAGAGACAAGTTTTACCATGTTGGCCAAGCTAGTCTCAAACTCCTGGCCTCACGTGATCTGCCCACCTCGGCCTCCCAAAGTGCTTCGATCACAAGCATAAGCCACTGTGCCAGCCCCCAATTTATTTTATTAGAGAATGATAATTAGAAACCAAGATCATGCAGCCTGGCCAACATGGCTAAACTCTGTCTCTACTAAAAATACAAAAATTAGCCAGGCATAGTGACACATGCCTGTAATCCCAGCTACTCAGGCAGGCTGAGGCAGGAGAATCACTTGAACCTGGGAGGTGGACGTTGCAGTGAGCTGAGATCATGCCACTGCACTCCAGCCTGGGTGACAGAGTGAGATGGAAGATTCCATCTCAAAAAAAAAAGAAAAAGGAAACCAAGATCATGACATAAGGTGTGCTCATTGCTATAGGGCTGTTGCTGCTCCCAGGCCCTCTCAGGGCAAAAAGCTAAGGGATGTGTGCAAACAAACATATACACCTCTACATCTACAGGGTCTCATTCTGACACCCAGGCTGGAGTGCAGTGCCCAGTCATGGCTCACCACAGCCTTGGCTTCTCAAGTTCAAGCAGTACCCCTGCCTCAGCCTCAAGAGTAGCTGGGATTACAGGCACATGCCACCATGCCCAGCTAATTTTTATATTTTTTGTAGAGATGGGATTTCACAGGCTGGGCGTGGTGGCTCATACCTGTAATCCCAGCACTTTGGGAGGCCGAGGCAGGTGGATCACTTGAGGTCAGGAGTTCAAGATCAGCCAGTCCAACTTGGTGAAACCCAGTCTCTAAAAACAAAAAACAAAAAAAAAGAGATGGGATTTCACCATGTTGTTCAGGCTGGTCTTGAACTCCCAAGCTCAAACAGTGCACCCACCTTGTCCTCCCAAAGTGCTGGGCTTTACAGTTGTGAGCCACTGCAGCTGGCATTTTAAAAAATTTGTATGCATGAGTATATTGAAGACCATGGGCTGGGCATGGTGGCATATGCCTATAATCCTAACATTTTGGGAGGCCAAGGAGGGAGGATTGCTTGAGCCTGGGACTAAAAGACCAGTCTGAACAACATGGCAAAACTCCATCTTTACAAAAAAATACAAAAATTAGCTGGATGTGCTGGTGCACATCTGTAGTCCCAGCTATTTGGGAGGCTGAGGCAGAAGGGCTGCTTGAGCATGGGAGGCAGAGATTGTAGTGAGCCATGATTGTGCCACTGCACTCCAGCCTGGGCAACAGAGTGAAACCCTGCCTCAAAAAACAAAACAAAACAAAAAAACTACCCCCCAAAACCATGAGTTCACATTGATACCTCTAATTCCAATCCAACACCACAGAGTTCATTCTAATTTTTGCTTTTCATTATTGCTGCCCCCCTTCTCTGACAGTAACAAACCTGGCTCCTATTATCTCTCATAGATTTAACTTATTTGACCAATGCCTGTATGCAGCCCCTTTCCCATCACCTCCATCCCTGCACAGATGCCCTTGTTACCTAGTTGATACACTCTCCTCTCCACTAGGGGAAGACTACCTATGGGTTTGCTCTCACTCACTTGGTCTCTGACACTCTGCACCCCTGCCACCCACCCCCATCCCCAAAAGAGTATACCCTCTCCACCCTGCTTTGGCTAACACTCTATGCCAGGCCATTCATCCATTCCTACTCATGGGGACACTCTCCACCCTGCTCAGGTTCCAAACCCTCCTTTGGGTCTCCACAACTCCCCACTCCACACCCAGGCACAGATACCTGCCATGATCTGTCCACCTAAATGCTTTAGTGCTTAAAAGTCGGAGAAGAGCTTGACAAAGATTTTGGTTTTTATTTTGAACAGAGAGAAGCTGACTGTGGCATTAAAGACATCAGTTAGTCTGTTGTTTCCAGAAACCAGCCCGGTAGGGGGAGGGCCTACCTTGTCACTGGCATTTTGAGTGTCACCAACCCATGCCCACAGTTCCCTAGAAGATGGCTATGGTTACTGAGCAGAGGCAGGGAGGAGGTCCCAAGAGGCCACATACCTGAAACACATGTTCGGATGCCCACACATGCAGATGGCAGAAAGCTGCCTTGCCCAAGAAATCAGGCAGTTGCCAGGTGATGGAATTTATGGTGTGCTGAAAGCTTGTCTGCCCTAAAATAGCTCTCTTCTTCAGTCTCAACTAGCAATGTATTTCTTCAGATTTAAGACCTGGTGTTTAGCACTGCCTGGGCTACCAGTTGACTAGCTAGGGAAAGTCTTGAAGATTGGGTAGAGGAAGGCCATGGGACAGCAGCAATATATCATTTCTCATTCCCAACTCTGTTCCTGACTGTGTAACCTTGGCAACTAATTTCTAAGGCCTTTTTTTTTTTTTTTTTTTTTTGAGATGGAGTCATGCTCTGTCACCCAGGCTAGAGTGTAGTGGTGCGATCTTGGCTCACTGAAACCTCTGCCTCCTGGGTTCAAGTGATTGTCCTGCCTCAGCCTCCCAAGTAGCTGGGATTACGGGCGCCTGCCACCACACCCAGCTAATTTTTGTATTTTTAGTAGAGTCGAGGTTTCACCATCTTGGCCAGGCTGGTCTTGAACTCCTGACTTCATGATCCACCCACCTCAACCTCCCAAAGTGCTGGCATTACAGGCATGAGCCACTGCACCCAGCCAATTTTTGTATTTTTAGTAGACACAGGATTTCACCACATTAGCGAGGCTGGTCTCAAACTCCTGACCTCAGGTGATCCACCTGCCCCAGCCTCCCAAAGTGCTGGGATTACAGGCATGAGCAACCATGCCTGGCCCCTTTCTTTTTTTGAGACAAGGTCTCACTCTGTTGCCCAGGCTGGAGTGCAGTGGTGCAATCATGGTTCCACTACGGCCTCAGCCTGGGCTCAAGCAATTCTCAGCACCTCAGCCTCCAGGGTAGCTGGGACCACAGTCATGTGCCACCATGCCTGGCTACTTTTTTGATTTTTTTGTAGAGACAAAATTTCACTGTGCTGCCCAGGCTGGTCTCAAACTCCTGGGCTCAAGCAATCCTCCAACCTCAGCCTCTCAAAGTGCTGGGATCACAGGCATGAGCCACTGTGCCTGGTCTCTAAAGCCTTTTCAAGAACTGAGACCTGTCTGTCACACAATTAATTCAGGGCTGGTTCTGTTTGGGGACACTGTCTGCAAGCCAGGCACTGTACTAGGCACACATTCAGCATCCCTATGAGGGAGATGAGAATCTCCTCACTGCTTTACAGCAGAGGATGCTGAGATTCACAGACTTCTCCATGACGACACAACTGGGAAGTTCTGGGGCCAGGACTCGGACTCAAACTCAAGTCAACCTGAAACAAGTTCCCAGCTGAGACAGCCCAGGGGTCGGGCCTGGGGCTATGGATTACAGTTGTTGTTTTATGTTAGAGCAGTTCTGATTCGGCTCAATACCAGAAATATTTACGGTTCCAAGTGTGGGGAGAGCCATCTGGCAGAGTGGCTGGTTTGAGGCTGTTCTTGGTGATAATTCCCATGAGGACTCAGCGCCAGCTGCAGGAGATGTTTGCTGAACTCCCCTCGCCTAGGACTGTACTATCCTATCCATGGACATTCTAGGGGGCAAAAACACCCAGCATCGTCCTAGTTATGAAAAATCCAACTCACAAGTGCTGATTTCCTCTAGGGCTGGAATTGTGTGGGGGAACAGGAGAGATGAAACTGAGAGGCTGAAAGGTACTATCAACAGAGTGCAAATTCCAAGGCTCATAAAAACACAGACCTTTACCAAGCCTCAGAAACCCAGCATGGGAACTTTCTCAAAGGGCATTCTGTGGGACCTGGAAGATGTCCACAGTCAAAGATGTGTCAGACCTATCAGTCACCTGTAAAACAAATCAAAACTAAAATCTGTCTAATGCAGTGGTTCCCAGAATGGGAAAGGGATGGGGGAAGTGAGGATAGGGAAGACTGGTTGATGGGTATAAAGTGACAATTAGATAGGAGTAAGTTCTGGTATTCTATCGCATAGTAGGGTGTATTGTAAGGTATTGGCTGGGCGCAGTGGCTCACGCCTGTAATCCCAACGAGACCAGCCTGGACAACATGGTGAACCTCATCTCTACAAAAAATACAAAAATTAGCCAGGCATGGGGTGGCAGGCACCTGTATTCGCAGCTACTTGAGAGGCAAGGTGGGAGGATCACTTGAGCCCAGGTTAAGGCTGCAGTGAGCCATGACTGCACCATGCACTCCAGTCTGGGTGGCAGAGCGAGGCAGTCTAAACATAAATATGCCTTCTCAGCCAGGCACGGTGGCTCATGCCTGTAATCCCAGCACTTGGGAGGCCAAGGCGGGCAGATCACCTGAGGTGAGGAGTTCGAAACCAGCCTGACCAATATGGTGAAACCGTCTTAAAAAAACATATAGCCAGGCGCGGTGGCTCACGCCTATAATCCCAGCACTTTGGGAGGCCAAGGTGGGTGGATCACGAGATCAAGAGATCGAGACCATTCTGGTCAACATGGTGAGCCGAGATCACGCCATTGCACTCCAGCCTGGGTAACAAGAGCGAAACTCCGTCTCAAAAGAAAAAAATATATATATATCTTCTCAACATCCACATATTTTCTATGTACAAAGCTTAAACAACGACAATATTGTTTCCTCTATACTCCAAAGTTTAATTCCAGGCTAGCATTTGTTAGATGATTTTGAATAGGTAAAAAACAGATTCACGTCAAACTGTGCCAAATATTTTATCAAGGGCAGATGTAACAGGATACAGGCTGCATCCCCACTCTTTAAAATAAATTATTGCCTTAAAGAGGCACATACATTGTTAAACTCTTCCCAAAACAAAAACTTAAATGTTTCACATTGGGTTTGCCTCTTCTAGTAGAACTTTAAGTAGTTCTTTAAAGATGATGCTTGGGTAAGTGGATCTGTAGGGAGGCAGGGCAGGGAGGATGGAGGAGCTTGATGATCACTTAGGAATGTCAGTTAATTCAGTTCTATGTAAGAAACAAGTTTAATTGTTACAGAATATTATACATGAAAATAATTATTATTGTAAGTAATCTTGAATTTTCACATGGGAAATTTTTTTTTTTTTTGAGACAGAGTCCCACTCCGTAACCCAGGCTGGAGTGCAGTGGCACGATCTCAGCTCACTGCAATGTCCACCTCCCAGTTCATGTGATTCTCCTGCCTCAGCCTCCCCAGTAGCTGGGACAGGTACTCACCACCATACCCAGGTAATTTTTGTATTTTTAGTAGAGATGAGGTTTCACCATGTTGGCCAGGCTGGTCCTGAATTCCTGACCCCAGGTGATCCACCCACCTTGGCCTCCCAAAGTGCTGGGATTACAGGTGTGAGCCACTGTGCCCAGCCAAATTTTCACACAGTAATTTTCTAACAAGGTTAGAAACATTTGAAAGGTTAGGCTTGTCCCATCTGAAATACTGCCCAAGGCTGGGGAAAGCACTTCTTGGCCCCCATAGAATCCAACCTCAATTACTGGCCTCAAACCCCTGCTGTCTCCTCTCCCTTCAGGCTTTGAGAATACCCCCATGTCAAGCTCAGGGAGAACACTTCCGGCCGTCTTCACTGTGAGCCAGCAGGGTGTGCTGTTCATCTCCAGTGGGAGTTTCAGCTGCTTCCTTCCTCGGGCTCCCACCACTGCTGCTACTGTCCTCCCAAAGTGCTGTCTCCTGGTCAGAACACACCATCTCTGCCTCATCAATCACAGAGAGCATCATGACAGCACTTGGCATCCTTTCAGCTATCTGCAGGCCTTACAGGGTAAGGAATAGAATACCAAATACTTCTGTCCTTGCTTCTGGAACCCAGGACTCTGTTGTGGCATCCTGTAGGAGCTGCACCAGGGATCATCACAGTGAGTGGTTACAGGATATCCATTCCTCTACACTCTGTTCTCTTTAGAGATGATACTTATGCTACAAACTGAAATGTCACAACCAATAAGGGTAGGTGGATCAGTTTTAGAGATGACATCCTAGAGGTGTTTTTATGGTCAGCAATTACACTGAAGACCTACCATATGCCAGGCACATGTGTACCTCCTCTAATGTCCACAATAACTGGAAAGAAATTGTATCCCCACTTTACAAAGATGGGAAAAGGAGCCCTAAGAGGGATGAAGTTCTCCTGTTTTGGTTTTCTTGTTTTGATTAATTTCTCTTCCACCTGAACTGCACTTGCTTGATTCAAGTCACCAGAGAATGAACTAGGACTAGAACCCGTCAGCAACCATGTCCTCCCCAACATTCCAGCTGCCTCCCTCCACAGGTGGCTCCCAATTCAGAGGTGGCAGAAGAGGAATTCCAGAAAGGTTAGTGGTGTGAGGGCCCCTAAAGGCATGTCTAAAGGTACGCCAGCCTCACAGGCACACCTAGAAACATTTGCACTGGTCAAAGCCTATCACAGGGCCTGCCAAGGGCTCCTGCCACAGGCAATGCCTAAAGAGAAAGGAAATTCTCTTCATACCTTAAGGGAAAGAAAATTCCAAGATAGGAATGGCAGACACCTCAACTTGCATTTCTCAGCAAGATAACTGCAACTTCAGCCCCTTCTCCCTTTGTATAGGATAGTGGATACTTTCCCTGTCTGCCAGATCTGCTCACCTAACAAGTGACTCCTCCATCAATAACGGCAAGGGGAAAAGGTTGGATAGCAACACACAGCTGCTTAGGACCACAGATAAAACACTCTCAATTGATAAATTTTCCCCATTTCCTTTATTTATTTATTTAGACAGAGTCTTCCTCTGTCGCCAGGCTGGAGTGCAGTGGTGAGATCTTAGCTCATTGCAACCACCACCTCTGGGGTTCAAGCATTTCTCCTGCCTCAGCCTCCCTCGAAGCTGGGACTACAGGCACATGCCACCACACCCTGCTAATTTTTTTGTATTTTTAGTAGAAACAGGGTTTCACCATGTTGGCCAGCATGGTCTTGATCTCAACCTCATGATCCACCTACCTCAGCCTCCTAAAGTGCTGGGATTACAGGGGTGAGCCACTGTGCCTGGCTTTTTTTTTTTCTTTTTGAGATGCAGTCTTGGTCTGTCACCCAGGCTGGAGTGCAGTGGCACCATCTCAGTTCACTGCAACCTCCGCCTCCTGGGTTCAAGTGATACTCCTGGCTTAGGCTCCCAAATAGCGGGACCACAGGCATGCACCACCATACCCAGCTAGTTTTTGTATTTTTAGTAGAGAGGGGGGTTTCACCATGTTGGCCAGACTGGTCTTCAACTCCTGACCTCAGGATCTGCCCACTTAGGCCTCCCAAAGTGCTGGGATTACAGGTGTGAGCCACCAGGCCTGGGCCCCCAGCTGCTTTAAATGAGCACAGAGCATCAGCATAGCACCCTGATTAGCTCAAACTCAGAAGCTAGACTGCCTGGGTTCAAATTCTAGCTGGGACCTTAGTAGCTACTTACTACCTTATCCATGCCTTAATTTCCTCATCTGGAAACTATGATGGACCTGACAGCAGACTTGTTATGAAGTTCAAATCAGTTTATATAAACCATCTAGAAGACTGACTGGTAGCCAGGCACGGTGGCTCACGCCTGTAATCCCAGCATTCTGGGAGGCTGAGGCTGGCGGATCACCTGAGGTCAGGAGTTTGAGACCAGCTTGGCCAATAAAGTGAAACTCCATCTCTACTAAAAATACAAAAATTAGCCGGGCATAGTGGCATGTCCCTGTAATCCCAGCTACTTGGGAGGCTGAGGCAGGAGAATTGCCTGGGAGGCAGAGGTTGCAGTGAGCCAAGATTATGCCAACGTACTCCAGCCTGGGCGACAGAGCGAGACTCCGTTTCATAAAAATAAATAAAATTAAAATATAAGAGTGACTGGTATATAGAAATCCCTAACATAAACATTTTCAATTATAATGTTAATGCCCATATCGTCAAATAACATAATCCTCAACACATTTATTCACTGAACTTCCTAACTCAATTTTAAGACAAAATATAACAATGAATTAATAATCTGTACAAGTGCTGACAGGCACGCAGACTGGTGTGACCTCTATGGAAGGGATTTTAATAATATCTAACAACTACAGACGCACATTTACCTTTTGAGTAGGTAGGCTCACTGCTAGGAGTTTACCCTGAAGATACATCTCCAGGCAATGTTAAATGAAAAAGTAGATATGGTATGTCCATTCAAAGGCCTACAAGTAATAGCACTCAGTAAAACTAAGTATGCCTATAGTCCAGACCTTGGTTTCCAAAAACCAATCTTCCACTATAAGAAACCAGGTCTCTAAGCCGGCATGATGGCTCACGCCTGTAATCCCAACACTTTGGGAGGCTGAGGTTGGATCACCTCAGGTTGGGAGCTCGAGACCAGCCTGGCCAACATGGTGAAACCCATCTCTACTAAAAATACAAAAATTAGCCAGGGGTGGTGGCAGGCGCCTGTAATCCCTTTACTCAGGAGGCTGAGGCAGGAGAATCAGTTGAACCTCATTGCAGTGAGCCAAGATCACACCACTGTACTACAGCCGGGGCAACAGAGCAAGACTCTGTCTCCAAAAAAAAAAAAAGAAAAGAAACTAGGGCTCCTTGGAAAAATGGCTGATTCCAGGTCAAAGGCAGGGAAAATGCAAGGTGAGCCTGGAACATCTTTTTGTGTCAGAAAGTAAGAAAATGCTCAGAGATGAATGGGAGCATGTCAAAAGGACAGAGTTATATCTGTTAAGAGTATAGTATCCAGAATACATAAAGAATTCTTATAACCCAACAATAAAAAGTCAAATAGGCCAGGTGCAGTGGCTCATGTCTGTAATCCCAGCATATGGGAGGCTGAGGCAGGAAGATCACTCTAGCCTGGGAGGTCAAGGCTACAATAAGCTGTGACCAAGCTACTACACTCCTGCCCAGGAAACAAAGTGAGACCCTGTCTCAAAAACAAACACAAAAAAACAAGAGGCAAATAACCTAATTTAAAAATGAGTAAAGAATCTGAATAGACATTTTTCCAAAGATATATAAATGGCCAACACACACATCACAAGATGCTCCTTAACATTAGTCACTGAGATACCTACCACCTTCATACAATAGCTATAAGTTTTCTTTTTTTTTTTTTTTTTTTTGGAGATGGAGTCTCGCTCTGACACTGGGCTACAGTGCTGGAGTAGAGTGGTGCGATCTCCGCTCACTGCAACCTCCACCTCCCATGTTCAAGCAATTCTCTTCCCTCAGCCTCCCGAGTAGCTCGAATTACAGGCACCTGCCCACACCCAGCTAATTTTTGTATTTTTTTTTAGTAGAGACTGGGTTTCACCATGTTGGCCACGCTGGTCTCAAACTCCTAATCTCAGGCGATCTACCCTCCTCGGCCTCCCACAGTGCTGGGATTACAGGCAGCAGCCACCATACCCGGCCAGCTGTAATTTTAAAAAGCAAACCAAAAAAAACCAGGCTGGGTGTGGTGGCTCACTTCTATAACTCCAGCAGTTTGGAAGGCCAACATGGGAGAACAATTTGAGGCCAGAAGTTCAAGAGCAGCCTCGGCAACCTCCGTCTCTAAAAAATAAGATAAAATAAATATGGCTTTACAATGTCATTCTTTCCAGAATTTCTGACAATTTCAAGTGAGAAAGGTAAATATTTTTAGTTACGTGATCAGATACCCCATATGATTAGCAGACAATTCAATATGTCTCCAGTGGGATGATTCACCATAAGGAAAGCCACCAAAAATTGTAAGCAGTCTGGATTCGTGTTTATTGAAGCCAGTAATTAGAGACATCTTTTTTTCCCCAGGACTAGAAAGCAAGGTTCCACATGACTGCATACTGCACCCAGACAGAGCCATACCCCTGGACTAAGGCTGGTGGGGGATAATCTGCAGTCCTAATTTTAAGTTAGAAACACCAATAAATTTAGTATACAGACAACAGTGAACTTTCACTTACAGCATCAACATTGTTAAGGTCATAATGTACAGAGCAGTCACTTTCAACTTTGTTAAATTAATAAAACATGACAATGTCTTCAGTTTAAATACTGATTTTAAAATGCCAATCAATCAAAAAAAAAGTGCAAAAAAAATAACATAATCTAGCAGCATATCTGTTGCATTTTTAGGAAAGACCAATTCTTGGCCGTTATCTCGGCCACATACTCAAAGTTGGGCTTTTCTTTGATTTTTTTAATTTTAAAGACAAACAGCAGATGTAACCATTACAATATGCATAAATAGTCATAAAATTGTCTTTAACAGTCTTCCATACAAGTGTACTCTGCAAATAAAATGAATTTTACTTTAAAAAGTAAAGGCTGTTTATTATTTGGCCTTTGGTTCCAATGCTGGAAAACCCAAAATAACAAAACTCATCTCCCTTCCTCCCACCTCCCAAAAAGAACCCCGAAGCTCCCCAAAGTTGGTAGACTTTGGCAACCACTGAGCACATGACACTATGTATCAGTTTCTTCTGATACTAGGAGCATCCACTTGTCATGAGTAAATAAAAGTGGTCTCCAAGAAACCTTCCTTCAGAAGACGTGTGTCTTAGCATTTCATCAGTTTTAGTAAATTTTATATTGACACAAAAAGTGCTTATCAGTTCAAATGATAAAAAATTAAAATTAAAATTTTGCATTAAAATTTAAAATTATACCATATCCCTCTTAGGCATGTGCCTTTCCAGGAATTCCCGTTTCTGAGGTCACTCATTTAACTCCCAGGGACTAAGTGACCCTACTTTCAGTGCGGCCACAAGCTGTTTGGCCTCTATTGGTCACTATACCACGATTCTCATTCTACAGTCAGTTAACTCTCATTACCTAGACAACCTGGTAACTACAAGCCACAATATGTTTGTTTTTTTTAAAAAACGGAATTAAAAAGGGGAAAAAAAAGTATATTTGAACAATAAAACTGGCAGAAGAAACATTTCTGTCAGAAAGGCAAGTTGATACTCAGCTTTCTCCTTAACAGTGTTCAGACCTTTATGAAAGCAATTCAAGACAGTCTTAAGAGTCTTGTACACAACATAGGGTATTAAGTTATCCCCAGCACTACATTAGTGGTCAGTCAAATCTGGTATGTAAAAGTAATTACATTAGGGAAGTTATGCTTAGACACAGTACAACAAACATTCATATAAAAAAAGTAAACTCCACATGGTGAACTGTGGTTTTTTTCCCTTGGTTTGACAACAACATTTTATACATTAAATTCATGGTAGTGTTTGTATTTAAATGCTGTCATATATAATATTAAAACTGCCATTTCAAATCCACAGCAATCACTTCCAGAATGGTGTATGACATGACAATATGCATGAATTTGCCCTAAGTGGGGAGACACCTGAAACTCTTTATTTCCGTAAGAAAAAAAAATGCTACATTTTATGAAAACACATAACAACAGAAATGTATCATTTCCATTTTCAGTATAAAACAATCACACTTATCTGTCCATTTGATAGCACTGATCAGACCAGGAAGCTAGGACAAGACCCCTTTGCATTAGTGGAACTCTGTGATGCTTTCCACAGATCATAAGGCAGGGAGTGGTATAAGCCAATTAACCAGAGTGCAATTACATTAAAAACCTCCCGAAAACTTTCTGTGGCACATTGCATTATGGTAAAATGAGAGGTTGATCACCCATTTCTATTAGTAGGCCAGCTTGTGGTAATAAAAATGAAAAATTTAATTTAAAAACCAAAGCAGGAGCTATTTTGAAAACAAAATTCAAAGTAAACTAATTCTGTAACTGCTGACTTTGAAGACATCCCACAGTGACTGTCTGCCCCACAACACATATATGTGGCACCCAAAACCTCTCACAAGGACATAGCTGGGCCAAACATATGGGTCCTGGGCAGTTGCCATTGTTCCCACCCTTGGGTCAGCCCCACCTGACTCAGGCACCCCCACAATTAATATATCTTTCAAAAGTTAAAGATGCATTCAGAATAAGCCTAATTCCAATTTTGCTTAGTGTTTTGTTTGGAAATGCTTCTAACAATGATTCTTCGATTTCTACTGAACACACAGTATTTACTAACACTGCTCATCTCTTCCTTCCTCCACCTCCCCCAGCATTCAACTTCCCCACCATCACTTCTCTCATTATTCCTTCTGGTCTTTCTTTCCTGCACTTTCTGCTACTTAATCTGCTTCCCAAGAACAAGTGAATTTGCTAACATGAAACTGGTCAGACTAACCATCATCTTACCAATGATATCTTGGTCTCATGTGCTCCACCCTGATAGAAAGTGGGCCATCTTTCTTTCACTCTAACTTCCCCTCCACAAGAAGCCCAGATGTGCTTGCTTCCCACAAAAGAGCCACATGCCTGAGAGTCCAAGGGTTATCCTTAACAAAGGGGTCTGACATGTCACCTTCCTAAATGTGCATTTCACACTCGGACAAGCCAATGAAGTTTTTTTTTTTAAAGTTCATCTCCCCTGCCCCAAAAAACTGATAGCATGTGCCATATCAGAAAAATCCTGGTCTTAGCAGATCAATATACATAGTTATTTGGTCATTCGACATATGCACTTTTTAAGGAGGTTCAGGCTTCATTTTCTGTTGAGTTTACCATAGAGTCTGGCTTTCGAGTCATTCTGTCCAGTTCTTCCTGAACATTTGACAAAACAGTCTTTTGTCCTGGGGGAAAAAAAAGGCAAAGTAATGATGTGAGAAGAAACAATGTATTTTTTAAAGGAGAATTTAAAATTATACAGCCTTCTCTAATCACTTGATCACCTTAAACTTAGTGAGAATGAGGAAAGCCTTTTTCCACTTCAGTGGTGAGGAGACCCCAACTCAACACATCTTCATCCCAAAAGTCACAGGCCAGTGCTTCCTCCCAACTAGGTAACTTGACTGCTCCCTCGGGGCAGGGAAGGGAAGGGTACCTTTGTGCCAAACTCAAGAACCTTTCTGAAAACCCTCTCACCATCCAACCCTGACCCCTGTGCCCTCTCACCACCATCTTCCTAGAGGTGGTGTCCAAATTTCAGCAATACAGGAAACTATTTTCTTTGCCCAAGATAGGTGTTTAGGTTTTGTTTCTAATTACAACATTCTAGACTGACTCACATGGAGAGCCTGAAAACACTATGTTCCAATAAGAATATAAGACTACAGCCAGATAATTCAATCCTGCACAGAGTCTGTACTCATGTTTTTCTGCTGTCAAATACTAACAGGTCCAGAAACGTAGATCTGTTTCGCAGTAGGGAATACTACCAGCCCAGTCTGGGCCACTAGAACAGACTCTGAGTTTCTTAGAATGTGGGAGCCACTGGAGGGCCCAGGCTGCCCCAAGGAAGGAGTGATTTCCTAAGGGTCTCCACTGCACTCCAGCCTGGGCCACAAAAGCAAAACTCTGTCTTGGGAAAAAAATGTCACTGGTTCACCCTCCATGGACTATGACTTCTACTGGAGAGGTTCTACACCAGGGCTGCATATGTAATTTAGTCTATACCTCGAGACTCACCCAACAGCCAGTTCCCAAGAACCCAAATGTACACAAACCCTCTCAATGTGCCAAGGAAATCTGCATGGTAGTAAGGCAATCCCACTGAAAGCACGGCACACTGCTCAGTAGGAAGCAAAGACCTGCTTCCTTGCTTGGCTATTCAGGACACAGCGGGGTCTGCAGGGCAAATGTCTGCCTCTCCATCCTTGCAGTACTGCTCAACCATAAGAGTCACAGGTCTCCAGAGCCCTTCTGTACCTGACTTCTTGGCTGTGCTCTGCACCCCACCAGCACCAGGACTTCCAGGAGAGCCTGTCTTTTTACTCAAGAGACTGTTGAAGAAGCTGGCCAACACCCCTTCACTTGCTGCATTATCTAAGGAAAATTAAGGGGGAAAAAAGCATCATATAAACTAGAAGACTTAAAATTAAAACCCTGGTTCTCAGCTTGTAATTAGCCACTTGTGGCTATCAACTTCCTAGCATATTGATAACATTCATTTGCTATGATGCCTTTACACTGCTACTGCTGAGGCTAATTAGCACAATTACTAAGTGGAACCATGTTTACATTTCCCACTTGTTTGGGGCAGAATAGATAACCTGTGCTCCACACCACCTCCCTGTCCATGAGACTGTGGTTTTTCAAAATTGCTGAGCACTTAACACTCCAAACTTGCTATGAAAAGCCCACATCCTGAATAGAAGACACCCATCAAACATGCAACCATTAAATACAATTGTTTTTTAATGGTTTTATTGCAGGCAGTATCTTTGGGTATCACTAAGTCACTGGGATAAAAACTACTTACACTGAAACATAATTGAGCTTGACAAGAGAAGGGGGAAAAATCCCCCAAATTCATAAGTAGTAATAATATAAACATGATGAGAAACAAAGCTAAGGATTCAAAATACACATTTTAAAGTTATCTCCTGAGTCAGGTGTGGTGGGTCAGCGCCTATAATACCATTACCTCGGGAGACCAAGGGGGTAGGATTGCTTGAGGCTAGGAGCTTGAGACCAGCCTGGGCATAGTCAAGTGAGACCCCTATCTTTACAAAAAAATTTTTTTTTGTTTTTTTGAGAGGGAGTCTCACTCTGTTGCACAGGCTGGAGTGCAGTGGCACAATCTGGGCTCACTGCAGCCTCTGCCTCGTGAGTTCAAGCGATTCTCCTGCCTCAGCCTCCTGAGTAGCTGAGATTATAAGTGCCCACCATCATGCCTGGCTAATTTTTGCATTTTTAGTACAGACAAGGTTTCACCATGTTGGCCAGGCTGGTGTTGAACTCCTGACCTCAAGTGATCTGCCTGCCTCAATCTCCCAAAGTGCTGAGACTGCAGGATTACAGGCATGAGTCAGAGTCTTGCTGCCACCCTGGCAGGAGTGTGGTGGCAATAATTATAGCTCACTGCAACCTCGATGCCCTAGGCTCAAGTGATGCTGCCGCTTCATCCACTTGAGTGGCTGGTACTAGAGGAAAGCACCACCATGCCCAGCTAATTAAAAAAATTTTTTTTGTAGAGATGAGATCTCACTATGTTGCCCAGGCTGGTCTAAAACTCTTGAGCTCAAGAGATCCTCCCACCTTGGCCTTCCAAAGTACTAGTATTTTAAGCATAATCAGAACTCTGGAGGCAGAGGTTTAATTCTTTTAAATTCAATTTTAAAAATTTAATTAAAAAAATTTTTTTAAAATCAGCTGGGTGGTGAGGCGCGGTGGCTCATGCCTATAATCCCAGCACTTTGGGAGGCTGAGGTGGGCAGATCATGAGGTCAGGAGATCGAGACCATCCTGGCCAACATGGTGAAACCCTGTCTCCACTAAAATACAAAAAATGAGCCGGGCATGGTGGCGCACACCTGTAGTCCCAGCTACTCGGGAGGCTGAGGCAGGGGAATCACTTGAACGGGGGCGGTGGAGGTTGCAGTGAGCTGAGATCACGCCACTGAACTGTAGCTTGGCGACAGAGCAAGACTCCATCTCAAAAAAAAAAATTAGCTAGGCATGGTGGCACACGCCTGTAGTCTCAGCTACTCAGGAATTGAGGTGGGAGTTTGAGCCCAGGAGTTTGAAACTGTAGTGCGCTATGATTGCATCACTGCACCCCAGGATGGGTGACAGAGTAAGACCCTGTCTCTAAAAAAATAAAATAAACCGACCTTTTATTTTGCATTCTTCTCTGAAGGAATGCGCAGGGCCTAAGTGAGGTCTCACACAGAGCCAGGTGCATGGGCTACCAATTCCAACAAAGAAACAGGCCCTGGTCTCTGTCTACCACAGGCCGTCTTCCTCTGGGAGAGGGGAAATGGAAAGTAGCCCTTATTGGGGAAGAGAATAGCCCAGCTCTCATGGGTCTCCACCTTATAGACCCAACCACCCAGCCGCTGCAGGGCTCAGGTCTAAAACTAAACTACTCTCCACAGAGACATACTTTTAAGGAATACATACTTTTGATGTTTGGGTCTGGCTTCTTAACTGATGTGCCTGGGGAGGAGCTAGGCACACTGGCTGGCCCTCCCCGACCCTGGGTCCTTGGAGAGCCAGAGGGTCCTCTTGCAGGAGATTCCTAAGTCCAAAAGCAGCTAACGTCACACACAGGCATAACAACAACAAAAAATACATATCCCACAAATGGAGACATACTTCTGCAGGAAATTTTTCACAGGCTATGGTATAGGACTGGGAGTACGCTCCCAACTCAAGCCCTTTCTGGATCTGTTTCTCCTAAGAGAAAGACATCCAGATAACAAAGCCAGCTCACTCTAATTCCCAGAGTTGTGTTCTTTCATCAGAAACTTCTTGAGTTTCTTTTACATTCCTGGTCATAGGTTTTTAGGGAAGCCAAATTCCTACTGAAAATACAAAACCCACACAAATATAGGCTCTCACAAATAATAGTATAAAGTTTGACGACACCTACAACAGTGGGCCTTGACCCTCTGTTTAGCGTAAAGTACTCACGGAGGCTCTTGTGGGTGTGGCTGGCTGCTTGGCAAGGAGTGACTGCAAAGAGAGGGACAAACTGGCCATTAACCAAGGCCTGCAGAGAACACGGAAGGTCTGGAGAAAAACTTACTCCAAGTATTCCACTAGAGGGCACTATTAACAACTAAGTCCTGTTTTATACTGTAAATACAAAAAATCTAATTAAGAGTTTGGTATATGGTGAAAAAAAAATACTCCAAGTAACCAGTTTTGAAGCTAAGGAAGCAAGCAAGGCACAGAAAGGAGGAACAGTTGGAAAAAGAACCATCAAAACCTTCTGCTGACCTGCCTGTACCACTGGGCAGACAATAGGCAGACCCAGGATATGTCTAACTGTAATCTGGGTGAGAGAAATGTGAAGCTGGGTTTGTATTCTAAACTGTCAGCTTGGGGAAGTTCCTCTCCTCACCTGCAAAATGGGCATCACCTGCCTTTATGCACAGGGCCGTGTGGGGCTACATGAAATAACAGAAGAGTGGGCAGGTTACTTGGTAAACTGTCAACATAGGAAGTATTGTGCCAGAAAACCTGCACTTCCAAAGAAAGAGCACTTAAAAGACACGAATCCTACTACTGCTGTAGGAGAGTATGCACGGCAGGCAGGTGATCTCCTAAGGCAGGTGGTCAATCCCCAACTAATCCTAGAAATAGGAAGGAATGAGGAGACCTGGTCTCAATCCCTCTACCACTGCAAGCTCTTTGTGACTCCCCACATGGAGATACCCCCAAACCCACCCTAAGAACTGGCATTTCATGCTTGAGAAGGCCTCTGTTCTAACCTCACTGGTCTTACCTGTTGCTTCATTAGGAACACCTGCTCATCTTCTGCTGCCAACTCTTTGTCATGGACCAGCTGTGAAGCAATATACACATCTGTGGCCACAGGCCAAGAATACTCCCAACCACTGTTTATGCCGAAAGAAGAGTCTGAGGTTCGGGCTTCAACACAGGTCTGGGGAATCCCTGCTGAGACTGCAGAGTAATATTTTTCTAGCCTGGCACAGACCTCTCCCAAAACCAGCCATGGCATGTAGTCAACTGGCATTTTTGTCTGCAGAACATCACATGAGGGGATCCAGTAATAGTAATCCAGAGGCAACAGCAGCACTGGCAGGACTTAATGGGAAACACCACCAACTCCAGGTGGGCATTCCATCACTCCTGCCCACTGCCCTGAGCCATTTACATAAAACCAGATCTCATTTAAAGATCAACAAAAAGGCCCTGGTGCTTACTGCTGACCCCCATCCCCTACCCACCCCTCCCCCACCAATTTATACAATGTGTAAGACCTGTTTCTTTATAGTTTTCTTTTTTTTTTTAAGACAAGGTCTTGCTCTATCACCCAGACTGGAGTGCGGTGGCGTAATCTCAGCTCACTGCAGCCTCAGCCTTCTGGGTTCAAGTGATCTTCCCACCTCAGCCTCCCTATTAGCTCAGATTAATAGACATGCTCCACCATGCCTGACTAATTCCAGGTCTCACTATATTGCCCAGGCTGGTCTCAAACTCCTGGGCTTAAGCTATCTTCCTGCCTCAGCCTCCTAAACTGCTGGGATTACAGGAATGAGCCACCACACCCTGCCTTTATAGATTTCTTTTTGCATTAAAAAAAAACCTAAAACCTTTTTTTCTTTTCTTTTGACACAGAATCTCGCTGTCGCCAGGTTGGAGTACAGTGGCGCAACCTGGGCTCACTACAACCTCTGCCTCCCAGGTTCAAGCAATTCTCATGCCTCAGCCTCCCAAGTAGCTGGGATTACAGGTGCCCAACACCATGCCCAGCTAATTTTTGTATTTTCAATAGAGATGAGGTTTTGCCATGTTGGCCAGGCTGATCTCAAACTCCTGACGACCTCAGGTGATCCACCCACCTTGGCCTCCCAAAGTGCTGGGATTATATGCATGAATCACCATGCTCGGCCCTAAATCCTTTAAGCAATTGATGTGACTACCTTTCTGATGGGAGGTTTCACAATAAAGTCTTCATATGCATCTTCTGGCTTCACGGTTGTAAAATTTTCATGTAAAATAGCTATTTTCTTTTCATTGTCCCAGCCTGCAGGTCTAAAGGCAAAGAGAGAAGGACTGAATTGTTTTTCCTGGGGCTGCCTTAGAGTATACTCAGATCACATTCAGAACACCTGGGTAAGACCCTTCCCACAAGACACACAGTGTAGTTGTTGGGGGTTGCTTGTAGCTTTTGGCAGATATGCCAAAATACACTGAGGGTATAATCCATCAGACCATCATCAAAGGTCCTGCTCCATACTGAGTTCATGGGCCCAAGGCCTAAGCAGCCAGTATAAGATCTGACTCCTCAGGCCGCCCTACTCAAAGCATTCAGCACCCTCCCACAACTCCGCCTAGAAGAGCAAGGACACAGTGGGACTCTTTTCCGACAGAGAAGAGGATGCAGAGAGCAGCACAGAAGGCAGAGCTCAGGATAGGACAGTTTTCTTGGGCTCTGTAATGGCTCCCCTCCTGTGGGTTGTTTCTCTCTCTGACAATTCTTCTTTCAACAGTTATCTTGTGGACTGGTTCATTAACTTTGCTGGCATGAGAAGATGTGTCCTAGAGCCAAGGGGACACCAGGGCCTGTGTTTATCCAAGGCCCAAAATGAGAGGAGCACAGTTCTTGAGGTTCCTACACCAGTGCTGCCTAGCTCAACATCACAGGGTAGGATGCCACCCAAGTTCCATTATGTGAAGCCACAGGTTCCCATCTGAATCCTTTAAAAATAGCAATGGTAAAATGTCTTGTATGACACTTTTGAACTCGAGCAGCTCTGAAAGATGCCAATTGATTGTTCTTACAGGCCTCTCCTTCTCCATCTGACTCCTGCTCCATAGCTCTATAACCAAAAGTGTGCTTAGCCAGGGTGCCCCACCCCAATATCCTTGCTGACTTTGCCAGTCACCAGAGAGGTAACCACCAACAGGACCAAATGTGCAAAGGTGTAGGGCATGATGGAGATACTACCGTGGGCCATGTAGCCTTTGGAAGCTGCCAGACGTTTCTTCATTCCAGACCAGCTCCAAATCCAACCAGTCTCCTTGCTTCTAGGGATGACATGTGATTTGTATACCGAGTGATGCCAAAAACACACCACTCACTGGGCTTGCGCCTTTGGCACCTGCCTGACTGCTCTGAATGATTCTCTAAAATCAGTCTAAGCCTGTAGGTATGCCATCTATGACTAGCCTGAGTGACACCCTCCTTGAATGTGCAGGTGGCAACCCAGTTCCCTGAGAGCTCCTGGCTTTCGCATTTCCAGCCTCTCACAGACTGCACTCCCCACTCCCCTACTGCAATTCTTCCTAGTCCTCCTGGGATCTACCACTTGTCTTCCAGCATCACCCTCCTGCCTTCCCCACCACACTTCCTCCATAACCCCATCACTGCCCTTCCCTTTTTCAGCTGTGTGTCCCTTCTACAGTGCAAGAAACACGTATCATTCGTGTCCCTTGCAGAGAACATGAACACCTAGTGGGTGCTGAGTAAGGTTTCCTGAATGAATAATATAATTGTCTTTTAAGTCAAGAGGATACTGAAGCCTGAACATCAATCTGCTAACACAAGTCCTGTCAGAGACCACAGCTTCACCATTTATTTATGCATCCAGCAACACTATAATTCTCTAATGAGAGAAAGACACCAGCTTGGGAAAACAGGTATCCAAGTCTCTTATCAAGTACAATCAACCCCAGTGGCTCCCAAAATGTGAAACGCAAGAAACACAATAAGCACTTGTATAGCCAAAGCCTGTGCTGACAGAGATGCCAAGAGGATGTCTGCAATCATTCCAGCCAACATACAGATAAACCAGGTGCTTTAACAGACGACATTCAGGCCGGGCGTGGTGGCTCACGCCTGTAATCCAAGCACTTTGGAGGCCAAGGCGGGTGGATCACCTGAGGTCGGGAGTTCAAGACCAGCCTGACCAACATGGTGAAACCCTGTCTTAAAAGCAAAACAAAACAAAACAAAAACAAACAAAAAAAACCAGACAACATTCAGGATCCCTGAAGCACAAGTCCCTGTATTCTCTCCCTAACTCCCCAGAGTTGACAATGAGTGCCAAAAGTGGCTGGCTTAAGTTTTGGCAACTTGCTCTCAATGAAGAAAGGCAGCACCCTGATCACACCACCCACTTCCCTCAGGCAGATGCCTCATAATCCAGAAAGCAGCAGAGAGAGTGCTGGCTATAGAAGACACAAACAGAAGGCACCTTCCTTGAAAGGGTAAAATGTAAAAATCAAATGTACTGTAAAAAGAAGAGTTTCAAACCATCATCTCAAAAGAACTCACATAAAAACGGCATCCTTTTCCACAACTAAGGCAGGTGTGGTGAAGTGGAAACCGTACATTTTATGAACAATATACTTATACAACAAGTCGAGGTTTTTCTCTTCTTTCACTGATGTGTAAATCAAGGCGGCTCCATCTAATCAAACTGCTTAAGGAAAATCAATTCACTGCAGGAGACAAATACCTCAAAGTTCTACTCATAGGTTGATCGGCTTTTGATCAATACATGAGCAATAGAAGGCATTACAATTTTAAAAGCTAAAATGCTTATAGCATTACATAGACATATTGCATACTGGTAAAAAATAAAAATAAATAAATAAAAAGGTAAAAAGGTCATAGTAGCAGATACCAAGTCAAAAGCCTAAAGCCACGTTGACGCTAGTGGGCTGTACAGCTTATTTTTTAACATGTAAATTGTTGTCTTGATCCCACAGATGACTTCCTGAGAAATCAAGTATTGGCTCTGAGGTTAGACCAGGAAAACACCCTCAGAATACCAATGTACACAGATTCCTTCCCAGGCAGATGCTTACATGTGACCAAGTTTATCATTAAACACATCTTTTAAGGAATGGGTACCAACAGACTAATGGGCTAGTTCAAAGGAAGTGGCAGGAACCCATCTCTCACCTCCACCCCAGGGTGTGGAACCATAGCACCAACTGCTATTGGCCTTTTACAAGTAACAGGACTTAAAAGACTGCTGACACCACCTCTCTCTCATGGTCACTACAAAACATAAACAAATGGAAAACATCAGTAGCATATAAAAAAATACCCTGTTTAGGAATGACCTTTTCTGCATAAAAGCAGTTTAAAGATGTTTCTAAGACAGTTTGATAAAAGTACTTTGATGATAAAATGATCATATTAAATTCTTAACATGAAAGTTCATCAAATGCACAGCATTAATAAAAGTGGGTGGATGTGGTAACTCATGCCTGTAATCCCAGCACTTTGGGAAACCAAGGCAGGCAGATCACTTGAGGTCAGGAGTTTGAGACCAGCCTGGCCAACATGGTGAAACCCCGTCTCTACTAAAAATACAAAAATTAGCTGGGTGTGGTGGCTCACACCTGTAATCCCAGTGACTCAGGAGGCTGAGGCAGAAGAACTGCTTGAACCCAGGAGGCAGAGTTTCAGTGAGCCAAGATTGTCCCATTGTACTCCAGCCTGGGCAACAAGAGTGAAATTCCATCTCAAAACAAACAAAAAAATTATCCAGATGTGGTGGCACACACCTATAGTCCCCAGGTACTCAGGAGGCTGAGACAGGAGGACTGCTTGAACCCAGCAGCACAATTGCAAAGAGCTGGGACCACACCACTGCACTCTAGCCTGGGCGACAGAGCAAGCAAGAAAAAAAAAAAAAAAAAAAAGGCCAGGCACAGGGCATAGTGGCTAACACCTATAATCCCAGCACTTTGGGAGGCTGAGGTGGGTGGATGATCACTTGAGGTCAGGACTTTGAAACCAGCCTGGCCAATGTGGTGAAACACCATCTTTAATTTTAAATAAATAAATAATCAGAGGTAGACACAATAAGCCTAAAACTCCAATACAGTAAAACATAAACCTAATAAAAAGATACATAGCATTTCTCTCTGGCAGAACACTATTCTGAGTTTGGGAGGCACTTTATCTCTTTGAAGATGCCCCATTTGAAAGAAAGCTTGTGACCCAGGCCCCACACAGCACCCAAAGGATACACTGAAGGCAGAACCTTCGCAGGTGTGACTGGATAAAGTCCAAATGCTCATCCCTGTAATCATGCTCCTTCTCCAGGACACTCACCGCATCACACTACAAGAAAGACAGACAGAGTCATCTTTTTGCGTCATTGTCTGCTGATTATGGAACAGTGCATTCTTCAGAAAGAAAGTATTGTAGCTGCAAAGAAGAAAACCACAGCTCAGGGTCCATGCATTAATTAGAGAAGAGTAAAACAGAACAGGAGATTTTTTCCTGGTTCATCTTGGGCCTGTTTTTTTTTTTCTTTCATCTGTAGAGTGAACATGTAATAGGCCTGATCATCTAACAGCTGTTTATCAAACAAGGTCCTATCAAGAGACAGACCCACTGTACACAGCTGTGTACTCCACTCCACAGGGCTCCATTCTCAAAAACAGGATGAGAATGGCACACTATAATTGGGTAACATGATGGCTCTGACTGGAAATAAAGTACTTTTAAAACCCAAAACATGGCCTGACACGGTGGCTCACGCCTGTAATCCCAGCACTTTGGGATGCCGAGGCAGGTGGATCACCTGAGGTCAGGAGTTCAAGACCAGACAGATCAACATGGAGAAATCTCATCTCCACTAAAAATACAAAATTAGCTGGGTATGGTGGTGCATGAGTAATCCCAGCTACTCAGGAGGCTAAGGCAGGAAAATCACTTGAACCTGGAAGGTGAGGGTGCAGTGAGCCAAGATCACACTGTTGTACTCTAGCCTGAGCAATAAGAGCAAACCTCAGTCTCAAAAAAAAAAAAACAAAAACAAAAACAAAAACAAAAAAACTAAAAAATGTTATAAAACCTATCGCTTTTTTCCTTATGTAAGAGGTGCAACTTTATTTCTCTATGACTAAACTGCTTTTTGGTTTTCATTTTCGTTTGAGACATAGTCTCACCCTGTTGCCCAGGCTGGAGTGTGCAAGCTCATTGCAACTTCAGCCTCATGGGCTCAAGCAACTCTCTTGCCTCAGCCTCCAGAGTAGCTGGGATGACAGGCACCTACCACAACGCCTGGCTAATTTTTGCGTTTTCAGTAGAGACAGGGTTTTACCATGTTGGCCACACTGGTCTCAAACTCCTGACCTCAAATGATCGACCTGCCTCAGCTTCCCTAAGTGTTGAGATTACATGTGTGAGCCACCAAGCCTGGCATGACAGAACTTAATTTCTGTTCCCACCTCATCATTCTATTTTTCCACCAGCAGTTTGGACCAGATCAACTGATTTAAATGGCCTTTAAAAAAACTGCTGTGAGTTCTGAGTTTGAAAGTCAACAGTGCTTCAGAGAGATTAACCCTAGGCCATGAGCGAACCAACTAGTCATGTTTTCTGCATTTAAATTTCCAATCTACTTGACAATTTTTCCTGTCTTGACATATTCAATATACCTCAATATATCCCAAATAAGCCCAACTCTTCCTTGGGAAAAAAATGTCATCGGCTTCTCAAACTAACTTTCAGATGCCAACTGTTCACTAGCCAACCCAGCCAAGCCAATAACCCCCTGGCACGCACCTTTGTGCACACGACCAACACTGGAATTCCTAGGTTATGAGTCAGCACGTTGTCACCCAGAGGCAGGGCAACATTTTCTTCATCAGAGCCTGAGGTCAGAGGGCCTCTTCTCTGTGGGGAACCTTGACAACCTTCTTCAGGTTCCACATAGTCTTGAAAATCTTTCACAACTGGGGGGAAAGGAAAAAAATTACATGCAGGTAAATAAAAATACACATCAGCTTCAGAACACTGAAAAGAGTAGTAACAAACACAAACATGTGCAGTTTTATGTGATAAACTTCTCAGACACATCCAACTGCAAAATAAAGAATTTGGGAATGGTGACACAAAATGCCAATTCTGACATACTCAGTGTGAGCTCTGTAACATCGGGGCAGCAAAGACATTCTCCTGGATATCTTTAATTGCACCAAATCCCTGAAAAGGTTTTTTTTTTTTCCTTTGTTGAGACAGAGTCTTGCCCTGTTGCCCAGGCTGAAGTGCAGTGGTGTGATATCACAATCTTGTGAGCTTAAATTATCTTCCCACCTCAGCCTCCCAAGTAGCTGGGACCAAAGGCATGTGCCACCACGCCCAGCTAGTTTTTAAATTTTTGTAGAGGTGGGATCTTCCCATGTTGCCCAGGTTGGTCTCAAACTCTTGGGCTCCAGAGATCCTGCTACCTCAGCTTCCCAAAGTGCTGAGATTATAAGCTTGAGCTACCATGCCTGGCCCTTAAACAGGTTTTTTAGAAATTCTAAGGTTTTTTAGTTCTTACCATGAAGAAAGCAACTTTTCTTATGTATCTTACATTTTCAAAATACCAGAAGAGTTGAACTATGTTACTTCACCATTAGAAATAGCTATAACTTACAATACTCATCACACACTTCATTAGAAATGCTTAATTAGCTGGGTGCAGGGGCTCATGCCTGTAATCCCAGCACTTTGGGAGGCTGAGGCAGGTGGATCACCTGAGGTCAGGAGTTCGAGACTGGCCTGACCAACATGACAAAACCCCATCTGTACTAAAAATACAAAAATTAGCAGGGCATGGTGGTGCACCTGTAGTCCCAACTACCTGGGGACTATTCATACTGAGGAACGAGAATCACCTTAACCTGGGAGGCAGAGGTTGCAGTGAGCTGAGACTGCGCCACCATACTCTAGCCTGGGCAACCAAGTGAGACCCTACCTTAAAAAAATAAACATGCTGGGTGCGGTGGCTTACGCCTGTAATCCCAGCACTTTGGGAAGCCAAGGCAGGCAGATCACGAGGTCAAGAGATCAAAACCATCCTGGCCAACACAGTGAAACCCCGTCTCTACTAAAAATACAAAAAAAATTAGCTGGGGGTGGTGGCACACGCCTATAGTGCCAGCTACTCAGGAGGCTGAAGCAGGAGAATTGCTTCAACCTGGGAGGTGGAGGAGGTTGCAGTGAGCCAAGATCCCGCCACTGCACTCCAGCCTGGGGCCTGGCGACAAAGCAAGACTCTGTCTCAAAAAGATTAATTAATTAAAATAAAATAAAGCTTAATGAAACAATTTGAATTTCACAAGAACATGCTGTTTCCACGCAGTTGAGGTTTGTCAGCACTAAGTAAGCAGGCTGGTCTTACCCAGCACCAGATGCAGTTCCTTGTTATCCTTACTCTCGTGGACTCAGTCTCATCTTTAGGGGATCCTGAGTCACTTGTGCAGGGTTCGTAGCCTATTCCTGCCTAACACAAGAAAGGGTCAGTGGTACAATATCCACTTCTTGGCATACAACATTCACTAATCCAGCTAAGGAAGGCCATTAAGGTGACAGTGGTCCACGTCTCAGTTAAGCCAAGTGACCACAAAGCCCACAGAATCTGCACCTTTATGTGGGCACTTCAAGGCTCTTTTGTTGGGCCAGAGAACAAAAGATGTGATGATTAAAGCTACCTTGAGCCAGAGAAGAAAAAAGGCAGCTCTACCCTTCTAAGTCCAGTAAAACTGAAGGATCAAAGGCCTTTTACTCTCACCAACATGATCACTAAGTAAATGCAAATAACAGGACTAAAGAGGACCTAGAGAAGGTTCCTACCTATTCCTCTTCACCCACAGAACAGGTTTCAAACATTTTAAAACCACAAGTTGTTATTTACAAAGATTTGAGATTATTATGTGAGCATCTGAAATTATCTGAGAGCTCTTTGTCTTTCACATAATAGTGAGCAAATTGAAAACTAACTGATTAAGCCCTAAAGTACAAATGTGATATTTCATCTCTACAATGTCTCTTTAATTAAGCTCATTCATATAACTTCACTGTCAGGCTGGGCATGGTGGCTCATGCCTGCAATGGCAGCACTTTGGGAGGCCAACACAATCAGATCACCTAAGGTCAGGAGTTCGAAACCAGCTTGGCCAACCTGGTGAAACCTTGCCTCTACTAAAAATACAAAAGTTAGCTGGGCGTGGTGGCAGGCAGCTGTAATCCCAGCTACTTGAGAGTCTGAGACAGGAGAATCACTTGAACCCAGGAGGTAGAGGTTGCAGTGAGCCAAAATCATACCACTGCACTCCTGGGTGACATAGTGAGACACTGCGCCCAGCCTGACAGTGAAGTTATATGAATGAGCTTAACAAAAACCAAAAAACAGACAACAAGGACAACAACAAAAAACACTTCACTGTCAATATAAATAATCTTCTCAAAGTGACCTTTACTCCATTTTGGACTAAAACAGACAAGAACTCAACATGGTTATTGAAGGGTCTTTAAATAAATCAAATATTCTCACATTTTCTCTTTAAAAGCACTTTAACAAATCTTCAAATCTATAATATATACAACGGCTTAACTGGGTAAGATCTAACACCCCAAGATCTCATGAGGCCTCAGTTAGGGCTTCCCAGACAGTGAGCAGCACAGAGCCTGTAAAGGCTCACAGGTGAGCTAAGCTACGGTAGGAAGGTGGGGGAAGGCAGTTCCAACAGCCGGCTCCATGAACCTCCACCCCATTTCCTGTGCACTGCAAACTTTTCTGCTGTATTTCACCTGTGCCATGAGGTG
The DNA here is from genome assembly GCF_049354715.1 of Callithrix jacchus. Classification (NCBI taxonomy): domain Eukaryota; kingdom Metazoa; phylum Chordata; class Mammalia; order Primates; family Cebidae; genus Callithrix; species Callithrix jacchus. The sequence goes on from NC_133521.1 coordinate 24,241,301, forward strand.
AAAATAGTTCAGAGTCCCGGGTTATTATTCACGCTCTAAAAGAATGACTTAATTATGGCTGCCCAATAACAGCAGGAAATTCACGTTTTAAAATAACTTAGCATTTTATTTTATTTTATTTGAGACAGGGTCTTAGCTCTGTTGCTCAGGCTGCAGGGCAGTAACACAATCACTGCAGTGTCGACCTCCTGGGCTCAATCAATTCATCTGCCTCCGAGTAGCTGTGACTAGAGGCATGGGCCACCATGCCTGGCTAATTTTTTGTAGAGACAGGGTTTTTCCATGTTGCCCAGGCTGGTCTCAAACTCTTGGGCTAAACCAATTGGCCCACTTAAGCTTCCCAAAGTGCTGGGATGACAAGCATTGAGCCACTGTGCCCAGCTAAAACTTAGCATTTTAGAAAGCAATTTGGAAGGCAGAGCAAATTTACACACATAAAGGTAAATGAAAAGGGAGTATTAAAAACAGAAAGGAACAAGGTTTTGGATAGTAAAACGTGCATTTTTTTTCTTGGGTATACACATACTGAAGTGTTAACAATTTTTCTCCAGATGGTGAGATGGTGAGTATTTCACAGCAGGGGACATTAGCCCACCTGGGCTTCCCTTTGGAATCAGATGGGAGTGGGTATGAGAAGGAGATCACAGAGTACCTTCAGTGCTGCTGCTGCTTCTCTCTCAACTTTTCCCTCCTACCTCATTTATTGGTTCCATAGTCCTGAGAAGACCCTATAGTCCTACATAAGCATAAGAAAAGCCCCAGATACAAAACAAGAAAGAGAAGACTGAAGTACAAAAAGCACCGCCTTCTGGTGGCTACAGGGGATGCTTTCCCTCTCACTTAGATGATTCCTCCAGCCAAACAGCTGCCACAGACACAAAACCACTGGGAAACCTAACCTTAAAAGAGAGTGGCCAGTCATGGAGCAGCTTTCCAAAGTCAGCAGACTGGAGACTGGTGTTGGACTGGAAACTTAGTTGGATAATAGCCCTTCACTCATTCCATATAATATCTAGAATCCAATTAATCTGGAAAGCAAGAATCCTCTGAGCAAGAGGATACCCAACTCTTTACTAAAATGTAACCTAAACCCAGTACTAACAAAGCCTCCTCTAAGATACAACACAAAGGTGTGGCTACCATTTCAAACATCTGAGAAGGGGTGGTGACGGCAGAGAGGACCTTGGAAAGCCAGCCAGTCATGAGACAGACGTGGTTCCAGTAACTACTAGTTGCCCTACCGTGTCCTCTCTCCTTTTCTTCCTTATAACCAAACTGAACTTTGATATTTACAATACATGGCAACTCAGAGTAAAGATTACATTTCCCAGCCTCCTTAAAAGGCAGCAGGCCCTTCAGCCCTGCATTCCTCTTCCTCCATCCTGCTGACTGGAACACGGATGTGAAGGCTATAGCTCTAGTTGTCAGGAGGAAGAGAACCACACCCTAGAAATGACAAAGCAGGAAGCACAAAGGAACAGGGTCCACAAGCTGTCTTCCCAGGGCTACTTTTCAGTCCTGAACTACCTACACCTCTAGATTTCATTTACAGGAGAGAAATAAACCTCAGTCTTGTTTAAGCCATCATTACCTCAGGTTTTATGTCACATGCAGCTGAATCTAATCCTAAATAACAGCCATCAATGACTAAACCACAAAATAAATTAGTGTCTCAGGGAAATTTAAACTCCCGAGGAGCAGGCATTTTGTTTGCTGTGTCTCCAGCACCTAGAACGGTACCTGCTACCTGGTACAGTATAGGGTAGACACTTGCCCTATCTGGGGAAAAACAATATCCTTGGCTCAATTCTCTCTCTTTTCTGTCTTAACAAATCTCTACAAGGTTATCTATCACTCGTAAGAAAACAGCTTCAGAGAACTGAAGTTGCCAGTGCATTAGCCCACTCATCTGGGTACAAAGCTGTCTGTGCAGTGGATGAAAACAGGTCTTCAGACACAGAACTATTCAGAGAAGTTGTCTTTAGGGGCTCTATTTCAGGGAAAAAGAGGCATTATCTAGAAAGGTCAGTGGTTGAAGACAGACAAGCTGAGCTGCATAACAATCACAGCAGTACATATGCCAGTGACCAGGGAAATATAAACATGCCCAACAAACTGAAGAATACAATGTTAAACTTATTGTTTTAGCCAACGTGGCACAGAAGCAAGATGAAGTATGGGACAGGAAAACACACTGAGGGAAATCTGGTTTAAAAAGCACATCAAAATTTCGGAACCATTTTGCCAGTAAGTGTGAAGATCCCGTGGGCCATGCCCCAGAAGCCCTCATTAATTCACTACGGGGGGTGATGTCATCCCGTGGAAATAAGCCAGGTTGGGTCAAGCCTGCCCGGCCAGGAAGGCAGCTGCTGCTGCTGCTGCCATAGCTCCAGCCCCTGCCCCTCCCATTTCCCTGGCAAGTGGACAGAAGCTGATGTAACTGCACAGAAGCTAGGGAAAGGAAAAACAAGCTTCTGAACCACATTAAGGAAAAAAAAAAAACCCAAACAGAGTTCCTTTAATTTAAAAGTTCTTTATTCTCAAAAGGACTTGGATGTCCTTAGTCTTAAAATAATCTTTCATTTTAATTAAAAAAAAAGGACCTTCCTATTTCTAACTAAAATCATATTTGCTGGATTCCAAAATGAACTAAGGTAGGAGCTGAAAGCTTTGTCTTTTTTTAAGACTTCTTCTAAGCCTGCCAACATGAGGGTCCATAGGACCTTAATGTAATTCCAGGCCAGCAAACTCAAGCTGCAGAGACCACAGCAAACTCTCACATCCTCTGATGTCAACTCAGCAGACAGAGAGTAACAGAAAAGCACAGAGATCCACAGAACTTAACACATTTTGGGGAGTCAGGGAAGAACTCTTATTTGAAACAAAAACCAATGAACATAAATATCGATTTGTTTTCTTCAACTTGTGACACCTGAGTTAAAGACTGCTTTGAGGCCACGTGTAGTGGCTCACGCCTGTAATCCCAGCACCTGGGGAGGCCAACGTGGGTGGATCACAAGGTCAAGAGATCGAGAACATCCTGGCCAACATGTGAAACCCCGTCTCTAGTAAAAACACAAAAATTAGCTAGGGATGGTGGCGCAGGCCTGTAGTCCCACCTACTCGGGAGGCTGAGGCAACAGAATCACTTGAATCCAGGAGGTGGAAGTTGTAAGTGAGCTGAGATCACATCACTACACTCCAGCCTGGTGACAGAGCAAGACTCCATCTCAAAAAAAGACTGCTTTGAATACTTTTGACTACTGAGTTTACAAGAACCACTCTGAAATAAATGGTGCAAACAAAACAAAACCACAAATCAAGGAAAGTCTCTAGATTGTGAAAAGGAAGGTGGTTAGAAGCATCTAAAAAAACTGGTAAATTTCCCATTTCAGAAAATTCTATTTTACTCACACTTCCGTTCCAGCTCCCTCATTTTTTCTGGTGGAATTTTCATTTTATCAATGTGCTCACGTAAAACACTAGCCCATTTCTGCAGAGATTCCATCACAGTCCAAGGTCTAGACATGTCTGCAACAAAAATGACGAGGGTCTCTGGCAAGGATTCAGCAGAAACTGCAAATTTCAGCAGGCCTTTGTGGTACAAGTCTCCATCCAGAATCCACACATTGCAGCGTGTGTGATCTGAGAAAAGAAGTAAAGCTAGTTACCATCTGACAATGTCCATCAGCACAGCTGTAGAAATAGACACATCAGGTAGACCTTGAAGGTGACAGCTATGAATTCTAAATAGAATGCAAAATTTAGAAATCCAAACCAAAAAGTGCCCAAGTGTCAGTAGACAGCAATCCTTGGTCCTGGTGCCTTTAAAATTACAGTAATGCAGGGTCCAGGCATAGTGGCTCACTCCTGTAATCCCAACACTTTTTGAGGCTGAGGTGGGTGGATCATTTGAGGTGAATTTGAGACCAGCCTGGCCAACCTGGCGAAACTCCATCTCTGCTAAAAATAAAACAAAAATTAGCCGGGTGTTGTGGCGCTTGCCTATAATCAATCCTGGCTACTTGGGAGGCTGAGGTAGGAGAATCGCTTGAACCCAGGAAGTAGAGGTTGTGATAAACTGAGATTGTGCCAATGTACTCCAGCCTGGGAGACAGAATGAAAGTCCGTCTCAAAAAACAAAACAAAAAAAAAAAAAACAACCTACAGTAATATAGAAGTGTTCACACCTAAAAAGGTTTCCAAAATGTCTATGAATACTGAGAGTATCTTAGCTTTCAGTAAGAACCAAAAGATTCTATTGTTCACTGGTCAACTGTGCCACAATCTAAATAATCCATCATCCTAAGATAACAGAAATTAGTGAGGCAGTGAGCTCTGCCGAAGAGCCTATATTTAAACAAGCCCTTCTTGTGTTGGTCACACTAAACAATGCATTCACATCTCATGAAGGATACCCAAGAGACAGAACCTTTGTATTTAAATGTGAAGATAAAATCATTACTTACATAAATTGAGACACGAATTAGTTGCCTAATTATTATAGGGAATTAATAATTTGTTATGATATGGTTTTTTTTTTTAAATCCTTATCTTGTAATTTTTTTTTTGTCAGGTTACCTAAAGTCATAAAAAATCCTTATCTTAGACATCCTTATGGCAGTAGACATACATGAAATGATGTAACGTCTGAAATCTGCTTCAAAAGAATCTAGTGGGGAGTAAAGGGAGCAAAGAGTAAAAGTACAGTTGAAATAAAATTGACCAAGAGCTGGCAATTATTTATTTATTTTTGAGACAGGGTCTGAAACACCCAGGCTGGGGTGCAGTGGCACCATCTCAGTTCAACTGCAGCTTCAATCTCCCTGGCTAGTGATCTGCCCACTTCAGCCTCCGGAGAAGCTGGGACTACAGGTACAAGCCACCATGCCCAGCTAGTTTTCAAATTTTTTGTAGATAGAGTTTCCCGATGTTGCCCAAGCTGATCTCCAACTCCTAGGCTCAAGCAATCCTCCCGCCTTGGCCTCCTAAAGTGCTGGGATTAGAAGCCTGAACCAGTGCGCCCAGCCACAACCGGTAATTGTTAAAGCCACATGATGGGTACACTGTGTGGCTCATGATACCAGTCTCTACTTCGTATATATTTTTTGTTTTGTATTTAAAATGTTAAAATACATTCATACAAATGTGCAAGTGCTAAGCTTTAATGAGACATGGTTCCAAACTCATACCAGGATGATCTAACTGCAGACGACAATTCTCCAAATTTGTTTATTTATTTGAGACAGAGTCTTGCTTTGTTGCCCAGGCTGGAGTGCAGTGGCATGATCTCCGCTCACCGCAACCGCTGCCACCCCTCCCTGCCGCCCAGGTTCAGGGGATTCTCCTGCCTCAGCCTCCCATGTAGCTAGGACTACAGGCACATGCCACCATGTCTGGCTAATTTTTCTATTTTTAGTAGAGACAGGGTTTCACCACATTAGCCAGGGTAGTCTCAAACTCCTGACCTCAAGTGATCTGCTTGCCTCGGCCTCCCAAAGTGCTGGGATCATAGGTGTGAGCCACAACACCTGGCCAAATTTATAATATATTTTTAGAAATTTTCAGTTATCTTTGAGAACTATATTTTACTTATTTTTATTTTTTGAGATGGAGTCTCCCTCTGTAACCCAGACTGGAGTACAGTGGCGCGAGCCAGATTCATTGCAACTGCCAACTCCCAGGTTCAAGACATTCTCCTGCCTCAGCTTCTGAGTAGCTGGGATTAAAGGTGTGTGCTACTATGCCCAGCTAATTTTTGTATTTTTAGTAGAGATGGGGTTTCACCATGTTGGCCAGGCTAGTCTCGAACTCCTGACCTGACGTGACCCACCTGCCTCGGCCTCCCAAAGTGCTGGGATTACAGGTATGAGCCACTGCGCCCAGCAGAACTATTTTTTATAAAAGTACCTTGAGAACTACTATCAAAAATATTTTAGTTAACTATTAATGCTTTTTCGTTTTGGACAGAGTCTCGCTTTGTTGCCTAAACTGGAGTGCAGTGGTATGACCTCAGCTCACTGCAGCCTACACCTCCCAGGTTCAGGCAATCCTCATGCCTCAGCCTCTTGAGGGGCTGGGATGACAGGTGTGAGCCACCACACCTGGCCTATTTGCTTCTTTTTCAACCAATTCCAACACACACTTTAAAACCAGCCAGGCACGGTAGCTCACGCCTGTCATCCCAACACTTTGGGAGGCCGCGGTGGTGGATCCCTTGAGCTCAGGAGTTTGGGACCAGCCTGGGCAACATGGCAAAACCCCATCTCTACAAAAAATACAAAAATTAGCTAGACATGGTGGCCTGCACCTGTTGTCCCAGCTACTCAGGAGGCTGAGGATGGAGGATTGCTTGAGCTAAGGAGACAGAGGTTGCAATGAGCCAAGATCATGCCACTGCTCTTCAGCCTGGATGACAGAGCCAGACCCTGTTGCAAAAAAAGAAAAAAAGAAAACAAACAAAAAAACTCAATCTTCCTCTTTTAGAAAAACATACTTAAAAAAAAAAGAAACCTATCTTTTATTAACTGTCTTTTTTGTATAAGCAATTAACATGCTATAAAAATTTATATTCATGACTTAGTGTCAACAGTATAAAGTATCTAAATCTAGCTATACTTTCAAACTCTATTTTAGTTTATACTTTCAAACTCTATATTTAGCTTTAGTTTGGGTTCTGTGAATGTCTTCAAAAATATTGCTCTGTACCCAAAGTCTATGGATTTTAATGCCTACCCATCCTCAGGCATGGTTCCTTTTTTCAGCCTCTCTCCCCACTGCCCACTACACATAACTCACCCATATGCTTGGAGATTACACCGCGTGTAGCATTAAACAAATGCCCCCAAACTTGGAGGCAGAAGTCCTTTGACATGTCACATCCCACCACAAACCAGGTACAAGCCAGAGACTATTTTCTCTACCTGGGTAACTGCCTGCAAAGTGTATATTTATAACTCACCCACACCACACAGTAAAAAAGACTAGCACTGGAAAATGTATAATTAACAACAGATAAGGGCAATTCTTCCATCAAACAGAAACTTGCAAGTAGGCGGCCTAAAAAAAATCCAATAAATGCAAAGACCAAGAAGTTTTTAAGGTAACCTTAAAAAAATCTGTATAGAAGTTAAAATATACTTAAAAGCAAATAAATGTGGTCAATACGATGCTTTGGCACGAAATATGCTTATGCTATCTTGAAACAGAAGAGGCTATAGAGATTCACAGATTATCTACATCATGTTTTATACTTTCAAAAGAAACAAAAGGGTACTAGAGCTATCACCACATCTCAAGCACTGTTATACTTGACACACCCTGTCTCATCTTGTATAAGCACCATTACCCCATTCTACAAATGAGGAAACTCAAGTGCAGAGTAGTTAAGTCAGTTACCCAAAACCACACAACTACTGACTACAGGCATGGCATTCTGAACCAGTTATGTCTGGCTCCAAAGCCACAGTTCTTTCCACAATAACCAGGTTGTTCACACACACACACACACACAAAAAAAAATCTGGAAGCAAAAGACTCAAGGCACGTGAGATCCTCTGGCCAGGCTCAGCAGCCCTGTATGCATAGACTCCAGTGGGCCTAGATAGGTACCCAAATGCCTCTGTTGTCCTTATACGAAAGACTCTTACCCATGCCCTCTACTTTTTTTTTTTTTTTTTGAGACAATCTCACTCTGCTGCCCAGGCTGGAGTACAGTGGCACGATCTAGACTCACTGCAACCTCTGCCTCTGGGGTTCAAGCAATTCTTCTGCCTCAGCCTCCTGAGTAGATGGGATTACAGGCATACAACACCATGCCTGCCTAGCTTGCTAGCTAGCTAGCTTGCTTAGTTAGTTAGTTATTTCGATATGGCATTTTTCTCGTTTCCCAGGCTGGAGGGCAATGGTGTGATCTAGCCTCACTGCAACCTCCGCCTCCAGGGTTCAAGCAATTCTCCTGCCTCAGCCTCCAGAGTCACTGGGATTACAGGCATGTGCCACCACGCCCAGCTACTTCAGTATTTTTAGTAGAGACAGGGTTTCCCATGTTGGTTAGGCTGATCTTGAACTTCCAGCTATTTTATTGTATTTTTAGTAGAAATAGGGTTTCACCATGTTAGTCAGGCTGGTCTGAACTCCTAACCTCACGTGATCCGCCCACCTCGGACTAAGTGCTGGGATTACAGGCGTGAGTTGCCGCACCTGGTCACCAATGCTCTCTACTAAACAGCTCTTGGAGATGTTAGAATTATGGTGCTGGAAAGAACCTTGGTTCAACTTTATCATTTTAGCAGTAAAAAAATGGGGGACTAGAGAAGGTAGGATCAGCCCTTGTTATATAATTGACCTTACATCATAATCTTTACTGCTTAAATGAGTAAAGGCAAATATAAAGAAATTTTTTATTTGAGACAGAGTCTTGCTTTGTCACCCAGTGGAGTACAGTGGCACAATCTCAGCTAACTGCAACCTCTACCTCCTGCGTTCAAACTATTTTCACACCTCAGTCTCCCTAGTAGCTGGGACTACAGGCATGCACCACCACACCCAGCTAATATTTTATATTTTTAGTAGAGATAGGGTTTCACCAAGTTGACCAGGCTGGTCTTGAACTCCTGACTTCAAGTGATCCACCCACCTTGGCCTCTCAAAGTGCTGGGATTACAGATGTGAGCTACCACGCCTAGGCTAAAGAAAGTAATTTAATGAATACACTTCATCTTTAGGTTATACAGGTAACTTTTCAACAACAACAAAAACAGGATCTAGGTACCAATAATTATTTGTGAGTCACTAAAAAGATCTAACATAGGCTGGGTGCAGTGGTTCACTCCTGTAATCCCAGCACTTTGAGAGGTTGAGGCAAGCAGACTGCTTCAGCTCAGGAGTTTGAGACCAGCCAGGGCAAACATAGTGAAACCCCATCTGTACAAAAATTAGCCAGGTGTGGTGGGGTACACCTATAGCCCCAGCTACTTGGGAGGCTGAGGTGGAAGGATCACCTGAGGCCAAGAGGCAAAGGTTGCAATGACCTGAGACTGAGAAACTGCACTCCAGCCTGGGTGACAGAGTAAAACCCTGTCTCAAAAAAAAAAAAAAAAACAAACTAATGTAAAACCACAAGATTATAAAGGAGGCATTACTAAACAGTTGAAACCCAAAACCGTTATTCCAACTCAAAATTACACTTATAAGAAAAAAATTTTTTAATTATATGTAATCCTTATGAGAATGTTTCTCATGTCCTTTTAATCATCCTAAGCAGAAACTATTATTACTATTCACATTTTAAAAATGAGGAATTAAAGAACATTACCACCTCTGAGCATCTATTCCTCTACCAGAAGAAACAGAAAATAAGCATTTCTTTCATTCTTTTTTAAAAAACAGAGATGGTCTCACTCTGTCACCCAGGCTGGAGTGTACTGGTATGATCTTAACCCACTGTAGCCTCCAACTCCTGGCCTCAAGTGATCCTCCCACCTGAGCTTCCTGAGTAGCTGGGATTATGGCAGGAGTCACCAAGTCTGGCAGAAACTACCATTTCTAAACTGTCACAAGAGACTCAGGAAACTCTCCTATGAACATATGTTAAATTGTTACACTCTAAATCACACCAACTTCGGATTCTCTACTAGAACCAGGAAGAGTAACAGTGGTCCCCAGAACAGCCAAGCATTTCTCTCATATAAAACTCCAAAGCTTTAAAAAACCTTTCTTACTACCTTTATGGGTAAGTGAAAATTTACCTACAGTATATCTTCTTAAGTGCAGGCTAGCCAGAACAGTGGCTAACAGTCCCATTCCCCAATTTTGCTAACATACTCTATAAAGAAAAGTGGGTTAAGTCCTGCAAAAACTGTATACTTCATCTATTCTCTGCGATTAACTTTCTGAGAACCAAACAGAAAATAGAATGCCTGGTCATGTCGCAGGAACTGCACCCAAAGAGTCAGAGTCCTGCATACATCCCCTTATCATGGTATCCATGCTTCACTCACCATCTCGGTCCTCATCATGCACACTGAGGTAGAGATATTCTAGGCCTCTTCCTTTTTTGCCATGCTCAGCTCCTTGTAGTTTAGTCATGAGGGTTGTTTTACCAGAACCATCTTCACCTACAAAGGATGTTTGCAAGACAAAGGTGTACTGTTTATTCTGGGCAAGGATGGGGAGGCATGACACTCACATGACAAGGAACAACTAAGAATTTCATGCAAAGCCTGCTGTTGAGGTCTCACCTGCTTTCATAAACAAAGCAGACTTTGCTGGAAGAGTGGTTGGGAGGGTGGGGAGGAGAGGGTGGTAAAGGCAGCAAATTCCAAGATCTAAAATGATATTCTACTGCAGTTATCCTTACTTCACAAGGGAAGTAATGAGGCAGGTCCACAGGCCCTATCTACAATTTATAAGACATGCATTTGGAGAAGTGAAAGTAAAAGGTAGGGTTAGTTTCTCACAAGATAAACTTTCACAAGAAAAACAAGAAATCTTCAAAATATGATACAATTAACCTAAAAGTCCAGGTACTGTGAACTAAAAAAAGGTCTGATCCTGCTTCACAGTGGTGAAGAATGGAAGTTATTTACTTTTGATTTTAGTACATCTCCTTCACAAGCATTCTGGAGGCTGAGAAACTGACGAAAATAGTAACAGACCTAAGCAAAACTCTAGTACAATCTCAGTTAATTATTAAGCACTTCCTCATCTCCCTCCACCCAAACAACACCCCCCTCTCCCTGGATCCTTAAACATCAAGGAGAACCATCGACAACAAACATTACTAGGCACTTCTGGCATTTAATAATATGGAATTACAGAACACGAGAATTGAAAGGCAGTCCACAGATCAAAGACCTCCTCTCCATCTCCAATGCCTCTACCTTATTCAGGCCCTCCGCATCCAGACCATAGTGCGTACCTGTCAGACTGACTTCAGTACCTGCTCATTTTGAGCTACTCGTCCCTCTGCAGGAAGTGTTCTTTCTAAAACTCAAATCTGGTGGTTCTGATCCCCCACTTCTTGAAGATCTCTAAGGGTCCGATATTACCTACCACAGTCATTTCCTGAGGAAGGTCACACATTCTCTTCAGTAACAGTAGGAAAACTACCAAGGTAGTGATTCCCATGAGAATTGGGGGATGGAGGTGAGATAAAAGGCCTCTGAAAATCAGAGAACTTCGAGAAATAGCATTAACTCTTAAGCCTTCCCACAATCTGCCCCCAACTTACCTTAGCAGGCACCAACCACAGGCGCTTCTAGCAGTTTCCAAACCCCATACCCTCTCGTCACCTGTGTCCCTGCATATTGACACTTTTCTGCAAAATACTCAACCCCCAAATCACCCTCCTTCAACAGCTCCAAGCAGTGTGATGCTTCCACAATAATCCGCATGGTACCATGCAATCACCAATACATCCGTCTTCCTCGACTGAGATTCTTGTGCAGTGTTTAAGAGACGTCTATACTGTGCCAGTGTCCAGCCCACAGGTCCCAAGCAATAAATGGACTTGCTGTGTGAATGTACCCAAACTCCCTCATTTGAGGAGAGTGACGCCAGAGAAATCAGGGGACCTGACTCAGGTAATCTAGCAGTGAGAGCAGGAAAAGTCTCCAGTGCTGACTCTCTGTCCTTTGCAAACTCCCTAAAACCTCCGACTGTGCACTACTGATGAGGCTTAAAGAAGGGTTCTGTGGCCATTTCCCCACAGCTCCGAGCCCAGGTCACCTCGTTCTGCCACTTTCTACGCCTAACCTCATCTACTCACTCCCCTCTCCACGATCTCAATTTGGTAACCGTCGAGGCTATGGGGCATCGAAGGCCAAGTGACTCAAACAATGTGCCGACAACCCCAGAGCACCACTGGGCTTTCCGAAAAGGGTAGCATCCCACCCTCAGGCGAGGGAGATTGGTCACTCTCCAGCTGCCTTGCTAGGTCTGACGGTGCCTTTCCCGCCAGGTTGCGGGCAGGCGGCTGGAAAGGGGAAGGCCGGGACCTGTGGGAGGGGCGCCCGCCTAGCCCACCCTAGAGCCCCGGGGCAACGCCTCGCCGCCGGCGCTCACCGAAGACCAAGATGTTCTTGCCGGACGGCAGCTTAGACCTGGCGCGGGTGGACACTTCGCTCAGGATGGAGGACCTGCGGCGACAATGGCAAGAATGGTCAGCCCCAAGCTGGGATGGCCCGGCCCGCGACGGCCCCTCGAATGTGTCCGACGATCCTGCCCAAAGGCCGCGCCCTCCCCTGCCCGGCCCAACCGCCCTCGGCCTCACCATAGGCTCTGGCCTTCCTCCTCCTCACTAGTCAGGTCGCTGACGGCTGCCACCGCGGGCCCGTTGGGGCCCAGCAGCAGCTTCTTTTCCACCCCCACCGGCGCCATCTTGCCAACTGCAGCCACAAAGAGGGCCCTCCCCCGGGCACGCCGAGGACCCGCGAGGACCCCGGCCGGGCCGTTCTCCGCTCGCCGTCCCCCGCCCCGCGCCTCCCGCCGACCTGGCTGCGGGGACTGCGCTGCCCAACGTGTCCTCTAGGCCTGCGACGGCCTCGAACTACCACGGGTTGCGAGGCCGCCGAGATGGCGGACGGCAGTCAGGCAGCCGCCGGGGCAGCCATGCGCTAGGAGGCGGCGGTGACAAGGGCTGGCACCGTCCGCACCGAGGGCGCGCTGGCGGCCTCTGCCGGCCCAGAAGCGCAAAGCAGCGCCTCGCCACGCTCGCTGATTCTCCCCTGAGCCGCCTGGGGCCGGGATAACTGACCCCAAAGCCTAGGCTTTGGAATGAAACTGATGCACACACAAAGGCGCTATTTATCTAGAACTCACTGTGTGCCAGAGTCACACATGATCTCACTGATCTTATCTTTCACAGATGAGGAGCCTAAAGCTCAGAAAGTTTAAGAAACCCACCCGAGGACCCAAGGCTAGAAGATAGCATTCGGTGTTTCTACTCTTATTCATTATATCATGTATGAACTTGGCCTAACTCTAGTCAAGCCTTGCGTTGAAAGACTAGCCTTAAGCAAGACCCCAAAATCCTCATAAATATCCTGCTTTTACCCCATCTCCGCTGAAGACTAAAGACTGTGAGATAGTGCTCTTGACCACAGTGCATAATACACTTGGCTGTGCTTTACTAATATGCTTTTTAAAATGATGTTTTCAGGGAGCCAGCATTTCACACCAGAAGAGCCTTTAATTTCCTCTCGTTGGTGGAGCGGGGGGCAGGTGCAGAGCAGGGAGGAAAACAGGGAAAGGGATAGAAAAGGGAGAGGAGAGTAACCGAAGGAAAACAATACATTCCATTATCAAGCTTTATTTTAGGTGTGGCCTCTACTTGAGGGCTCTTACCATTCTCTATGGAAACAGGCTAACAAGACATTTCTAAATATCACAAGAAAGTGGAATATGGCAGAAAAGCACCAACTAAGTGGGTTTCAGATGAGTAGGATTGTGATCCTGATGCCAAAAATCTGGCAGCATGAATTACAGGATACAAGAAATGGGCATATCATCTGCCAAACTGGATGTAAAGTTTAAACAAGACGAGAGTGAAAACCCATTGAGTTCCTCCCTTGGATATCTGGGAAAATAAGGCAAAGTGCCAGAAGTCCTAAAAGGGCAAGCAGTGCTGAATTTTCACAGGACAGAAAATGGAGTTGAAAATTACAGGCCAATAAGCTTAATCAGCACTAAATGAAATTTCGTGATTTAGAGGTTAAAAAGAGAGTACCAGATTTACACAGTATCTTTCTTTTTTGCAGGAGTACCATGTAGGTGGATGCTGCAGATATAGCAAATGCAGGTTTCAATAGGGCTTTGGACAACTCACATCTTAGATGAGAAAGTGAAATGGAGGCTGGATGATGGCATTGAGGCTTATTAAAGACTAGCCCAGCTAGGCATGATGGCGCACGCCTATAATCCCAGCACTCTGGGAGGCCAAGGCGGATGGATTACAATGTCAAGAGATTGAGACCATCCTGGCCAACATAGTGAAGCCCTGTTTTTACTAAAAATACAAATATTAGCTGGGCGTGCTGGTGCACACCTGTAGTCCCAGCTACTCAAGAGGCTGAGGCAGGAGAATTGCTTGAACCCAGGAGGTGGAGGTTGTAGTGAGCTGAGATCACATCACTGCACTCCAGCCTGGTGACAGAGCAAGACTCTGTCTTAAAAATAAATAAAATAAAAAAACAAAGACTAGCCCAGAGATGAAAAGGAGGGACCAGCAAAAAAGGCTGCTAGGGGCCTGCCCAAACCTACTGCCCTGGCTAGCCAAGTCAGGGTGCCATCAGAAACTAAATCTAACAAGATGAAATTTAGCAGGAACTACTAAAGTCCTGTGGAAGGGTTTTAAAAAAATGCATAGGAAGACCAGGTGCGGTGGCTCATGCCTGTAATGCCAGCACTTTGGGAGGCCAAGGCTGGTAGATCTCTTGAGGTCAGGAGTTCCAGACCAGCCTGGCCAATAGAGTGAAACCCCATCTCTACTAAAAGTACAAAAAAAATAATTAGCCAAGAATGGTGGCATGCACCTGTAATCCCAGCTACTTGGGAGGCTGAAACACAAGAATCACTTGACCCCAGGAGACAGAGGCTGCAGTGAGCCGAGATCGCACCACTGTACTCCAGCCTGGACGACAGAGCAAGACTGTGTCTAAAAAAGAGAAAAAAAATGCATAGGAACGGGATAGGAAATTGTTTGAAAGTAATAAAAATTACAGTCCAAAAGTCATTACTATATTAACTATAATCTGAGAATTGGTCATGTAGAATGCCAAGAAGCCTTTTAGGGTAGAACCCATAAAACCTCACTGATGCTAACAAAGAAGCTAGCCCCCCATGCCAGTCAGGCTGATTTCTTAGGGTGACATTTCTGGACACATTTTGCAAAGACAGAGGTGTCCAGTGGTCAGTGACTAAACTCATAAGGGGACGTGACATACTTGGGCTCATCAATATGAAGGATAAAGATATCTAGAGAGAAGGGAAAGTGTAGCCACTTCTAAAAAGCTAAACCAAATACACACCAAAAAGAAGTGAACCTGACTATACAATGTGGGAGTATTCAAATCAACATCGCAATTAGCCTTTAGAAGAATATTGTTTACTACAGTAAACAATACGGAAACTTTTTAAAGAGACAGGGTCTCGCTCCCTTGTCCAGGCTAGAGTACAGGGAAACACTCATAACTAACTACAACCTTGAACTCTCAAGTAACTAGAACCACAGAGGCATGCCGCCACATCCAGCTAATTTTTAAATTTTTTGTAAAGATGGGGGTCTGTTGCCCAGGCTGGTCTTAAACTCCTTGCCTCAGTAATCCTCCCATGTTGGCCTCCCAAAGTGCTGGGATTACAAATGTGAGCCACCACTACAGCCAAGGAAATATTTTAATTAACAAAATGGCAAATATTAATTTAGTATGTGGGAACCTTAAATAGCTTGGGAAACTATACTTTCTGAATTCTGGGGAGGGACATTTGCACAGTGTAAAAATGCCAAAATCCAAATGTCTCACATAGTATTTATTGCAACATAATGCCAAATAACATTTAAAGGTTCATCATTCTTTTCTCTATGTCCTTTAAGCTTAAGGAAAAATAAAAGCATATTCCTAAACAAATATTTGATCTTATGAAGGAATTTTATTAATCTGTATACTGAAAATATATTTGCTTTATAAATCATTGTAATAATTTGGTGAGTTTCAGCATCACAAAACTGTTTAATGAAAACTGTATCCTCATTTCCACATTCCTTCTCATGAGAGTTTAGAAAAATACTTTAAATGTAAGGTTGTATCTTTCAAGGCACTGTATTTTAAGAATCCAAACTAAAAACTGACAGTCTTCTTCCAATCAAGAAGCTGCACACTCGGGGCGTTTGGTCAGCTTGTGGTATTTGTGAGCAAGGTCCACAGCCTTCCGTCCTTGCTGAAAGGGGAAAGACCACAAAATTAAATTCCAGTGATTTCCCATTTTCTTAACTCCATTGAAAAGGTAATTTACTTCTTCTTCAGTAAAGTTTTTTCGAGTTCTTCTTGTTTCTGTAATTAGAATTGTAGAATATGTTAGTATTTGCTGAACAAAGGTCCTGAGATGCAAATAAGTGCTTATTTGGATATGTTTAACTTATACTTAAGGATATAAATATAGAGAGAAATGCCAGGGCTACTCATCATGTGGAAACCCACTTCAATTTTAAAAACCTGAGTGCCTAATATTAAGCTAGTTGCTATCACTGCGACTTCTTCAGTAAGTATAACTTAATCTACAGTAGTAATACAATATCTTTCAGTCAAGAAACAAAAGTTTATAAACATTTGATTGTTAATTCAATGTTCCTGTGAGGCCAGTTAACAAACAGCTTACCGGCCAGGAGTGGTGGCTCACATCTATAATCCCAGCACTTTGGGAGGCTGAGGCAGGTGGATTACTTGCAGTCAGAAGTTCAAGACCAGCCTTGCCAATGTGGCAAAATGCTCTCTCTACTAAAAGTATAAAAAGTAGCCAGGCGTGGTGGCACATGACTGTAGTCCCAGCTTCTTGGGAGGCTGAAGCATAAGAATTGCTTGAACTGGGGAAGCAGAGGTTGCAATGAGCTGAGATCGCGCCACTGCACTCCAGCGTGGGCGACAGAGCAAGACTCTGTCTAAAAAAATATAGAGCAAGACTCCATCTCAGAAAATAAATAAAAATAAAAATAAAAAATAAACAGCTTACCTATCTTACAGTCTTCCCAAAGGGCTCCATAACTTGATAGAATAGAAAAGAATATCAACACTTGTTATTTTAAATATTAGGTTTGATAATGATTTTAAGAATAGAGGTCTTTTGAAATTTGCTTTTAAAAATGTGGTCAGCTAGATCAAAACTCAAAATATAGGCTGCAAAATGGGGAAGGAAGTTTTTAATTATCTGGTTTTTAAGGGATACTTTCTATAACCAGAAAGAATATACAGTTGGTATCTGTAAACAAACATTTTCTGGTGATGATTACTAGGAAATAGTATTCTTTAAGCTTTTTTATTTATTATTATCTCATGTTATCATTGTAGGTAGATGCTGGTGAGGAGAAGTTTTTTGTATTTCCACTTGAGGCTGTTATTTACTTTAGTAGTACTGGGTGCAGTTGTCCTGGGTCAACTTGGAAATCTTAGAAAATCTTGCCCTTGCAGGCCAAGACAGCCATTTGTTTAGCTTTCCTAAGAGCTACTGTTCAGACCTTTTAAAACAGAGGAGAAAATCTTCCCAGCAGAAGGTTGAGAAATCAGTGTAAATAATGTCTGATTACTTGATAGTATTATTTAGAATGTAAGCTCCATGAGGACAGCAATTTTTATCTATTTTATTTACCATTGTATCCCCAGTGCTCAAAATAGTATCTGACACACAGTAGGTGGTCAGTAAATACTTGTTGAGAGAAAAAAATTACTGGCAAAACTATCTCAAAACATATCAGTGAAATTACTCCTTCCTTTTAGGTCTACTGGAAAACTGTGGCTATCCAAGAAATAGATTTTAACTTCCCTTGCTAAATAATTTGAACTCATAATAATCAGAACTAGATTGGTTACTATAACTTTCAGGATATTGATCCCTGTAGTTGATCATGTAAAGCCCCTTTTCCATTGTGGCTGCCCTCTCCCTGACTTTTATACTTAACATCTGTGTCCAAATCCTCTAAGATTCCTACAGCAGAGTACTGAGCAGCCTGGAAGAAGGAAACAGGTCTCTACACCCCAAACTCCTTGCTCTGTGGCTTCTTTAGTGCTCCTCTTAATATTGACTAGGTATCAGGGATGAGCAGGGAAAAATGGGCTTATTCTAGGGACTCTTATTTTTCAGGCCCTGTCAAAACACCAATCCATCCTGAAATAGAGCCTTGGGGAAATCTGTAAATGCTTAGTACAGTGGTCCCTTCTCAAAATAATGGGCTCAAATTTGAGCCCAAAATTGAGTATAAAATATAATTAAATGAATTGTAGTAAGTGTCCTAAAAGAAAGTCAAGAGGGGAAAAAATGGCAACATACCAAATATTCCTGGCCTGCTTGTGAAAGAAATGTAAGAATCACTACTTTCCCAAGATTCCTTTCTAAATTCTAAAAAGTTAGGCCAGATTATCTGGTTTTAGCTAAAGCAAGTGTAACCTACAAAAAAAAAAAGTATGTTTTTTTCTGAGCTCAATGTCACTTAACGGTATATGAGACCCCTGTATATAATCATTGTATAACCATAATTATGCCCATTTCATGAAGCTCTGCAAACTATTTTACTATACAAATGGATTACAGAATATTTTTTGTTGTTACCTACTTGCTTTAAGACATTAAAAAAAATCTATTACTAATTTGATGCCAAGTCCTTGTCAAGAACAAGATCTCCAAGTGCATGATGTTTCTATGAAAAATATCCATTTTCTAACAATTACTACAGAAAGTATTATTTCATAAAGTGGGCTCATCTGTAGTGGGACTATACTTAATTATAATTTGCATGCAGAACTTTTAATCTAAAAAAAAGGCCCAAATATAAAAAAAAATTTGAAATTTCTTGAAAGTTTTGGCAGTGAAAATAGCCAAATAAATATATGTGGCAAAATGCTTCCTCAATGTATGAAGTCCAAATGACTCTGTAATAAATAACAGAGTGGCTCTATAGATGTTACTAATTCCTAGATTACTTTGATAAGTAATATATCCAACCAATTTTAGTCAGCGGGTATTAACTCCATATAAATAAAAGAAAATTATAATGTTATTTAATCTTCTGATAAATTGGAAATGGTGATCAATGTGAAATGTTAACCATATAGTTAAATAAAAATTCCCATAAATCAACTAATTGTTTAAGAAGCCTTTTGATTTTTTAAGCAGAGTTTTAAGGTTTATACTATTTGTCTCTTCAATTTTTATTGTTTCAAGGGCTGTAGTTATGAACAAAAACCTCCTGGAAAGTCTCTCTGAAGCACTTGTACATAATAATTGTGTTCTTGAAATAGAAATATGAAGATAGAACAAGGGCTTCTGGAGAATGGCTTTTTGAATTAAATTTCTGTTACTTACCAGCTATTAATAATTATGCCTTACAATAGGAGAAAATTAATATCTAACTTACAATATTGCTATAGGAATTAAAGAAAATAATGTCTATACAACATCTAACACCTAGCAGGTGCTTAATAAATGTTAGTTTACTCCTGCTCCTTCCCCTGCTGGCAGGCAATGGGTGACCAAGCAACGTAAAGAGGAAATTCTCTTTTATTAGAAGGTAGGACCCTCATCAGAGGCAAGGTTTACCATTTAAGATCCATTAATGATGGGTAAGAACAACCACTCAGCTGATCTTTTTTCCTCAGAAATATATGAAATTTAAGTTCATTTAAAAAGTATATATATTCAGCCAGGCACAGTGGCTCATGCCTGTAATCCCAGCACTTTGGGAGGCCGAGGTGGGTAGATCACTTGAGGCTGGGAATTTAAGACCACCCTGGGCAACATGGTGAAACCCTGTCTCTACTAAAAATACAAAAATTAGCTGAGCATGGTGGTGCGTATCTGTAATCCCTACTACTCAGGAGGCTGAGGCAGAAGAATCACTTGAACCTGGGAGGTGGAGGCTGCAGTGAGCCGATTGCTCTGCTGCACTTCAGCCTGGGTGACAGAGCCAGACTCTGTCTCAGGGAAAAAAAAGTTAAATTAAATATATTCACTTATTCCTCCAGGGGTAGTAGATTCATTACTGAGTCGTCGTCTTCTACATGGGGTCAGGAGAATTTCTGAAAAATATGGAAAACATTTAGCACACTTAGCGTATCAATCTGAGTAATAGCATATCAATTCCATTAATATATTTCCTTTATTTCCCCATCTAGTTGGAATCCTTAGGTAAATTAGGAAAAATTTTTAAACTGACAGAGTCTAAGACTACTCCCTGGGTACATCTTGAATTACTGGTTGCTTAGAGACAGATTTTCTTTTTAACATTATCCTCTAGGTTTTAATGTATTTAATGTTGTAGATAATAGTTCAGAAGGTATAGCCATAATTATAGTTTTAAAGCTGCTGAATTAATTACTTTTGTTACAGATAAGTGATTTCCTTAGTTCACTTTTATATCTGTCTTCAGCTTCCACAATGACTCTGTGACGATCACATTGGTATGGGCAAGAGTGCAAGAGCTTGCTAAAGTTTCGGCTATTCAGGGATTTTTCTACTGCTATGCAACCTAAAAGAAAACAAATTAAAGTTATGTATAGATGTCACAAAATATCTAGTAACAAATCTATGAAAGCAAATATCTATGTGATGGTAACTGAAGTAAAATCAGGAACTATGCATACCTCAAGAAGCTCAAAATCATGTAAGAGAGAACAAGACTCAATCTTAAAAAAAAAGAAAAGAGGGCCGGGCGCAGTGGCTCAAGCCTGTAATCCCAGTACTTTGGGAGGCCGAGGCAGGTGGATCACAAGGTCAACATGGTGAAACCCCGTCTCTACTAAAAATACAAAAAATTAGCTGGCCATGGTGGCGCGTGCCTGTAATCCAAGCTACTCAGGAGGCTGAGGCAGGAGAATTGCCTGAACCCAGGAGGTGGAGGTTGCGGTGAGCCAAGATCGCACCATTGCACTCCAGCCTGGGTAAGAAGAGCAAAACTCCATGTCAAAAAAAAAAAGAAAAAGAGCATCTAGGGCTAGGTGTGATGGCTCATGCCTGTAATCCCAGCACTGTGTTGCCCAGGATGGTCTTGAACTCTTGAGCCCAAGTGATCCTCCCACTTGGGAGGATCCCACAGTGAGACCCTGTCCCTACCAAAAAAAAAAAGAAAAAAATAGCCAGTGTGGTGGCACACATTTGTAGTCCTAGCTACTTAAGAAGCTGAGGCAGGAGGATCCTTTGAGACCAGGAGTTCAAGGCTGCAGTGAGCCATCATCACATTGCTGCACAGAATAAGACACTGTCTCGCTCTCTTTTTTTTTTTTTCTGAGATGGAATTTCACTCTTGTTGCCCAGGCTAGAATGCAATGGCACAATCTTGGCTCACCGCAACCTCTGCTTCCAAGGTTCAAGCGATTACTCCTGCCTCAGCCTCCCAAATAGCTGAGATTACAGGCATGTGCCACCATGCCCAGCTATTTTTTAGTAGAGACAGGGTTTCTCCATGTTGGTCAGGTTGGTCTTGAACTCCCAACCTCAGTTGATCCACTAGCCTCAGCCTCCCAAAGTGCTGGGATTACAGGAGTGAGCCACCGCACCTGGCCAAGACCTCTGTCTCTTAAAAAAAAGAAAAGAAAAAAAAAAGAACATCTAGTTTGTCTGGTTTTGAACAAGAGTCACTGTTAAGAGAAGATAACCAAAAGAAGTGATCGTTAGCCTCAGTCAACTTTTTTGTTTTTGACATTATGTAAACTTTCAAACACTGAACCCCCGTGTATCCATCACCCAGCTTCAATAATTATTAACTCATTGCCAATAATGTTTTATTTATACCTCTACCTACTCAGCTCTGTCCTTATATATTCATTCGATTATGATACCTGGAATTTACATTAAAGTATCATTTCATCTGTAAATATTTCACATCTATCCTTAACAGATAGGGACTTGTTTTTGTTTTTCCTGTGACAGGGTCTCATTCTGTCACCCAGGCTGGAGTGCAGTAGTACAATCACAATTCACTTCAATCCTGACACTTTGGGCTCAAGTGATCCTCCAGCCTCAGCCTCCTAAGTAGCTGCAACTATAGATGTGCTTCATCACACCTGGCTAATTTTTTATTTTTTGTAGACACAGGATCTCCTTACATTCCCAGGGCTGGTCTCAAACTCCTGGGCTTAATCCTCTCACCTCAGCCACCCAAAGTGCTGGGATTACAGGTGTGAGTCACTGTACCAAGCAAGGACTTCTGTTCTGAGATAGTGTCTCACTCTGTCACCTGGTGTTGGAGTGCAGTGGCATGATCTCAGCTCACTACGACCTTAACCTCCTGGGCTCAAGCAATCCTCCCACCTCAGCCACCCAAGTAGCTGGGACTACAGGCATGTACCACCACACTCAGCTAATTTTTGTATTTTTTTTAGAGATGGAGTTTCACTATGTAACAGCCTAGGCTGTTCTCAAACTCCTGGGCTCAAGTGATACATTTGCCTCAGCCTCCCTAAGTGCTGGGCTACAAGCATGAGCCACTACGCCTGGCCAGGATCTTTTTTGTAAATACATAAAACTATCATAACACCTAAAAAATAATGCTTAATATAATCTAACATCCAGTCTTCCATTTGCCCCATCAATTCAAAAATTTCTTTTGAAATTTGGTTATTGGAATCATGTCCCAAATAAGGTACACCATTCCTTTATTTTTTTCAAGAGACAAAGTCTCACTATGTTGCTCAGGCTGGACTTGAACTCCTGGGCTCAAGCAATCCTCCCACCTCAGCCTCCCATGTAGCTGGAACTACAGACACATGCACCACTGTGTCTGACTTATATAAGGTTAACATATGTCAAGGTGCTTTTAATCTATCAGTTGTCTGATACATTAGTTGCTTTTATCAGTTGTCATTTACTTACTGAAGTATCTCTTCCTTGTCATTTACTTATTGAAGATACTAGGTCATTTGTACTATAGTTTCTCAAAGACTAAGTTTTGCTGATTGCATCCTAGCTGTGTCCTTTAAAATGTTCTTGTGTGTCCTATAAACTAGTAATTAAATTTAAATGGTCGGATTCAGGTTCAAGTGTTTTTACTAGAATTCCATGCAGGTAGTATTTTGTGTTTCTTACTGTATCACATTAAGAGGTACAAATTCTGTCTCTTTTTTTAAAAAAATGTAATTGGGCAGCCTCTTGAGCCAGAGTAGGCTCAGAGAAACTCCCTCGTTTTAAAAAAATATTAAGATAGATCAGCAGCAAACCACCATGGCACATGTTTACTTATGTAACAAACTTGCACATCATGCATATGTACCTCTGAACTTAAAATAAAAGTTGGAAAAATATTTTTTAAAAAAGATAGATTGGTAGGTTTAAGTTATGTCAGCCATGTCTATCCATTAAAAAATTCTCCATCAGCTTGTCACCTAACTGTATCAGTGGCCCGTTCCTGAAGGACTAGAAGTTGGCCACACAGATAGCTGGCTGAGATGAAGACATTTCAGTACAATGAAGATGTGCAAAAGCACAGAAGTGTGAAAAAGCATAGTGTTCAGAGAATCATGAACACTCTAATAAGGCTAGAGTACAGAGAAGTGTGGGAGAAAAGGTGAGGCTGAGGAGGGTTGCAGGGAACCAGACCAAGGAGAATCTTGAAAGCCATGCTAAGGAATTTTAACTCTCTTCAAGGCAACAAGGAGGAACATAGAGATACTTATTAAGCAGTAAGTTGACATGATTTCATTTGTCTTACAGAAAGGGCAGCTGAAGGCAAGAGGATCAGTTGAGAGGTTACTTTAGTATTCCAGAAAATAAATGGAGAGATTTTGAAACAAGGCATTTGCAGGGAGAATGGAGAGATTTCTGAGGTAAAATTAGAAGGATTTGATGAATAATGAGCTATTGGGGTAAGGAAAATGTTTAAAATAACTCTCAAGAAATCTGGTACTTGATGAAATGGCAGAGTTTGAAATAACCATAGGCTAGGCACGGTGGCTCACACCTGTAGTCCCAGCACTTTGGGAGGCTGAGGCAGGAGGATCATGAGGTCAAGAGATCAAGACCATCCTGGCCAACATGGCAAAACCCAGTCTCTACTAAATACAAAAATTAGCTTGGTGTGGTGGCACGCACAGGTAGTCCCAGCTACTTGGGAGGCTGAAGCAGGAGAATCACTTGAACCCAGGAAGCAGAAGTTGCAGCAAGCCAAGATCACGCCACTGCACTCCAGCCTGGCGACAGAGCAAGACTTCATCTCAAAAAAAAAAAAAGTGGAGAAAAAAGACATATGGGATTCCGATTATGGCTAGACATCAGCTTTAGAGAAACAGAGATCACCTTTTCATCCAAGAGGGAAGAACAATGATGTTCTGAGCTGTATGTAGAGAACTTCAATTTTGTCTATAGAACAGAGTACAACAGCAAGATGAACAAAGAAGAACTACCAGGGTGTAAAAGAGGAGGAAAAGGGATAGAATAAGTATTGTGGACATTTATAAGAGCCCTGCAGAAAAAATAAATAATGGACATGAAACACTAGAAATATTTACATATTTATTATAAATATAAAAATAGGTATTTTAATACTTAATGCCTATGTTTACAGAATAATCCAGAATGCATACCTAGTAATAATGGTTCTCTAAAAACAACAAATATTTATTTTACTCAGTAAGGTTTAATTAATAGATGGTATCAGGACAAAAAGATAAAGTAATAAAAGGTATTGTGTTGATTCATATATATGAATATTGGAATACTGGAAGCTCAGCCTGATGCTGATAAAAGGTGGTTTTGTTTTGTTTTATTTGAGATGGAATCTCACTTTGTAGCCCAAGCTGGAGTGCAGTGGTATGATATTGGCTCACTACAACCTTTGCCTCTGGGGCTCAAGCGATTCTCCTGCCTCAGTCTCCCAAATAGCTGAGAATAGAGGCATGCACCACCATACCCTTTTAATTATTTTGTATTTTTAGTAGAGACCGTGATTCACTATGTTGCCCTGGGTTGTCTCAAACTCCTGAGCTCAGGTGATCCACCTGCTTCGGCCTCCCAAAGTGCTGAGATTACAGGCATGAGCCACCGAGCCTGGCCTGTTTTTTTTTTTGTTTCGATTTTTTGAGACCGAATCTCGCTCTGTCACCCAGGCTGGAGTGCAATGTTGTGATCTTGGCTTACTGCAACCTCTGCCTTCCGGGTTCAAGCAGTTCTCCTGCCTCAGCCTCCTGAGTAGCTGGGATTACAGGCGTCTGCCACCTCACTCGGCTAATTTTTTTGGTAATTTTATTAGTAGAGACAGGGTTTCACCATCTTGGCCAGACTGGTCTCGAACTCCTGACCTCATGATCCTCCTGCCTCGACCTCCAAAGTGCTGGGATTACAGGCATGAGCCACTGTGCCCTATTTTTTTTTTTTCCTCTTTTTTCTTTCTGGCCTTTTTTTTTTTTTACTTATAGAGACAAGGTCTTGCTATGTTTACCATGCTGGTTTTGAACTCCTGGCCTCAAGCAATCCTCTAGCCTTAGCCTTCCAAAGTGTTGAGATTACAGCTGCCTCACCTGGCCAAGATAGAAGATATTAATTTGAATGTTTTGATATTCCATAGTATTATTCCTCCAAAGGAAACAAAGTAAATCATATATATAGAACTATTGTAAATTCTAGTTAATTACAATAAGTGTGGTGGCTCATTCCTGTAATCCCAGAACTTTGAGAGGCTGAGGCGGGCGAATCACTTGAGGTCAGAAGTTCAAGATCAGCTTCGCCAACACGGTGAAACCCTGTCTCTATGGAAAAAAAAAAATAGCTGGGTGTGATCCCGGGTACCTGTAATAACAACTACTTGGGAGGTTCAAGTTCAAGAATCACTTGAACCCGGGAGGTGGAGATTATAGTGAGCCAAGATTGCACTACTGCACTCCAGCCTGGGTGACAGAGTGAGACTCCGGATCAAAAAAAAAAATTCTAGTTAATTAATATCATAAAAGTCTTTGTGAAACAACTGCAATTAAAAAAATACTTACCTGAGCACCTATATGTCAATATTTTGGAACAACTGTCAGTTGCTAAAAAACTGACTACTTCTTTATTTATTATATCTGAACATAATGTAAATGGATCTGGAAAAAATTGCAAAATGGAAGATTTTTCTGATTAATGAAAAGAATCAGACATTTAAAAAATATATTAAATATCAAGCTTTTCATAAACCTTAGCCTAGTACTATGCATCCAGTGATGCTGGTAATAAACAGAAAGAGTCTGGATATTAATAGAAGGCATTTACAACAGAAAGAGTCAAAGGTGCGGCTTATACTTTAGAGGGCCAATATACCAACGGACTTTTTTTTTTGAGGCGGAGTTTCGCTCGTTACCCAGGCTGGAGTGCAATGGCACGATCTCAGCTCACCGCAACCTCCGCGTCCTGGGTTCAGGCAATTCTCCTGCCTCAGCCTCCTGAGTAGCTGGGATTACAGGCACGCGCCACCATGACCAGCTAACTTTTTGTATTTTTAGTAGAGATGGGGTTTCACCGTGTTGACCAGGATGGTCTCGATCTCTTGACCTTGTGACCCACCTGCCTCGGCCTTCCAAAGTGCTGGGATTACAGGCTTTTTTTTTTTTTTTTTGGAGATGGAGTCTCACTCTGTCACCCAGACTGGAGTGCAGTGGCATGATCTCGGCTCACTGCAACCTCTGCCTCCTGGGTTCAAGCAATTCTCCTGCCTGAGCCTCCCAAATAGCTGAGATTATAGGTGCCCACTACCACACCTGGCTAATTTTTGTATTTTTAGTATAGATGGGGTTTCACCATGTTGGCCAGACTGGTCTTGAACTCCTGACCTCAGGTGATCTGCCCACCTCCACTTCCCAAAGTGTTGGGATTACAGGTGTGAGTCACCCCACCTGGCCAATGTACATTTTTAGCTACATTGGTTACCTAAATATATTGGTTACCAAAGAAACATTTTTAACCATACCTGTTACTGGTAACTGCTGCTTTATGTTTTTGGTAATGTGAACTGGATGTTTAAAAACATGGTCACTAAAAGGAAATAGACACCAGATTACTAAAAGTAAACATACTGTTTGGTGTGTGGACCAGTGTTTCTGTAAGCAGTGTTGTGATTTTGGGTGTTTGGTAGGCAAAAGGAACTGGGAATCAGGATCTACCAAAATCTACCAAATTCTGCCAAAGTAGAGCCTGTAACAATTACAGTCTTGTTTCTAGATCTAGAGTTAAACAAGACTCCAGAGGGCAACAGTGTTGATGCCAGAAGAAACATGGGAGAAAAAGATTATAAAAAGAAGAAAGTAGGAGAGATGAGGGCAAAAAGGAGAGAGCAAAATCAGTGGAGCAAAAATGAACATGGGCGCGGGATGGCAAAGTGCTAACAATAATAATTTAAAGAGCTGAATTTAAAAATCCTTCCTAACCCTCAAAACATTTGTGTGTTTGAACCCTGGGGTCCTTGATGAATAAATACAAGTTTTGGTTATACTGTCACAATGATAACAGGCAGTACAGAAAAAGGCAAGAACTGTAGACCACATAACAGGCATAGCAGTAGCTTTATGATTATAGCTATCTGCCCATGTACATATATTTGTAGGCACTACTACATTGGAGAAAAAAAGCGTTACAAAGAGATGGAAATATAAATAACTTGGCTGAGGTAGAAATATGGCTAACCCTAGAGGGTGGAAAGCTTGGGATGGAGGGCAAGAAGGCTGGCCCAGGAGCATGTCTCACTGCTTCTCAACTCCCCATCCCTGATAAATCAAGTTAAAATTAACATCAAGAATGGTCTTGAAACAGACAAAAGGGGTGGTCTTGGCATAATCCTTCTTCCTGGTACATAGTTTATACCCTTCAACCTGTCCGAAATGTAGTAGCATACTCTTCATTTTTCCTAAGCACTGTAATCATCAGAGCACAACCCAATAAAGGGTTTAAGAAAAGCTACAATCCCAGGTCTAGCCCCATAAGCTAACTACAAGGGAAAAAAGAGTATGTTCTAGAGACAAAGTGCAGGGAAAAAATAAAAGGGCAAACCCAAACCAAATTTTCCTCACATCCTTTATCACATTAAATTTAAAATGTGATATTCTCTTTATCACATTAAATTTAAAAACTAGTTTTTGCTATACTGCTGATAGATTATCAATGTATGCATTGTTACTTCAGATAAACAGTTTCCATTTAGGTTTTATTTTCTGACTATCCTTTCTAAAATTCAAATCTGTTATGTCACTCAATTTAAAATCCTTAGTCACTCCCTATAACCTGTGAGTTAAACCCCAAACTCCAGAGTATGACTTTGCAAGGCCCTAGATGAACTGGCCCATAGCTCCCCGTACAAACTCCTTTCCCAACACTTCCTACTTTCGGCTCTTCCCAAGACCATGTTTCATCACATCATTTCTATATGCCCAGTATTTGACAGTGTGGCATACAGTAGTACACAATAAATGCTTGCTGAATAAATAAAAGTTACAATTAATTATTAAACATACCTTGATTGAGAAGCAAAATTATTTTCAAAAGTTTCTTCATGTAAGTTTTGATTGCAGCTTGACTTGGCTTTATATAAAGTCTTATTTCGCTCACTCTGCCTATAACAAGCATGAACTGGATTTGCACTCTTTAATGTTGTCTTCATTTGGTCATCATTTGTACATGCTTTAGACATGACTCCATGGGACTTATAACTCTGAAGCTGTCCAAAATGGCTTTTATCCTTGTCTTCTGCTTTGGTACCTCGACCAATATGATCTCCATGGAGATTTTTCCATGTGTTCTGAATACTTACATTCATAGATGAAATATTATCCTGATAGTTTTCTCTTTGTATTTCTTCCTACAATGTAAAAATGACAAGTAAATAATTTCAATATGGCTGGATGTGGTGGCTCACGCCTGTAATCCCAGTACTTTGGGAGGCCGAGGTGGGCGGATCATGAGGTCAAGAGATTGAGATAATCCTGGCCAACATGGTGAAACCCTGTCTCTACTAAAAATACAAAAATTAGCTGGGCGTGGTGGTGTGTGCCTGTAGTCCCATCTACTTTGGAGGCTGAGGCAGGAGAACTGCTTGAACCTGGGAGGCAGAGGTTGCAGTGAGCCAAGATCGCACCACTGCACTCCAGCCTGGCACCTGGCAACAGAGCGAGACTCTGTCTCAAATAATAATAATTTCAATATAACCATTCCCTTTATAATCCAATTTATACTTCACTTAAATAATGAAGAATGAAGAAAAAATTTATGGTTGCCAATAGAACATATATGATAAAAGGGCCGTTCACATTAGGAAGAAAAGGGGTTTATTCATTAAATGATATTGGGACAATTAGGTAGCCATCTGGTGAAAAAATAAGTTGATACCTTTCCAAGTATCATCCAAAATCAAATAATAAAAGAAAACTGCCGGGCGCGGTGGCTCACGCCTATAATCCGAGCACTTTGGGAGGCCGAGGCAGGTGGATCACAAGGTCAAGAGATCAAGACCATCCTGATCAACAAGGTGAAACCCCGTCTCTACTAAAAATACAAAAATTAGCTGGGCATGGTGGCGCGTGCCTGTAGTCCCGGCTACTCAGGAGGCTGAGGTAGGAGAATTGCTTGAACTCAGGAGGCGGAGGTTGCAGTGAGCCGAGATCACACCATTGCACTCCAGCCTGGATAACAAGAGCAAAACTCCATCTCAAAAAAAAAAAAAAAAAAACTAATAAAAAAATTGTAAAGTTCTGCTAGAAACCAAAAATGTTATTCTGGGCAGGGCTCTCAGGAATAAAGAACCAGAAGTAAAACCAAATGACTATCAAAACACCCATAAGTAATATGTACAAAGCATATCTTAAGCAACAGGATAATTTTTGTTTATTTGTTTTATATTAAGATGGGGTTTCACCATGTTGGTCAGGCTGGTCTTGAACTCCTGACCTCAGGTGATCCGCCCACCTTGGCCTCCAAAGTGCTTGGATTACAGACATGAGCCACCACGCCCAGCCGATAATTTTTTTTTTGAGATAGGGTCTTGGTCTGTTGCCCAGGCTGGAGTGCGGTGGCATGACCACAGCTCACTTCAGCCTTGACTTCCTGAGCTGAAGCAATCCTCCCACCTCAGCCTCCTGAGTAGCTGGAACCGCAGGCACACACCACCACACCAGGCTAATTGTTTACTATTTCTTTGTAGACACTGGGTATTTCCATGCTGCCCAAGCTGGAGGATAATTTTTTAAAATCACATTTATAAAAAGCGACTACAATGAAATATGAAAAAGATCAATGATAGCATGAAAAAGCAGGCACAGAAGATGAACAGAGAGTCTATAGGAAAAGAAATATAAATAGCTCTTAAACATAAGAAAAAATGTTTCATCCCACTTAGGAGAAATAAATATTAAAGCTACATTGAGATATCTTTCTTCATCTATCACACTTACAAAGATCAAAAGACTTTGAGGAAACAGATACTCTTTTTTAAAAAACAAAAAAAACCACATTTTTTTCTTTTAGAGATGGGGTCTCACCATTTTGGCCAGGCTGGTCTTGAACTCCTGACCCTTAGGTGATCCCGCCCACCTCAGCCTCCCAAAGTGCCAGGATTACAGGCGTGAGCCACCAAACTGGCCTGGAAACAGATACTCTTTCTTTTTTTGAGACGGAGTTTCGCTCGTTACCCAGGCTGGAGTGCAATGGTGCGATCTCGGCTCACCGCAACCTCTGCCTCCTGGGTTCAGGCAATTCTCCTGCTTCAGCCTTCTGAGTAGCTGGGATTACAGGCATGTGCCACCATGCCCAGCTAATTTTTTGTATTTTTAGTAGAGACAGGGTTTCACCATGTTGACCAGGATGGTCTCGATCTCTTGACCTCGTGATCCACCCAACTCGGCCTCCCAAAGTGCTGGGATTACAGGTGTGAGCCACCTTTACTAGTGGGAGTATAAATTGATACAACTTCTGTGGAGAAACAATTTGACCGTATCTTTCATAATAAAAACTATGCCTATTTAGGTATTCGAGAGGTACTATTATTTTCTCCATTTGTCAATGATGAAACTCAAGCACAAAGAGATTAAATAACTTGCCAAAACTTCCCCTAAAGTTCACAGCATCCATGAATTTGGGTATCTGTGGGAGATCCTGGAATCAGTTCCCCATAGATACCAAGGGATGTCTGTACTTTAAATGGGTGAACAGTTATGGTATATGAATTGTATCTCAATAAAGCTGTTACAGAATTCACTCACACACACACACACACACACGTACATGTGTAGCAGGTATTTAGAGTTGTTTGCAATGGTAAGAATTTAAATATAACCTACATGTCCAACAATAAATGACTGGTTAAATCAATTATGGCACGTCTGTAATAGTGAATACTACTCAGACAATTAAAATAATAAAACCACTATATTATACTAACTTGGACATTATGTTTTTATTTATTTATTTTGAGATGGAGTCTTGCTCCATCTCCCAGGCTGGAGTGCAGTGGTGCTATCTCAGCTTACTGTAACCTCTGCCTCCCAGGTTCAAATGATTCTCCTGCCTCAGCCTCCCGAGTAGCTGGGATTACAGGTGTGTACCACCACATCCAGTTAATTTTTGTATTTGTAGTAGAGACAGGATTTCACCATGTTGGTCAGGCTGGTCTCAAACTCCTGACCTCATGATCTACCCATCTTGGCCTCCCAAAGTGCTGGGATTACAAGCGTGAGCCACTGTGCTTGGCCTGTTTTTATTTTTTTAAATATATGCACATACAAAGACACAAAGCTGCATTCATAGAAAAATATATTTATATAGAGAGGAGAGAGGTTATTAGATTATTACTTCTTTTTTCTTTCTGGAACCCCAATTATTCAGATGTTAGATCTCTTGGCTCAATATTCCATGTTTCTTGTCTTTTCAGTCATCATTTCTACTTTTTAAAAATCTTTTTTGTTCTATGTCAAAGCATGATTCTTCAAGTATTACTATGGAGTTTTCCATTTAAAACCATTAAAAACAAATAACTTGGGAAGAAAACATTTTTTTACCCTCCAACCTCTACTGTTAAAAAATATTGGCTGGGCATGGTGGCTCATGCCTGTAATCCCAGCACTTTGGGAGGCTGAGGCAGGTGGATCACTTGAAGTCAGGCATTTGAGACCAGCCTAGCCAACATGAGAAGACCCTGTTTCTACTAAAAATACAAAGAAATTAACAGGGTATGGTGGCACACATCTGTAATGCCAGCTACTTTAAAGGCTGAGACATGAGAATTAGTTGAACCTAGGAGGCAGAGGTTGCAGTGAACCGAGATTGTGCCACTGCACTCCAGCCTGGGCATCAGAGCAAGACTGTGTCAAAAAAATTGTTTTTAAATTCACGTCAGTGTAGTGTGGAGAAAAAAGAAATAAAATTTTAAAATTTGAAAAAAGTTCTATATTCTTTAAAACAAATAATCCAACCCTATTTCCTTCTCTTTCAAGCTGTTCTATTCTGTGGAGAATTTCCTTTGCTTTCTTCCAGTGCTCTTCGAAATTCTTCTCATTCACATTTATGTCCTTTAATTGCTGTGCTTCATTTTCATCAAAAGGATATTCTCCTAGACTGAGAGATAATTTCTCAGCTTTGTAATATGGGAAAAAACAATGAACGAAAGGTTATTTAAACACTTTATATATAATGACAACCTCACACCCTACCCTCTGCTTTCTCTAAATTTTTCCATCCAGACTATCTTAACAGCTTAATTGGTACTGAAAAATAAGTGGAAAGAGTACTTTGCAGAGGCCCAGGACTCAAACTGTCATAAATTAGACTTTACTCTTCAGAGTTACAGAAGAAAGAACATGCAAATATGTTATGCCAGGCACATAAACACTCTCAGGTACATGGATACTGGTTTTAAAGTAGTTATATTTTTAGCCCGGGCACAGTGGCTCATGCTTGTAATCCTAGCACTTTGGGAGGCCGAAGCAGGAGGATCACTTGGGGTCAGGAGTTCAAAACCAACCTGGCCAATATGGTGAAATTCCAACTCTACTTAAAAACAAAAAAACAAAAAGTAGGCAGGCATCATGGCATGCCCTATAGTCCCAGATACTTGGGAGGTTGAGGCACAAGAATCCCCTGAACCCAGGAAGCAGAGGCTGCAGTGAGACATGATTGCACCACTGCACTCCAGCCTGGGCAACAGAGCAAGACTTCATCTAAAAAAAAATAGTTTTTAAAAATAATAATGTTCATAAGGCGATTCCTTCCTATAATCTTTTAAATTTTTTTTTTTAAACATAGTGTGCCTGCAGTTTTTCTTCCACAAAGATCAAAATTCTTATGGCCACTGCCCTCTGAGCTCAAGCTACATTGGCCATCAATTCCTTAAGTGCACCAGGGTCCCCCCATCACAGGGCCTTTGTGCCTCATTGTTGCTTATGCCTGAGACACTCACTGCTAACAAATTCCTTTCTTTTAACCTAGTTAACTCTAGACATTGAGTTCTTAGCTCGAGAATCACTTCCTCCCAAAGCCTTTTCTGCTCCATGTCTAGGTAAGATTCCTTTGTTATAGGCTCTTAAAGATCTGTGGTCCATCCCTTTATACTTGTTATGTCAATTTATAATACCACATAGTGTCTTTTTTTTTTTTTTTTTTTTTTTTTTGAGACAGAGCCTTGCTGTCACCAGGCTGGAGTGCAGTGGTGCAATCTTGGCTCATTGCAACCTCCGCCTCCCGGGTCCAACAATTCCCCTGCCTCAGCCTCCCAAGTAGCTGGCACTACAGGTGCTACGGGCATGTGCCACCACACCTGGCTAATTGTTTGTGCTTTAGTAGAGAGGGGTTTCACCATGTTGGCCAGGATGGTCTTGATCTCCTGGCCTCCTGATCCGCCTGCCTTGGCCTCCCAAAGTGCTGAGATTACAGGTCTGAGCCACTGCATCAATCCATAATCTCATTTTTTGAGTTACTATTTCTCAAATTAAGCTCTGTGAATACACAGACTTTTTTTTTATCACTGTATACCTGATGCCTAGCACACTGCTCAGCACATAACGGAAACTCAAAACATTTTAAAATAAATAAACGTACTTATGATTTAATAATAAATAAACCTTAGTCCTCAAATTCCTACAAATGAAATTTGTGTACATGGCATAAAATAGTGAATTAGCTATACTGCTGCTCTCTTCCACATAGGTTTGTATATGCTGAATATACCCTAGTTGTCATATCCAAATTACATACTCTTTTTTTTGAGACAAGGTCTCACCCTATGACCCAGGCTGGAGGGCAGTGTTGTGAACAAAGCTCACTGCAGCCTCAACCTGAGCACCTCCTGAGCTCAGATGATCCTCCTACCTCAGCTTCCCAAGTAGCTGGCAGGCATGCACCACCATGCCCAGATAATTTTTTAAATTTTTTTATAGAGACCTAATTTCTCCATGTTGCTCAGGCTGCAAAACTCCTGGACTCAAGTGATCTGCCTGCCTTGGCCTCCCAAAGTGCTGGGAGTACAGGCATGAGCCACTGTGCAGGAACTACTCTTCTTTTCAAACGTATGAAGAATCTGAGAGCTAAAAGGGCTTGGCTCATGAAAGCAGATATAAATTCCCCTTTATAAATTTTGGTTGGTATGTCCTTAAAGTAACAGTAAACTTACTAATTTTTTTGCAGTTGTAAAGCACAAATGTGGCAGCTTTGTTCAGTTCCTCATTCTGAGATTCAGTTAAGGCTTGAATCATGAGTGGAAGGCCATTGTGCTTAAACAGGTCATACTGATTTTCCTCTGGAAAACAAAATTAAAGGGGACAATAATTGTATCAGAAACTATCTATATGAGGTCATATTTTTTCCTTGTGATAATTATGAACATAGTTCAAAATGTTAAAAATAGGCTGGGTGTGATGGCTCACTCCTGTAATCCCAGCACTTTGGGAGGCTGAGATGGGTGGATCACTTGAGGTCAGGAGTTCAAGACCAGCCTAGCCAACATGGTAAAACTCCATCTCTACAAAAAATACAAAAAAATTAGCTGGGCATGGCAGCAGGCACCTGTAATCCCAACTTCTCAGTAAACTGAGGCATGAGAACTGCTTGAACCTGGGAGGCACAGGCTATAGTGAGCCAAGATCGTGCCATTATACTCCAATCTGGGCAACAGAGTGAAACTTCTAAAAAAAAAAAAAAAATCAAAAAAATTTAAAAATAGAGAAACACATAGTTTCAAAAGGATTTTTAATACAGAAAGTAATTCACTTACACTTAATACCCATTTCATAAGTGATTTCTGAAATGTAGCCACACAGTATCATAATTCATAAAAGTAAACAGACTGCCCTCACTTGACTTGAAAAAGATTATATTAATCCTAAATTACAGAGAGGTTAAGGTAAAGAACAGACAATAAATTAACAGAGGGAGTAGAAAGTGAAGGAAGGAAGAAAGAGTAAAAGCAGCAACAGAAAGCAAAGGGAGGAGAGCAGAAAAGTGAGAGGGGATAGAGTGGGGGGGGGAGATTAGAAGAAGAGAGATGGGTAGAGAGGAAGGTGGAGAGAGTTGGTAAGAAGGAGTAGAACAGAAGGAGAATGGGAGGAAAGTAGAGAGGGGGAGGAGGAAAATAAAAGGGGGAGAAGGAAGAAGAGAAGAGAAGAAAAGAGAAGAGAAGGAAAAGAGAGTAACAGGTAGAAAAAGAAGGAATCTTTGAAAGTTTTAACAAGGAGAACAGAATTAGATTTGTCCAGCAATGTGCAGAGTGGACTAAAAATGAAGACAGAAGGGAAGGAGCTTTCTCCCTAAGCTGCAGTGAGAAAATCACTGCAATAATATTGGTGAAAGATGTTGTAGAGCTAAGAGCCTACTTTGGGAGGACAGCACTGGAACTGAACAGAAAGGGATAAACAGAAGTAGAATCACAGATCTTAGTGGCTGACTTAATACAATGAGTGAAGGAGAATTAGAAGTTAAAATGACTAGTTTGGGGTCTGAATAACTAGGAGAAAAGCAATACTTTTTTCTTTCTTTCTTTCTTTTCTTTTTTTTTTTTTTTTTTTTTTTTGAGACAGAGTCTCACTCTGTCGCCCAGGCAGGAGTGCAGTGGCGCAATTCAGCTCACTGCAACCTCCGCCTTCTGGGTTCAAGCAATTCTCCTGCCTCAGCCTCCTAAGTAGCTGGGATTACAGGCCCCCACTACCATGCCTGGGTAATTTTTGTATTTTTAATAGAGATGGATTTTCACAATGTTGGTCAGGCTGGTCTTGAACCCCTGACCTCATGATCCACCCACCCTGGCCTCCCAAAGTGCTGGGATTACAGGTGTGACCCACTGCACCTGGCAAAAGCAATACCTTTAAGACCATCACATGACTGGAAGAAAAAAACAGACGTGTATTTCCACTCTACTATTTTAATAACCATACTCAATAAATCTAATACATACCACAATCCTCTGTGCAATGACCAAGAGTGAGCATGATGCTGAATTTTTCTCCTGAATCCAGACTTTCATGAAGCAGTAATGCCAGAAGTTTTGAAACAATGTGGTACTTGCAGAGTACTATCCCAAA
Source organism: Callithrix jacchus (assembly GCF_049354715.1). Classification (NCBI taxonomy): domain Eukaryota; kingdom Metazoa; phylum Chordata; class Mammalia; order Primates; family Cebidae; genus Callithrix; species Callithrix jacchus. The sequence goes on from NC_133521.1 coordinate 24,277,513, forward strand.
AGTAGCTATTAGTACAAAATAGGAAAAAGAGATACTCAGAAAAATTTAAAACGTATGAATATATATATATATTCATATAAATATATATATATTCATATAAATATATAAATATATACTAATATATTTTTCAGAGTTTATTCAGGCAGAATGTTATATATCTATATAACATTAAATATACAAATAACATCTAATAAAGATGTGTATGTGTGAATATAAATAAATTCATTGTAATAAGATGATGGCTTATTACCATAACCCTCATTACTTTTCCTTCCCATACTAAAGACATATTACTAAAGCAAATTTTTTGAAGAATTTTTTTCTTAATTGTTCTGCAGAATGCTGTGAAGATGAAGTAACACTAACTTCCTAAAAGCTGAGTATGCTTACTCTCCCCTTATATACTTCTTATCTAGATTGAACAGTAAAGACTTTCCTACATAATCAGTTCCTGCTGACATTTAAAATACAATATTGGGCCAGGCACGGTGGCTCGCGCCTGTAACCCCAGCAGTTTGGGAGGCCAAGGTGAGCAGATCAGTCAGGAGACTGGGACCATGCTGGCTAACATGCCTCTACTAAAAATACAAAAAAAAATTAGCCGGGCATGGTGGTGGGCACCTGTAGTCCCAGCTACTTAGGAGGCTGAGGCAGAAGAATCGCTTGAACCCAGGAGGCAGAGGTTGCAGTGAGCCAAGATCACGCCACTGCACTCCAGCCCGGATGACAGAGTGAGACGTTGTCTCAAAAATAAAAAATATACTATTAACTGATCACAGTTCTACTGACTTATTGATGCAATAAAGCATATGTGAAGCTATGCTGAGATGTGATAAAAGTCTAAAAGTCTACCATTTTAGGCTATACTTCTCCTAATGGGGCTTTTAACAGAGTTCACCCAGAGTCTAACCATAGAAGTTAGGAATTCACAACAATAAAAAAGTTGTGAATTCCTAAGGGACTACATCTTAATCAATTTCATACTCGTAAAGCTCAACATATAGCAGGCCCTAAATAACCACTTTTTCAAAAACCATCTATTTTTTGCCCCCCAGTTGTTAATACAAATTTTTTGTTTGTTAATACAAATAGTGTTTCTTACTCTTCAGTGTTTGCACATGTGAGAAGCAGCAGCCATGAGTTCAAGTCTGGTTCCGCTACTCACTAGCAATGCTGTATTGGGTAAGTCCAACCCCATACTTAGCAGAAAGAGATGTATTCTTTATATAAATTGAGTTTGCCATTCCTTAATCTCAAAAATATCTCTTGGTTTCTCATCTGAAGCTTTTAATTTTTTTTTTTTTTTTTTTTTGAGAGAGATAGTCTTGCTATGTTGACCAAGCTGGTCTCAAACTCCTGGCCTCAGGCAATCCTCCCATCTTGACCTCCCAAAGTACTAGATTACAGGCATGAGCCACCATGCCCAGTCTGAAAATTTTAACTTAATGCTGCTTTTTTTTTTTTTTTTTTTAATGGAGTTTTGCTCTTGTTGCCCAGGCTGATCTCAGGTCTCTTTTTTTTTTTTTTTTTTTTTGAGACAGAGTTTCGCTCTTGTTACCCAGGCTGGAGTGCAATGGCGCGATCTCGGCTCACCGCAACCTCCGCCTCCTGGGTTCAGGCAATTCTCCTGCCTCAGCCTCCTGAGTAGCTGGGATTACAGGCACGTGCCACCATGCCCAGCTAATTTTTTGTAATTTTTAGTAGAGACGGGGTTTCACCATGTTGACCAGGATGGTCTTGATCTGTTGACCTCGTGATCCACCCGCCTCGGCCTCCCAAAGTGCTGGGATTACAGGCTTGAGCCACCACGCCCGGCCTGATCTCAGGTCTCTTACTGCACCTCTGCCTCCAGGGTTCAAGTGATTCTCTCATTTCAGCCTCCTGAGTAGCTGGGATTACAGGCGCCTGCCATCACATCTGACTAATTTTTGTATTTTCAGTAAAGACAAGGTTGGCCAGGCTGGTCTTGAACTCCTGACCTCAGGTGATCCGCCCACCTGAGCCTCCCAAAGTGCTGGGATTATAGGCATGAACCACTGTACCCGGCAGTGCTGGATAATTTCTAATACTCCCTTCCACTTGTGAGAAACTGTTAGTCTAAACCATGTTACTGTTTAATCTACTATTTCAACACTCATCATGCTATATTCAAACAAAATTCAATTTCAAAACAACTAGTAAGCATTGTTACTCACGATTATCAGCAATGCATGCATCCACGGTCTTTGTCACAACCACTGCAAGTTTAGCACTGGAAAGAGTCTCATGTGAATCAGATTCCAGTTGCATGAGAACTTGTGCCAATACATCCAGTCCACCCACAGATATAAAGTATTTCTGAGCATATGCTTAAAAAATAAAGTAGCAAAACTATTAATATTTTAAACAAGACAGGTGAATGGTTTTATTCAATAAATTTGCACTAAACATAACATTAACTTGATCTGTTCAAATACTTTCTAAAAATCCCACAATTAAATAATTTAAAATCTAATCTTTACCTGTGCATATACATAATCAAAATAATTATTTATGTAAGCACCTTACTTTAACATAGTAAAACTATATGTATAGCACAGTATTTCTTGTGTCTTAGAAATCTTTTATGTTTCATTTAGTAAGAACTGCTCTATTTTGTAAAAATGACATTATTAAACTGTCCTTTGCACTGAACATGGTGGCTCATGCCTGTAGTCCCAGCACTTCGGGAGACTGAGATGGGCAGATTGCTTGAGATCAGTTCAAGACCAGCGTGGCCAACATGCTGAAACCCCGTCTCTACTAAAAATACAAAAAATAAGCTGGGCATGGTGGTGCACACCTATAAACCCAGCTACTCAGGTAGCTGAGGCAGGAGGATCACTTGAATAGAGGAGGGGGAGGTTGCAGTGAGCTGAGCTCATACCACGGTACTCCAGCCTGGTTGACAGAGTGAGACTCTGTCTCAAAAAAGCAAATCAAAATGTGTCCCTCAACAGCATTAAACAAGTATTTCAATAGAGTTATAAAGAATATATTCATTCATTCAGCTTGGTAATTAGCAAGTTGTCTGTTTTCTGCAATCTAACTAATTCCTCAGATTGTTTGACTCTTCAAAGTGCTCTTCTAAAAGAGTATACATCTCATCCATCATATTTACACCTAATTCTTTTAGTTCTTGAAGCTTAAAATTATAACACATCACTGAGACTCATAACGACTACTCCAAGCAAAGATTCGATGGCTGGTATATATTTTTTGTTCCCTGGATGAAAATAATTCTGGGCTGGGCATGGTTTCTCACGCATTTAATCCCAACACTCAGGAGGCCAAGGCAGGTGGATTACTTGAGCTCTGGAGTTCAAGACCAGCCTGGGCAACGTAGTGAAACCCTGTCTCTAAAAAAAAAATACAAAAAAATTAGTTGGGCATGGCGGCGCATGCCTGTAGTCCCAGCTACAGGGAGGCTGAGGTGGAAGGGTAGTTTGAGCCCAGGATGTCGAGGGTGCAGTGAGCTATGAGTATGCCACTTCACTCTAGTCTAGGTGACAGAGCAACACCCTATCTCAGAAAGAAAGGAAAAGAAAAGAATTCTGATGGGTAAGTATCCAATGGGTCTCTGGATACAAAGGTCTCTAACAGCCTCTGTCTCAGTAATGGGCTTATAATAAATGAATATACGGATATATAGGCTGCTGATTATAAATCTACCAACCTTCTTGTTTATTCTAGTTCCATAAAGTAAAGCAAAGTGATTTAAAGACAAAAATTAATTTTTGTATTGTTTAACAAAACAGATATTAGTCTAAAAATCATATTCAGAATTTTTCACATCTGGGAAAGGAATTTTTAAAAAAATTTTTTATTATTTATTTATTTATTTATTTTTTGAGATGAGGTCTTACTCTGTCATCCAAACTGGAGTGCGGTGGCGCCATCTTGGCTTGCTGCATCCTCTGCCTCATGGTCTCAAGCAATTCTTCCACCTCAGCCTTCTAAGTAGCTGGGACTACAGGCAAGCACCATGCCCAGGTAATTTTTGTATTTTTGGTAGAGATGGTGTTTCACCATGTTGTCTAGGCTGGTCTCGAGCTCCTGAACTCAAGCAATCTGCCTGCCTTGGCCTCCCAAAGTGTTGGGATTACAGGCGTGAGCCATTGCGCCCAGCCCAGAAACATTATTTAAGGACAGGCAAACATTTTCAATATACGGTGGCTCCAAAATAGGATTTTCTACTAAAAAGTATTTTCATTTTTAAAAAATCTTCAAAAAAGAGGCTGGGTGTGGTAGTAGCTCATATCTGTAATTCTAGCATTTTTGAGAGGCTGAGGCAGGATGATTGCTTGAATCCAGAAGTTCAGTATCAGCCTGGGCAACAAAGCAAGACCCCATCCCTACAAAAAATAAAATAAAAAATTAGCCAAGCTCAGTGGTGTGTGCCTGTAGTCCCAGCAACTCAGGAGGGTAAGGCAGGGGTATTGCTTAAGCCCGGAAGTTTAAAGCTGCAGTGGTCATGATTGTGCCAGTGTACTCTAGCCGGCATGACAGAGTGAGACTCTAACTCCAAAAAAAAAAAAAAAAGCATCTGAATGCTTAGATGAAAATGGCAGTGTATTACTACAGATTCATAGTTATAGCCTAAGTGACAAAAACTTGGGCATATAAGCAGAAGAACATCCTAGACCACATTTATTGTACACTGAATATTTCAGATTTTCGCTAATCTGTAGTTTACTGAGATTAATGAAGTCCTATAAGTATCACTCATTAAAGCTGGCTTTTAGAGGAAAAGGGATTGTCAGGGTATCATGAGATTCCAATTTTTTTTCTTTTTTTTTTCTTGTCTTTCTCTCACACTGAGCAAGATTCCAATTTTTTTCAATTCTAGAGCCATACCCTTTGCATGTGAAACGTATTTGTTTCAAACACTTGAACATAAACATACATCAGCAATGTGTGAAAGTTCTAGTTGTTGCACATCCTTGCTAATATTTAGCATGATCGCCTTTTATTTATTTTATTTATTTATTTTGAGATGGAGTCTTGCTCTGTCACCCAGGCTGGAGTGCAGTGGTATGATCTTGGTTCACTACAACCTCCTATTCCTGGGTTCAAGCAATTCTCCTACCCTCAGCCTCCTGAGTAGCTGGGATCACAGACACATGCCACCACACCTGGCTAATTTTTGTATTTTTAGTAGAGACGGGGTTTCACCATGTTCAGGCTGGTCTTGAACTCCTGACCTCGTGATCCGCCTGCCTCGGCCTCCCAAAGTGCTGGGATTACAGGTATAAGCCACCAAGACTGGCCGACCATTTTTTATTTTTAACATGCTAGTGGATGTGTAGTAGTATCTCCATGGGATTTCACTTTGGATTTTTCAAACTAATTATTTCTTGAGCATTTTTTTTCCCTGAGACAGAGTCTTGCTCTGGCCACCGTGCCCAATCTTAAACATCTTTTCAAGTACTTAGTAAATATTCATATCTTCTTTGGTGAAATATCTGTTCAAATCTTTTGCCCATTTTTTTAATTATCAGGTTGTTTTGGTCTTATTATTGATTTATAAGAGCTGTTGACAAATTTCTGGGTACAAATTCTTAGATGAATGTTTCTCAAGTCTTTTATTTTAGTCTGGCTTACCTTTCATCCTCATAGCAAGCTCTTCTGAAGAGCTAAATTATTTCAGTGAAGTCCAATTTATCATTTTTTCCTTCCCTTTTTTTTTTGTTTTTTGAGACAGAGGCTTGCTCTGTTGCCAGGCTGGAATCTGCCTCCCAGATTCAAGTGATTCTCTGTGGCAGTCTCCCGAATAGCTGGGATTACAGGCATATGCCACCACACCAGATAATTTTTTTTTTTTTGCTTTTTTTTGTTTGTTTGTTTGTTTTGTAGAGATGGGGTTTCACCATGTTGGTCAGGGTGGTCTCAAAATTCTGACCTCGTGATCCACCCACCTTGGCCTCCCAAAGTGCTGGGATTACAGGCATTAGCCACCGCGTTCAGCCTTACCATTTTTTCTTTAGTGATTCGTTCTTTTTGTGTCCTTAGAAATCTTTGCCTACCCTCAAGTTGTGAGAACTTTCTGCTTTTGTCCACATTATATATTTTTCAATCTTGTATTTAACTCTATGAGCCTTGATTTCAAGTTAGTTTTTATATACTGTATAAGAGTTCAGACTCATATTTTGCATATAGATATCCACTTTTTCTAGTACCATTTGTTGAAAATATCTTTTCCTCCACAGAATTACAATGGCATCTTTGCAGACAATCAACAATCATATATGTATTAATCTATTTCTGGGCTCTCATTTTTGTTTCCTTAATCTATAAATCTACAAGGCTGGGTACAGTGGCTCATGCCTGTAATCCCAGCACTTTGGGAGGCTGAGGGAGGATGGATCACCTGAGATCAGTTCAAGACCAGCCTGGCCAACATGGTGAAACTCTGTCTCTACTAAAAATACAAAAATTAGCCAGGCACGGTGGTGGGCACCTGTAATCCCAGCTACTCAGGAGGCTGAGGCAGAAGAATCACTTGAACCCAGGAGGTAGAGGTTGCAGTGAGTCAAGACTGTGCCATTGCACTCCAGCGTGGGCAACAAGAGTAAAACTCTGTCTCAAAAAAAAAAAAAAGAATCTATATGTCTACACCTACAGCAATGCCATGCTTCCTTGACTTCTGTGTAAGTACTAAAATCAGGCAACATAGTCCTACAGTTTTGTCCTTTTTTCCCCAAAAGTTTTGATTATCCTAGGCCTTTTGCATTCTATGTAAGTTTTAGAATTAGCTTGTTAATTTCTACAGAAAAATCTGCTGAGATTTTGCTTGGGAATGCCATGAATCTAGAATTGAATCTGAAAGTGACATTCTTACAATGCTTGAGTCTTACAATCCAGAGTATTATATATCTCATTAATTTTCTTTTTATTTTCATTTTTGTTTGTTATGGGGTGTGTGTGTATGTGTGTGTGTGAGAGAGAGAGAGAGAGAGAGAGAGAGACAGGATCTCTCTCTGTTGCCCAGGCTGGAGTGCAATAACACAATCATAGCTCATTGCAGCCTTGACCTTCCAGGCTCAAGCAATCCTCCTACCACAGCCTCTCAAGTAGCTGGGACTACAGGTGTGAACCATCACACCTGGCTAGTTTTTAAATTTTTTGTAGAGACAGGGTCTTTCTATGTTGCCCAGGCTGGTCTTAAACTCCTAGACTCAAGTGATCCTCCTGTTTCGGCCTCCCAAAGTGCTGGGATTATAGGTGAGTCACTACACCTAGCCTTTTGTCTTTTTTTCTAGTCTCAAGGGGAAAACATTAAGTCTTTCACCATTAATTATGTTACCTGTACTTTTGTACAGGCCCTTTATCACATTAAGGAAGTTCCCTTCTGTTTCTATTTTACCATGAGTTTACAAATGTATTTTGAATTATGTCAAATGCTTTTCCTGTATCTATTGAAATTATCACATTGTTCTTTTCTAGACTGTAAATATGATGAATTTTCTAATGTTAAGCCAATCATGCATTCCTGGGATACATGTCACTTGGTCATAATGTATTATCTTTTCTACATATTGCTAAATTAGATTTGTTAATATTTTGTTAAGGATTTTTACATCTCTATATTCATAAAGCTATTAGCCTACAGGTTCTCGTAATGTTGATTCTGGGTTGTGATACTGGAGTAATGCTGGCCTTATATGTTGGGAAGTGCTTCTCCCACTTCTATTTCCTGGAATAATTTATTTGAAATTGTTTGCTTCCTGAAATGTTTGGCATAATTTGCCAATAAAACCATTAAGGCCTGGAATTTTCTATGCTAAGGTTTTGCTTTAAGGTTTTTGTTGTTCTTGGTTTTGTTCTTTGTTTTTAAGAGGTAGGTTCTTGCTATGTTGCCCAGGCTGCAGTGGCTATTCTCAGGTATGATAATCATACACTATACCCTTGAACTTCTGGGCTCAAGTGATCTTCCCACCTCAGTCTCCCGACATCTGGGACTAGAGACATGTGCCATCATGCCCAGCTTTTGTGATAAGGTTTTAAACTACAAATTTGACTTCTTTAACTTTAACTTCTTTAATGTAAGACTCAGCATTGTAAGAATGTCACTTTCAAATTCAATTCTAGATTCATGGCATTCCCAAGCAAAATCTCAGCAGATTATTCAGGAATATTCAGGTTACCTATTTCTTCTTGAGTGAGCTTTGTTTGGTAGTTTTTATCTTTCAAAGAATTTCTCCAACTCATCTAGGTGTTTTTTTTTTTGTTTTTTTTTTTTTTTTTTTTTTTTTGAGATCAAGTCTCACTCTGTTGCCCAGGCTGGAGTGCAGTGGTGTGATCTTGGCTCACTGTAACCTCCGCCTTCCAGGTTCGAATGATTCTCCTGCCTCAGCCTCCCAAGTAGCTGGGACTACAGGCATGCACCACCACACCCATCTAATTTTTTTTGTATTTTTAGTAGAGACAGGGTTTCACCATCTTTGGCCAGGATGGTCTCAGTCTCTTGACCTCATAATCTGCCTGCCTCAGCCTCCCAGTGTGCTAGGATTACAGGGGTGAGCCACTGTACCCAGCCTCATCTAGGCTGTTAAATGTCATGACATAAAGCTGTTGTACTATTCTTTCAATATCTGTTAAGATCTATAGTGATGTCACTTTTCATTCCTGGTATTGATAATCTGAGCTTTCTCTTATTACTTTGTGATCAGTCTGGCTAGAGGATCACTTTTATTGATCTTTTTAAAGAATTAGCTCACGTTTCAATTATTTTTCTCTATTCTGTGCTTTTCTCTATTTCACTGATTTCTAATCTTCTCGTCATTATTCCCTTTGTTATACTTATTTAACTTGCTTGGTTTGCTAATTTCTTAGGTAGAAGCTAATATAATTTTTTTATTGTCGTGTTGGCCAGGTTGGTCTTGAACCCCTGACCTCAAGTGATCCCCCACTTCAGCCTCCCAAAGTGCTGGGATAACAGGCAACAGCCACTACAACCAGCCAGAAGCTAACAGAATTGACTTGAGACCTTTCTTCTTTTCTTATATAAGCCTTAATACTATAAATTTCCTTCTAAACACTGTTTTGCAACATCCCACAGATCTCTTTTATTTATTTATTTATTTAACTTTATTTTTTGAGACAGAGTCTCACTCTGTTACCCAGGCTGGAATACAGTAGTGTGATCTCGGCTCACAACCTCCACCTCCTGCCTCAGCCTCCTGAGTATCTGGGATTATAGGCACCGGGCTGTTTTGTATTTTCAGTAGAGACAAGGTTACACCATGTTGGTCAGGTTGGTCTCAAACTCCTGACCTCAAGCAATTTGCCCACCTATACCTTCCACAATGCTGGGATCACAGGTGTGAGTCACTGAATCAGGCTGTGTGTGTGTGGTGGGTTTTTTTTTTTTTTTTTTGACAGAGTCTCATTCTGTTGCCCAGCATGGAATACAATGGCAAGATATTGGCTCACTGCAACCTCTGCCTCCTGGGCTCAAGTGATTCTCCTGCCTCAGCCTCCCAAGTAGCTGGAATTATAGGTGTTTACCACCACGTCTGGCTAATTTTTGTATTTTTAGTAGAGATAGGGTTTCACCATGTTGGTCAGGGTGGTCTCAAACTCCTGACCCCAAGGGATCCGTCCACTTCAGATTACCAAAATGCTAGGATTATATGCGTGAGCCACTGTGCCTGGCCTAATGCTATATTTTCATTATCATTCAGTTAGAAACATTTTCTAATTTTCCTTATGATTCATGCATTGACTCATGAATTTTAGTACCAAGTTGTTTAATTACCAGATATCTGGGGCTTTTCTAGGTGTTTTGTTTTTATTCATTTCTAATTTAATTACCTTGTGATCAGAGAACACACTCTATGGGTTTTAGTCTTGCTATCTGGTTTTTCTGTTTTATGAAGGTATCTGGGGCAATTAAAAACCGATGCTGCTACCACTATTTCCCAAATATCCTCCTAAAAAGATCTACTTTAAAGATTTTCTTATCTTTAAGAATCTAAATACATTTAAAAAAAAACCCAAATTACAAGAATTCAATTGATTCAATAGTGAATTCAATAGTTTTTATTATGCTTTGAAGTATGTTTCTTCAACTATGACCTAGAAAATAATGAATACTTACTGTTATTTGCAAGAGTGAGTGCAATAAATGAGCAAATAGGGCGAATTATTTCAGGTTTCATGCAATTTTTTAGCCACTCATTAGCATGTGGAAAAAGTGAACAGCAAAACATTTGATTCTCATCTGAAAGAAGACAAAGTCAATCATGTTTTAATATGACAATTGGAAAATATCAGTTTTAATTTGTTTTTATCTTATTTTTATATTTAAACATTACAGATAATTACCATTTTGAGGATTGTTGACACAGACACACAGAGTACTACATACTGAAGACCATAACTGATAACTCTGGAAAACATTTTTATCTGACAAATCCAACTCATGTTTTGAAAGAAGTGTCCTATTAGGTTAAAAAGAAAAGAAAATAAATTAATACAAATGTGTTAAGGTCCTAAGTAATGAATAATTAACAAAAAGAAATTTGTATTTGTTTACCTGAATAACCGTGACAGAACTGTAATACAACCTGTTTCTCTCACAAGTGTTTGTCCAGTCCCTTAAAAAAAAGCCATAAAAATACGAGTTTTATTTACAAATAGTCTTGTAGAAATAAAGAACTGTTAAGTTTTATTTTAACAAATAACTTTTAAACAACTTTAAAATATAACACAGAATTACAGTGGATAAAAATTTGTAATCAAGATTATTATAAAAAATATCACTAATGCTTATAAAATAATTGTATTCAAATTTTCCTCTAAAAATTACAAAACTCTTATTCTGCATCATGGTTCTGTGTTACAGTATCAAGGTAAGTTCCAAAATAGAAAAAATAAATAAATTCAGCCTTTTCTAGTTTTTCCAAAATAAAACAAATAAAATCTAGACACATTTTTTTTTTAAGTGCACACCTGGCAAGAAGGAACCTCCTTAGGCCTCTCTGCCAAGAAGCTTAGCCGAACTGCTTAAGCTGCTCAGACTACCATTATATCTGGGTCTGTGACCCTTTCCATGGAAACAAGAATAGCCAAGACCTAGAAGGGCGAGGAACCAGCCACTGGTAGCAGAAGAAGGTGAGGATTGACTCCTCCCCCTCAAGGGTACAATCTGATGCCTCGCTTCCCCAAGGTTGCCCAGCCCCTGCCCAACACCCTGGGGGTTTGGGCCTTGAGCCCTATGACCACCCAGACTTCCCCCGGCCCATGCCATTTTCCCTCTAGCTGAAAGAGTGGCATAAGAGAGTCTGCTGGTACTGAATATGGTCTTTGTGCTGGGACCTAGGCGACATGGGGAATAGGTCGCACAGCCTTGGCCTCCCCAAGTGCTGGGGTTACAGATGTGACCCACCTCGCCTATCTAGAAACATTTCTCTTTTTTGAGATGAGGTCTTGCTCTGTCATTCAGGCTAGAATGCAGTGGCTCGATCACAGCTCACTGTAGCCTCGACCTCCTGGGCTTAAGGGATCCTCCCACCTCAGCCTCCCAAAATGCTGGGATTACAGGGATGAGCCACCACACCTGGCCTAGAAACATTTTAAATGCTTACAAAATTTCTAACAATTTGAAGAACTAAAATTTTAAAAAGTTAAAAAATAACTGAGCAGTAAGTATACAGGAACATTCTATATTATCTTTGCAACTTTTCTGTAAATCTAAAATTATTCCAAAATAAAAACCATTGGTGGCTTATACTGTAAACACTGTAACTAAATGGTCAATTCAGCAGAAAATCAACTAATTCATTAAATGCCTCCCTTTTTCTCTTTAAAACTGTTACCTTTCAATGATAAGCACTATAATTACGTTATAATTTCTTAAAGTTAGTAAGTATTGAATGATTAAATACATGCTATTAACCCCCTTTACTTTTTTTCTTTTTTCTTTTCTTTCTTTTTTTTTTTTTTTGAGACAGTCTTGCTCTGTCTCTCTCGCCAGACTGGAGTGCAGTGGTGTGATCTTGGCTTCCTGTAACCTCTGCCTCCCGGGTTCAAGCGATTCCCTGCTTCAGCCTCCCGAGTACCTGGGATTATAAGTGCACACCACCACACCTGGCTAACTTTTTGTATTTTAGTAGAGACAGGGTTTCACCATGTTGGCCAGGATGGTCACGATCTCCTGACCTTACTGATCCACCCACCTCAGCCTCTCAAAGTGCTGAGATTACAGGCGTGAGCCACCGCCCCCTTATCTTTAAATAAGTATTTCTCAGAGGAGAGATTTTAAAAAGGTACTCGGCAGGGCATGGTGGCTCATGCCTGTAATCTCAGCACTTTGGGAGGCCGAGGTGGGTGGGTCACTTGACACCAGGAGTTTGAGACCAGCCTGGCCAACATGGTGAAATCCCCATCTGTACTAAAAATCCAAAAATTAGCCAGGCACAGTAGCACGTGCCTGTAATCCCAGCTACTCAGTAGGCAGGAGAATCGCTTGAATCAGGAGGCAGAGGTTGCAGTAAGCTGAGATCGTGCCACTGCACTCCAGCCTGGGTGCCAGAGTGAGACTCCGTATCAAAAAAAGAAAAAAAAAACAAAAAAAGTACTGATACAAGGTCTAAAGTAAAAAATTAATAATGACTGTTCCAATTGATTAAAGTGTTTTCAAACATTCATAAGAGAATGTACTTACTGTTATTTGAAACCAGAACCAAAATAACATAAACAGACATTCTTTTCAAATTTATGTTTGAATCATTAGATAAGAACCAAGTTAAGTCTTCAAACAACTCTGAAGTACACAAAGTCTGTTGACAGTAAACTGAAATATAAAATATAATTTTAATTTCAATGCATTATGACAAACATGCTTTAAAATGTGCTGAACAAAATACAAAATTGCCTAACTGGGGATGGCTCTTAACTGAATCTCATTTAATTGATATTTATTAGTCATACAACAATATTTCTGACAAACCGGTATGTGTTTACTCAATTAGCAGACTAAAAAAGTGGTATATTGGAAGGGCAGGGCTAAAAATAAAAAAAAAAATAAAAACAAAAATAAAGAAAGAAAGAAGCAGTATATTAATCAAAAGTACTTAATCTAGGCTCCAAAACACACATTAGCTAGAGTTTATAATAAAAACTTATCTGAATAAAAACTTAAATAAAATTTAGCAAAAAAAACCTTTAAAGGATGAGTAACAAAACAGCAAGAAAAACAATTCAAAAGAATTCAGAAATCTGCTTTAGAAAACAGAGGGACAAACAATATTTGTGCTATTGAGACTTTTCTAGAAATGAAAATCTTTTCAAAAATCATACTACCTGAGTTTTTTTGTGTGTGTGATAATAATGAAAGCAGAATTTTACAAAAATAATATAGACATAAAGATACAATCAATATTTCATACAGTTCCTAGAATCAGCTATTAGACTCTATCTCAAAGGCAAGGACTAAGCGAGGCACAGAAAGACAAACATCACATGTTCTCACTTATATGTGGATCTAAAAATCAAAACAATTGAACTCATGGAAACAAATGATTACCAGAGGCTGGGAAGGGTAGTGGGAGGTGGTGGGGAATGGTTCCCCCCCAAAAATAGAAAGAATAACTAAGACTTACTATTTGATAGCACAACAGAGTAACCATAGTCAATAATAATTTAGTTGTACCCTTTAAAATAACTAAAGAGCATAATTGAATTGTTTGTATAACATAAAGAACAAATGTTTGAATGGATGGAAACCCCATTCTCCATGATGTGATTATGTATTGCATGTCTGTATCAAAACACCTCATGTACCCTAATAAATATATACACCTATTATATAGCCATGAAAAGGACCGTATCTTACTTATCCCTGTATCCCCAATGCTTTGCACAAGCCTTGGTTCCTAAAAGGTTATAATTCTCTTTTTTTGAGACAGTCTTACTCTGTGATCTGTCACCCAGGTTGGAGTGCAGTGGCATAAACTCAGCTCACTGCCACCTCCACCTTCCAGGCTCAAGCAATCTCCCACCGTGGCCTCCCAAGTAGCTGGGACCACAGGTACACACCACCACGCCTGGCTAATTTTTTTTATTTTTGGTAGAGATTGGGTATCACCATGTTGTCCAGGCTGGTCTCAAACTCCTAAGGTCAAGTGATCCACCTGCCTCAGCCTCCCAAAGCGCTGGGATTATAGGTGTGAGACATCATGCCTAGCTGATGAAGAAATATTTAATAAATGAAAATATAAGAATATAAAGTTGGTCTGACAAACCAAGGGTTTATATTCAACCTTATTTTAGACATACTGCAGAAAAGCGTTCTTGCCAACATGAATTTCTATACCCAAAGCATATTTAACCACAAATAACATGGTTGTGGGTTATCTTCATTCTTCAATCTGGAAGGAAGATGAAAGAGAATAGAAAGGAAAGAAAAAAGGGAAAGGGAAGGGAAGGAAAAAAGGAAGGGAAAGGGAAGGGAAGGAAAAAAGGAAGAGAAGGGGAAGGAATAAGGGGAGGAGAGCTGAAGGGAATAGAGAAAAGGGAAAGGGAAGGGAAGGGAAGGAGAGAGAGAGGACGAAAAAGGAGAGAAGGAAGGAAAGAATGGAGGAAAGGAGGGAGGGAAGGAAGGAGGGAGGCTGGATAAAATTATTCAAACATAAAAAAAAGGAAAGGAAATTAAAATTAGTTTTGAGTATACTGTTAAAATATAACACAATGCTTAAGTATAATGAAATAAAGTTTATATTTTACCATTTTTTTCTGCGATAGCTCCTAATGTATATAAGGCTGCTTCTTTTACCATGCTATGTTCACTTGACTTTGCAAGATTTTTTACAAACATCAAACCACCAATTTCCCGAAAATAAATACTTGCGTTACCTGTAGGATATGCAGAAAAAAACAAAATAGAAATGATATTTATTTTGATCATCCTTTCAGGGATAAAATAAATCACATGAAGAAAGTAACATATTATGTAGAATAACTGAGTGAAAGATAAAGAATATGCTTATTTGATATAACATAGATCTAAAGAACTAGAATCACAGATAAAAATTCACTATTATATCTTACTGTTTTGTTGACAAATTGAATGAATAGTGACCAAAGCTTCCTTTTGTGAAAAAGCATTGTCCATTTGATGCTTTAGACACTCCAATAGTAAGTTCAGGTCAGTCTTCATTTCTAAAGAACAAAAATGTCATTATTTTAAACGGTCTCTTTCAAAAACTAACCATTCGAACTTCACGTACTAAATACATACCTTTGGAATAGTCAACTTTTAAAGTAATAGGCATGTATTACTTTCATAAGCCAACAACCATGTATTTTTTAAAAGATGTTCTTTAAACAAAAGAATTTAAAATGAACTTCTTATAGTTCTTTGATTTTCCCTTTGCATAAGTATAGGAATAGAAAGTCCAAATATTATTCTCTTTAAGTAAAGCTACACTGGTTTAAATATCTGCCATTTAGGAAAAAAAGTGGATAAAAATGAAAATACAACATATGAGAATTTGTGAAATGCTACGAGAGCAGTATTTAGGATGAAAGGTCTCAAATCAATGATGTCAGCTCCCACCTGAAACCAGTGAAACTGAAAACAAATACAGAGGATGTTCTTCGAGAAGATCAATAAAACTAATAAATTTCTAGTCAGATGAATTAGGAAAAAAGGAGTAAAGACACAAATTACCAATATAAGAAATGAGAGAGATGGCATTACCACATTCTACAGATATTCAGAAGATATTAAGGGAGTACTATGCACAATTTCATACCTATAGATTCAACAACTTAGGTGAAATGACATCACCAAAATTCACCCAAGAAAAAGACAACTTGAATAGTCCTGTATCTATGAAAGAAGTTGAATTAAGTGTTAAAAACTTTTCCACCCAAAGAAAACTCTGGGTTCAGATGGTTTCATTTGTAAATTCTACCAAACATTTAAGGAATAATATAAATTCTACTCAAATTTTTCCAAGAGTTTAAGAGAAGGAATACTTCTCAACTTATTCTATGAGGCTGGTATTACCCTTATACCAAAATGGAAGCCATTAGAAAGAAAACTACAGGGGCCGGGCACGGTGGCTCAAGCCTGTAATCCCAGCACTTTGGGAGGCCGAGGCGGGTGGATCACGAGGTCAAGAGATCGAGACCATCCTGGTCAACATGGTGAAACCCCGTCTCTACTAAAGATACAGAAAATTAGCTGGGCATGGTGGCACATGCCTGTAGTCCCAGCTACTCGGGAGGCTGAGGCAGGAGAATTGCCTGAACCCAGGAGGCGGAGATTGCTGTGAGCCGAGATCGCGCCATTGCACTCCAGCCTGGGTAACAAGAGCGAAACTCCGTCTCAAAAAAAAAAAAAAAGAAAGAAAACTACAGACCAGTAACCCTCATGAAAATACAGGCAAAAAGTCTAAACAGTTGTAGCAAATTGCATCCAACAACATATTAAAATAAAAATACATCACAACTAAGTGGGTTTATTCCAGAAATGCAAGGTTATGATTTGAAAAAAAAAAAATCAATGTAACATAATAAGCTAAACAGGAAAACCTTTTGGTCATCTTAATAGATGTAAAAACAGCATCTGATAAAATTCAACATGCATTTCTTATTAAAGAAAAATATTCCACAAACTTGGTATAGAAAGCAACTTCCTCGACCTGGCAAAGTGCATCTACAGTTGAAAATCCTACAGCAAATATCATACCTAACAGGGAAAGACGAAATACCTTCTCTCTAAAACCAGATATAAGATAGAGATGTTTGCTCTCACCACTCTTTTTTTTTTTATTGCATTTTAGGTTTGGGGGTACAAGTGTGGAACGTGCAAGATAGTTGCATAGGTACACACATGGCAGTGTGTTTTGCTGCCTTTCTCCCCAGGCTATCCCTTCCCAGCCCCCCATCACTGTCCCTCCCCTATTCCCCACAATAGACCCCAGTGTGTAGTACCCCCTTCCCTGTGTGCATGTGTTCTCATTTTTCCTCACCCGCCTATGAGTGAGAATATGTGGTATTTCATTTTCTGTTCTTGTGTCAGTTTGCTGAGAATGATGTTTTCCAGATTCATCCATGTCCCTACAAAGGACACGAACTCATCATTTTTGATTGCTGCATAATATTCCATGGTGTATATGTGCCATATTTTCCCAGTCCAGTCTATCATCGATGGGCATTTGGGTTGGTTCCAGGTCTTTGCTATTGTAAACAGTGCTGCAATGAACATTCGTGTGCATGTGTCCTTATAGTAGAACGATTTATAGTCCTTCCGATATATACCCAGTAATGGGATTGCTGGGTCAAATGGAATTTCTATGTCTAAGGCCTTGAGGAATTGCCACAGTCTTCCACAATGGTTGAACTAATTTACACTCCCACCAACAGTGTAAAAGTGTTCCTATTTCTCCACATCCTCTCCAGCATCTGTTGTCTCCAGATTTTTTAATGATCGCCATTCTAACTGGCATGAGATGGTATCTCAATGTGGTTTTGATTTGCATCTCTCTAATGACCAGTGATGATGAGCATTTTTTCATATGTTTGTTGGCCTCATGTATGTCTTCTTTTGTAAAGTGTCTGTTCATATCCTTTGCCCATTTTTGAATGGGCTTGTTTTTTTTCTGTTTAAGTTCTTTGTAAATTCTGGATATCAGCCCTTTGTCAGATGGGTAAACTGCAAAAATGTTTTCCCATTCTGTTGGTTGCCGATTCACTCTAGTGACTGTTTCTTTTGCCGTGCAGAAGCTGTGGAGTTTGATTAGGTCCCATTTGTCTATTTTGGCTTTTGTTGCCAATGCTTTTGGTGTTTTGGTCATGAAGTCCTTGCCTACGCCTATGTCCTGAATGGTTTTGCCTAGATTTTCTTCTAGGGTTTTTATGGTGCCAGGTCTTATGTTTAAGTCTTTATTCCATCTGGAGTTAATTTTAGTGTTAAAGTGTCAGGAAGGGGTCCAGTTTCTGCTTTCTGCACATGGCTAGCCAGTTTTCCCAACGCCATTTATTAAACTTGGAATCCTTTCCCCATTCACAACTCCTATATAACATTGTCCCAAAGAGTCTAGTCAGTGTCATCAGATAAGAAAAAAGAAACAAAAGGCCCCCAAAGTGGCAAGAAAGTATTTGAATTTGCATACAACATGATCTACATAATTTGATGGAATCTACAGAAAGCTACTAGAATAAACAAACCAAGTTTTCCAGATAACTCTTTAATACATAAAAATAGATTGTAGAGTCAAGTGTTGCTTAATGATGGAGATACATTCTGAGAAATGCATTAGGTGATTCCATCATGGTATTAACATCATAGAGTGTACTTACACAAACCTAGAAGGTAGAGCTTATTATATATCTAGGCTGTATGGTATAGTTCTATTGCTCCTAGATTAAAACCTAAACAGCATGTTACAGTATTGAGTAATATAGTCAATTATAACACACTGACAAATTTTTGTATATCTAAACACATCTAAACATAGAAAAGCTATAATACAGTTTTTTTTTTTTGAGACGGAGTTTTGTTCGTTACCCAGGCTGGAGCGCAATGGCGCAATCTCGGCTCACGGAAACCTCCACCTCCTGGGTTCAAGCAATTCTCTTGCCTCAGCCTCCCAAGCAGCTGGGACTACAGGCATGCGCCACCATGCCCAGCTAATTTTTGTATTTTTAGTAGAGACGGGGTTTCATCATGTTGACCAGGATGGTCTCGATCTCTTGACCTCATGATCCACCCACCTCAGCCTCCCAAAGTGCTGGGATTATAGGCGTGAGCCACCGCACCCGGACTATAATATAGACTTTTTAAAAGGTACATCTAGAAGTTTCTCTGGGTGTATCAGTGAGTGAGTGGTGAGTGAATGTAAAGGCTTAGGGCATTACTGTACACTACCGTAGACTTTATAAACACTAAATTTAGGCTACTCAATTTATTTTTAAAATATCTTCAATAATAAAATAAACTTAGCTTATTGTAACTTCATCTAATTTTTTCTTTTCTTTTTGCTACTAATCATGCCACATTATTTTTAATTATGTACAAAGATCTAACATGTCACCCAGGGACCATTTCACCCACTGCTGTTTGGCTGCCAGTCTTTTGTTTCTCTTTTCAGCAATGGTGAGGCAGATACCCTTTCCTCGGGGAAGAGAAATCCATGGTTTATTGCCCTTGCCAATAACAAAAATGTTGGAAAGTCAAGTGGCAAAGCTGCTGCCATTGGCATCTTTCACATGAACGACATCAAAAGATCCAGGGTGCCTCTCTCTGTTGGTAATCACACCAATTCTTCCCAGGTTAGCACCTCCAGTCACCATACACAGGTTACCAGTGTCAAACTTGATTAAATCAGTAATCTTGCCAGTCTTGAAATCAATCTGAATGGTATCATTCACCTTGATGAGGGATCAGGGTAGCAGATGGTACGAGCATCATGAGTCACCAGATGAGGGATTCCTTTAGTGCTCACAAAGATTTTTCTCACTTTGCAAAACTTGTACTTGGCCTCCTCAGGTATAATACTATGGACAGCAAAGCTGTCATAGATCAGACAGAAATTGGTGTCATAGATCAGACAGAAATTCTCTCCTGTCTTGTAAATGCTAATGACATCCATGAATCCAGCGGGGTAGGTTATATCAGTTCAGACCTTGCCATTGATCTTAATGAACTGCTGCATGCAAATCTTCTTTACTTCATCTCCTGTCAGGGCATACTTAAGTCTGTTCCTTAGGAAAATGATGAAGGGGAGACACTCTTTCAACTTGTGAGGACCCGTGGATGGATGAGGAACAAACACATTGGTCAATTTATCCAGCATCCAATGCTTTGGAGCTGCTTCCTGCTTCAGATGCTTCTTGGGACCACAAGCCATGGCTGTGTTAGGCAAGAAAAGAGGACCTCTGACTTCCAGTATGCATAGAAATTGGTACCAGAGACTATGCACACCGGATATCCCAGCTAATTTTTTTTTAAGAGATAGGGTCTCACTATGTTGCCCAGGCTGGTCTCAAACTCCTGGCCTCAAGCAATCCTCCCATATTGGCCTCCCAAAGCACTGGGATTACAGGTGTGAGCCATTATGCCTGGCCTATTTTTATTGTTTTAAACGTTATTAAAACTAAGACACAAACATACACATTAGCATAGGCCTAACAGGGTCAAGATCATCAATATGACTGTCCTTCACTTCCATATCTTGTCCCACTAGAAAGTCTTCAGGGCACTATCACGCATGGAACTGCGGTATTTATAACAATGCCTTCTTCTGGAATACCTCCTGAAGGACCTGCCTGAGGCTGTTTTACAAACTTTTTTGTGTATTATTAAAAGCAGTATATTCTAAAACAACAATAAATAGTGTAGTAAATACATAAACCAGTAAGACAGTCATTATCAGGTATTATGTACTGTAATAATTGGATGTGCTATAGTTTTACACAACTGGTAGTATGGTAGGTTTGTTTACACCAGCATCACCACAAACATTATGAGTAATGTGTTGCACTACTGCATGATAGGAATTTTTCAGTTCCATTATAATCTTATGAGACCACTGTCCTATATGAGGTCTGTTGTTGACTGAAACATCATTATGCATCACAGGACTATATTTTTAGATACTAGCAATAGACAAACGGAAATTGAAAATTTAAAAACCATTCCATTCCAATAGTATTAAAGATATGAAATACTTAGGGATAAATTGACAACAGAGGTGAATGAGACATACACCAAAAACTAAAAAATACTGCTGAGAGAAATTAGAGACGACCAAAATAAATGCCATTATATACCATGTTCATGGGTCAAAAGACTAAATATTGTTAAGATGTCAATTCTTCCCAAATTAGTCTATAGACTCAATGCAATCCCAGCAGGGGTGTGTGTGTGTGTGTGTGTGTGTGTGTGTGTGTGTGTGTAAATTGACAAGCTGATGCCAAAATTCATATGGAAATGCAAAAACCCTACAATAACCAGACAACATGGAAAGATAAGTATAAAGCCTAAGTATAAATCTGGCTAACTCTACCAGATTTCAAGCCTTTAAAAACCTACAGTAGTCCAGACACAGTAGCTTATGCCTTTAGGAGGCTAAGGCAGGCAAATCACTTGAGGTCAGGAGTTTGAGACCAGCTTGGCCAACATGATGAAACCCCATCTCTACTAAAAAATACAAAAATTAGCTAGTTGTGGTGATGCGTGCCTGTAATCCCAGCTACTCAGGAGGGTGAGGCAGGAGAATCCCTTAAAAGTGGAAGTTGTAGTGAGCCAAGATTGTACTGCTGTACTCCATTCAGTCTGGGCAACAGAATGAGACACCATCTCAAAAAAAGAAAACTAAAACCTACAGCAATAGAAAGAGTGTGGCACTGGCATTAGCATAGACAAAAAGATCAATGAAACAGAACAGTAGAGAAATAAACCTATACAAAAAAACCCATGACTTTTTACAAAGGCATTGCTAACAAATAGGGTTGTAACAACTGGATATCCATACTCAAAACAACAGCATCCAAAAACTCTTGAATTCATACTTCACATCACATACAAAAATCAACTCAAAATGGAATGCATATCTAAATGTAAAATCTAAAATTGAAACTTTTTTTTTTTGAGAGGGAGTCTCACTCTGTTGTCCAGGCTGGACTGCAGGGGTGCCATCTCAGCTCACTGCAACCTCCACCTCCCAGGTTCAAGCGATTCTCCTGCCTTAGCCTCCCAAGTAGCTGGGACTACAGGCACCCACCACCATGCCCAGCTAATTTTTGTATTTTTAGTAGAGACGGGGTTTCAGCATGTTGTCCAGGCTGGTCTCGAACTCCTGACTTCAGGTGAGCTGCCCACCTCGGTCGCCTGAAGTGCTGGGATTATAGGTGTGAGCCACTGCACCCGCCTAGAACTATAAATGTTAATTCAAGCTTTATTCCAAAATCTATATACAATTTGACTTAAATTCTTAAAATCAAGAGAGGAAATTGTTTTAAGACTATAGTAAAGAATTTTATAGGAAAATAGTTGTGTATTGTTTGCTGTTTAGTTATAAACAAAAGGTTTACATTTTGATAAGGCTTGATATATCTATGTAGCCATGCAAGTATAAACAAATCAAGATAGTGAATGTATCTTCCTGCTCCTTTGTAATCCCTCCCTTCCATGCTTTCCTGAAGCCTCTTTTCTCAAGCACCCACTGATCTGCCTTCTGTTACTATAGACTAGTTTGCATTTTTTCAGCACATGGAATCATACAATATGTATTCTATTTTGTGTGGCTTCTTTCACGCAGCATAATTATTTTGAGATTCATCTGTGTTGGTGCAGGCATCTATAATTCCTTTTTATTCCTAAGTATTCCATTGTATAGTTATGCCATGATTTGCTTATCCATTCATCTGCTGATGGACATTTTGGTTGCTTACACTTCTCAGCTATTACATATAATGGTGCTATGAACATTTGTATGGACATATCTCTCCCCTTTTAAGGGTAAACACTTAGGAGTGGAATGGCTGAATCAAGTGGTAGGTACACATTAACAATTTATGAAACTGCTGAACTGTCTTTCAAAGTCTTTGTACCATCTTACATATTTAGCAGCAGTATATGAGAGTTCCAGTTCCTTCACGTCCTTGCTAACATACAAAATGATCAGTCATAAATTTTAGTCATTCTAGTGGGCATGTAATGGCATCTCCTTGTGGTTTTTATTTTGTTCTTTTTGTTTTGAGACGGAGTCTCACTCTGTCACCAGGCTGGAGTGCAGAGGTGCGATCTCAGCTCACTGCAACCTCTGCCTCCCAGGTTCAAGTGATTCTCCTGCCTCAGCCTCCCAAGTGGCTGGGATTACAGGCACCCACCACCATGCCTGGCTAGTTTTTTGTATTTTTAGTAGAGATGAGATTTCACCATGTTGGCCAGGCTGGTCACAAACTCCTGACTCAGGTAATTCACCTGCCTCAGCCTCCCAAAATGCTGGGATTACAGGCGTGAGCCACTGCGCCCATCCTGGTTTTATTTTTGAGACAGAGTCTCACTCTGTCGCTCAAGCTGGTGTGCAGTGGCACAGTCTTGGCTCACTGCAACCTCTGCCTCCCAGGCTCAAGTGATTCTCCTACCTCAGCCTCCCAAATAGCTGGGATTACAGGTGTGTGCCACCACACCCAGCTAATCTTTTTGTATTTTAGTAGAGATGGGGTTTCACCATGTTGCCCCGGGTGGTTTTGAACTACTGAGCTCAGGCAATCCATCTGCCTTGGCCTCCCAAAGTGCTGGGATAACAGGGATGAGCCACCTCACATGGCTATAGTCTCACTCTTGAAAGAAATTCAACTGCCAATTTATTTCAATGAATTAATTCATGACAAAATTTGTTAGTGAAAAACGATAGTAAAAAGTTATCACTAAGTTGTTTTCACAATAACAAATATTTATTTGTCATTAGACACTATAAGAAGGTAAGTTTGGCCAGGCATGGTGGCTCACACCTGTAATCCCTGCACTTTGGGAGGCCGAGGTGGGTGGATTACCTGAGGTCAGGAGTTCAAGACCAGCCTGACCAACATGGAGAAACCCCATCTCTACTAAAAATACAAAATTAGCCAGGTGTGATGGTGCATGTCTGAAATACCAGCTACTTGGGAGGCTGAGGCAGGAGAATAGCTTGAACCTGGGAGAGGTTGCAGTAAGCCGAGATCACGCCATTATACTCCAGCCTGGGCAACAAGAGTAAAACTCCATCAGGCACAGTCACGCCTGTAATCCCAGCACTTGAGGAGGCTGAGGTGGGCAGATCCATGAGGTCAGGAGTTGGAAACCAGCCTGGCCAACATAGTGAAACTCGGTCTTTACTAAAGATACAAAAAATTAGCCAGGGGTGGTGGCGTGTACCTGCAACACCAGCTACTTGGAAGGCTGAGGCAAAAGAATTGCTTGAACCTGGGAGGCAGAGGTTGCAGTGAGCCAAGATTGGGCCACTGCAATCCAGCCTAAGCAACAGGGCCAGACTCTGTCTCAAAAAAAAAAAAAAAAAAAGAGCAAAACTTCATTTCAAAAGTTTGACTCTATGGATACCGATAAGCCACATCAACAACATGCCAAATAATTTTTTTTTTTTTTTTGAGATGGAGTCTCACTCTGTTACCCAGGCTGGAGTGCAGTAGTGTAATCTCAGCTCACTGCAACCTCTGCCTCCTGGTTTCAAGTGATTCTCCTGCCTCAGCCTCCTGAGTAGCTAGGATTTCAGATGCACACCACCACGCCTGGCTAATTTTTGTATTTTTAGTAGAAATGGGGTGTCACTATGTTGGTCAGGCTGGTCTGAAATTCTTGACCTCAGGTGATCCGCCTGCCTTGGTCTCCCAAAGTGCTGGGATTACAGGTGTGAGCCACCACAGCTGGGTGCCAAAGAAAACTTTTGATGGAGCATAGTGATTTTCAATTCTAGGCACAATGCAGGCAGGATACAAGAAACTTTTTTTTTTTTTTTTTTAAGAACAGAGTCTCACTGTATCACCCAGGCTGGAGTGCAGTGGTACAATTACAGAGCACTGCAGCCTCAACCTCCTGGGCTTAAGGAATCCTCCCACCTCAGCCTACCAAGTAGCCAGGACTACAAGTACATGCCACCGTGCCTGGCTAATTTTTCTATTTTTTGTATAAACGGGGTTTTGCCATGTTGCCCAGGCTGGTCTCAAACTCCTGAGCTCAAGCCATCCTCCTGCTTTGGCCTCCCAAAATGCTGGGATTACAAGTGTGAGCTACCATGCCTGGTCTGCAAGAAACTTCTTTACGTACTCCTCCATTCTCTTCTGTACGCCTTTCTCATACTTTGATATCTCCTATCGTAATCCTTCCCTTCCCAGCCAAAACATCTCCTGACATCACAACTATCATGTTTCACCTTGGTTTTTATCTTCTCTAGGCAAAGTAACCTAGCTCCTTCAATAATTCCTGAAGAAAATAAACAAGCAAATACTGAAGTGAATACAAAAAAACATAAGCAATCAAAGAAAATTTGCTAATTGGATTTAAAATTTTAAACCTTTATACTTCAAAAGACACTATCGAGAATACGGAACAAAAGCCCAGTCTGGAAGAGAATATCTGAAAATATTGTTATCCAAATAAAATAGGGAGCTTGTGTTCAGAACAGATAAAGAATGCTTAAAATGCAATACTAAAATGACAATCTAAAGTGTGGAATGGATTTGAGTAGACATCTGTCCAAAGAACATAGAGTGCCAATAAGTATATGAAAAGATGCTCAACATCACCAGTCATTAGGCAAATGCAAATCAAAAACACAATTAGATACCACTTCACCCTGTTGCTAAACAATTGACTGATAAGAGCTGATGGATAAATACTCTTCACCCTTTGGGGTGGGATGACTCTCAGGGACATAACTCTAAATGGGCTCCCGAGTTTCCCAACAGGCTTAAGCTCCAGTTACCCATAATAATAATATATTTGATAACACACTCTGTCTTCTTTTTCCTATCTCATTTCCCCACTTTCCAGCCATTGTTTCCTGGGATCACTTTATGAAAAAAAAGTACTTGCACTCAAATCCTTACCTCACAGTCTACTTCTGGGAGCAACCTAAAGACTTAAAGTGGAAGAGAGTGAGATGTGGGACTGAGGTTGGAGGTTTCATAAATGGTTTGAGAGGGTAATCACCAACAGTTTTCCCCTGTCTCTCCAGTTTTTAACTTCTCCCTTTTCAGAATCTCCATTCCCTCTTCAGAAATTATCCTGTCTTTTTTTTTTTGAGACGGAGTTTCGCTCTTGTTACCCAGGCTGGAGTGCAATGGCGCGATCTCAGCTCACCGCAACCTCTGCCTCCTGGCTTCAGGCAATTCTCCTGCCTCAGCCTCCTGAGTAGCTGGGATTACAGGCACGTGCCACCATGCCCAGCTAATTTTTTGTATTTTTAGTAGAGACGGGGTTTCACCATGTTGACCAGGATGGTCTCTATTTCTTGACCTTGTGATCCACCCGCCTTGGCCTTCCAAAGTGCTGGGATTACAGGCATGAGCCACGGTATCCTGTCTTTTATAACACCTTCCTGACATTATAACTTCCCCCTAGCTATTGCCACAGAGCTTACTATGCATTTATTTATCTATTTATGAATGAACGACAGGGTCTTGTTCTGTCACCATGACTTAAGTGGAGTGGTGTGATCATGGCTCACTGCAGCCTTGACCTCCCAGGCTCAAGTGACCCTCCCACCTCAGCCTCCCAAGCAGCTGGCACTACAGGCATGTACCAAAGCACCTGGTTAATTTTTAATTTTTTTTGTAGAGACAAGGTCTCACTCACTGTGTTGCCCAATTTTGTCTCAAACTCCTGGGCTCAAGTGATCCCCCACTTTGGCCTCCCAAAGTGCTAGGATGACAGGAGTGAGCCAACCACGCCTGGCCAATTATGTATCTTTAGTCAAGCTTTTAAAGAGTAAGCCAATTCATTCATACTGTGTGTCTTCAGATCTTAATCTTAATTCCAGTCATACCTAAACAGACTGCAATCTGACTAAAATCTATTAAGTTTACTGTTAATATAACAAATAACATCCTAAATGCAAAATGCAGTAGAAAATTGAGTCCTCATCTGTGGCATTTGACATTTTAGGCTCTTAAGCAACCTCTTTCCCATGAAGCATTAGGTTCTGATTTCACCTTTTTGAAATGTTTTTCTTAGACTTTTTTAAAGAACTCTCTTCCTCAGCTAAAACTTTATGTGATGGTATATATTAATGAACACTATTCTCTATCCCTTTTAACTTCTTCCATGCCCATGGATTCAATTGTTCATCTTTCTGGGAACAATTCTGAAATCTGTACTTCCAGGCATACTTTGATGATGGTCCTCTCAAGTTCCCACTATTCTTGTATACACTGACATTAAATCAACTATCATGTGATATTTGAATTATCAGTATGTCTTTTCTCATTAGAATGTCAGTTTCCTAAAGCCAGAAATTATGTGACAGGCACAGAGTTGCGCTCAATATTTATGTAAATGGCTGAAAGATTCTTTCATTTCCTGGATCCTGTCAGATAATCTACAGTATTATCTAGCAAATACAAAACTAATTGCAGATATATGATCCATCAATTTCTCACCTTGTGTTTTCTTTGTGTCTTCACTTTCCATGCTTGTCTGTATTCTTTTTCCTTATATTTCATCTATAAGACAAAGGTATTTTCTCAATTTAAATCAATGTTTGAGAATGCCAAAGATATAAATATAAAGGGGTGGGAAACATTGTTTTCCTGAAGCCAAAAGACCAGGGAACTACAACTTTTAAAATAATAATTAAATGTAATTAACTTAGTTGAATAATAAGTTGAATCTGCAACTTATTAGATGTGTGATAAGTTGAATCTGCACCTTATTAATTGTGTAATATCAAGCAAGTTGATTAAATTCTTTGAGGCTCTGTATCCTCATCTGTAAAATAGCAATGATATTCCTATTTCACAGAGTTGTTACAATTACATTTAAAACATACATCAATGCAACTGGCATTTTTAAGCACTATATGCATGTAACAAATTTTATTAAGCAAATGAATGATTGGGTGCCTGGATTCTGGTCCCATTTCCTTCTTCTTTTTTTTTTTTTTTTTTTTTTTTGAGACAGCAGGGTCTCACTCCGATGCCCAGGCTGGAGTGCAGTGGTTTGATCATGATTGAGTGCAGCCTTGACCTCCCAGTCTCAGGTGATCCTCCAGCCTCCAGAGTAGCTAAAACTACAGGCACATGCCACCACACTTGGCTAATTTTGTGTATTTTTTGTAGAGATGGGGTTTTACCATATTGCCCAGGCTGGTCACAAACTCCTGGGCTCAAGCAATCCACATACCTTAGCCTCCCAAAGTGCTGGGATTACCGGTGTGAGCCCCCACACCCAGCTCTCACTTTCTTCTTATTTTTCTCATGAAAATATTCATCTCATAGTTTCAGATTAGGGACCCCTCTACCAATGAGAGGTTTAAAAACACACACACACTTTTCAGATTGGCCTTTCTCTTCACAAGCTAAATACTAAATTAACAACCCATGAGTATTTTCAACATGGTATAGTGAAATGGGATCTCACTGTGCTGTCCAGGCTGGTCTCCCAACTCCTAAGCTCAAGCAATCCACCCATCTCAGCCTCTCAACAGTGTTGGGATTAAACAGTTGAGCCACCATGCCCAGCCCAGAAGCATTTTTAAAATAACTGGCAACTCTGATATGGCCTCTCACATACCTTACTTTTTAAAATCCTAAACTGATTAGTTAGAAAAATGTCTCAGAGTCCAGTTAACTTCTCAGGGCAAAAAAATCAGGATTCACAGAACTCTAAAATTCTTATTCATTCCAACACTATGTTGTTAAAGAGAGATATCCAATTATCCATTTATAGAGCAAGACCTTGTCTCAAAAAGAAAAAAAAAAAAAAAAAGAAAATTCCTAAGCACAAAGAAATGTTTAAAGAAATAACAATTTAACAATCTTTTATAAAGTAGTATACAAATGTACAGGTATATTATTTTTGCATTTTTATAATGAGGCAGGGTCTCAATCTGTCACCCAGGCTGTAGTGCAGTGGCATGATCTTGGCTTACTGCAGCCTCAAACCCCTGGGCTCAAGTGATCCTCCTGCCTCAGCATTCCGAGTAGCTGAGACTACAGGCGGATACCACCATTAATTTTTTTGTTTTATTAATTTTTAAATATTTTTTGAAGAGACAGGGATTTTGCTATGTTGCCCAGTCTGGTCTTGAATTCCTGGCTCCAAGTGATCCACCCATCTTGGCCTCTCAAAGAGCTGAGATGACAGGCATGAGTCACCATGCCTGGCCCATTTTTTAACCTAAATATTACATTAAAATAGAAATAGCTATTTTATGATAAATCCACAGGATAGGATATTACAAGAATATTCACATTTACTAGAAATGGTCAATGGCAAAGAAAAATGCTTACATTACAGAGTTAACCAAAAAGTAGATTAAACTCAATTTAATCTACAGTATGATCCCAATTAGATAGAGGTAAACATAAAATAAGTCTGGCTAGAAAGATGACAATAGTAACACTTGTTTTTAGCAGGTGGTTCTATGGGTTTTATCCAACTATTTTCTATTTTTCATAATTTTTATAATAACAACAGTATCTAACATTCAGTAAATATCTATTGAGGTTAGGCTCTGTTCTTTACACCTTACGAATATTCTTTTTAGTCTTCACGATAACCTTATGAGGGAATTATAAGGATGAAGATACGTGAGGCAAGGGCAAATAATTTGACAAAGTTCAAATTGCTAGTAAGTGTCAGAGTTAAAATGGGAACCAAGAAAATTTGAGGCAAGGGCCTATACTCTTATCCTCTCTTATACTGTCTCCCGTATATAAATATATATTGTTTTTAAACAAATGGGTTAAGATTTAGAAAAGATTATAAATTTTAAAAAATGAACTCTTTAAAAAATGGACAATTGTTATCATATATGGATGTTTTTGTTTCGTGGATGACTTTAAGGGCTATTTCCTTAATTTTAATTATCCAATCTATTCTGTTTTTAATATAATTTTTAAGAGAGGAGTAATGTATAATTTTTAAACCTAAATGCTTTGAAATAAAAACTGACCACCCACACTACCTGTTTTCTCCCTTTGTTTTTATACTTTTTTCTTAATAAAGGGTTACTTTGCACAATAAGATAGTTTGCCAAGTACCTGGGAGCATTAACACAAGTCATCTATGTACTTGCGAAGTGCTTAAAAACACCCATAGCAAAGGGCAAGTTATAGCTTTCAAGAGGTTGATAATCATAAAATTTTAAATTATAAAAAAAGTATAGGCCGGGCACGGTGGCTCAAGCCTGTAATCCCAGCACTTTGGGAGGCCGGGGCGGGTGGATCACGAGATCAAGAGATGGAGACCATCCCGGTCAACATGGTGAAACCCCGTCTCTACTAAAAATACAAAAAATTAGTTGGGCATGGTGGCGTGTGCCTGTCATCCCAGCTACTCAGGAGGCTGAGGCAGGAGAACTGCCTGAAGCCAGGAAGCTGAGGTTGCGGTGAGCCGGGATCCCGCCATTGCACTCCAGCCTGGGTAACAAGAGTGAAACTCCATCTCAAAAAAAAAAAAAGTTATATTCTCAAGAACAAAAGCACCTGCCATATAAAGCAGATTACGAAGTGCTTTCAGTAATTTAGTGAATATAGGTACTGTCACAAACAAGGAGATTTCAAAATTCTTTACTGTATTCTCAGAGGAAAAAGGGTTTTTTTCTGGATAACAGAAAGAACCTCTCCCATTTACACATTTCACTCAATCGATTCCCCAAAACAGTACTGTTAACTTAAATTCAAATTTCAGTAAGAAAAGTAGCTGAACATTATTGTTTACCTGATTTAGGAAATGTATATCAAAAGTTTTTAGCAGACAGGGCAAAGTAGCTCGCACCTGTAATCCCAGCACTTTAGGAGGCCAAGGTGGGTGGATGACTTCAGGCCAGGAGTTCGAGACCAGCCTGGCCAAGATGGTGAAACCCCGTCTCTATCAAAGAAAAGTATAAAGATTAGGTGGGCGCCGTCAGGCACCTGTAATCCCAGCTACTCAGGAGGCTGAGGCAGGAGAGTTGCTTGAGCCCAGGAGGTGGAAGTTGCAGTGAGCCGAGATCAACCTAGGTAATGGTGGGAGACTTTGTCTCAAAACAAATAAATAAATTAATTAATTAAAGAAAGCTTTTTTTTCGAAACAGTCTTGCTCTGTAGCCCAGGTTGGAGTTGAGCGGCACGATACCAGCTCACTGCAACCTCCACCTCCCGGGTTCAAGCGATTCTCCTGCCTCAGTCTCCCAAGTAGCTGGGATTACAGGGGCCCGCCACCACACCCGGTCAAGAAAGCTTTTTGAAATCGAAATTTTATCCCAAGATACCAGAAGGATAAATGGTATCTTTTTGTGTAAGGCTGGCAGGACTGATAATCCCACCACTAAATTGTTGTCCGTGGATACCCGGCTTGGAATTATATACAGCAAAAATACCCTCTAAAGAAGAGACAAGAAAGAAAGGGCAAATTGTTTTCAATGGTTTAAACAGATTGAGAAATAACAGTCACTCAGGTCCCAGAAAAGGCACTGAGGGTACCAGGAGTCAGCTGGCTTTACAATATGAAACCCTCCCCCGCGCCTCCCGCCAAGAGCATAAATCCTCAGGGCCTCCTCCTGGGTTCCATGGGTGACAGGCAACCTTTCCAAGGCGGGAGCACTCACCCCGCGGCCAACTCACCTACAGAGTTGGAAGAATTCCTTGTGCAGCGCTTAGGTGGCCCCTCCAGGCTCCTCTCCGACCAGGGCTCGCAAGTCCTGCGCGGGAGCAGGGCACTGGTTGGCGGCGCGGGCCACTCGGGCCATCAGCCCCCTCAGCAGGCCCTCCCCACTCAGGTGCTGTGGGACGCGCGGCCCGGCCCTGACTCTGAGAAACTACCTCACCGGTGGGTCCCACCGTCTCCACACATCAGAGTCACGTGGGGAGGAGCCTAGGTAGTCGGACGTGAATTCGGGGCGAATACTGCCAGGCTCTACACACCTCTAAATGGTGCGTGATAAATGTCTCTTCCCGCCAAGGGCTGTGGGGACTACAGCCGGGGCCTGGCACCTGCCCATAAGGGCCCTTCCCCCAACTCTACCCTTCTCCTCATGTGGGCTAACAAGGGCCTGACGAGGCAGTAGGGCCTCCTGGCCGGCCCAACCCGCCTTCCACAGGCACTAACATACGGAGTTTTCAGGAGCAGTAAGGCAGGACCCGAACGCGCAGGAGGGAACCTGACCTCTACCCTCCCACGACGGCGTTCGCCCTTTCTTCCTCACTGCCCACTGCCACGACGCCCAACGGCTTTCCCGCCCAGCCGTCCAGGCTCACGTCCGGGGGCGGGACTTCCGGGAGGCATCCCTGTCATCCCTATGCAGAGTCTAATTGCCTCCGCAGGTGCCCCAGGTTGCCAATGGCAAGGGAGTGGCCGGCGTCCAGATGCAGGGTTTTTAGAAAAGTTACAATTTGAAAGAGAAGTCTAATCTCACAGTTCCTGGTTTTTAGGGTTTTTACTTCAGAGGAGCATTAGCCCCAAAGTTAGGGAACCGTGAGCGCGGTTGACTAGGCCTGGGTCTGGGACGGTGGCCGCAAGGCGCTCGGCGGCGAAGCCTCAACTTCCCCTCTGCCTGGCACCTGTATTTTGCACTGTGCCTTCTCCCTTTTGTTGGGCACCCCGCTGATGGTCACCGCAGCCCCACAGAGGCAGCCAGGCCTCCAACAAATCAGGGGACCTCCGGAGTTCAGTCCAGACGCCCTTTTCCGCGCCTGGACCAAAGGATCAGAGTGGGGCCCAGGCTAAGGCCTGTCCCTTGCCTCCTCTGCCATTAAAATGCAGCCCACGGGACGGCTAGGCGATGGAGGAGTGAGGAATGCCCCCGATACGGTGAAGAACAGCTAAAGAAGGGCTGACACATCAGGGCCCAGAACACCAAGTGCCTGTAAAGTACCCTCGCAAATCGAACAGGTTCTCACTTAGGAGACGCTGGCCTCAGAGACAGCTGCAGGAAGGTTGCCCTAGGGTACTGAGAGCCATGCAGCACGGACCACATGCCTCAGCCATAAATATTAACACATCAAGCCTGAAACCGGACACTGCCCCACCTTCTGGATTTCCCCTCTGTTTACATCTACTACTTCCTTTTCTTTTGTCCTCTAATATGCTGGTGAATGCTAATAGTCCCACGTGAGTTTTCTTTAAAATGAAATTTACAAGCATATATAGGGGTCCGGGCATGGTGGCTCACGCCTATAATCCCAGCACTTTGGGAGGCCGAGGCGGGTGGATCACGAGGTCAGGAGTTCAAGACCAGCCTGGCCAACACAGTGAAACCCCGTTTCTTTAAAAAAGAAAAGAGAAAGTATAAATAATTTGAGTGGAACGACCCCACAAAATTTTTTTTTAATTGCATTTTAGGTTTTGGGGTACATGTGAAGAACATGCAAGACAGTTGCATAGGTACACACGTGGCAGTGTGATTTGCTGCCTTCCTCCCCTTCACCTATATCTGACATTTCTCCCCTTGCTATCTCTCCACAACTCCCCACCTCCCGCTGTCCCTCCCTTATTCCCCCCAACAGACCCCAGTGTGTAGTGCTCCCCTCCCTGTGTCCATGTGTTCTCATTGTTTAACACCTGACCCCATAAAATTTAAAGAAGTAGGTGTAAGCAGCCAAAACTCAAGTTAGTTAAGACAACACTACATACAAGGGAATGGTCTTGTTTTCTGTAAAAACTACATATTCAGAAATAATTTCTTTTTAAATTCTATTTGTTTTAACAAATGATGGTCATAAAATGTCCGTAGCTAACATTTGCACATGGCTTACATTCATTATTGAAGACGGTAAGAAAAAAATTTTTTTAACTATCTCTAATAAAACACAAGAGATAATCTGTGGCAAGTAACTTTGAAATAGCAAGCCAATATTGATGCTCAATGAGAAATGGATAGGATTCATTTTCTAGGAAAATGACTGTCTCCTTTCCCCTCCTCACAAAGAACAAGACTACATTATTACAAATGAGAAAAAATGTTTATTAAGGAAACAATTTAGCAGCTCTCCTTTAGAATTTTACAGACCAAAGCACAACCCAAAGGCAATTACAGTTTCAATCATTAACGCACCGTCTAAGGTGCTTACTCTACAACTGGAAAGTTGCTGAAGTTTGTGACATGCCACTGTAAATGTAAGTATTATTAAAAATTACAAATTGTTTGGTGATTATTTTGATGACCTCTTGAGCAGCAACTCCTGAAAGGAAAAAGGAGAAATGCAAATCTTTGAAAAGAGTGATCAAGAATTATATATAAATACTCAATTCGATAAAGAAATCTTTCCTTTTCAAAAGCAAAAGTGTTTGAAAGTGACTCAAAACAGATGCAGTTAGCTTACTGATTCGTATCAACATAAAAGCCTATAATTCTTTTTGTTATTAAAGGAAATCTAAATAGTAGTGTGATTGGCCAAACTTCAAAAGATACACACAGGCATAAAAGATTCTCAAAGGACACCATTCTGCTGCATTTTAATTTTATCTTATATCTCTTTAACTTTTATAATAAAAAAGGAGAAAGGTATATTTGTTCTAAATGCATTTGCAGTTTAGGAAGGATCTATATTAAATATTGCCAGACTGCTATATTTACTCAAAAGAAAAAAAAAGTAAGAAAAAAAGTTGTGCATCTTTTATATCCTGAAGATTCCTCTTTCCCAAATATTCATGGACTGGATAGAATTTTTTTTTTTTTTTTGAGACAGAGTCTCAACTCTCTCACCCAGGCTGGAGTACAGTGCATGATCTCGGCTTGCTGCAGTCTCCTCCTCCCAGGTTCAAGTGATTCTCCTGCTTCAGCCTCCCGAGTAGGTGGGATCACAGGTGCCCGCCACCACACCTGGCTAATTTTTTTGTATTTTTAATAGAGACAGCGTTTTACCATGTTGGCCAGGCTGGTTTCTAACTCCTGACCTCAAGTGATCCGCCCACCTCAACATCCCAAAGTGGAGGCCTTACAGGTCACTGTGCTCAGCTGACTGGAAAGAATTTGTGACTACCGTGCACCATATACTGTTATAGGTAGTAGGGATACAGTAGGGAAAAAAGACAAAAAGATCCACTTGCCCTCTATGTTACTTTTTAGCAGCGAGAGAGAAATAATTTACAAATAAATAGAATGTGTAGTAAGTCAACTGACCATAGGCGCTAAAGAGAAAATTCAAATAAGGGAGATATAAATGCAGGATATAAGGTTCAGTTTTAAATAGGGGAGTCAGGGATGGCATCACAGAGAAGACAGCATTTGAACAAAACCTGAAAAAAGTGAGGGGATATGATGGCACTATGCAAAATGATTACAGAATGGATAGCAGTAAAAAAAACAAAACAAAACAAAAAAACTCTTCAATTTATACTTTTTTTCTGCTATAGACAAGTCATCTAGTCCATCCATCTGGCTGTACCTCTTCTCAACATTCTGGACTAAATCTGAATAAATAATAATTTGCCCTTTTCTGTGAATTGGCAGTTAACTCTGCTATTCTGGCACAAGAGACTTGGTTTTAGTTTAAAATAAATTACTACAAATCAGGCTTTAATTTGGATTTGCTTAGAAAATAGTTTTCTTAAGTCTTATGATTTATTTACATTTTGAACACTTCAAATATTAATCAGACCTAAATCTGCCTTCAAAACATTCAATATCTAGAAGGAAAATGCCATGAGCAAATAGTTCAGTCTACAGGAGATCACAGACAGGAGAGTAGTATTTTTTTGAGGGGTGTTACGTACTAAATGGTTTGTGTCCCCCTCAAATTCATATGTTGAAATCCTAACCCCCAGTATAATTGTGTGAGGATAGGGCCTTTGGTAGGTGATTAGGTCAAGAGGGTAGAACCTTCATGAATAAGATTAGTGCCCTTAGAAGAGACCCCAAAAACTTCTTTTGACATTTTTTTCCACCATGTGAGAACACAGAAGAGAGAGCCGTCTATGAACCAGGAAACAGCCTCTCACCAGACCCTGACCATCCTGGCACCCTGATCCCAGACTTCTAGCCTCCAGAACTCTGTGATAGATTTTTGTTGTTTATAAGTCTATGATATTCCGTTACAGCAGCCCAAGGTGACTAAGACAAGGGGGAAGTAGAGTGAGAGAGGGAAGTAAAGGGAGCTTTTATGAAAGACATCATTTTTGAGTTGGGCCTTGAAGAATATGTAGCTTTTGGATATGCAGAAAAAGATATTTTATGGCAAATAGCCCCAAAGGAGCAAAGATCTAGGAGCAGGAAATCAAAGAGCATGCCTGAGGGGAATGCGAGTAATATGATAAAAACCAATGCTAGAGAGGCTGAGTAGAACCAGAACACAGGGTTTTTAATATCAAGCCAAGGTCCCTGGGCTTGCTTTGAGGACTGTTGAGGGCAGAGGGTTAGTAGAAGGACACAATCAGAGCTATGCTTTAGAAGGATGAATGACTGTTCAGAAGTTTAAGTTGGTTGGCAGTGGGAGAAACGGAAGGCAGGGAGACCAGTATAGGGGGAATTGAGTAAGTATTTTAACCTGGGCAACACAGTGGGACCTTCTCTCTACAAAAAACTAAAAAATTAGCCAGGCACGTTGCTACACACCTGTAGTCCCAGCTATTCAGGAGGCTGAGCCCAGGAGGTTGAGGTTGCAGCAAGCTATGATCGCGCATCACTACACTCCAACCTGGCAAAAGAGTGAGACTGTGTCTCAAAAAAAAAAAAAAGAAAAAGAAATATAACATCCTGCTTCACTGCCCTCCCTAATTAAAATAGCTATGACAACAAAACTTCATATTAAAATAGTAACTGTACTATTAATAACAGGTGAGTCTTCTCATATATGGAACTCACCCCCCAAGAATGCAGCAATGGTATGTGGCTCAGCGGCTCCATATCGGCAACTAGAAGAGAGCACAGAGACATGAATTTTGATTAGCCTTATGACAGGTGAGGTATCATCTCTTAGACACCCTAAAAAATACTCACAATTCATGGACATAATCATCTTTCACCATTACAGATAAACCGTATTCCTGAAGGAAGCCAGTGAGACAAGACTTCAACTTTCCTATATCTTCTTCAACTTGATAGTTAGATACCCCTAAAAATGAAAATTTTCATTACAATAAATGTGATTCAAAATTAATGGCTACCTCCTTTAATCTGTTTTCAGATGTTCTAGTCAAAACATGTATGAAACTGAAGAACAAAAATAACAAAGTATGAGACCAATATTTGCAAATATCACAAACCTATAATCAGAGACCAACTAAAACCTAGCAAAAATTTGAATTTAATTAAATCAGTTAATTGCTTCATACCCACTGTCTAGAAGAGCATCTGGCACATAGTGCTTAATAATTATTTGATAGAAGAACTGAAAGAGAAAGTAATGTCCTACTTATACCCTTTATAAAAGTTATTCTCCAATTCTAAAAGACTAAATAATAAATGACACTGAAGACATACTACTATTGATAACAGGTAACTTTTTTTTTTTTTTAATGAGACACAGTCTTGCTCTGTCACTGAGGCTGGAGTGCAGTAGTGCGACCTTGGGTCACTGCAACCTCCGCCTCCCAGATTCAAATGATTCTCATGCCTCAGCCGCCCAAGTAGCTGGGACTTACAGGAGTGAGCCAACCAGCTAATTTGTTCTATTTTTAGTTTCCGTGTTGGCCAGGCTGGTCTCAAACCTGGCTTCAAGTGATCTGCCTGCCTTGGCCTCCCAAAGTGCTGGGATTTTAGGTGTGAGCCACCATGCTCAGCCAGTAATAGGTAACATTTATTGAGCATTAATAGATGCTGGACACTGTGTTCTAAGGACCTTATACATATTAACTGATTGAATCCTCACAACAGTCCTATGAAGTAGGTATAATCATCCCCATTCATAGAAGAGAAAACTAAGGCATAAGCAGATTAAGTTACTTAGCCATATACCGCTAACTAGGCTATGAGCCCAGGCAGTTCTTTTTTTTTTTTGAGACGGTGTCTCATGCTGTGGCCCAGGCTGGAGTGCAGTGGCATGATCTTGGCTCACTGCAACCTCTGCCTCCCAGGTTCACCAGGTTCAAACGATTCTCGGGCCTCAACCTCCCAAGTAGCTGGGACCACAGGTGTACACCACCATGCCCGGCTAATTTTTGTATTTTTGGTAGAGATGGAGTTTCACCATGTTGGCCAGGCTGGTCTCGAACTCCTGACCTCAAATAATCCACCTGCATCAGCCTTACAAAGTGCTAGGATTACAGGCGTGAGCCACTGCGCCCAGCCCCAGGCAGTTCTTCATGATTAAACTATAATGCCTATTATTACTAGTGGAAGGAAAAATGTAATTACATGATATTCAGGTATTATTTTTAAAAATCATAAAAAAACTATTATCGCTACTCTTCCAACAGTAATATCTATCCTTTACTGGATACTTACAAGGTGCTAGGCAATGTGTTAAATGGTTTTCATATATCATATATTTAACTCTTAAAATCCAAGAGTAGATATTATTACTGCCATTCCATAAATGACAGAACTGAGACCAGGAGGGAAATAGTGACTCACTCAAGGTCACAGACAAAGCAAGTGATAAATCTTGGACTGAAAGCCAGGTTTAACTCCAAAGCCTATGTTCTACAGTCTCCCACAGTGGCTCCCCAAAAAACATCTCCTTCAAATCCTTATGTAATCCCCTCCCATTCTTAATCTAAGCTGGCCCTGTGAAACCAATAGAATACAACAGAAGTGATGCTATATGATTTCCAAGGTCATAAAAATCCTTGTACCTTGTTTGGGTTTTTTGGAATGTTAACTACGGAAGCCAACTGACATGCTAAAAGGAAGTCCAAGCTAGCCACATGAAGGGAGATACCTGAGCAGCCCCCAGCTATTCCCACTATTCTGAGTAACGTGTTGGTTACATGAGTAAAAATGTCTTCTTGCATATCTAACTCAGTCAGTCAAGCCTTCAGAATGACTCCACCTCCAGGCATCAAGCAACTGCATGACTCCCCAAGAACTGCCTGAGCAGGAAATCCACAAAATCACGACTTTACTTACTGCCTTAAATCACTAAGTTTTGAAGTGGTTTGCTATGCAATAGATAACTGAAATAAATTCTAATCAAATAAAACAAATAAAGCAATACTTATTTTGTGCTTATTCCTTTTTTTTCTTCTAGTAAGTTTGCTCATTAAGACTATAAACTCTGGGCCAGGAGGGGTGGTTCATGCCTGTAATCCCAGCACTTTGGGAGGCTGAGCCAAGCAGATCACTTGAGGTCAGGAGTTCAAGACCAGCCTGGCCAACATGGTGAGACCCCATCTCTACTAAAAATACAAAAATTAGCTGGATGTGGTGGCAGGTGGGTGCCTGTAATCGAAGCTACTGGCGAGGCTGGGGCAGGAGAATTGCTTAAACCCAGGAGACAGAGGTTGCAGTGAGCCGAGACCACACCACTGCATTCCAGCCTAGAAGACAGAGTGAGACTCTGTCTCAATAAAAAAAAAAAAAAGACTGTAAACTCTGGAGACACACTGCATCGGATGGGGCAACAGGTTTTATGATTCCCCTAGGACGTGTTGCTATGCAATAATCTTGCACAATTAAAATTATCGTACACAATAAAAATATTCTGAGCAACCACAGATCTTTGAGATTATGCCAATTCTCCAATGACTCTACTTGCTGAAGATAAAAAGTAGATACTAAACAAAGAAATCCCTATATCTTCAGAGTTCTTGAGTTCAGAAATTACTAGCATACTTTTTTTTTTCTAAGACAGAGTTTCACTCTGTTGCCCAGGCTGGAGTACAGTGGCATGACCTCGGGTCACTACAACCTCTGCCTCCCGGGTTCAAGCGATCGATTATCCTGCCTCAGCCTCCCTAGTAGCTGGGCCTATAGGCGTGCACCACACGCCCAGCTAATTTTTGTATTTTTAATAGAGATGGGGTTTCACCATGTTGGCCAAGATGGTCTTGATCTCTTGACCTTGTGATCCACCTGCCTTGGCCTCCAGGCCCAGCCACTTTTTTTTTTTTTTTTAACAGAGTCTCACCACGGTCACCCAGACTGGAGCACAGTGGTGCAATCATAACTCACTGCAGCCCCGACTTCCAAGGCTCATGTGATCCTTCCACCTCACCCTCCGAGTAGCTGAGTCTACAGGTACACACCACCATGTCTGGCTAATTTTTTGTATCTTCAGTAGACATGGGGTCCTACCATGTTGCCCAGGCTGCTCTTGAGCTCAAGCAATCCACCTGCCTCAGTCAGCTTCCCAAAGTGCTAGCATTACAGGTGTGAGCCACAGTGCCTGGCCAGCATACTTCTTCTGGCTTTCCCATTCCACTAAATTAAACTCAGTGGGAGGCCAGACGTGGTGGCTCATGCCTGTAATCCAAGCACTTTGGAGGCCAAGGTGGGCAGATCACCTGAGGTCGGGAGTTTAAGACCAGCATGACCAACATGGTGAAACCCTGTCTTAAATTAAAAAAAAAAAATTAAATTCAGTGGGAGTCTTAGTAGCAAACTGTGGAAAATGACAGAAAAAAAGTTTTCTTCTGTATATTCAACCAACATCCCCCTGTAATAGTTTAGAACACTAAAAAAACAAAAGTTAGTTCCTCACTGGGGAACATTTGGGGTATAATCTGTTTACAATGTGAAATTAAAGCAATGCTATTATAAACACCCTGAGAACACTTTCAATTTAAATATTTTATTGAAAATCTTATTATATCTAGTAATTCAATTGCTATTCTTACCTGGATATCTACCATGTTGTTTATGAAATCTATCAACAGCCCGTAACATTAAGTATAACACTATTTCATTATCTGGATTGTCCATGTTAGAAACTGAAAGGAAAAAAATTTCAGTATGATTTGGTTAATTTCCAATATAACAAACAATGAAGAGCTGAATTTACTATATACTTGAGTTTCAGAACTATTAGAGCTGGAGTCACACAATCTCTACTAAAGTAGTAACATACTGAGTTTAACTCATACATATCATACAATGGACTCGGTGACCCAAATATGACTTTGTGCATAAATTAAGTTTCATGTAATATATACATAAACTATAATTACTTAGATAAGCTTAGAATAAAATTAGAATATAAATATTTACATTACCTTTTATATCATCACCATATACTCAACACTATTATACACAAAATATTTATATCTTTTAAATTAATTAAAATTAACCCAGAATCAGAGGCTATTATACTTACTAATTTCATCCTTGTTAATTGTATCCAAACCATATTCTTCAGCTAAGGATCGACATCTCACCACTCGAAGAAATGCAGAATTGCTGCCTGAACAGAGGAAAGATATTAAGGAAGTAAAAACTGTGACAGGTGAATATTAAGAATCACAGGTGACTTTAAGAACAGAGAAGGCCAGGTATGGTGGCTCACACCTGTAATCCCAGCACTTTGGCAGGCCAAGGCAGGTGGATCACAGGTCAGGAGTTCAAGATCTGCCTGGCCAAGATGGTGAAACCCTGTCTCTACTAAAAATAAAAAAATTAGCCAGGCATGGTGGTGGGCGCCTGTAATCCCAGCTACTTGGGAGGCTGAGGCAGAGAACTGCTTGAACCCAGGAGGCGGAGGTTGCAGTGAGCCAAGACCACACCACTGCACTCCAGCCTAGGCAACAAAGCAAGACTCCATCTCAAAACAAAACAAACAAAGAAAACCCCAGAGAATTATGTATATACCCTTCTCAGACATGGGAATGTGAAGGAATGTTTTCTCCTTAGCTCTAATAGAAGAGAAAGAACTAGAACACCAATCACCTTAAATTTATATCCCTGGCACTACAACCAGTTCAGACCGAGTAAGGTGATAGGCTCCCTGAACCTCAGTTTTCATGTGTAAAATGGGGATGACACCGTTTCCCTTTGAGAATTGTTCTATGGATTAAATGTGACACCTGTATAAAGTAAACTAGTACAATGCCTGATATGGCTCTACAAATAACAATTTTAATCATTATTAAGTATAAGTAGTCCTAAGGGAGAGAGGGTTATGAATTGTACTCTTGATAAAGGTAAGGACTTTTTTTTAAGCTTTGTATTATTGAAATTTTTAAAAATGCCCCAAAGTAGAATAGAATAATAAATGTTCAAACTTTCAATCTCATGTCATATAATCTAATATAACAAAGCTAATTCAAGATTAATCTAATAGACAAACAAGGTGCAAGATCAGTAGTGGAAGAAAACATTAAAACTGAGCCTAAACAGGCATTGTGGAGAAGTCATAAAATAGAAAGCTTGGATAAATCTTTTTTAAGGATGGGGAGCATGCAAAATATAAACTTCCACAGGACGTAGGAGCAGTAGGAGCTGTAGCTATAGGGAGGAAATCTTCGGATGGCATGTACAACAGATTGAGGATTTTGAAACTGACTCTTAAATAAAAGAAAATGCTTTTGGCCTACAGAGGAGTTACTGAGAAGACTCCCACGAATCTAACCACTCTGAAACTAGATGGCAAAATTCTTAATTCCATTCCAATCATTTAAAACAGACCAAAGTGAGTATTTAAACCAATATTTCAAAGTACATGTGACTCAAGACTTCACAGCCAAAGTCTTCAAACAAAAAATTTCCTAAATTACTTAAAATTTAAAAACGAAAAATGCTGTATTAATGACAATTTTCAATTAACTGACCATCATGTCTTTTTGGCATTGCCACCAATAAACATGCTCTACCTCTGATTCAGTCTTAAAATACTCTCCATTTATTATATTATGAGAGGAAAAAAACCTTACCTATAATTATATCTACACCACTGAGGCCATGGAAAACTTAAAATTTCAACCATTCAAAATACCTGGAAACATTCCCTATGGCACATTTCTATCAAGCAAAATAAGGAAATTAATTCAAGGGGACTTACAGAGTAATTTTAATTCTTTCTCTGAAATGGACTCTGGTGCCTGTAAAGAGATAAATATAAATCTGTTCCAGTTTAAAAGAGAAAATTAACAAAGGGTGCAGCACAAAGCCAATCACTGTGAAATGGGGAGGCTTGCTCCGAGAGCTGGGAGAGCACTTTAAAAATAATCTTGTTTCCTTATCACAAACTCTCCCATTAGGCAGGCAAATGAGAACTTCCTCCAAAGAAGCACAGAGCCAGTGCTACACCTTCTGTCTCTAAACCCTTTCTGGCTGGAGTCATGTGCTCAGGCCTGTATGGGCACAGTGTGCCCAGCAGCTTACCTGGCCAATGGACTGCAGCAATTTGGCAACATGATCACCTACAGCGGCAGCATCTTTCTTTGCTTTTTCACGGTAACTGAAAAAGAACAAAAAGCAATTATTAACAAATTTTTAAATTAGCAAAATTTAAATTATCATGAAGTAAACAAAAAATTTCCTTCCTTTTCATCAAAAAACACAGGCCTGACAATGTATGAAATGTGAAAATGCCAGGGAAATGCTATCAACAGCACCTATGAGTAGCTGGAAATCTTTCCAGTG
Organism: Callithrix jacchus; assembly: GCF_049354715.1. Lineage (NCBI taxonomy): Eukaryota > Metazoa > Chordata > Mammalia > Primates > Cebidae > Callithrix > Callithrix jacchus. The sequence goes on from NC_133521.1 coordinate 24,320,646, forward strand.
TTAATGACAGACTCTCAGTGCCCACTAAAACCCAGAGTCCCTCTAACAGCACCCAACTTGAAAACTACCCTCCTAAAGGGATCTATGATCTATCTAGGCTTCTGTGATAAAGGACCTTAAAAAAAAAAAAAGTTACTGAAGAATATGACTTATCTCCTGGAAGTCAAGTCCAAGGAAAGTTAAATACATTAAAACTGTCCATCTCCAATGTAAAACTTCTGTTTTCTGAGACAGGATCTCACTCTGCCACCCAGGCTGGAGTGCAGTGGCGCAATCCTGGCTCACAGCAGCCTCAGCTTCCCACGCTCAAACAATCCTCCCACCTCAGTCTCCAAGTAGCTGGGAATACAGGAGCACGCTACCACGGCTGGCTAATTTTTGTATTTTTTGTAGAGATGGAGTTTCGCCACATTGCCCAGGCTGGTCTTGAACTTCTGGATTCAAGTGATTTAAAAACTGAAAATACTGTATTAATGACAATGTTCAATTAACTGACCTTCATGCCTTTTTAGTACTGCCACAGATAAACATGCTCTATCTCTGATTCAGTTTTAAAATACTCTCCCCATTTATTATGAAAGGAAGAAAAAAAACTTTATCCAATAATTATCTATACCACTGAGACCACAGAAAACTTAAAAAATTTCAACTATTCAAAACACCTGGGAACGTTTCCTGTGGCATATTTCACCACACACCTTGGCCTCCCAAAGTGCTGGGAATACAGGTATGAGCCACTGCACCCAGCTATAAATCTTTTCTTTAGGTCTATTTACCTTTCACCCTCTAACAATCAGCAGTGTTCAAGCCGACTACCTCCTATGTAAGGTCATACTTCTTTCTATCCTCAATAAGTTTTAAGTAGTTGAACTCTTAGGCTAGCACAACAAACCAAAATTTGTTCAACAGTGACTATGAAGAGTGAAATCTGTCTGGGGAACAGAGATCATCTCTGTGTGACATTACTTGGCCCCCAAAGAAACCAAGCCAGCGGACCTGGATTCTTTGCACCATGCCCCAACTATACGAGGATAATATTCATTGAGACTCATCCCTATGATAGTCTATCTGGGTTCAAGCTAGGGATACCTGGATAGCAAGTATCTACATAATCATAGACTCTAAATTATGAAACATTAAGATAAAAAATTCATCACACCCTTCATGGTTTTAAGTTACAAATAGAAGGCAGTATAGGGCCATGGCTAAGAATGTAGGCTCTGGTACTGGTTTCCTGGGGTTCAAATCTTGGTTCTGCCATTCACCAGCTATGTGACCCTGTATAAGTTACCTTTTCAATACCTTAGTTTCCTCATGTATCAAATGGGGACAATAACAGTATCTCTCTCTCATAGGGTTGTTGTGAACCTTGTGTGTATAATAAATTACTTAATACATAGAATATAATTGATAGGACAGAGTAAGTGATCAAACACTAAGTTTATCATGAAATATGAAAAACAAAATCTGCCTCCTAGGGGTATGTGGTAATTCTGTATTTCGCATTCAATTTTGCTTTGAACCTAAAAAGAAACTGCCCTCTAAGTTCTTTAGCTTATTTTTACTTACTTATTTATTTATTTGAAACAAGGTCTTGCTCTGTCACCCAGGCTGAAGTGAAGTGGCATGATCATGGCTCACTGCAGCCTCAAACTCCTGAGCTTAAGGGATTATGCCTCAGCCTCCCGAGTAGCTGAGATTAAAGGTGCGTGCTACCATGCCCACCTAATTTTTCAATTTGTAGAGACAGAAGTCTCGCTATGTTGCCTAGGATGGTCTCAAACTTCTGGACTCAAGCAATTCTCCCACCTTGGCCTCCCAAAGTGTTGGGATTACAGGCAGGAGAGACTGAAGCTGGCCTAGTTTATTTATAAGCAATGAGGTTATAATAAACTTTTACTTGATTTCTGACAGGCTGATAAAATATTTATTTCTAATACATTCAAGACTTTTGTCTATTACATAGTTTGAAAACAATGACATACACGTTTTGCAGTTTTATATATTTGCCTGAATCTGCAATCATATCAGGAATCGTGCCTCGAACAGGTAAATTTCCTTGACCCTCTTTGGCCACAAATTCCTTTAAGGCACGAGCTAAAATCCAAAATGATGGAGTCTAAAAGAATTAAAAAAAAAAAAATTAACATTAAGTGGTGTTTTAAAACCAAAGGTTTAGACAGCAATGTTTTTACTTTTGTTGTTGTTACCTGTTTGGTGATATTTATGCAGCGATCATCATTAAATATATCTTCAATACTGCTTGGGATCTAACAAAGGAACATGAAAATTTACTTACACGGTATTAAGAATTTGCCCATTTTTATTTTCAGTGCTAATTCTTCAGATACGTTCTTTGAATTCTCACACTGTAATAAAATACAAACTTCTGATTTGTTTACTATTTTATTTTGAATGAGTACCATATGAAGACTTGAAGGGGAAAGAAACAAAGACCTCTCCTGCCCCCTGTTACTAGCATTTAATACCTATTCTCTTATACCATAAGTGCAGTAAAGAAGGAGCCCCAGTAAATTATTTTATATAGTTACATCTGAAGATACAACAGATTATAGACTTGTAGTGTTTCATGATTTTCCATCTTGTCAAAAATTTGAAACCCTTGCACCCTAATTAGTGACCGTTGAGACAACCACTCTGAAAAAAATTAAAACTATAATTTTATTGCAAGATCATCATACATTAATCAAAAGTATAAACTCAGACACAATGATACATACTTATAATCCCAGCATTTAGAAGGCCAAGGTCAGAGAGTCACTTGAGCCCAGAGTTTGAGACCAACCTGAGCAACACAGAGAGACCTTATCTATACAAAATGTAAAAGTAAATTAGTTGGGTGTGGTGACACATGCTTGTGGCCCCAGCTACTTGGGAGGCTAAAGTGGAAGGATCGCTTGAGCCCAGGAAGTAAAGGCTGTAGTGAGCAGTGACTGCATCACTGCACTCTAGCATGGGTGACAATGTGAAACTGTCTCAAAAAAAAAAAAAGGTATACAAATCATAGGCTTTGATTCTACTGTTGTGTAGAATCAAAGAAATTTATTGGTGCTACCTCCTAACTGGTCTCTCTGCTTCCACTCCCAGTCCCCTAAATTCTGTTCTCCTCACCACAGCCAGATGGTCTTTTAGAATATAAAGCAGCTCACTCCACTTCTGATGGAAATGCTTAAATGGCCTGCAAGGACTTGTTATGATCTGGCCCTTTCTGCCTCTCCAAACTCAAATCCTTCCTGCCACTTTTCCCCCTTTTTCACTTCATTCCAATCACATTGACTTGCTTACTGATGCTTGAACAAAAGTCAAACTTCATTCCACTTCTGGGCCTTTGCACATGTGCCTCCTCCAACTGAAAAGCTCTTCCACCAGACCTCTGCATGCCACTTCACTCAGGCTTCTGCTTAAACATCTCTTGGAAAGTTTCCCTGGCTCCCTATCTAAAATTGTCTCTCAACCCCAGATCCCGTTTTCCCAACATGCTCTCTGCTCCTTTGTTCTGCTTTAATTTTGTTCACAGCACCTGGTGCATTTTTATCTGTTTATTTAGCTTACTGTCCCCCAACTATTAGAACTATTAGAACCTTTTCTTTTCTTTTTTTGTTTTTTTTTTTTTTTTAAGACAGAGTTTCACTCTTGTTACCCAGGCTGGAGTGCAATGGCGTGATCTCGGCTCAGGGCAACCTCCGCCTCCTGGGTTCAAACAATTCTCCTGCCTCAGCCTCCTGAGTAGCTGGGATTACAGGCACGCGCCACCATGCCCAGCTAACTTTTTGTAATTTTAGTAGAGATGGGGTTTCACCATGTTGACCAGGATGGTCTCGATCTCTTGACCTCATGATCCACCCGCCTCGGCCTCCCAAAGTGCTGGGATTACAGGCGTGAACCACCATGCCCAGCCAGTACCTTTTCTTTTCAACCGTTGTTTTATATTCAGTGAAATACAGAGATTTTAAATGTCCAATTCAATGCATTTTGATAACTATATATATATATTTTTTAACAATAACCCCAATTAAAACAGAAAATTTTCATCACCGGAGAAAAGTGATGATTCACAAAGCATGTTTTTTTTTGGACACAGGGTCTCACACCATCACCCAGGCTGCAGTGCAGTGGCACAGTCAGGGCTTACTGCAGCCTCAACCTCCTGGGCTCAAGCAATCCTCCTACTACCTTAGGCTCCACAGTACCTGGAACTACAGGTGCATGCCACCACACCCAGCTAATTTTAAAATTTTCTGTAGAGACTGAATCTTCCTATGTGTTCAGGCTGGTCTTGAACTGGGCTCAAGCAATCATTCTTCCTTGGCTTCCCAAAATGTTGGGATTACAGGTGTGAGCCAACACACCTAGCCAGCACATTTTTTTTTTTTTTTTTTTTTGTAACAGAGGCTCACTCTTGTTGCCCAGGCTGGAGGGAAGTGGTGAGATCTCAGCTCACTGCAACCTCCGCCTCCCGGGTTCAAGTGATTCTCCTGTCTCAGCCTTCCAAGCTGGGAATATAGGTGCCCGGCACCAGGCCCCGACTAAGTTTTGTATTTTTTAGAAGAGATGGGATTTCAGCATGTTTGCCAGGCTGGTCTCGAACTCCTGACTTCAGGTGATCTGCCCTCCTCAGCCTCCCAAGTGTTGGGATTATAAGAGTGAGCCACTGTGCCAAGCCTCAGCCAGTGAACACTTTTAATCACTTAGCAACACTGCTTCATTGTCTCCAAAAAGTTGGTAATAATATCTTATGTGCCTTCCTAACTTGAAAGGCAGTATATTTGCTGTTTTAAATTATAAGAAAATTCTAATTTAAATTACCAGTTGTTACTCCAAAGCTCTCCAAAAACCTCAATGGTCAGCCTTCAACAACTAAGCCACAACAAAACCAAAGGCATCTGAGTAATCCTCCAAATAACTGTTAAAGTGTACAATGTCATTAAGAACATCTTTCATTCTACCCAATAATTACTGTCAGAAGCAAAGGCAGGTTAACAAAATTTAACTTTTCAGGCAACACTACTTTAGACAAGCAAAATATCACCTTCATTATGTAATTCCTATCCCCAAACCGTTATTATTCACAAATCATGTATTTCAAATATTTACATATTAAATAAATTATTGCACTGCTATTATATGCTGAAGCACTGACATGCACTTTAACAAAGACAACAAAAGGATATTAAAACAAGCTTCCAGTTATATTGTATTTATTTTTTTGTTTGTTTCTTTGTTTTGAGACAGGGTCTCACTCTGTTGCCTTAGCTGGAGTGCAGGGCGCAATCTCAGGTCACTGCAACCTCCGCTTCCTGGGTTCAGGAGATTCTCCTGCCTTGGCCTCCTGAGTAGCTGGAATTACGGGTGCGTCCTGCCATGCCTAGCTAATTTTTGTATTTTTAGTAGAGACAGGGTTTCACCATCTTGGTCAGGTTGGTTTCAAAGTCCTGAGATCTGCCAACCTCAGTCTCCCAAGGTGCTGGGATTACAGGCATGTGACACCACACCCGGCTCTGTATTTATTTCTAATTCTACATTTAGAAAATGTTAACTTATATCATTATAATCAACCATTTAACAGCCAAGGACTCTAGAAAACACCTGTTGATATGAATCCCTCAGCAACTCTTTCATTACCTGAGTTGTATTTAGTGCTGTGTTCACATTTTTAATAGCTTCTTCAAAATTCTCTTCATCTTCTGGAGCCCCATTTTCATTCTTTAGAATTCCTATTATAATGGGAAATTGTCAGCAAACAACAGCCCTTTTCCTTTCACTCCTCTGTTCCCCCATTATAAAAAATAACCTTGTCAGACTCTGCAGAATATTAAATCTTAATAAGAAATATGGCTCATCATTAGTCCTTAAAACTATACAAGGTGTGGCTCCTTAACTAATCCAGAGGCAAAGTAAAATAAAAGTTCATGATGGTATTATCTGACAAAGGTGTTAACAGAAATCCAATAAACACTTGCCTCTAGCAATTTGCTTTTCAAGCTTTATACTGTATTTAATTATATCCCATAATATTACCTTGTCTAATCAAATCTCTGAAGTCCTCTTTTTCTTTATACGTTTTAGGTATTCGTCCATTTGTCTAAATTGGTTAAAATTTTTAAAAATCTAGTTATTAAGAACTCAAAATACAAAAACCGAAAGTCTAAAGTATCCCCCATTCTCTACAAAAGATTTCATCAACAAATATAATTTCTCTGTGAAATCACAGGCTCACTTGACAGAAAACGGACACTGTGCCCATTTATCTACATTAACCCCCCCAACATTTTTATAACAACATTTATCAAATTTCATTTTGTTAATTAAAATTATCAGGATCACAAGAGGAACTGTTAGATTTAAATTTAAAAGCAGTCATTTGACCTACCATACAACCCCATAAGGAAAAAAAATTAATCTCCCATTTCCCACCAAGGAAATTCTTTATAATAAATTGAAAATACAGTTGCATATGAAATTTTTTTTAAAAAGGACATACTTCACTATACCACTGTGCTAAATATTTCGCTATGATCACAATCCATGGAGTATGGCTATGGTCCTAAAAATGAGAGACAATCAAAGAAAGTATCAGTATTATTAATTCTTCACTGTACCATCTAGTTTTCAACAAATTCAACATTATTTATGATCTCCTAATATATGCATAGTAATGAATAGAGGAAAATGAACTGAGTTAATAAAAACTACTTTACATATTTTTTTAGAGGTAGATACCTAGTATGTCATATATATACTATGATTGTCCCCATTATGCCTGGCATATACATCAGAGACTGCCATCCAAAAACACAGCTCAAATCTCGATTTCAGACACCAATCCTAAAGTAAGAAACCAGGATCTTCTGTTTTCTGATGAACCCAATAAACAACTGCATGTTAATTAATATGGAAGTGGGAAAAAATATATATACTCTTTAAATTATATTGTCTGTTATGTCATTATTTCTATTTGTTTAGAAAAAGGCCATAGAGAGGGCTTCTTGGAATTTTTTTTTTGGTTTCTGTTTTTTGTTTTAAAACTTTTTACGTTTGATTTTTGTGGGTACTTAATAGTGTATATATTTATGGGGTACATGCTTTGATACAGGCATGCAATATGAAATAAACACATCATGAAGAATGAGGTATCTGTATAGCATTTATCCCATCAAGCATTTACCCTTTATGTTAGAAACAATCTAATTAAACTATTTTTTAGTTATTTTAAAATGTATAACTAAGTTATTATTAACTATAGTCACCTTGTTGTGCTTTCAAGTAGTAAATCTTATTCATTCTTTCTCATTTTTTTTTGGTACCTAATAACCATTCCCATCCCATCTCCCCATCTGGAATATGTTAATGTCCAATTTCTTGACCTGGGTAGTGATTACACAGATGTTCTGTATATGTACTTTTCTTCAATAAAAACATTTTTTAATTTTGAGGAAAAATTAATATGTTGGAAACAAGGTCAAATGTTGTTACTGAGTAATCTGGATGACAAGAATATGGAGGTTTACAGGGTTTTCTCACTTTGGTATAATTCAAAAAATTTAGGTTAAAAAAAATGTTTTAAGCCTATCTACAAATGTAAGGTCACATACACTACCAACCTTTTTTTCCATATGATCCAAATCATAGGACTGAAAATGTTCTCTCAGTTCAGGAAATGGCTTATCTAGTCGTAGATCCTCTAATGCATTATCTGGATGAGATTCTATTACTGTGAAACAAAGAATTCAAAAGGATAAATTTAGTACTTTAAAAAAAAAGAGAGAGATGAGGTCTTGCTGTATCACCCAGGCTGAAGTGCTGTGGCACAATGATAGCTCACTGCTGGTTCAAACTCCTGGGCTGAAGGGATCCTCACACCTCAGCCTCCTGAGTAGGTGGGACTACAGAGTTGTGTCACTGTGCCCAGCTAATTTTTAAATGTTTTTGTAGAGATGGGGGTCTCACTCTGTCACCCAGGCTAGTCTCAAACTCCTGGATTCAAGGGCTCCTCCTGCCTCAGCCTCCCAAAGTCCTTGTATTAAAGGTGTGAGCCACCGTGCCCAGCTTAAAAAATAAACTTAATTATTTAGCAATACTGATGACAATATACTACATTATAGAAACTTAGGAAATTTTTAATTTTTAAATGGGCACAGGGCCCACAGACTTCACTGTTTTATTAAGGTACAATTTATATACAGTAAAATGCACAAATCTTAAGTCAACTATAAAGTTTCAGTAAAAATAAAACCATGATTCCTTTTGAACAGAATCTGTTGTAATTGAAAAAGCTCAAAATTGACAAAATGTATATGTACAGATAGTAACTAATGACCTATCCTTCCTCCTCTTGTGGTCTTCAGTAGACAGCATCACCATCTACCTAGCCTTCTTCCCCAGACACCTTATGGTCACCCTTCACTTCTTGCTTCCTTGGCTCCAATATCAGTCACTCCCCACTTCCTCATCTCACTCTGTACACTGCTCTTCACATGGGAGAGTACAGGGGAGTGTATAATTTCAGTGAGTGTTTACAGGTAGGCCTAGTTCTGTCACTTGCTAACTATGTGACCTCAGACAAACAATTTAAACTCTCATTGCCTCAGCATCATCTATAAAAGATATTAATGTATCTACAGGTTGTATATCTCTCTTATCCAAAATGCTTGGGACCATAAATGTTTTGGATTTTGTTCATATTTTGGCATATTTGCAAATACATACTAGATGAGCATCTCTAATCCAAAAATCTGAAGTCAGAAATGTTCCAATGAGCATTTCCTTTGAATGTCATGTCAGTGCTCAGAAAGTTTTGCATTTTGGAGCATTTCTGATTTTGGATTTTTGGACAAAGGATGCTCAATCTGTACCTTATAAAGGTTTTGGAAAGAGTAAATGAAATAATTATCATAAAGGCAGGCACAGTTAGCAATGTTGAATCTTCATTATTATCTACCCCTTCTTCTTCTCTTCCTAAATTAGGAAAAAGAACACTCTCTTTCTTTCTTAGGCCACTGCAAATTTCTAATAGCAATCCCTACCTCCAATCTTTGCCCCTTTAAATCCATTTACTTTTTTTTTTTTTGAGATGGAGTTTTGCTCTTGTTACCCAGGCTGGAGTGCAATGGCGCAATCTCGGCTCACTGCAACCTCTGCCTCCTGGGTTCAGGCAATTCTCCTGCCTCAGCCTCCTGAGTAGCTGGGATTACAGGCACGCGCCACCAGGCCCAGCTAATTTTTTGTATTTTTAGTAGAGACGGGGTTTCACCATGTTGACCAGGATGGTCTCGATACCGCGACCTCATGATCCACCCGCCTTGGCCTCCCAAAATGTTGGGATTACAGGCGTGAGCCACCGCGTCCGGCCTAAATCCATTTACTTTCTACTCAACTTCAAAGTGACCCATTTAAAATAAAATTTTTTCCTGCACTCTCCCACTTTCAACTCTTTTGTTCCCTCCCATCAGTTGACATCACTTTCAACTCTTAAATGGCTCACCACCAGCAGCCAGAGCTTATCCTGACAAGCACTCCCTAACTGCCAACACAGATATTACTCCTCAGTGATGCTACCAATACCAATAGCTATCATCGCATTAGCACAGTACCTGGGTCATAGTAAAAATGCTTTCTTGAGTAAATAAAGAGCATTGTATGAATACTGGATGAAAATTTTATAATGATCTAAGATTAAAATTTTATAAGTAAAGGGCTTATATCAACCCTCAGCTGCTTATAAATGACTTTGGTCTTCTACAACAGTTTCCTTGGGAACAGTAGTTAGGTAAATGTCTTTATTGTGTGAAACTGCACCTGAATTGAGAAAACCTAAAGCCTGCATGAGAATGAAATAAAAGATTGGAGGGGCCAGGGCAGTGGCTCACACTTGTAATCCCAGCACTTTAGGAGGCCAAGGCAGGTGGATCACCTGAGGTCAGGAGTTCAAGACCAGCCTGACCAACATGGTGAAACCCTGTCTCTACTAAAAACATAAAAAATTAGCCGGGCATGATGGCAGGTGCCTGTAATCCCAGCTACTTGAGAGGCTGAGGCAGGAGAATTGCCTGAATTCAAGAGGCAGAGTTACAGTGAGTCAAGATCATAACATTGCACTCTAGCCTGGGCAACAAGAGTAAAACTCCGTCTCCAAAAAAAAGAATGGAGTGGGGAAAGGTGGTGCAACTTCATGGGTCAGAGTGACCCATATCCACATTCCTTAGCTCTCCACAGTCATACATGCCCAATGTGAGTTAGGGGGCAAAAGAAGCTGGGTACTTGCATAGTTGCAGGATGTCCTAATAAGATCAAGAAACTATACCTGTTTTATCTCCTGCTTTGTATCCTTCTGTAATGCTACATAAAGAGTAGATTAAAGCCTATTGAATCTGATTGCCATTTTGAATCTGCAACTAGAGATGTGCTGCTACAAATTTACTTTGTAATTTAAAACTGACTTTCTAAATTGTCAAGTTTCTAAAATTATAGCTAACACAACCAATAGTAAGTCCATATGCTCTACAGTTTTACCTGGATGTTCTTTTATAATGATCCTCATATAACCAACTAGTCCATATGTCCTACAGATCAAAAGAGGGATCTGCGAATTCCAGAGGACATCTGCTAAGCGTAGTAATGTGCTGTTTAAAAAAAAAAAAAGGCAAAATATGAACATAAGCAAATGGAAATATGCCAAACATGAAACATGCCAAACCTGAAAATGTCTTAAAGCTACTTTCTTACTAAATAATAAATCCAAATAAATATAATTGCATTTACATAAGCAGGTCAAGAATATACTGAAAAGCAAACATTTCCACAGGCTGCAGTCTCAAAGAAAGTACATGTTTTGGACAAGAGGGATGTGAAACTCAAATGTGTCATATTAAGGAGAAATGTTAAAGAAAACTTCTAAACATTTCCATGATAAAGAAAAAATATATAACTCATGTATACACCCCCAAACAATTCCAATAACCAATTCACCCTCTCTCTCTTTTTTTTTTTTTTTTTTTGAGATAGGGTCTCACTCTGTTGCCCAGGCTGTGGCATGATCATGGCTCACTGCAGCCTTGACCTCCCGGGCTCAAGCAATTCTCCCATCCTAGCCTCCTGGGTAGCTGGGACCACATGCATGCATTCTGTCTGGCTAAATTTTGTATTTTTTGTAGACACAAGATTTTGCCATGTTTCCCAGGCTGGTCTTAAACTCCTGAGCTCAAGTGATCCACGTCTCAACCTCCCAAACTGCTGAAATTACAGGCATGAGTCACTGTACCAGCCTTCAATCATCAATTCTAACTAGTTTTTAATCACTAAAAATTAAAAACAACAACAACAAAAAAGAAACAATGATCAGTTTAACTGCTCTAAATATATTCCAAAGAGTTTCACATCTAAGGCCAGGTGAGCAAGACTCTGTCTCAAGAAAAAAAAAAGTTTCACATCTCAGTATTTTTCTCTTCCTCATCTTTTCAATGCTGGAACAGTTCTAAGAATTTCTTTTTTTTTTTTTTATTTATTTTTTTGAAACCAGGTCTCACCTAGGCTGAGTAGAGTAGAGGGGCGTGATCATGGCTTACTGCAGCCTCAACTTCCTGGGCTCCAGCAATCCTCCTACCTCAGCCTCCAGAGTAGCTGGGACCACAGGCATGAGCTACCACTCCTAGCTAATGTTTGTATTTTTTATTGAGATGGGGTTTTTCCATGTTGCCCAGGCTGGTTTCAAATTCCTGAGCTCAAGCAATCTACCCTCCTCAGCCTCCCAAAGTGCTGGGATTACAGGTGTGAGCCACCATGCCTGGCCAAGAATTTCAAATTTAAAGTTTCTATAGAATTTAAGAATTTTTAAAAATAATCATAGACTGTGCTGATAAAACAATGCAAATCAAATAAGATTAAAATAAAAACATATTAACATAAAAATTTACCTTTCAGGAAGCTGAGTTGCAACCACAACAGTAAACCTACAGAAAAATGAAGGATCATTGTCTAGAAGGTTTTCTGGACTCTAAATAGGACAGCAAAGAAAAAAAACCCAACAATTTCACAATCATATTAAACATGGCAGAAATAGTTAAGCTATTTTACAACAAATGAGGCAACAAATCCAATTCAACTAATCATAAATGATACAAAGATTCAAAATTCTAAATTTCTAGGGCTTTGAATTATTTTAAAAAATTGTATTTCAGCAGACATAAAAATGTGTGTACATATATACCTCTTCCACAAAACTTCCAGAGACATCGCTATTTAATTCTTGTAAGAATTCCATGGCAGCTTGAGCTCGGTTCTTTTTAAAAACAAAGCATTTAACTTGAATTAGAAAAAAGTTTGGTCACAATATAATCCCCCAATTTATGGAACAGGCAAACATACTGTAAAACTATCCAAATTTCATATGTAAGTATGACAACTCTGTTTCCCTTCTTTTTTCTTTTTAGAGACAGGCTTTTGCTCTGTTACCCAGTTTGAAGCATAGTGGCCTGATCATAGCTCACTGCAGCCTCAAACTCCTAGGCTTAAGCAATCCTCCTGCCTCAGCCTCTCAAGTAGGTGGGACTACAGGCACGTGCTACCATGCCCAGCTAATTAAAAAAAAATATTTTGTAGAGGCAGGGTCTTGCCATGTTGCCCAGGCTGGTCTTGAACTCCTGGCCTCAAGCAATCCTCCTGCCTTGACCTCCCAAAGTGCTGAGACTACAGGCATGAGCCACCAGTCCCAGCCAATTCTGCTTCCCCTAGTGTTTATGACTCAACAGAATATTACTTAAAACAAAGGAAAACCATCATTATCCAGAGTTCTCAAACAACATTTTTGTACTCAACTTTTTTGATTTGACAAATGACCAAAAAACTCTAGGTAGCAGGCAGGGATATCCTAGATCATGTTCAGACTCACTGTCACCCCCCAAATCTAGAATCCTGTACAAAAGTGGTTAATCACTATGCTAACAGTCATTTCACTAAGTTGACTAATATGGTTTCATAAGATTTTTTAATTTGAAATACAAAGATAGAACATCTTCTGGCTCTTATTAAAAATTCTGTCAACTAGAATCCATCTTCTGAATATTACATTACTCAAGATTTAGCTTTAATACAGGATACAATGTATAAGCACAGATAGTACTTCTAAGTTTTTAAACCACCAAACATATGAAGATTTACAAGATTAGAAAAATTTGGTAACTTTTTCTCAGAGAAATAATATGCTTTTTTAAAGTCAAAGCTTTTCAAACAATCAAAGCATAGTGGCACCATTAGATCCTCAAGTGCAACTATATTCTCTAACAAATTGTTTACCTTGCCGATACTGCTTCTTTGAAGGAAGAAACTAAAGTGAACAGAATAAAGGGAAAAAAAGTAAAGCTTACTAATTTTAAAGGAAAAGCTCTTTGTAATAGCATGCATATTCATTCATAGTATAAAACAAGCTATATTGTGATTACAGATGGTAATGGCCTTCCTAGAGGAAGAAAATCAGATAGGCTTATAAACAAAGATAGGCTAATAAGTCAATGTTTCTTTTCCAAAGTGTGTACCACTTTGGGAAATGTGAATATCACAAGATCCTCTGAGAAAAAAGGGTTCCTTGGCTAAAAAAAGTTTGGGAAACACCATATGCTATATTTCCCTCTTGGAAATTCATAATATACATAAAACATATGATACTAAAATTTTTTTTTTTTGAGATGGAGTCTTACTCTGTCGCCAGGCTGGAGTGCAGTGGTACTATCTCAGCTCACTGCAACCTCTGACTCCCTGGTTGAAGGGATTCTCCTGCCTCAGCCTCCCGAGTAGCTGAGATTACAGGCAAGCGCCACCGCACCCAGCTAATTTTTTGTATTTTTAGTAGCGATGGAGTTTCTCCATGTTGGTCAGGCTAGTCCCAAACTCCCGACCTGAGGGGATTTACCTGCCTTGGCCTCCCAAAGTGCTGGGACTACAGGCATGAGCCACCGTGTCCAGCCAACTTTTTGCATTTTTAGTAGAGATTGGGTTTTGCTATGTTGGCCAGGCTGGTCTTGAACTCCTGACCTCAAGTGATCTGCCCGCCTCAGCCTCTCAAAGTGCTGGCATTACAGGCCTGAGCCACTGCACCCTGCCACTAAAATCTTAAGGTAAAGAAATTTTAACTTTATTTGATCCATTTCCCAAACTAATTTGACCATGGAACCCACCGGCCCATTTAACAGCTTTTAACATTCTCTAGAACCAGTGTTCCATAGATTAGTCTCGGTGTACTGAACCATTTGTTTTTGCACGTAACTATAACAGATTTATTCAGACTTCCTCCCACACATACCCTTGACATGTCTCAAGGCCCAGATATGAGGCTGCTGATCAGAGTCAAGATGCCATTTTTTGGCATAAACTCACTGGCTCCATAGAAAAAACTCTATTTTTATCACATTCTACTCTAACCAACCAAGTAAGCAAAGAGAACAAGATTTCTTTATACATGTCAATAAAAAGGCTGTTCTGTGCCTAGCAGAAACTGGCACTACCACCCAAAGAAAAGGCATCAAAACTAAATATGAACTAATTGTTGGTTTTCCTTATATTTACTCACTGTTGTTATTACTGACAAATACAATGAAAGATACCAGACTTCAAGCCCCTGAAAAAGTGCGGAGCATTAAATCCAAATTTGGGAATGCTCTGAAAATCTACATATAATCTTTAAAGAATAATATACAGGCCATCTTTAAAACAGCATTTCGTAGACACAGTATAAAGTGATATACGCCTAGACTAAGCTGAGAAGACATACAGGTATTATTGTTAATTATATGTGATTATATAGGAGTCAGTGCAAGAGCTTAGAAGTGTCCATATTACATGAATAAACAAATAATGACTACTCTTTTATATTCATAACAATCCAGTAATGATGAGTACCTTTTATTAATGGCCCATTTGCCAAATGCTGTATTGCACTTTACCTGTATTATCTCACTTCCTCCTCACCATAATCCCAAACAAAGATGACTTCCACTGAGAGCCGAGTCACCCTGACTGAAGCTAGGATTCAGGACTTGCCTTCCCATGAAAGTGCACTGCCTTCCTTAACATGTATATATTTGAAAAGAATAGAACATACTTGTTTCCAGCATCTTCTCCGCTGACCTGATTGCCATCAATAATTGTAAACGAACCAACACCTGAGAGCCAAAACAGAGTAAGTCAGGAATGTACAGTTCTAGGTCATAATCTTAAAGAAGTAAATTTAGAACACAACCACAAAACTACATTACCTGGTAGTACCAAGTTTTTAAGAATTTCAGTTCCTGTGGCTGTTGCATTTATTAGGCAAACATGAGCAGATTCTAAAGCCTCTTGCCCATGATCACCCCACAACCTACAAAAGAGACACAAATTTGACATGTTTAAAGCTTTCATGACAATACAGCTTTCTTATTTGAATAGTGATCTTTTTTTTTCTTTTTGAGACGGCCTCTTATTCTGTCACCAGGCTGGAGTGCAGTGGAGTGATCAGTGCAATCTCCACCTCCTGGGTTCAAGTGATTCTTCTGCCTCAGCCTCCCTAGGAGCTGGTCCTACAGGCACATCCCACCACGCCCGGCTAGTTTTCTATATTTTTAGTAAAGATGGAGTTTCACCACGTTAGCCAGGATGGTCTGGATCTCCTGACCTCATGATCCGCCCACCTCGGCCTCCCAAAGTGCTGGGATTACAGGCATGGGCCACCATGCCTGGACTCATTTATTCTTAAGTTATGTTAGATGCATTTAAGTTAAGTTAGATGTATTTAAGATCTTGACATAGGGCTTGTTACTGTGACTTCTCCAAGGATGGGCAAAACCTTTACCAAGAAAACTGAATTATCATCTGAAAAGCCTCACGTCAACTTCTACAGGAGTGCTTTAAAGTATAATACCCAATGAACATTCTAAGAGCATGATTAATGTGCCTTCCCCATCACCTAATCTAAAGCAGATTACTCCTTATTACGTAACCAGTATGTCCTCCAGAGCATATGACAAGCAACTGCCTCATTTTTCTTTTTTTTTTTTTGAGACAGGGTCTCACTGTGTTGTCCAGGCTGGTCTTGAACTACTGGGTTCAAGCATTTCTCTGGCCTCAGCCTCTAGAGTTGCTGGGACTTCAGGCACAAGCCACTGCACCTGGCTTCATTTGTTTTTGTTTGCTGGGCATCCATCTTTCCACTCCACTCTTAGCTTTGTAAGGGCCCAGACAGCTGTCAAATGTGTGGAGGAATCGCCTGGAAGAACCAGATGGACTGTAAATGCCCGTTTTCTCCATGAAAGTATAGCACGCAGAAGACACCTGACATATATTTGATGGATGCTTGAATAGCTGGAGAGTAAACTTAAGAATACTGGTTCATCAGGGAGGCAAAGGTTGCAGTGAGCCAAGATTGCACCACTGCACTCCAGCCTGGTGCCTGGCAACAGAGCAAGACTCTGTCTCAAAAAAAAAAAAAAATAAAATAATAATAATAATAATAATACTGGTTCATTTCAGCTGGGCGAGGTGGTTCACGCCTGTAATCCCAGCACTTTGGGAGGCCAAGGCAGGCGGATCACCTGAGGTCAGGTGTTCAAGGACAGACTGGCCAACATGGTGAAACCCTGTCTCTACTAAAAATATAAAAATTAGCTGGGTACACACCTGTAATCCTAGCTACTTGGGAGGCTGAGGCACAAATCGCTTGACCCCGAGAAGCAGAGGTTGCAGTGAGCCAAGATCATGCCACTGCACTCCAGCCTGGGTGACAGAGTGAGACTCGGTCTCAAAAAAAAAAAAAAAAAGAATCCTGGTATGCCTCTAAGTAACATGTTTCAAGAAGAGGTAAAACGTATTCAGTCCTCTCTAACTTGCTGGCCCAATTAAGGTGAAGCCAGGAGGGCCGTATTGACTGCTGCATTTTGCTTCTAACTGCTTCCCTTTGACAGTTCAAAACCAATAACCAGTTCTCACTATGAAAGGTAAAGTTTGGGACTTAAATGGAATGTCTTCAGCAAAACCCCTCTTTTGTTAGAGTTGCTAAGTAACCTCAACTATCTTCTCAGCTCTGTCACACGTATGGTTATACCTGCATTCAAAACAGACAAACTCCAATAATTTACAAGAAAACCTAAGTTGGTTATAAGGACTGTCACCTTTCTTTCTTTTCCTAAAAGCTTGGGAGCAGGATGTAACTGTGTACCTCCAAAAAACCCAGAAGAGCCTGACTTTACATCCTGGCTCAAGATATGGGGAACTCTGTGCAAGTTACCTAACTTCTCCAAGACTCAGTTTCCCTAATTGTAAAGCACAGGAAATGGCTGCTTTCAAGGGTGCTCTCAGACTTAAGTGCCTCTAATACAACACTAGGCTGGTGGTACAAACAGAAACTCCAGTCCTTGGAGATACATAACTTCTGTTGTCTCAGAGGCTCCAGGAAGAGGAAGCCAAGCAGCTTTGTTACTTCCACAGCCTCAAGATATAGAAGACGCTCAATAAATAAGCAATGGGGAGTGAAAGAAAAGGCAAGGGTGGGGAAGTAGCCAAGGACCCTCCTGATGGCTTGGGCCTGCAATGCCCATTAAGGTAGCCGCCAGCTACACGTACTACTGAGCAACGAGGCTAGTGTTAACTGAGATGTACTGTAAGTGTAGAAGGCAGTATTTCTAAGACAGTTTTGGGTTTTCTTTTTTTTAAAGAGTCTCGCTCTGTCACCCAGGCTGGAGTGCAGTGGCGTGATTTCAGCTCACTGAAACCTACACCTCCTGGATTCAAACGATTTTCTGGCCTCAGCCTCCAGAGTAACTGGGATTACAGGCGCGCGCCACCACACCCGGCTAATTTTTGAATTTTTAATAAAGATGAGGTTTGACCATGGTGCCCAGGCTGGTCTCAAATTCCTGACCTCAAACTCCTGATCCACCCGCCTCCGCCTCCCATAGTGCTGTGATTACAGGCGTGAGCCACCATGCCCGTCTTCCAAGACAGTTTTAAAAAGGAAAATACTCATGACCATCCTGCAAGGTGGCAAGATCCCGTTTCTACAAAAAACATAAAATATTTTTTAAAATTAAGTAAAATGTCTTCATAACTTCTTATGTTGATTACTTGTTAAGATAGTAATATTTTGGACATATTGGGTTAAATTGTATTTAAAAATAATTTTCACCTATTTCTTTTTACTTTTAGAGTGGTTACTATAAAATTTATAATTAAATTTGTGATTCACATGAGACTGGCATTACATTTCCATTGGACAGCGCTGGTGAGAACAAAACCGAACCCTCTATGCCGCTCTTGCGGCAGGGATGGGGTGCGTTCTGGGCCTCCCCATTCTGAAAACCAGGAGCCTGGGCGCGGCGAGGCGGGGCGGGCAGCCGCGCTAGCGACCGGGCTTGGCAATGGGGACTGCGTGTCCCGAATCGCACACCGCGTGGCGGGGAAAGGGGTCCTGGTCCTCGCGGAGCACCCTCGGCCCGGGGCGGGAGGCCAGAGCGCCGGCTTCCCGCGCCCCACACGGCCCGGCCCAGCCTGAAAGGAGGCCTGAGGGAGGCCCGATCGCGCCGCCTGCGCCCTTAGGCCCGGCCCGGACTCAGGGAAGCCCGCCGGCCCACCCTCGGCTCGGTGAGCCCCGGCTCACCTCAGCTGCCGGTCGTACTTCTGCTCCTTGAGCAGCTTCCCCGGCTGCGCCATGGCCGCGCCCGCCGCGCGGAGAACCGGGGAGCCCCCGCAGAGCGCCGCCACCAGCTCTACGAGCGCGCAGGCGCACTGAGCGCCCCTCCGCCGCCACCGCCTCCTGCGCGCTGCCCGCAGGGGGCGCCGCACTGCACTGCGCACGCGTCACGGGTACACTAAGGGCGTAAGCGGCCCCGGCCCCGAGCAGGTCTGGGGATCTCGGTCCCAGTAGGCAGGAGGGGCAGCCCCGCTAGCCTACCAATTCGCGGTCTGGCCGTGCAGCATTTGGGGGCGACTGGGGCCTTGGAATCAGGCACACTTGTATTTTGACCACTTAACTGGTTGTGAGATCTCTTTACCTCTCAAATCCTCCGTTTGCTCACCTGTGCAGTGGGGATAAATGGGTTCCAAGTGTCTTTGGCCTTAAATGAGAATTTGAATACAGGAGGCCAGACTCCCCCAAAGTCTTGCATGAATAATAACTTTCGTTGTGATTATCATTATTTTTCACCCATTTCTTCCTCTCATGAAAAAGCCCACAAGCCTATTTTGAATCACAAACTCCCTGCTGCAGATGCAAACAAGTCCAGGGCTCTGTTGTTGAAGAGTTTAGTCTGGTGAAGGGAGAGGGTCAGTAAACAAGCACTCACCAGACAATGTGGCCTTCCTGTAGATAGAGGGAAGTAGCGTGCTCAGGGTGCACAGAACAAGCTCCCCACTCGCCCTCTCCAAGAATGTTTCATGTGGTGTGGAGATGGAAGGGTTTTTTTTGTTTTGTTTTGTTTTTTGAAACAGGATCTCACTCTATTGCTCAGGCTGGAGTTCGGTGGTGCAGTCTTAATCCACTGCAGCCTTAAGCTTCTGGGCAGCAATCCTCCCACCTCAGCCTCCCAAGTAGCTAGGACTACAGACGTGCACCACCACACCCAACTAATTTTTGTATTTTTTGTAGAGACAGGGTTTTGCCATGGTCCAGGTTGGTCTCAAACTCCTGGGCTCAAGCGATCTGCCCACCTTAGCCTCCCAATGTGCTCAGATTACAGGCATGAGCCACCGTGCCCAGCTGGAAGGGTGTTTTAAGCATAAGGAACAGCAGGTGCCATCTCTAAGAGGCAAAGAAGGCATAGCAAGCCGCAGGTGCTAGAGTAAGTTGGTCAGGTGAAGAATCAGGGGTGGTTTGGAAGGTTTGAGACAAAGCTGGGACGGGCTGGGTTCAGAGGACTGCGAACATAGATTCAAGGAGGAATTTAAAGTCCTCCACTTCCTGAAAAGACCCTCTTCTCAGGAAGAGAATAGCTGTCTTGTGGGGATGGCAGGCCATGGAAGGAGGTTTTGTTTCATGAGGACAACTGGGAGGGGGGTGGTGCTGAAGACAAGGTGACCGTCTGGAATAAAGATGAAGACTCCTTCCTCTCTTATCTTCCAGACCCTACAGGCACCTTCAGGTTAATAACTCCCTGAAATAAGGTGGAAATGAGTACGGATTCCCCACCCCCAACCGCCTAGGTTAGGAACCAGAGTGGTGGCACAGTTTGATGGTAATGATGCAGTGGTGATAAGTTGCACTTTCCCCTGGGCGTGTTCTCCAGACCAGGGTGAGAGTACACCCTTACATACCTTCCCTTGTCCTTACTCAACTCTCATGGAACACAACTGATGAGAAACAGAGGCGTGAGGCTTTCCCAGCTCATCATGTGTTTGTGCTGTCACATTTCCTTCTCCAAGTGAACAAGTGAAATATAAGGGATAATAAAATACACTCCAGGAAAGTAGGAAGGTCAAAAGGCAGCAGATGAGAGTTCACTGCTTTGCTTCTCATGCCCATGGACTTCAGGAAAGGAAATATCCTCAAATTTGGTAGAGGGCGAGTCATAGTGCCTGTGAAGAAGTAAATTACTTTGAAAAGGCTTGTGTTAGAGGCCGGGTATGGTGGCTCATGCCTGTAATCCAAGCACTTTGGAGGCCAAGGCAGGCGGATCACCTGCAGTTGGGAGTTCAAGACCAGCCTGACCAACATGGTGAAACTCCATCTTTAAAAAAAAAAAAGAAGAAGAAGTTAAGAAAAGGTTTGTGTTGGTGGTGTCTGTAAAATGATAACTCAGGGTGTCAGTTTCCTAGGAATGTTGTAACAAAGAACCACAAACCAGGTGGCTTAAAACAAGAGAAATTTATTGTCTTACAGTTCTGGAGGCTGGAGGTCTACAATCAAAGTGTGGGCAAGACTATGCTCCTTCTGAAACCTGTAGGGGAAAATCTGTCCTTGCTTCTTCTTGGCTTCCTGGGGTTTGCTGGCAATCCTTGGCTAGCAGCCACAGCACTTCAATCTCTGCCTCACCGCTACATGGCATGCTCCCCTCATCTCTCTGTTTCTCCTCTCATAAGGACACAAGTCACATTGGATTAGAGCTCATGCTGATGACTTCATCTTAACTGGATTAATTACACTTGCAAAGACCCTATATTTAAATAAGATCTCCACAGGTACTGGCAGGTTAGGACTTCAGTAACTTCTGGGGAAGACATAATTCAGCCCGTACCCAGCACCTTTGTATTAATATTATTTTTTAGAGGCAGGGTCTCACTATATTGCCCACACTTGTCTCAAACTCCTGGGTTCAAGCAGTCCTCCCACCTCAGCCCCCCGAAGTACTGGGACTACAGGCCTGAGTCACTGAGCCTGGCCCTGCCCATTTTGTAATAGGGTTATTTTTTTATTTTTATTGAGTGGTCTGATTTGTACATTTTAGATATTAGTCCCTGATCTAATGTATAGTTTGTAAATATTTTTTCTCAATCTGTGGGTTGTCTCTTTACTCTGTCATTTCCTTTGCTGTGCAGAAGCTTTTTAATTTGGTATAAACACATTTATCTATTTTTTCTTTTGTTCCCTATGCTTTTGGAGTCTGGTCACTATTTTTTGGTGGGGTGAGGGACAGGATCTCATTGTTTCACCTGAGCTTCAGTGCAGTGGTTATAATCATGGCTCACTGTAGCCTCAACCTCCTGGCCTCAAGCAATCCTCCTGCTTCAGCCTTCTAAGCAGCTGGGACTACAGGCACCCACTGCCATGCTTGGCTAATTTTTATATTATTTTCTGTAGAGATGAAAGTGAAAATAATGATAATAATTCAACCCATAAAACCATGTAAAAGTGCCTATGCTGGAAGAGGAGAGACTGATCAAACATAGTTCTTTTGATGGCCCTGCCATGAAAGAACTCAAGGTGAGTCCTCCCTGTTGTGGAGGGTGGAAACTAGAGGTATCAGACCAGGAAGCCATGGTGTAATTCCTTTAAGCTATTGGTTTTCAAACTGTGGTCCTGGACCAGTAGCATCGACATCACTTTGGAAACTTGTTAGAAAGGCAAATTCTTGTCTGGGTGCAGTGGCTCATGCCTGTAATCCCAGCACTTTGGGAGGCCAAGACAGGAGGATTCTTTGAGGCCAGGAGTTCGAGACTAGCCTGGGTAACACAGAAGACTCTGTCTCTACAAAATAAATAAATAAATAAATAAAAATAAAAAATTAGCCAGGTGTGGTGGTGTATGCCTTTAGTCCAGTTATTTAGGAGGCAGAGGTGGGAGGATCACTTGACCCCAGGAGTTTGTGGTTGCAGTGAGCTATGATCTCTACGATCTCGCTACTGCACTCCAGCCTAGGCAACAGAGCAAGATGCTCTCCCCCCGTCTCTTAAAAAAAAAAATTAAGCATTAAAAAAAAAGAAAGCCAGGTAAGGTGGCTCACTCCTGTAATCCCAACACTTAAGACGGTGAGGCAGGAGGATTTCTTGAGCCTAGGAGTTTGAAACCAGCCTCGGTGACATAGTGAGAACTTGTCTCTGGAAAAAAAAAAGAAAAATTCAAATTCTTGGAACTTACCCATACCTGCTGAATCAGAAACTATAGAGTGAGGCACAGGCAACTGTTTTAACCAGTCATCCAGGTGTTTCTGATACGTGCTTGATCCTACCCTGGCTTACTGAGCACTTACTATGATGCCAGGCAGGCCCCTGACATGCATCATCTTGTGAGCTCACAACCACCCGATGCAACAGATATTGCTGCTAACCCTGTTTTGCAGAGAGGGGCTGGTGTTTGGAAAGAAGAGTGAAGTAGCAAAAGATTAACAGGTGGTGCAGGGGTTAGAAACAAATACCCCAGTCTGGTGTCGTGGCTCACACCTGTAATCACACCTGTAATCTCACACCTGTAGTGCTTTGGGAGGCCAGGCATAGTGGTGTATGCCTGTAGGATAGGAGATGGAGGATCACTTGAGGCCAGGAGTTTGAGACCAGCCTGGGCAACATAACAAGACCCTGTCTCTACAAAAAAAATAAAAAATTAGCCAAGCATAGTGGCACACCTGTAGTCCCAGCTACTTGGGAGACTGAGGTGGGAGGATCACTTGAGCCCAGGAGTTGGAGGCTGCAGTAAGCTATGACTTCACCACTGTACTCTAGTCTGGGTGACAGAGTGAGACCTTGTTTCATATAAAAAGAAACAAATACCCACAATGAATCTGACCAGACTTCAGTGCAGGTATATTATTTTATCCAGCCTAGTTGGTCTCAGGGAGGGCAGACTAGATCTTTGGGCTGTCAGGAAGTTTGGGGCTAGCTCTGTGCTAGCAGAGATTATAGTCTGTGGAAGACCAGCCAGGAAGAATGAGTCACAACCCAGGACATCCACTCGGGCCACTAGCTCTCCCTGCCTGTCCTTGCCCATCCAATTCCTTCACACCCTGGTCCTCATTGGCTGACTCTTGCCTTTCTCCCCAACCCCATAAGCTCCTTGAGGCAGCTGAGTATATAAAGTTCACAGTTGTATCACCTGTGCCTGGCCCAGCAGTTGACATCTAATAAATCTTCAATAAGATTTTACTGTTTACTGAATGAAAGAATAAATTTCTGAAACTATTGCCATCGTAATGTGTACATTTTAAAATATGTTCCTAGCAATGTATGTATTATCGGACTTAGTAATTCTACCTCTATCAATTTATTCCAAGGAAATCATCAGACACACATAAAGATGTATAAGTAAGGAGACCAGGCACAATGGTTCACGAATCCCAGTACTTTGGGAGACTGAGGTGGAAGTATTGCTCAAGGCCAGAAATTTGAAACAGATGAGCCTGAACAACACAGCAAGAACCCATCTCTTAAAAAAAGTCATACTGAAGATGTACAAGTAAGGATGTTGACTGCAGTGATATTTGCAATACTGAAAACTAGAAATAACACAAAATCACAGCAGTATGTGCATAAATATTATGTGTCAAGTTCTCCAAGGCCTATCAAGGAAACATTTACCATAGGGCACTGGATGGAAAAAAATTGGCCCCAAAGCCATCCTATGAGCCTGATTGCTCAATTGTTTTCCTTTTTTTTTTAAAGATGTAGTCTCTCTGTGTTACCCAGGCTGGAGTGCAGTGGTTTTATAGCATAAAACAGGTGGGATTATAGCATACTACAGTATCAAACTCCTGGACTTAAGGGATCCTTCCACCTCAGCCTCCTGAGTAGCTAGGATCATAGGCACACCACCATACTCGGCCTTGACTATTTACATACTACTAATACATGCAGGTTGAGCATCTCCAATACAAAAATCTGAAATCCAAAATGCTCCAAAATCTGAAACTTGTTGAGAACCTGCAAGATGCCATTGTGGGAGAGGGGCTGAGATAGGGACACTTGTGTTCTGATGGTTCACTGTCACAAACTGTTTCATGAACAAAATTATTTAACATAGTGTGTCAAATTACTTTCAGGCCATGTCTATAAGGTAAGCATAAAATGTAATGAATTTTGTATTTAGACTTTGGTCCCATCCCCAAGATACTATGTATATGTAAATATTCCAAAATCTGAAAAATATCAGAAATCCAAAACACTTCTGGTCCCAAGAATTTCAAGTAAGTGATACTCAACCTGTATCAGAAAACCTTGGCAGAGCATCACCCTAATACCAAAACCAGGAAAGGACAAATCTGGAGGCATCACATTACCTGATTTCAAACTATACTATAAAGCCATAGTCACCAAAACAGCATGGTACTGGTATAAAAATAGGCACACAGACTAATGGAACAGAATAGAGAACCCACATACTTACAGTCAACTGATCTCTGACAAAGCAAACAAAAACATAAAGTGGGGAAAAGACGCCCTTTTCAACAAATGGTGCTGGGATAATTGGCTAGCCACACATACAAGATTGAAACTGGATCGCCATCTCACTTTTTGCAAAAATCAACTCAGGATGGATTAAGAACTTTAAGACCTTGAAACTATAAAAATTCTAGAAGATAACATTGGAAAAACCCTTCTAGATGTTGGCTTAGGTAAGGGATTTTATAACCAAGAACCCAAAAGCAAATGCAATAAAAACAAAGAGAAATAGTTGGGACTTAATGAAACTAAAGAGCTTTGCATGGCAAAAGGAACAATCAGCAGAGTAAACAGAAACCCCACAGAGTGGGAGAAAATCTTCACAGTCTATATATCTGACAAAGGACTTAATATCCAGAATTTACAACAAACTCCAACAAATCAGTAAGAGAAAAGCAAACAATCTGATCAAAAAGCGGGCTAAGGACATGAATAGACAATTCTCGAAAGAAGACATACAAATGGCCAACACACATATGAAAAATGCTCAACATCACCAATGATCAGGAAAATGCTAATCCAAACCACAATTCGATACCACTATACTCCTGGCCATAATTTAAATAATAATTATGGCCATTTAAGAATGGCCATAATTAAAAAATCAAAAAGCAGTAGATGTTGGCTTGGACGTGGTGATCAGGGAACACTTCTACACTGCTGGTGGGAATGTAGACTAGTACAGCCACTATGGAAAGCAGTGTGGAGATTCCTTAAAGAGCTAAAAGTAGAACTACCATTTGATCCAGCAATTCCACTACTAGGTATCTACCCAGAGAAAAATAAGTCATATGAAAAAGATACTTGCACGCACATGTTTATAGCAGCACAATTCACAATTGCAAAATCATGGAATCAACTCAAATGCCCATTAATCAACAAGTGGATAAAGAAACTGTGGTACACACACACACACACACACACACACACACACACACACAGTAATACTACTCAGCCATAAAAAGAAATGAATTCACAGGGCAGCATCTGCAGTTACCTGGATGAGATTGGAGATTATTATTCTAATTCTAAGTGAAGTAACTCAGGAATGGAAAACCAAACACTGTATGTTCTCACTGATATGTGAGAGCTAAGCTATGGGGACACAAAGGCATAAGAAAGATACAGTGGACTGCAGGGACCTGGGGGAAAGAGTGGAAGGAGGGTGAGGGTTAGAAGACCACAAATATGGTGGAGCGTATACTACTCAGGTGATGTGTGCACCAAAATCTCACAAATCACCACTAAAGAACTCACTCATGTAACCAAATACCACCTGTACCCCAATAACTTACAGAAAAAATAAAAATTAAATTTAATTTAAAAAGTAAACCTTGGCAAGATGGTTACTAAAATGTTAACAGTGGTGAACCTTGAGTAGTGACATCACCAGTGATTTTACTTTTCTATGTTTTTCTGACTCTTCCAAATTTTCTACAATAGATGTCACTACTATAATTGGAAAAGAAATGTTTGGAGTTTTAAATATACCCAACAAGGCCGGGCAGGGTGGCTTGCATCTGTAATCCTAGCACTGTGGGAGACTGAGGTGGGAGGATCCCTTGAGACCAGGAGTTTGAGACCAGCCTGGGCAGCATAGTGAGACCCCTGTCTCTATATAATCTTTAAAAAAAAAAAAGGTAAAAGAAAAAAGGAAGTGAAAGCTGGAGGCCAAGGTCGTTTGATGAATGAGGGTTGGCTTTACAAACTGCTCATGCCCTCCTCCCCCAGGCCTCCATCGCAGTCCTCACATCTCTCATTTCCCCCTCCCATATAAATAGCAAAAACCAGGAGCCATTGACACCAGTGAGACCAAAGAGAAAACTCTCAAGCAGAGAAATCAACTCAGCTTTAAAGACAGCATGTAATTGAGACTGGAGGCATCTGAATGAGGGCACAGGCTCCCCCAAGCTGACCTGAGTGGGCTGCTGGGGCAACTGGTACTTAGCCTCAGGAGGGCAGTCTCCACTGGTTCCTCTCACCTGCCTGAGTTCCCAGTACCCAGAGAAAATGCTGAAGACAGGCTGCAGGAAGGAAAGAACTGGATCAACTTTAATGTGGTTGTTAAAGAGGTAATACATGCTTTAATTCATTCAAGAGACACAAAGGAATCCCAGTAGAGTGTCCTTCCCACCTCATACCACACCCTCCCACAACCTTCCGGCACCCAGTCTCCTCCCTGTAGGTAAACACTCTCCCTAGCTTCTCTAAAGTCCTTTTGGAGAGGACTTGCGTATACACACAAATGAGAGTCAAATTTAAAATCCACTTCCTCCCTTTCCAGTGATTTTGGACAGTATTGAATGAGGAGCCCAGCAGCCCTGGGCTTTCATCTTTGTTCCGTCACTCACTGTGCATCTTCCAGCCCGTCACTCATCTTCACTAAGCCTTGCTTCTCTTCTGTAAAATGGGGTAAAAATCCCTCCAGGGTTACTATATAGATGAAGCTGGATGCAAAACTATATGAAGAATTCCAGTTGTTTATTTTCCTTTCTTTCTTTGTTTTTTTTTTTTTTTTTTTTTTTTTTTTGAGACAGAGTCTCATTCTGTAGCCCAAGCTGGAGCACAGTAGTGCAATCTTGGCTCACTGCAACCTCCACCTCCTGGGCTCAAGCAATTCTCATGCCTCAGCCTCCCGAGTAGCTGGGTCTACAGACGCGCGCCACCATACCCCACCAATTTTTTGTATTTTAGTAGAGATGGGTTTCACCATGTTGCCCAGGGTGGTCTTGAACTCCTGAGCTCAGGCAATCCTCCCACCTCAGCCTCCCAAAGTTCTGGGATTACAGGTTTGAGCCACCGTGCCTGGCCCAAATGTATTTTTAAGAACTACAAATTAATATGGAAAAGACCTGAGTCCCTGTGAAGAGGAAGTGGGTCAATGGAGTTTGGGCCATCCCCACAGCTTTCTCTCCCAGGTAAAGGGTGTTGCAGCTCTCCCAGGTAAAGAGTGGCTGGCTTCTCCGGGCGACAGAAGGTCCAGGCCTCACCCAGAAGCATGCTTTTGTATTCTTGATCTGTAGATGCCATTTCTGGCTTCGAGACCTGGGGCCCTGACAATGTTGTATTCTCTGTCACATCTGGTCTTGGGGGCTACCACCTGCATCTCTGTCATAAGTTTCCTGCCCCACCCTAGGGTCAGATTTCCTGCTCCTGGATCAGAGAGGCGCATCTTTGCAGGCCTGGGCAGTCACTGACATCAGCCCAGCCACTCAGTTGTCAATTAATCTCCATAGCTCTGTCTGAGGATCTGGGGTTCAGGGCTTGGGAGAGAGAAACTGAGACAGACACAGAGATGTAGGGGAGCCAGGCAGACAAGGTGGCAGATTCCTTCACAAGGTTAGCCAAGAGCAGGGCCTCAAAGAGTGTCTCTATTCAAGATCTGGGCAGCAGACATTGTACTAGCGGCTGTTCAACTCCTGCTGAGTGCAGGGCCCTGGATGGGATCATTTGTCTGTCCTTCCATCCACCTATCTGTTTGTCTTTCCGAAACTGCCTGCTGAGGACTAGCCAGAGACCAGCCCTATCCCTGGCAGAAGGCCACATGCTAAGATGAATCAGATTGGGCCAGCTGGAGCCAGTGGGTGGAAGACAGAGGACACACCAGGTGGAGGGCACAACAAGGACCAGGGTTGTGTATGGAAAAATGCTGGACCAAGGCAGGCTCCGGGGTTGAGTGCAGGGTGGAGGGCCTGAGCTCCCCGCGGGTGTACTGAAGCTCATGGGGAGGTCAGAGAGGAGGGACAAATAGCAGGCTATGGAGGGAAAGGCAGAGTCCCTGAAGAAAGGGACTTTCTCTGCTGCTTCCAGCAGAGAAAATAACAGCGATGGTGGAAGTCAAAGCCTCAGACTTGGTTCCATGGGCAAGCCACCTGGTGTCTCCCCATCCTCATGCCCATTGGTTGATGCCACTCCTCCTCACTCCCCCTTAAGGGGAGTGATGCCAGTCCTGTCCCTGCATCTACCCCAGGGCACCCAGACTCCCACACTCACAGCACACCCTTATACCCAGCACCAAGGAGAAATGGTAAAGACCCCAAAGTCAGGCCAGGCATGGTGGTTCATGCCTGTAATCCCAACACTTTGGGAGGCCAAGGCCTGTGGATTACTTGATGCCAGAAGTTTGAGACCAGTCTAGGCAACATGGTGAAACCCCGTCTCTATAAAAAATACAAAAATTTGCTAGGTGTGGTGCTCACGCCTGTAATCTCAGCTACTTGGGAGGCTGAGGCAGAAGAATCACTCAAACCAAGGAGGTGAAGGTTGCAGTGAGCTGAGATAGCACCAGCCTGGGTGACAGACAGAGCAAGACTCTCTCTAAAAACAAAAAAGCAAATGAAAAAACAAAACCCCCAGTGTCTGGAGTGAGAACCCCAGGGAATGAACCCCTTGTCCCCTGGCTAGATGACCTTGGGCAAGTCACTTCACTTCTCTGGGCCTCAGTCCCCTCCTCTGTCAGATAGGGCTAATAGAAGCACCTAACCTTGTAGGGTAACTGAGAGGGTTATACCACAGGAAGGACCCAAAGCTTTGCCCAGCACCTACAACAGCCTCTGGCAAACAGGGAAGCTCCAATTCTGAACACTTGGTAGTCGGTGTAGTTTGCAGTTTAAAGGGGACTTTCCAACCCCAAAGGATTCAGGACCCAGAGCTCAGGTTCCTGGCGGTGGCATTTGCAGGTCTGGGACAAGCCTGGGGAAGGGATGTCATGTGCGGCACCCGGCATCTCGTGTCCCAGAGTGGGCACAGGTTGCTGGGGGAAAAGAGGGAGAGTCATCCAGCCAGGACAGGGGTGGGAGTTGAGGGGAGAGGGTTACTTCCTCCTGCTCTACATCTCTGCTCGGGGTTCAACAGGCTTGCCGGAGGGTGAGGGCGGGGCAGGCCGGCCTCTCTGGCCCTGCTGGGGGGTGGGAGGCGGGTCCCCCGGGAACTGCTCCTCCCGCCCGCCGCTGCTTTAAGAGGCTGCTCCGCGGTAGCGAGCGGGGCCGGAGCCGCAGCCCGAACAAGCTGACCGAGCCGACCGGGCAGGTGCACGGCTGCGGGGACAGCAGCGGCATGACCGGCCACCACGGCTGGGGCTACGGCCAGGACGACGGTAGGCGCCGACCTCCTCCACCACCCCCGGCTCGGACCCCGACCCAACTACACTCTCCCCAACCCTCGTGCCCAAGCCGGTTTCCCGGACCGGCAAGCTCCCACCCTTCAGGCTGGGCCGGGACCCCTCTCCTATCCTGGTCCCCTAATTCGGCCCAAGCCTTGGTCCCCCGCGCCAGGCGCAAAGTCCGCGCTGCACCCCGGGTGGTCCCGCCGCCAGCTACCTGCCCGGCGGCTGAGTCCTGCCGCCTCCTCTGCAAAGCCCCTGACTGCCCAGCCCGCTCCGACCCAGGCCCCGACTCTCACTCACTCGCCCGGGGCGTGCGCAGCGCGTGGGGGTGGCCCAGGGCTGCGGGGAGCGGGAGCAGCGGAGCGCTGTGCGCGGGTGTCTGTGCGGGGAGCGCGCACGGCGGGTGTGCGGGGACCTCGGGGGATCGGGGCTCCGCGTGGCAAGGGCGCACTGTCCCCCGGAGAGAGTTTCCCCGCGGAAGTGGCCGAGCTGCCTTCTTGGCTGGTATCTGAGGGAAGGGGGCACATGGGGGTGCAAGCATGTCTGGGTGTCTACACCGAGCGGGTGTTTGCGCATGTCCGGGTGTGAGTCGTGGGAGCCCGTGGCCCACACCAGCCTCCTGGGCTGACACGGAATAGAGCTCCTCTATCCTGCCTCAGTTTCCTTAGGACGCAGAGAAAGAGAGAAGAGGCAGAAGGTGAGAGCCAGACGGCTGGAGCGTGACTCTGGGGCAGTCAGTTCCCTTTGGGGGCCATTTCTTACCGAGCACGGGTGGGGGTGTGGGGCTTCCCTATTTCCCTAAGGAACCAGTGCAGGACAGGTGGGGTGCGCAGAAGAGAAAGTAATGGTGGGAGGAACAACCCCCAGCCCCACTCCTTTGAGGAGAGGTATCACTTCGTGAGGGTGGGTGGGGCCTACGGTCTGGAAAGCCAGAAAGTTGCAGTAGACCAGAGGGAGGGTGCTGTTTAGTCTCTGGCTTCCCCTGGGACCCCAAGAACAAAGGAGCATATTTTGGAAGAGAACCCCCATATCTGGGCATGCAAGAACTGGAAAGAGATATTCAGAAAAAAGATGATACAGACAAGCAGAGAGGGAGGGACAGACAGAGAAGGGGCAGATGGACGGAACCCATAGAGATCATCTCCCAGTACCTGCTCTGAGCCCCGTTTTGGGTGTTTCCTCCAGAGCCAGAGTCCCCTGCCTCCAGCCCTTCTTGCTAGTCCTGCCCACCAGCTTTGAGCACCCAGTGTCCTGTGTAGCCTGCTCCATGGGCCTGCTCCCCCAGGCAGCCGCCCCATCACGCAGGCAGAGCTGAGTTGTCCAGTCCTGGAAGGGAAGGACAGAGGACAGAGGTGCCGGCATGCGGCACTGCTCACAGGGCTTCAAAAATAACCCAGAGGGGCCGGGCCACGATTCTGAGTCATCCATTGGGGACACGGCTCTGTCGGCACCTGCTGCTGTTTTCTCAGGAAAACTTAAGAAGCCAAAAAGGGGGAGAAGCACCAGCCGGCAGTAGCTCTAAAAATAGGCTGCCTCTCAGGATGTTCCCCAGGGAGATGCTGAGCCTCTCGGCTGCAGATGGATCCTCTGGGAGGCAGGTGGTGGGCGCCTGTGGGTGTGTGTGCAGGTGTATGTGTGTGTGTGTGTGTGTGTGTGTGTGTGTGTGTGTGCATGGGCATGTGTTTTGCTGTGGTCCCTTATGCAAACTTGAGTCTCCAACTGAGGGGTTTGTGTGTGAGAGAGCATATGCGTGTGTCAGATGTAGTCTGCAGGGCTGTGTGTTTGTACACATGCATGTTCTGGGCCTGGCTGCTCTGAGCCTACAGAGCCCAGACCATTGTGCACATGTGTGCACAATGGAAGATCATAGAAAGATGAATGTGTTCATAGGAAGATCTCCATGGACTCATAGGCACACACGTGGGGAGGGCCGCTGGGGGCAGTACAGGTATATGCTGTGTATTTATATTAGTACATGTGCATGCAGACATGTGTGAGTTGCCCTCAGTTCCCTCATTTGTGAAATGGGGATCTTGCTGGTTTCTATTTCACAGGTGGTTGTGAGAAGCAAACACATGTCACAGAGTCAAAGCTAGGTTGATGTGAGTTTTTGTTTTTATTATCTCAAACACCAGCACCAAATTGCCCAAGGTGCAGAAAGAGGTGAGATACTGATGGGGTCAGGTCAGAGACTTCAGATGCCTGGAGGTCTCCCTGTTGGGGGTTGAGGGTTGGGGAGACTCATTACTCTGAGCCACCCCTGATCCTGTAGCTATATTATGTTCCCTTCAATACAGTACCTCTCTGGGCCTCCTGTCAGCACTGGAAGGTGAGTTTTAGTGAGGCCATTTCACAGACAAAGAAGTGAAGTCTGAAGGGAAATGGCAGAGCTGGGATTGGAACTCCAGGCCATGCAGCTCCAACACAGGGGCTCACCTCTGAAAGGAGGCCAAAGAGACCATCCTCCATGGGCGTCCTCAGCCTGAAGCCCAGAGATTCTGGCTGGCCTGAGTCCTTGCCCTCCCCTCTACCTGCAGGCCCCTCGCATTGGCACAAGCTGTATCCCATTGCCCAGGGAGACCGCCAATCACCCATCAATATCATCTCCAGCCAGGCTGTGTACTCGCCCAGCCTCCAACCACTGGAGCTTTCCTATGAGGCCTGCATGTCCCTCAGTATCACCAACAATGGCCACTCTGTCCAGGTAGACTTCAATGACAGCGATGACCGAACCGGTAAGTGGCCCCTGTCAAAACCTGGCACCTGACACCTTAGGGTCCTAACCTTGTGTTGAGGGGTCTCAGGAAGCATGCTATGGTGGGCAAGGAAGGCTCCACCTCTTAACAGCTGTGAAGCCTTGGGCTGAGCCTCAGTCTCCTTATGCACAAAATATGAGCAATAAGACCTACCCTCTTAGGTCATAGAGGGGAAAAATGAAAAAACCAAGAGAGGTTGATAGAGCTGGCATACAGCAGATGCTCAAAAAATGCTAATTTCTTTTCTTCCTTTTCTTCCCTTTCTTCCCTTCCATATATTCCTACAGATCAGGTTTGTTTTCATTCCCTGCCCCATCACTGACCTGCCAAGCCCTCCTTCCTGTGTGATTTGGCCAAGCCCAGCAGGGAGAGAAGGAAGCTAACATTTCTGTGTGCCAAGCCCCTTGCTAAGGTCACAAACCACTCATTTATTCTTCTCGAGAACCCATCTCTCAGACTGGCAGATAGAGGCTTGATGAGCTGGGGAGTGTTAGAAGCAGCCTGGTCCAGCCCAAAGGTCTCTCTCTCCAGTTCACCTATGACTTCAAGGTCCAACCACCTTGGGCCAGAAAGAGGCCAGTGGGAATTCTTGGCAGCTCCTTCCAAGGCCTCTTGCCCTAGAGTCCAGGTACTTTCATGAGAAATTCCTAGGCAGAGGCCTCAGGAGTGCTGTTCAGTGGAAGGGATTTCCACCCTTATGACTGGGCCTGTGGTGGGAAGGAAGGAATAGGATGAGGAAGGAACCTGCTAGAGTTTCTTGTGTAAGGAAGTATTAATAACTGGTTCCTTCCTCCTCCCTCTCCCCTACCCACAAATACAATAAAAGCACTCAAAGGAACTTCAGTTTCAAATAGAAAACTAAAAGGCAAAGAAGATGGAGGAAGCCGGACCTTTCATGAGAAGAGTGAGCTTACTTAGTTCTGAGTTCTCTGGTAGGCTAGGAAAAAAGAGAAAGAGGATTGGTTATAGTTCTTGCTGTGAAAGAAAGGGAGTCTGGCAGATCCTCAGGAGAGATAAAGGATTTATTTCCTGGTACTGAATTCTAAGAAAAGGCTCCTACTCAAGCTTTGGGAAGGGGACATGGGGCTCTACTTGACCCTAGATGGTAGTTTAATGAGGAACAGTTTTCTTACGACTATCCCTTCTATTAGGCTTCAGAAGGCACTGGGGGCTTAACTCAGACATCATTAGCTAAATGAAGCCCACTGGGGTGGGGGAGGACACAGGGGTACATGCCTTTGGATCACTGATCTGGGATCTCACCTTCAGGCCTGGCTGGGGCTCCATCCCCCACCCAGCATGGCCAGGCCTGAGGGCGCAAGGAGCCAGTGAAAAGAGGAATGAGATGGTGCCACTCACCCACTGTGGGTCACTCTGGAGGTCAGATGGGTTGATGTCAGCAGAGTGCCAAACACACAATGAGTGCCCTGTGAATGGCAGCACATCTTGCGTGTGAACTGGGGGAAGAGGCTAATGGATCCAAGGTCAAGGAGTTAGGGAGGGAACTCCCTCTCCAGGAGCCCACACCATGGGGTCCCAGGTGAAGCATGTTTGGAAGGTGTCGTCTGCAGACCTAGCCGATTGCTCAGCCTGCAGGCTCAGCTGCTCCTGCTTCCAGGGTTGGGGCAGCCTGATTGGGGCCCCGCCCACAGCCACCACCCCCAGACTCCTAACCATTGCCCAGAACAGGTCTTGTTTCTTTAATAAGATCGGGCATCAAGGAGGGACTTCTGGACTGTCCTG
The DNA here is from genome assembly GCF_049354715.1 of Callithrix jacchus. Lineage (NCBI taxonomy): Eukaryota > Metazoa > Chordata > Mammalia > Primates > Cebidae > Callithrix > Callithrix jacchus. The sequence continues at coordinate 24,355,092 of NC_133521.1, forward strand.
TCCTCCTCCTTGAGGAGCCCACAGGGCCAAAGCCCTAACCTGGTCACTCATAATGGAGGGGCCTAGTGGAACTCAGAGCCTGGGGTGTCATCTGATCCAGGAGATCACATTCAAGCTCAGCTGGGGCTCCCTCCACCTCCAGATCCCTTTCAGCTGGAAATTCTATCAGTCCCAGGAGGCCTCGTTCATGGCCCCAGCTCACCAGGTATCAAAGCAAGAAAGTCACAAAACCAGCACAAGTGGGGCCCTCAGAAGAGGCCATCTCTGGGGGAGATGGCACTGGAGGCACCTGGGCCTGTCCAGGAAGGTAGAGACCCTCGGGAGCTACCCTCCTCCTCTGGAAAAACACCAAATTTAAAGAAGGCTCAAGGTTCTAGGGAGGCTGTGTTGGCTGGTGATTAGTGGCTTGGGCTTTGGACATAAGAGTTACAAGTTCATACCCTAGTTCAGTGCCTTGGTGTGTGACCTTGGGCAGATGCCTTGCCGTCTCTGTGCCTCACCTTCCCCCTTTATAAAATGTGGATACTAGAAAGTTCTGTTCTTCATGGGCCACTATGCAGACTAAACAAAATAGTCTTTTCAACCTAACCCCGGATCAGAGTTCCGGACATGGGAGGCCTAATTGTTAGTGGCAATGGGGGTCCTGGGAGGCAGGGTCCTACCCTCCATGGAAAATCAGGCAGGGGTGGGGAGGACAGCTAGAGAGAGCTATCCTTTGTCAGTCCCAGACCCCTCTGCCACTTGCAGGCTGTCAGGATTTCTGCCCTGGCCCAGCTCAAGGGACAGGGGCCAGGGAGGTGGTGGGGACCAACCCAAGCCCAGTCAGCCTAGTGAATTTTCCAAATGAAAATGTATCCCACACTTTGGGAGGCCGAGGCGGGCAGATCGCTTGAGATCAGGAGATTGAGACCAGCCTGGCCAACGTGATAAAACCCCATTTCTACTAAAAATACAAAAAATTAGCCAGATGTGGCAGGTGCCTGTAATCCCAGCTACTTGGGAGGCTGAGGCAGGAGGCTGGCTTAAGGCCAAGAGGTCAAGGTTATAATTAACTGTTTGCACCACGGCACTCCAGCCTGGGTGACAGAGCAAGACCCTGACTAAAAAAAAAAAAAAAAAAAACTGTGTCCCTTTCCTGGGCTGCTGCCCTGGTCCTGGCACCGGGCTGTTGGTCATATCCTGCTGATTGCCACTTGCCCTACTTCTACCCACAGTGGTGACTGGGGGCCCCCTGGAAGGGCCCTACCGCCTCAAGCAGTTTCACTTCCACTGGGGCAAGAAGCATGATGTGGGTTCTGAGCACACGGTGGATGGCAAGTCCTTCCCCAGCGAGGTACGGGCCCTCCTCTACTTGAATCCCTCTGCTATATAGGAAGGAATGCAGGCCTGGATAGACAGGGCTTGAGGATGCCTGGGGTGGGGCATTGGAGAGGGGGGAAGGAGCACCCGGGTCCTTTGGGAGTGATACTTCTGCCCAGCCCCAGTGCAAGGTTTTCCATCCGAACCCTGCTCGCTGCTGTACTTCCTGGTCTGTGTGTCCTAGAGTTTTCTGAAGGGAAAACTATCCAGTCCCACTGCAGCCTTGCTGACAGCCCTTCATGGGTTGAGCCTGGTATTCAAGGCTGTGTATGAACTGATCTTGTCTGGCCTCATCTTTCCCCTCACCTCTTCATACACTGTGCTGCATGTGACGAATCCGCTGTCCACACCTGGCTCCTTCAAACCACCAAGCTTTTGCCTGTGCTATTCTCTCTGCCTGGAATGCATTTCCCCACGGCTTCCCTGTGATAACCCCCTGCTTATTCTCTGGACTCAGCTCTAGGCACCACCTCCTTAAGGAGGTATCATGCTAGATATTCATGATCAATTTCACAGTTCATTCCCTGCAAGGCAGGGTCTGGGCCACATTCCTCTTTGGGTCTCCTGGAGCTCAGAAAAGAATTGGGCCCAGAGTTGGGTGGACCTGTGACCCTCTGGGACTCCCCTGGGCCCCCCAGCATCCCAATCCTGGAAGACTTGATAGCTTCCCCTGCCTGCAAAGAGGACAGGAATATGCTGGGAGTGAGGGGAGCCTGGCTCAGAGATCCCCATGCCCCTGGGAGGCATGAAGCATTGGCCTGTTGTTGCCCATAGCTGCATCTGGTTCACTGGAATGCCAAGAAGTACAGTACTTTTGGGGAGGCGGCCTCGGCACCTGATGGCCTGGCTGTGGTTGGCGTTTTCTTAGAGGTGAGTGGTGGTTTGCTGGGGCCAGGAGGGGCATGGGAGGCCTGGCACTGCCCCTACTTCTGGAGCATAGCGGGTGCTGGGCTTACACTACCCTCTCCCTGACAGACAGGAGACGAGCACCCCAGCATGAATCGTCTGACAGATGCGCTCTACATGGTCCGGTTCAAGGTAAAGCCCATGCCCCTGACCCAAGCAGTCAGATGGGGAGGGAGGAAGAGGCTGGCTCACAAATTGAGCTCATCCTCTCTTTCATTCTGGGAGTAAACCCTTGCTGAGACCAAGGGGGAGGGTCAGCACCAGCAGGGCCCTGCACTTGATGCCATGTCAGGGTCAGCAGCACCCTTGGGTGCCCAGCATGCAGCCTGGCTGGGCATAGGATTGATAAGATGCTTGTCACATTAATGGTAGTCTAACAGGCAATGTCATTGAGGGCAGCTGAAGGCAAGGGAGGGAATATCGTGGCCAAAGAACTCCAGGAGCCACAGCTCTTACATACAAGCAAACGGATGGAGAGGGCCTGACTCAGGCTGGAAGATGGCATCTGGGATCACAGACATTTGCCCACAATTTGCATCAATGGGCAAAGAGAAGCCTAAATCCTGCCGCTAGAAATGGGTGGAGAAGGCCAGGTATAGAAGCTCATGCCTGTAATCCCAGCACTTTGGGAGGCCCAGGCAGGTGGATCACTTTAGGTCAGGAGTTCAAGACAAGCCTGGACAACATGGTGAAACCTAGTCTCTACTAAAAATACAAAAATTAGCCTGGTGTGGTGGTGCGTGCCTATAATCCCAGCTACTTGGGAGGCTGAGGCAGGAGAATTGCTTGAACTGGGGAGGCAGATGTTGCAGTGAGCTGAGATTGTGCCACTGCACTCCAGCCTGGGTGACAAAGTGAGACTCCATCAAAAAAAGAAAAGTGGAGAAGCTGATGGTTTGGTCCCAGTTGGAGGTCTGTGCTGATTCCTGGGTTCCTCCACCTTGCTTCAGGGCACCAAAGCCCAGTTCAGCTGCTTCAACCCCAAGTGCCTCCTGCCTGCCAGCTGGCACTACTGGACCTACCCCGGCTCCCTGACAACTCCCCCTCTCAGTGAGAGTGTCACCTGGATTGTGCTCCGGGAGCCCATCTGCATCTCTGAAAGGCAGGTGAGTCCTCTCAGAGGACCAGGTGGAGGGGCACGGCACTCAGGGCTCACCCCAGGTAGGGTGACTCTCCAACTAGCAACCCACAGCCTGTGAGCCCACCTTCAAGGTTCCTCCCCATCTTTTGGTAATAAGTGTATAGATTCTTGGGTTTCGAGTTAGCTTGATGGTTAATCACCAGAACCTAGACACTGGCTGGGAAGGGGGATACCTGGATCCTGGGACCCACCCCCACCGTGTTGGAATCTGAATGCTACATTTGCGGATAAGTTTTAGCTAGAACTAGAACTAGGTGAAGCAGGGTCCAAACCCTTTAGTGAGTAAGTAAATGAGAGTCCCGAGGAGAAGAATGAGTAGGGAAGAGTAGGGACAAGCCCTAAGAGAAGGAGGAGGGCGGGGTAGAGCTGGCTGGGCAAGTATGCCAGATGATGCATCTAGGATCATAGAGGACCACAGCAGCCCCATTCTGCCCTGAGCATCCCTTGTGCTTCCTCAAGATGGGGAAGTTCCGGAGCCTGCTTTTTACCTCGGAGGACGATGAGAGGGTCCACATGGTGAACAACTTCCGGCCACCACAGCCACTGAAGGGCCGCGTGGTCAAGGCCTCCTTCCGGGCCTGAGCTGCCCACCTGCCTAGCCGGCCACTAGGGCACCATCTTCCCAAGGGCTTCCACGTCAGCAGACACCAAACTATTTGAGGCTCCCTCCCTAGGGGGTGCTGGGGACCCTCCTTCAGCCAGTTTGCTCCTTGGTCACCCTGGAGGCTTCTGGATGGGACCCTTGAGTCTGGGGCACCCTTCAGCTGCACTGGGGACAGGAAGGACAGGAGCTAAGCAGGGTTCAAGCCTGGGGTTGCCTCTGCTCTCCAAGACCCAAAGACCCCTGGGAACCTCCTCTGGTCTTCCCCACTGGCAGTGGCAGCAGCCCCACCCCGTGCACACACTGTGATGGAGGAGACCGAGCTCCCTGGGGCGAGCAGCTGATACTACCAGAGAGACTCAAGCAATAATAAGAGGTGGGCAGAGCTGCCCTCTCGGCATTACCTCTTCTGCAGGCTCTGCCATGCACGCACCTCACTGCCAGGCCATGAAAATCAGCACCCAGCATGCTGGAGGTGATGTGGCCTTCTCCCTCCAGCCACTTGCTGCCACGGGCAGGCCCTGGCTTTAGCTTATACAGTATCTTCCCTTGTCCCCATCCAGCCACCAAAGCCACCTCCATGACAATCCATCCCTGTTGAATTAATAAATTCATGTATCCATGCAACAAATACGAATTTCGTGCTTGTGCTGTGTCTAGCACCGTCCTAGGCTTTGAGGAGCAACGGTGGTGAGTCAAGCACTGTGTGTTGGGAGGGATATGGGTGGTGAGTAGGTGAGAGTTACACAAAGGCAGGGCAGGGGCTATGGGAGCAGAGAAGAGGGAGAGACCAGCTCATTCAGTCAAGAAATGAAATTCTGGCCAGGCACAGTGGCTCATGCCTACAGTCCCAGCACTTTGAGAGGCCAAAGCGTGTGGACCACTTGAGCTCAGGAGTTCAAGACCAGCCTGGCCAACATAGTGAAACCCTGTCTCCACTAAAAATAAAAAACTTATCTGGGTGGTAACAGCATGTGCCTATAATCCCAGCTACTCAGGAGGCTGAGGCAGGAGAATCGGTTGAACCTGGGAGGCAGAGGTTACAGTGAGCTGAGGTTGCACCACTGTACTCCTGCCTGGGTGACAGAGTGAGACTCTGAGAAAGAAAGAGGAAGAATGAAGAAAAGGAAGGAAGGAAGGAAGGTAGGAAGGAAGGAAGGAAAAGAAAGAAAGAGAGAAAAAGAAAAGAAAGAAAGAAAGGAGGGAGAGAGGGAGGGAGGGAAGGAAGGAAGGAAAAGAAGGAAGGGAGGGAGGGAAGGAAGGAAGGAAGAAAGAAAGGAGGGAGAGAGGGAGGGAGGGAAGGAAGGAAGGAAAAGAAGGAAGGGAGGGAAGGAAGGAAGGAAGGAAGGAAGGAAGGAAGGAAGGAAGGAAGGAAGGAAGGAAGGAAGGAAGGAAGGAAGGAAGGAAGGACTCCTAGCCTGGAGTGCCTTTTTAAATGTGCATCCTCACCTTAGTCCCCAGTCCAAGTCCAGAGAGTGCCCAAGGCAAGTTCACAATTGGGCTTAGAGACCAAGTGATGATTGTGACCCAGATGAGACGGGGCAGGGGCAAGAGGCAGACACCGGGGGTGCTGAGGAGTGAGGGGGATAAGAAACTGGGACCTCAAATGTACAAGTTTAGTTGTGAAGGGGAAGAAAGGGACAGTGGAGGGGCTGTGGGGAGACAGGCATGTCTGAACACCCTTGGGAAAGAGGTCCCACTGCAAGCCCGGGAGGGGCTGGTGGTGCATGTCATCTGCTCACTTTGGTTACAGCTCCTGTCATTGTCACTATACCAGAAGGGAGCTTTCAGGCCACAGGGCACTTTTGGGCCTGAGACCTCTAACTCTGACCTCAGTGAGTGGGGGAAGGGAGAGCCTTGCTCTATGGCCCTCTCTCCCACTCCCATGCTTAGGACAAACTTGTCTCCGGAGTGGGCAGGAGTGGGTGTACAGGAGGAGCAGGCCAGATAGAGTTACCCCTGCAGGCACCCGTGGCCTGATCTAGATAGGGGCCATTTTCTCCCTCCACTTTTTTTTGTGTGTGTGTGAGATGGAGTCTCCCTCTGTCACTAGGCTGGAGTGCAATGGCATGATCTTTGCTCAATCTCTGTTTCCTGGGTTCAAGCAATTCTTCTACCTCAGCCTCCCAAGTAGCTGGGACTACAGGTGTGTGCCATCATGCCCAGCTAATTTTTGTATTTTTAGTAGAGATAGGGTTTCACCATGTTGGCCAGGATGGTCTCCATCTCTTGACCTCATGATCTGCCTGCCTCCACCTCCCAAAGTGCTGGGATTACAGGCATGAGCCACTGTGCCTGGCCCCTCCCTCCACTTTTGAGTAGATGGTGAGCTGGAGGAGAGGTGTCTGGAGGACAGCATTTGCTCAGCTTGGAGGCAGGCAGCTGTGGCAACAGGGAAGCAATGACAGTAATGTGCCTGTTAAGGCAGGCAAAGGGCCTGGGGCAGATGCCCAGCTCTCCCTGTGATCCAAGAACTGTTGTTACCCCCATTTTACAGATGAGGATGATGAGGCTCAGAAAGTTAGGTAAGCAGGTCACAGAGCAGGATTTGAACCTGGATCTGTCCAATAACTCTTCTACTCTATACCAGAGCAACTGGGCTCAAAGGAGGGTGGGATGGGTATGGTGGTGACCATCTGGAGGTGGTATAATAGCCCTCTAGCTGCTGACTGTGCCAGGGACCCTGTCCAGTCCCTCCCAGGGGTGGTGGCAACACAGGCCTGGCACTGCAGAGGACTTGGGAAATGGGAGCTGGTTTTATAATAATTATCCTTGGGCTGCAAGAATCCTCACACCCTAAGTCCTTTCCCTTAATTCACTTTTTAAATTTAAAACTATTTTAAAGCTGAAAGTGGCCTCCTTATGTTATAATCACAGCCCCACATTTGACCCTATTATATTGAAATGGGATGTCCCAGCTGGATCCCAGCACACCTGGTCTCAAGGGACCCAGGACCGGATCCTGAGTCCTTATCCAGGGCAAGGCTTTCCTGGAGGTGAAGCTGTAGACATTTGGGACACCCAAGACAAGATGAGCTCTACTTGCTCCCAGGACTTCAGACACGCCCTCCCTGGGCAGCCAGGAGTAGTCCTCAGATTAATCCAGGCAGGGCTGTGGGCCCGTCAGCAGCCATAGCCTGCAGAGTCTGTCCAGGTGAGGGTCACAGTCTTCCCTCCAGTGCAGGCCATGGGCCCCAGAGCAGGTCGTTTCTATGGAGTGGGCCTCAGGCGGTGGGATGGCTGTGAAGACCTGATCCCCCTGAAGCTCCTTCTGCAGAGGGCTGGCTTCCAACCCCATGGTCACCCTATAGATGCTGCTGCTGCTGCTGCTGCAGAGGCTTGGGAGTGTCTCCTAAAGGCTAGCTCTGGACACACACTTGCTGATGTGCTCATCAGTGGGGAGAGTGATCTGTGGCCTGAGCAACAGTTGGAGACGGACAGAAATAGGTCCATAGTGGAGGCTGCAAGATAACCTGACAGTGGATGCCTGGGAGGGAGCCACAGCTGATATCCAAGCTAAGAGGGGTTCGAGCAGGACAGAAGGCTTTTGGCTACAGTTGGAGCTGGCCTGGGATTGGGGAAAGGGGTCAGACAACAGCTTGAGCATCTTGCGGACCCTCCCACATCCACAGGTCACAGCACCAACTCTGAGGCCACCCTAAAAGGCCAAATGTACTGCTGGTTGGTCAAGATTCAGGGGGAAGAGGAGATGTGACTCTTTGAGCATGAAATGTTCTGGCATTTGTCCCCTAGCCAGAGGCAAGGCCTAGGGAATGTATCTCTTTTGAAGTCTCATCAGCTTACAAATCCAAGGGAGCACTTACCGGGTCATACCTGGGCTTTGTACCACATGCCTCTCAAGCCCTCTGAAGCCTATTTCCTCCTCTGTAAAATGGAAATGACATGTGAGCCATATCTGTAATTTATAATTTTTGAATAGTAATATCAAATATATAGAAAGAGCCATAAGGCTGGGCACAGTGGCTCACTTGTAATCCTAGCACTTTGGGAAGCCAAGGCAGGAGGATCACTTAAAGACCAGCCTGGGCAACACAGCAAGACCCTGTCTTGTAACAGGAGACAAGACTTGTAAAGGAAGACTTGTAAAAGGAAACAAGTCATCTAAATAATATACTTCATTTAATCCAATTATATCCAAAATATATGCATTTTAATCTGTCATTAATATTAACAGAAAAAAGCTACTAATGACATATTTTGTCTTTTTTTTTGTGCTAAGCCTTTGAAATCTGGTGTGTGTTTTACGCTTATAGTACATCTCAGGGCAGAGCAGCCACATTTCATATGCTCAGAGCCTTATTTGTCAGTATACAGTTGCACTTTTTTTTTTTTTTGAGACAGTTTTGCTCTTGTTGCCTAAGCTTGAGTACAATGGTGATGTCTCGGCTTACTGCAACCTCTGCCTCCTGGGTTTAAGTGATTCTCCTGCCTCAGTAGCTGGGACTACAGGCACCTGTCACTGTACCTAGTTCCTATTTTTTTGAGACAGAGTCTTGCTCTGTCGACCAGGCTGAAGTGCAGTGGCATGATTTGGGTCACTGCAACCTCTGCCTCCTGGGTTCAAGTGATTCTTCTGCCTCAGCCTCCTGAGTAGCTGGGACTACAGGCGTGTGCCACCACATTGGGCTAAATTTTTTTTTTAAAATAGAGGTGGGGTTTCACCATGTTGGCCAGGCTGGTCTCAAACTCCTGACCCCGTGATCCACCTGCTTCGGCCTCCCAAAGTGCTGGGATTACAGTCATGAGCTATCATGCCCAGCCATTTTTTGTATTTTTAGTAGAGACGGGGTTTCACCATATTGGCCAGGCTGGTCTTGAACTCCTGACCTCAGGTGATCCACCTGCCTCAGTCTCCAAAAGTGCCGGGATTACAGGCATGAGCCGCAGCACCTGGCCTGCACATCTTAAAAAACAACAAAAAAGCCATATGTGGCCCAGTATGATGGCATGTGCCTGTAGTACCAGTTATTCAGGAGGCTGAGGCAAGAGGATTGCTTAAGGCCAGGAGTTCAACGCTGGATTGCATGATGATCACATCTATGCATAATCACTGCACTCCAGCCTGGGCAATACAGTGAGACCCCATTGCTAATTTAAAAAAGAAAATTTTAAAGGGGAAAAAAAGCCATATGTGGCCAGTGGCTACCGTATTAGACAGCACAGTCCTAAATGGATGTCACTCTGCTGGACAGGTGTCTGAGAAAGCCATCTGGCTGGGCATGCAGCCAGGCAAAGTGGCAGGAATGAGTCAGGTCTGCTCCCAGCCTCTGTCCTCCACAAGAGCAGTCTCAGAACATTTGATGCCAAGTTGGTTTCCTCCCCCAGGAAGCCTCTCTAACTCCGCTTCACTCAGCCTGGCTGGCTCTGCCCCAGGCCACCCTGACAGGCGTTTCCTGTTCCACTGGGAGAAAGGCCAAGACCCTCAGCAAGGCACTGACTGCAGAAGAGGGCTGGGAGTCAGGGGAGGTGGTAATCCTGGCTTGCTTGAGATCTGATTAGGTCTGAGAGGGTTTCCTGGAGGAGGGGCCCAGAGCAAAGAAGCTGGCATCCTAGGAGAGGGGCAGAAGCTCAGCTGCAAGAGCATTTACCAGACGGAAAAAGAAGGCCTGGCTCTTACCCAGCCTGTATCAACAAAAAGAAGAAGTGGGACTGAGGACACAGGGGCTCCCAGGCTGCAGAGTCTTCAGATGCCAGGCAGAGGTTTACCCTTACATGCAAGGGCCATGGGGTCACTGAGATCTAAAGTAGGGGCTGAGGACCACCTGGGCTGGAGGAAGAGGACTCTTCCTGAGGCTTAGAGGGCACCAGGCATCACTTGGATCGAATCCACCCTCTAACCGAGGGCTTGAGTGCAAATTCTGGCAGGTGTGATTCATCAGCTTCTCCTGCTGCCTCTCCTCAGCCCTGTGGGATGGACTCATGCCTGGACCCTGCCAGTTTGGCAGTCTATGAGTGTAACCTACATCCCTCCAGCTGCAACCCAAGTGCTTTTTTCTTCTGGGACATAGGAGGGTGAGCAGATAATTCCTTTATTCCCACCAAGAGGCCCTCTTAGACTGGCACTGCAAGAAAGGCATAGGGACACATGAGCCCCTGGGGTCACCTGGGCTCCCAGGGGTCCCTCAGGTTTTTAGGAAGAATGTGAATCTCTTTCTCCTTCTCCTCTCTCAGCTCCTGATCTCAGCATGAGTGTCTGGACACAGGAAGCATCAGAGGGCACACAGCCCTGTCTCTCCAGTACCTAGGCCCATGCAAGGAGTAGGGCCTTGCTTCTGCTGCTCTTGCGTGTTAGGAGCAGGGTTTGGGGGTACAACTTCTTCAGCCAGAGGGAGCCATGATAGGATCAGTATGCCACCTAGGAGCTGGTTGTGGTGGCTCACACTTGTAATCCCAGCACTTTAGGAGGCCAAGGCAGGCAGATTGCTCGAGCCCAGAAGTTTGAGACCTGCCTGGACAATGAAAAGCAAGGCAATAGCAAAGACTCTACAAAAAAATACCAAAAAATCAGCCGGGCATGGTAACGCGTCCCTGTAGTTCCAGCTCCTCAGGAGGCTGAGGTTGGAGGATTGTTTGAATCTGGGAGGTCGATGCTGCAGTGAGCTATGATCCTGCCACTGTACTCCAGCCTGGGCAACAGAGAAAGACCCTGTCTCAAACAACAACAACACATAAACCACCTAGGGAATCTGAGCTGATCCTATTATACAGATACAATAGCTGAGGCCCAAAGAAGGAACAGAGTCTATCAAAGTGAGTTGGCAGGAGAACTGGGATTTATGACTCTTCACTCTATCCAGAGGGCCTTATGTAACAGAAACACCCCTACCCCTTGGCCAGGCTCAGTGGCTTACACCTGTAATCCCAGTGCTTTGGGAGGCCAGGGTGGGAGGATCACTTGAGCCCAGGAATTCAAGACCAGCCTGGCAACACAGCAAGACCCTGCCCCTACCAAGAAAACATTTAAATTAGCTGGTGGTGGCAGTCTGTGCCTGTAGTTTCAGCTACTTAAGAGGCTGGCGTGGGAGGATCACTTGAGCTCAGGGGCTCTGCTCTGATCACACCATTGCATTCCAGCCTGGGTGACAGAACAAGATCTTGTTTCAGAAAAAAAAGACCCCCCCCGACCCCTGACCAAATAACTCCCTGGCAGCCTGTCCTAGTGCCTGAACTCCCGCCATTGGAGCTGCATTGCTCACAGGTAAGGCATGGTTGCCTGATGAATGCAACTGCCCCTGTGAAGGCCACAGCCAGAAACACCTTGTTGGGGAATGATTTTATCACCTCCTTTTCAGTCTGCTGTGTGATCGCTTCTCCAGGCCTCAGTTTTCCCATTTGTAAAATGTGTCCATGGGAATCCTGGAAGGCCTCAGGTAGAATTTGAGGGAGGAGAGAAAGTGGATTCCCTCCCCAGAAATAGAGTCAGACTTATGGCCGAGCTGGGGGGCAAAATGCACCAGATCTTAGGCTATGGGTCACTCCACGTGCCTCCTAAACTGAAAGGGGCCCTAGGGGTGGGGCAAAACCAGCAAGGGCTAATAACCGGAGGAGTCCCCAGGCCCCCAGACCTTAGTCCATCAACGTGACAGGAGCATTTGCAGGCTGAATTTCCTAGCAGCCCAATATAATAGGAGCACAGAGCAAGATTTAATTGATTTACAGAAAATAAAGGCACTCTATGTTTCTCACTATCCAAGTTCATGAACCACGACCCATACAACAAGGTCTGACTTTCAGAGAAGTTAATGCTTGGAGATGATTTCTTTCCTGGAGAGCATGGCTCTAATGGTACAATTCCAGGCAGGGCCAGGTGAGCTGAAAAGGTATTTTGGGGGCAGCCAAGCCTTTGAAGTCCTGGCCCCAGCATTAAATCCAGAAGCCTGTGGTTTCTGGGGTCAGTGGAAAGACCCTGGAGGGGAACCCCTCCCAACTTCGTAGCTCTGGTCCACCGAGTGCAGAGAGGCTCACAGGCACCCTTTGACCCCAGGCTGGGGATGAAGTGCTCAGCGCCAACCTGGCTGATTTAGCTGGCGCCGGGGGTGTCTATGGCAACTCCTCGGGGCTCAGGTCAGGGCATCAGCATTCAGTTTTCAGTTGTTGGGGCACCTGCCTTGAGCCTGGCACCCCCTGAGGTCAGAGGTCATAATTGGGGTTTGGAGAAGTGCCAGTGAGCAAAACTAACCCAGAGGGGGCCTGTTAGCAGGTGAGAGCTTAACCAGCCTCAGCCAACCTTACTGAGTCCTTGCTGTAAACTGAGACCCCCTAGAGCTGAACCCTCAGGACCTGAGGCACTCAGAACTGCCACGGCAGGAAGTGCTGGGCTTCACATTTCTTTTCCTTCCTTCTTTTTCTACCCCTCTTCTGAGCCCCAGAAAAACTGGGCTTGCAACTGTGGAAACGGAAATGAATAGCCAGCATTTAAAGTTCTGCTATCAGACCCAGAGCTCCTCACCTCTAAACATGTTTTTTAAGTTTTTTCTTTTAACTTTGTATTTTGATATTTTATAGTTTTTTTTTTATTTTATTTTATAGACAAGGTCTCAGTCTGTCACCCAGGCTGGTGGCTGGTGGCTCAATCATAGCTCACTGCAGCCTCAACCTCCTGGGTTCAAGGGATCCTCCTGCCTCAGCCTCCCCACTAGCTGATACAATGGGTGCATGCCACCATGCCAGGCGATTTTAATGTAATTTCAAACTTACAGAAAAGTCAAAAGAATAATACAATAAGAACAAGTGCAGTGGCTCACGCCTGTAATCCCAGGACTTTGGGAGACTGAGGTGGGCGAATCACCTGAGGTCAGAAGTGCGAGACCAGCCTGGCCAACATGGTAAAATGCCATCTCTACCAAAAAATACAAAAATTAGCTGAGCATGGTAGCAGACACCTGTAGTCCCAGGTACTAGAGAGGTTGAGGTGGGAGAATCGCTTGAACCTAGGAGGCAGAGATTGCAGTGAGCGGATATTGCAGTGAGCAGATATTGTGCCACTGCACTCTAGCCTGGGCAACAGAGTCAGACCCTGTCTTAAAAAAAAAAAAAATCAGGAAACTAACATTGCTACAGTACTATTATCTAATCCAAATACATTGTTCAGGTTTTGCTAATTGTCCTAATAAGGTTTTTATAACAACAATAATAAAATCCCAGTCCATGCATTGCAATTAGCTGCTGAGTCTCTTTAGTCTCCCTTTATCTAGAACAATTTCCCAATCACTTTGTCTTTCATGACATTGATCATGTTGAGAGATATTGGTTGGGGCCAGGCGTGGTGGCTCATGCCTGTAATCCCAACACTTTAGGAGGCCAAGGTGAGAGGATTGCTTGAGCTCAGGAGTTCAAGACCACCTCTGGGCAACATAGTGAGACTCTGTCCCTACAAAAAAAATTTAAAAATTAGCAAGGCATGGTGGTGCAGCACCCTGTGATCCCACCTATTCAAGAGGCTGAGCCAGGAGGATCTCTTGAGCTCAGGAGGTTGAGGCTGCAGTAAGCCAAGACCATACTATTGCACTCCAGCCTGGGAAATAGACAGAGACCCTGTCTCAAAAAAAAAAAGGGGGGGGGGAAGGGGAGGGGAGGGGACTAGTTAGGTAGTAGGATATCCTCAAATTGGGTTTATTTGATGTTTTTTCATGAAAAAGATTGAAGTTATTTCCATTTTGTAGGAATATAATTAAAAAGAATCCATTTTCAGTGTCATGTCAATATCAGTAGGTACTTGATTTGCACTTTTATTGGTGATGTTAATTTTGATTTTAATTTTTGTGTTTTGGAGATGGAGTCTCGCTCTGTCACCCAGGCTAGAGTGCAGTAGCACAATCTCGGCTCACTGCAACCTCCACCGCCTGGGTCCAAGCAACTCTCCCACCTCAGCCTCCCGAGTAGCTAGGATTACAGGTGTCCACTACCATGCCCAGGTAATTTTTTGTATTTTAGTAAAGATGGGGTTTCACTGTGTTGCCCAGGCTGGCCTTGAACTCCTGACCTCATGATCAGCCCACCTCGGTCTCCCAAAATGCTGGGATTACAGGCATGAGCCACCAGGTCCAGCCTTATTCCCATTTTGTGACTGAGATATTGAGGATCAAATTGATTAAGATATTTGCTCTGGGTCACACAGCCAGAGGTGGCTGGGACCAGGATTAGTCTGAGAATGAAGTCTGAACTTGAACCAAGCTCTAGGTCCCTGAAAAGGAGTGAAGTGCTCTTCTCTCTCTCTCTCTCTGTCTCTTTCTCTCTCTCTCCCCCCTAACTCTTCCTCCTGCACTTTCACAACCTGAACACATCTGTGTAAGCAGGATCCAGATGAACAAAGTGCATTTCCTACACCCCAAGCCCCCCAGGTCCCCACCAAGTTACCTCCTCAAAGTAAGCATCACCTTGACTTCTAAGAGTATAAATGATATTTGCCTGACTTTGAACTTCCAATAAATGAAGTCATTCTTTTCAGAAACCACTTTTATTTCTGGATTTTTTGCTTATTTTCGTGAGATTCCCAGAATCTACTTTTATATTAATAAATTCAGTGCCTTCTAGTATGAGCCTGAAATGAAGTTCAAACTTATTTATGCACTCAATTTCAAAAAATCAATTTGATACCTTAATTGTAATATAAAAGATAGTAATTTATAATATATAATAAAATATATGTATTTACATGTACATAACTAAAATTGTATTTATATATACAAATCATATTTTCAAATAAAAATAATATGCATTTAAGTATGTAAATGGTGGGGCACGATGTAAAATTGTGATGAAGTCTTCTGATGTTTGTACACATATTTTATTTTTCTTCTTCTTCTTTTTTTTTTTAAGAGACAAGTTCTCACTCTGTCACCCAGGCTGGAGTGTAGTGGTATGATGATAGTTTACTGCAATCTTGACTTCTTGGGATCAAGCATTCCTCCTGCCTCAGCCTCCCCAGTAGCTGGGGCTACAGGCATGCACTACCATACCACGCCTGGCTAATTTTTTTTTTTTGTAGTGATAGGGTTTCACCATGTTGCCCAGGCTGGTCCTGTACTCCTGGCCTCAAGTAATTCTTCTACATTGGCCTCTTAAAGTGCTTGGATTACAGACGTGAGCCACCACACCCAGCCTGTACCCTTATTTTGAAGCTCCATAAATAGTGGCTTCAGATGCATGCCAGGCAGAAAAAAGTGACTATCCTTGCCCCTATGGTGCGAGTTTCCTAGATGATGAGAACTCCTGGTAAAATTCCCAACAACGCAAAGTACCATCTTCCTTCATTTCACGTGATAATAATTTCAGTATTCCTGAAAAATACTCTACATATTAAAACTGTGCAAAAATCACTTTGTGTTTCCAAATAAAACAGAACAAGGTTGTAAGTTCAAATGGTGATAAACAGATTGTTCATCAGATACCTGCAGAGACATTGTTAAAAAACAAAAAACAAGTCTAGGCACAGTGGTTCATGCCTGTAATCCCAGTACTTTGGGAGGCCAAGGTGGGCGGATCACCTGAGGTCAGGAGTTCGAGACCAGCCTGGTCAACATGGTGATACCCTGTCTCTACTAAAAATACAAAAATTTGCTGGGTGTGGTGGCAGGCACCTGTAATCCCAGTAACTCAGAAGGCCAAGGCAAGAGAATCACTTGAACCCGGGAGGCAGAGGTTGCAGTAAGCCAAGATCTCACCATTGCACTCCAGCCTCAGTGACGGAGCAAAGATCTGTCAAAACAAAACAAAACAAAACAGAACAAAACAAAACAGATTGTTCACCTGTCTGAACATCCAGGTAGGACACTTGAAGGTCAGGAAGGATTCAAACAATCCCTTGTTGTGTGGAACTGGCCTGGAGGACTCCTGGCACCTCTGACCATCCCAAATGCCAGGGGTCTCCCCAACATGTGACAACCCCTTTCCCCAGATGCTCTCCAGGATGGTACAGCAGGTCTAGGAGACAAGAGGAGAGGCCACGGCTAGGGAAGACCACCATGGAGGACAGCGCATAAAGTGTTGGGGTTGGCCTGAAGGAGGCGGAGGCTCAGGTAGGAACTTTGATAGGGGACTCTGAGGTGTGGCATCCCCATGGCCAAATCCTGGGGGAGCAGGCTGGTCTCTGGGGATGGAAGGTGGGGGGACCCTACCCTGGGTCTTGCTGCCCAAGACCCCAGGCCTTCCACAGAGTATCCGCCAGGACCTATACTTCTCTGGGTCCTGCATGGACATCTTGGCTCAGTTGCTCTGGGCCCACCAGGAACTGCACCCCTGAACACAGTGGGGCCCCGCATCTATAGCCCCTGTAAAGACCTCCATGGGCTGGAAACCCACCTAAGTCACACACCAAAAGGATGATGGGGTCCTCACATATGTCATTAAATAGAAAAACAATCCAAAATGATGCCGAACTGACAAGTAACTACAGGGAAGGTAACATCATTGTGAGTTCCCTCATGCTGCTTTTGTTTTAATAAGATGTTAAATAGCAAATTATTTTAAAGCACCTTCCTTTGGTGCCTTTGAGAACATGCTCCATCTGCCTGTAGGGTGGCCCATCAGTGAACAGTCCATGAATGGACTCATTTAATCAGACCCAAGACCTTTTAAAAAATAAATAATTTTTTGAGAGAGAGTCTCTCTGTGTCATACAGGATTGGGTGCAGTAGCACTATCACGGCTCATTGCAGCCTTAACCTCTTGGGCTCAAGCGATCCTCCTAACTCAGCCTCAAGTGTAGCCACTACTCCTGGTTAATTTTTTAAATTTTTGATAGAGATGGAGTCTCCCCATGTTGCCCAGGCTGGTCTTGAGCTCCTGGGCTCAAGCAATCCTCTCACCTTGGCCTCCCAAAGTGCTGGGATTACATGCATGAGCCACCAGGCCCAACCAAGACCCCAAACCTTCTGAGATAGGTACTATTCTTACTCACATTTTGTTTTTTATTTGTTTGTTTGTTTGAGACGGGGTTTCACTCTGTTGCCCAGGCTGGAATGCAGTGGCAGGATCCCAGCTCACTGCAACCTCCACCTCCCAGGTTCAAGTAATTCTCCTGCCTCAGCCTCCCAAGTAGTTGAGATTACAGGTGCCCGCCACCACACCCTGCTAATTTTTGTATTTTTAGTAGAGACAGGGTTTCACCACTTTGGCCATGGTTAGCTAGGTTGGTCTTGAACGCCTGACCTTAGGTAATCTGCTCGTCTCGGCCTCCCAAAGCGTTGGGATTACAGATGTGAGCCACTGCGTCCAGCCTTATTCCCATATTGTCACTGAGACATTGAGGATCAAATTGATTAAGACATTTGCTCTGGGTCACACAGCCAGGGGTTGCTGGGGCCAGGACTAGTCTGAAAACGAAGTCTGAGCTTGAACCAAGCTCTAGGCCTCCTGAAAAGGAGTGAAGTGCGCGCTCTCTCTCTCTCTCTCTTTCTCTCCCCCACTCTGGGAAATAAGAAGCCAGGTGCGGCCGGGCGCGGTGGCTCACGCCCATAATCCCAGCACTTTGGGAGGCCGAGGCGGGTGGATCACGAGGTCAAGAGATCGAGACCATCCTGGTCAACAAGGTGAAACCCCGTCTCTACTAAAAATACAAAAATTAGCTGGGCATGGTGGCGCGTGCCTGTAATCCCAGCTACTCGGGAGGCTGAGGCAGGAGAATTGCCTGAACCCAGGAGGCGGAGGTTGCGGTGAGCCGAGATCGCGCCATTGCACTCCAGCCAGGGTAACAAGAGCGAAATTCCGTCTTTAAAAAAAAAAAAAAAAAAAAAAAAAAGCAGCTCAGGTGCTTCCCGCAATCTGTTCTCGCCCTCTGGTGGCCATGTTTAAACCTGCAGCTGTGTCTTCGGTGCATCCTAACCGTGGATCCACCACCTGGGGCCTAGCCTGGCTGTGCTAGAAAAGAGCTTTGTCTGTCAGGTTGCTACTGGTCAAACTATATAAAATATTTTTGGTGTTGTTTATGCTCCTGTTTCACTGATGCCTTAAGCTCTTGCTTCCTCCGCTGGCCAGAAGCTTCGGCACTAGATAGAGCAGACAGCTGGCCAGCACCATGACCACTGGACTCCCGGGGAAAGGAAGTGCACTGCTCCCCAAAACTATGAAGGATAGAAGAGGGCAGAGGGCCAGGCGCGGTGGCTCACGCCTGTCATCCGAACACTTTGGGAGGCTGAGGCGGGCAGATCATAAGGTAAGGAATTCCAGACCAGTCTGGCCAATATGGTGAAACCCCGTCTCTACTAAAAAACATATATATATATATATACATACACACACACACACAATTAGCCAAGTGTGGTGACAGGTGCCTGTAATCCCAGCTACTTGGGAGGCTGAGGCAGGAGAATCACTTGAACTCAGAAGACAGAGGTTGCAGTAAGCCAAGACCATACCATTGTACACAAGCCTAGGCAACAAGAGCTAAACTCCATCTCAAAAAAAAAAAAAAGAAAAGTTGACCCAGGCGGGGCGTGGTGGCTCACACCTGTATTCCCAGCACTTTGGGAAGTCAATCACTTGATCCACTTGGGTGGATCACTTGAGTCCAGGAGATCAAGACCAGCCTGGCCAACATGGTGAAACTCCATCTCTACTAAAAATACAAAAATTAGCCGGGTGTGTTGGTGTGAACCTGTAGTCCCAACTACTTGGGAGGCTGAGGCAGGAGAAGCTTGAACCCAGGAGACAGTGGTTGCAGTGAGCTGAAATTCCACCACTGCACTCCAGTCTGGGGTGACAGAGTGAAACTCTGTCTCAAAAAATAATTTTTTTTAACAAAATAAAGTTGACCCAGTCTTCAGCATAGCCTGTAGACGGGGGTGCCCTGATTACAGTGACAGGTCCTAGTTCTTCAGACAGAAATAGCTCTTGAGCCAAGGAAATGAGGGCAACTGTGCTCCAGCACCCTGCATGCTTCTCCCTGCCCCCGATTCTGCAGTGAATACACAGCTGGGGGAGGGTCTGCCCCCACAATATACATGGGAAGGCCTGTCCCCATTCAGCAGATGGAGAAACTGAGGCTCCAAATGTGGTAAAGGTCCCTTGCACAAGTCACTCATTCGATCAATGGCAGTGCTGGGATTCTTGTCTGCTGACCCAAGGCCCAGCCTCTTAAACCACCACATCACATGGGGTGCCCTGTGCCAGGGGAAGCTCTTGTCTTTGGGGAAAGTGGTGCAAAAAATGGCCATGGGCTGTGCACTTCCTACATGAGCCTCCAGGGTGAAGTGCCCTCCTGGTCCTCAACAAGGAAGAAAATATACCCAGTCTGGATTCTCAGCCTTCTACGGAGAAGTGGGTTGTTCCAGTGAAGGTTTGTAGGGTTTGATTCTTGCTATTGGCTGATTAAAGAATGCGTGGTTTTCTATGAGTGTGTTTGAAACTGAATTTCCCATGAAGGTGGTGGGGGTCAGGGTCAGGGTCAGAAATACCCATACACTGTTAGCACCCTCAAAATGAAGGCAATGCATGGGTATATTTAAATTGTAGTCTTTTTTTTTTTTGAGACGGAGTTTCGCTCTCGTTACCCAGGCTGGAGTGCAATGGCGCAATCTCGGCTCACCGCTACCTCCGCCTCCTGGGTTCAGGTAATTCTCCTGCCTCAGCCTCCCGAATAGCTGGGATTATAGGCGCGCGCCACCACACCCAGCTAATAATTGTAGTCTTTCTTTACCAATAATTTTGCAAAGGAAAAAGAGGCTAGGCACAGTGGCTCATGGCTGTAATCCCAGCACTTGGGGAGGCCAAAGCGAGCAGGTCACCTGAGGTCAGGAGTTCAAGACCAGTCTGGCCACCATGGTAAAACTCCATCTCTACAAAAATACAAAATTACCTAGGCATGATGGTGGGTGCCGTAATCCCAGCTACTCAGGAGGCTGAGGCAAGAGAATCACTTGCACCCAGGAGGCAGAGGATGCAGTGAGCCAAAATCATGCCACTGCACTCCCGCCTGGGTACAAGAGTGAGACTCCGTATTAAAAAAAAAAAAGAAGCATAAAATAAAAAATTAAAATTAAGTTATAGTTGTTATCTAAAGGTGAACAACCAAAAACCGCAGCATGAGGCAGGAGGCACTCTGTCTTCCCTGGAGAGGCATTCAGGAGCTTTGTCTCTGACCTTGGAGATGCCCAAACTGGCTCCTCCAACTACTAAATGTGGGAAGCTTTCAGGAACGTGGCTTGCTGGGAGTCCAGAAAATAGGACCAAGGCTCATCTCAGCCAGGAGCTTAAAGTGGGATTCTACGGAACCTGTGAAGGTCAGTACAGGTCTCTGGACTTTATTTTATACCTTAAAGGATAGATGGGCTGGGCAAGGTGGCTCACATCTGCAATTCCAGTACTTTGGAAGGCCAAAGCAGGAGGATTGCTTAAACTTAGGAGTTTGAGACCAGCCTGGGCAACACAGTGAGTCCCATCTCTACAAAAAATAAAAATTAGCCAGGCGTGGTGGCACATGCCTGTAGTCCCAGCTACTCAGGAGGCTGAGGCAGGAGAATCACTTAAACCCAGGAGACAGAGGTTGCAGTGAGCCAAGATCGAGCCACTGCACTCTAGCCTGGGTGACAGAGTAAGACCCCATCTCAAAAAAAAAAAAAAAAAAAGGAAAGAAAATAAAAGAAAAAGAAGGGTGCCTCACAAAGTACATGGGTACAGCCAGATGTGACTAGTTTCTACAGCAAAGAGGAGGTTCATGGGGAAACATCTGGAATTGCTGCAATAAAACTGGATGGATTCCTTTGCACGATTTTAGACCCTTGACTATGTACATTGTGCATTCTGAGTCTCTTCCAATGGTGGGCTTGAAGAGGGAAATTAAGTAATAATAGTAGTCTGTAATTGCTACATAATAAAGTTTACTGTGTTGTGTTCAATATAAAACCTACCCCCAAGCTATGCTTAAAGTTAACTAACTCCCTGTAAAACCTACCTCATTTATTCTCCCCACATTCTCAGCAAAGTTCCCAGGCATCTCAAGAGTCCTGTTTTTCTTGCTGACCAGCTGCAAGGTAACACAGGGCAAGATAACACCCAAAAAAATGTACAATGTATTTCTCAAAATGCTTATTTTTCAAATGTAACACACATCGCAAGACATATTGTTCTTCATTCTGGCTTCTGTAAACCTGTCAGATTACATACATCCTGAATGTATAAAAAGTACCCCATTTTCTTTGTTCTTTGCTCAGTTTTCAGATATGAATCCACTGAGCCGGTGCACCTCAATAAAATCCTCCTGTTTCACCCATTGCTCTCTCCGGTCTCCTGAATATTCTGCAACAGGCTGTGGCTCTTTTCTCTCAGAACATTTTGTGGGATCGTGTTCCAGGGAGCACGCTTTAGGAAAGCAGGAGGGAGATGCCCTGTCAAGAACGTTCCAGCCCTGGCCCAAGGGTTGGAGATGGGACAGGCAGCGCTGGCCTTAAAACCCAAGCCCTTCTTTTCACCCACAAGGCCAGGGCCTTTGCCCCTGCTGTTTTCTCTCCATGGAATAGAATGTTCTCTCTCAGATTCCATGAGGGTTCACTCTCTAACTTCCTCTTGAAAGCCTTCCCTGATTTCCCATCTACAAGGGCGGCGCCTCCAGTCCTCTCTGCAGGGCAGGTGCAGCTGCGCTCTGACCTCTGCCCTGCTCCCTCCTTTGCCCCAGAAAGTGGGCTGTGCTGTGTCTTCTTCCCTCCCACTCCTATGTGTAAGTGTGTGATGCAGACTTTATTGAATTGTTCCTGATTGTTAAATATATGTTCTTAAAAATAAGAAAAGTAGGCCAGATGTGGTGGCTCATGTCTGTGATCCCAGCATTTTCAGAGTCTGAGGCAGGAGGATTGCTTGAGCCCAGGAGTTTGAGACCAACTCCAGGCAACAGAGTGAGACTCTGTCTCAATTAAAAAAAAATAAATTAGTAGTACCGGAGTGGTGGCTCACACTTGTAATCCCAGGAGTTCCTGGGATTGAGCCCAGGAGTTCAAAACCAGCCCTGGTAACACAGCAAGACCATGTCTCTATTAAATAAATAAACAAGTTAGTGAAAAATTTTTAATTTAAAAATATAAGAAGAGTTTTGTTCTCACTTCAGAAAAAAAGAAAAAAGAAACGAAAAATAATAAAATATAAAAATATAAGAGAAGTAAATAATGAAATAAATGGAAAAATAAAGAATGTGAGATCCAGCGGGGCTGTGGTGGCGTGTACCTGCAGTCCCAGCTACTTGGGAAGCTGAGGCAGGAGGATCTATTGAGCCTAGGAGCTCAAGCGCAGTGAGCTATGATTGCGCCCACTGCACTCCAACCTGAGCCGAGACTGTCTCATAAAAAATAAATAAATAAATAAACCTACAGTTTTATGACACATTGATAAGCATTGGTAACTGCTGGCTTATGTGTCCTACTAAACTTTTCTCTGCATATAAACAGGCGTGCACACGCGGAGAAGGGGAAAGAGAAGAAATACAGAAATAAATCGTTGTTATCGAAACGCCTTCTCTCCTCTGTTGCAATCGTGTTTTCCCACTTGATGTTCTGTCCGGGCCAATTCCAACCGCGCGCCTGCTCAGGACGAGGTGGGGTCCCTGCAGCGCCCACCTGGGGGCTGACACCCTGCACTCACCCTTGTGCGCAGTCCTCGGTGCTCGCACGCTTTGCATAGAGTTGCTCACCGGCTCGCTCGGACCAGGCTTCCCCGGGAAAGGTGGGGAGGGGCTGCTAGGCACTCGCGGTTTCCTGTTGGAGATCCACGGTCTCCCTGAGTAGCTCAGGCCGACACTTCAAGGCCATTGCCTGCTGACGCAGCCAGCTGCGGTATCCCACGGCGCGCGCCTCCTGCGCGCGAGGTCGCTGGGCAGCACCCCCTGCTGGCCGTGTCCCATGAAGCCTCCGCCGCAAGTGCGCGCTGCTTGAGCCTCTCAGGCTCCTCTCCCAGCTTCTTCTTGGTCCACACACACCAGACTTCTAGGCCGTTCTACTCTCCAAACTACCTTTCTTGAAAGGATGTGAGTCATTTGCAAATTGGAGTGCAAACGACAACCACAAAACCCACGCAAATGCCCTTCCATGTAGTTTTACTGAGGCTCGGAGAGAGGAAGTGACTGGCCCCTAGGGTCACACAGCAAATAGGTAGCAGAGCTGGGCCTCACTCCTGAGACCCACAGGGTGATGGAAAATTCTCTCTCCTCTCCTTCCTTCACCTCCTCGTCCTCCTCTTCCTCCTCCTCCTCCCTTCTTTCCTCCTCCTCCTCCCCTCTTTCCTCCTCTTCCTCTCCTCCTCCTCTTCCCCCTCTCTTTCTCCTCCTCCCCCTCTCCTTCTCCTCCTCCCCCTCTCCTCCTTCTCCTCTTCCTGTCCTCCTCCCCCCTCCTCTTCCCCCCTCCTCCTCCCCCTTCTCCTCCCCCTCTCCTCCTCTTCCTCCCCCTCTCCTCCTCCTCCCCCCTCCTTCTTCTTCCTCTTCTTGTTCCCTCTTCCTCCTCCTCCTCCTCCACCTTCTTCTTCCCCTTCTCCCTCTCCTTCTTCATTTGTTGGTCTGTCTCTGCTGCCCAGGCCGATCTCAAATTCTTGGCCTCAAGGCATACACCTTCCTTGGCCTCCCAAAGCACTGTGACTACAGGCATGAGCCACCACCCCGACCAAGGTGATGGAAAATTACGAGCCTACTCCTGAATAAGGCCTATTGGGGATGAGTGTGGGTTGGTGGTGGCAAAGAGTGATTGTTTTGCCCCTAGGGCACAGATCACTGAAGTCTTGGGTGCAGCTGCTCTTTCTGGTGAGTGAAAGGAATTATCCCTGTTTGGAAAAGAGACTGAAAAACACAGGTCATATTTCCCCTGGAGGGTCTGCCAATCCTCCTCTACAGGAGAGCAAGCTTTAGCATTGGCTTTAGCTTGAGGAGCTTAAAACAACAATTTTAAGGCTTCCTGACAACCTAGTAAGCCTGTTGGTGCTGTAACTTCAGAGGAGATTTGAATAAAGGGCTGAAGAAGGACTTGTATTTTTCAAAAATTCTCAAGCCTTTTTCACTTGCACAGCCTCAAGACTTGCTAAACCGTCCCTGAGCTAGCTGCCCCATAGGGAGGGGTGGCCATTCCCTCCGAAGGAAAAGGGGCTCTGAGGGTGCGTTTGTGTGGGCCCACATGTGTGGTTAATTTGGGAGGAGACAGTGCCAAGAAAAGTCACCTGGTTGGCTAAAAGATGGTGAAGTTAAATCACTTGATGTGGGATGGCACAGGTCTCTGAGAGAATTTTTTCAGGGCAAAAATATACTCAGATCAATAAGAAGGCTCTTCTGGTTTTATTCAGATGCTCTGGAGAGTTAGAATGCCTGCAAGGACAAGCTTTCCTGCTAACTGGCAAAGAAGAAAGACACTTGAGATTTTTACAAATTATCCCAGATATCAGCAACAGAGTTTTGCTCTGTTGCCCAGGCTGGAGTGCAGTGGCACAATCTTGGCTCACTGCAGTCTCCACCTCCCAGATTCAATAGATTCTTGTGCCTTAGCCTCCTGAGTAGCTGGGAGTATAGGCATGTACCACCACACTCAGCTAATTTTTGTATTTTTGTAGAAATGTGGTTTTACCACGTTGGTGAGGCTGGTCTCAAACTCTTGGCCTCAAGTGATCTGCCCGCCTTAGCCTCCCAAAGTGCTGAGATTACAGGCATGAGCCACCATGCTTGACCGGAAGCTACAGCTTTGACAGTGAGATAGAAACTGGCTGTCACCATTTCAGGTCCTCCTGACACAAGATCATCCTCAAATCCAGCTTTCCTAATATTCCATAGAAGTCTTGTCTGTAGCTAGGCACAGTGGCTTATGCCTGTAAGCCCAGCACTTTGGGAGGCCAAGGTGGGCGATCACTTGAGCTCAGGAGTTCAAGACCAGCCTGGGCAACATACTGGGACTCTTTCTACAAAAAATACAAAAATCAGCCAGGTGTGGTGATGTTTGCCTGTAGTCCCAGTTACTTGGGAGTCTTGAGGTGGGATGATCGCTTGAATCTGGGAGGTTGAAGCTGCAGTGAGCTGTGATTGTACCACTGCACTCCAGTCTGGGTGACAGAGCAAGACCCTGTCTCAAAAAAAAAAAAAAAAAAAAAAAAAGGAAGTCTTGTCTGCATCAGTGAAGAATGAGGAATTAGGAGACTTTTTTGTAATTATCCAAGAGATCCATTTCTCTACTCCAGTCTCTCACCTGGCTGGTTTTGTTTTTGAGACAGTCTTGCTCTGTTGTCCAGGCTGGAGTTCAGTGATGTGATCTCGGCTCACTGCAACCTCTGCCTCCTGGGTTCAAGCGATTCTCATGCACCTGGCTGTTTTAAAAATAGTTTTGCTTTTTTCCCCCCTCATGATGCAAGTTATGCTAGATCAAATAATGTATACTTACTGTAGAAAATTTGTAATGCTGACCTTTGTCTCTTTAGGATAAACTGAAAGAAGTAGAATTAGTGGATCAAAGGTATGCCCATTGGGTAGCCTCCATGTGCACTCTATTAATCTGTTTTCACACTGCTCTAAAGAATACCTGAGACTGCGTAATTTATAAAGGGAAGAGGTTTAATTGACTCAGAGTTCCACATGACTGGGGAGGCCTCAGGAAACTTACAATCGTGGCAGAAGACAAAGGGAAGTAAAACACTTATTACCTGGCAGCAGGCAAGCAAGAGCACAGAGGAAACTGTCACTTATAAACAATCAGATCTCGTGAGAACTCACTCACTATCATGAGAACAGCATGGAAGAAACCGCCCCCATGATCCAGTCACCTACCACCAGATCCCTCCCTTGACACCTGGGAATTACAATTTGAGATGAGATTTGGGTGGGTACAAAGAGCCAAACCATATCACACTCCCTGCTAAGATGGCAATGCTCTCTTGCCAACATTATGTATTTATTTTCTTTGAAAAAAAAAATTTTTTTTTTTTTTAAAGACAGGGTTTCACCATGTTGGTCAGGCTGGTCTTGAACTCCCGACCTCAGGTGATCCACCCGCCTTGGCCTCCAAAGTGCTTGGATTACAGGTGTGAGCCACCATGCCCGGCCTAACATTATGTATTTAAACCATGTTTTAATATTTACCAGGTTGACTGACAGCAATCACTGATTCATTTAATTAGCATTTCTTTGGTTTTCTTTTTTTCTTTATTATTTTGAGGCAGGGTCTGGATTATTTTGAGGCAGATGCCTGGCCATTTCTTTGGTTTTGAGTGATGCTGAATATTTTTGCAAATTTTATCTAAAAATGCCAATCAAACCACTGAGTGTTGTGGCTCACACCTGTAATCCCAGCACTTTGGGAAGCCAAGGTGGGGGGATCATGAAGTCAGGAGTTCAAGACCAGCCTGGACAACATAGTGAAACCCCATCTCTACTAAAAATACAAAAATTAGCCGGGTGTGGTGGTACATGCCTGTAGTCCCAGCTACTTGGGGGGCTGAGGTGGAAGAATTGCTTGAACCCTGGAGGCAGAGGTTGCAGTGAACTGAGATCACACCATTGCACTCCAGCCGGGGTGAGAGAGTGAGACTCTATCTCAAAAAGAAAAAAGCCAATCGAACTATGCTTTCCCTTTCTGGAAGGAAAGATAAGTAATCCTTTTCCTTTATATTTGCTTATAAGACCTTGGGACAAGGAAGCCTTGAGAGATCCGGTGAGGGACTTGGGCTGGCCATCCTATATAGGGTGACTGAACTGGTTATGGCCTTGAAATGAAAGTTCCAGTGCACACATGATCCTCCAGAGTGCATTTTTACTTTGGAAGTGGGTGTGTGTGGTAACTTAGAAAAACTCAGTGGTTTCAGACTTGGCGGAATGATCTAATTTTTCTCAGGAGAGTGGTGGGGACAGCCATCTGTGTGCCTCAGCAGTCAGCCCAGGGCCTGACACATTGCGGGCACCCATAAATGCCTGCAGATTGAGTAATTAAACACTGCTGCCTGTGTCCCAAAGGGTAACCCGTTGTGACCCTACATGACCTATCTTTGGGGGTGGAGGGGAAGTGTGCTTTTGCATTCTCTTGCACCTATTTTTTTTTTTTTTTTTGAGACAGAGTCTCGCTCTGTCATCCAGGCTGGAGTACAGTGGCATGATCTCGGCTCACTGCAACCTCCGCTTCCCGGGGTTCAAGCAATTCTCCTGCCTCAGCCTCCTGAGTATCTGGGATTACAGGCACCCACCATCACGCCCAGCTAATTTTTGTATTTTTAGTAGAGATGGGGTTTCACCATATTGGTCAGCCTAGTCCCGAACTCCTGACTTCATGATTCACCTGCCTTGGCCTCCCAAAGTGCTGGGATTACAGGTGTTTGCCACTGTGCCAGGCTCCTGCACCCATTTATTAGAATCTCTAGACCTATTTTTAGTTTGGGTCTGAAACAGTCTTCTTAATATGCAGGAAGAGAGAGATTGCAAATCCTGACTTTGAACTTCCAGAAAGGGCTAAGGGTTAGTGGAACTATAAATATATGAGGGCAAGTCTGACAGGAGCAGTTTTATTGTGATCACGTCCTTGGGTCCAGGAGGCCGGTCAGGCTCCCCAGGTGAGCCAGTGTGTCTTCCTTCTGGAAGACCACATTCTCAGGGTGCCAAGTGGCTTTTTTCTGGTTGTCTCCCATTTTTCTGTCTCCAGGGAACGACTCCATTTGACTTACTGTAGTTACAAGAGTTCTGTTAAAATAATTTATAAGGAAGCAGATGATCACTGGAGTGCCCCAGTGTTAGGACCAGAAGGGACTGAGGGATATTATCTGGTGTCCCAGTTCTCCGCTTCTCTCAACCTACTGGCCGCCAACCATGCTGCGTTAATTGTCAGTAGCAGGCCAATATAATGGTCAGTTCAAAGCTTAATGGTTTATGGGAAACCACTGAAGACTTTAGGGCAGGACTTTGAGGGGTTTTTGGATTTGTTCTTGTTTTTAAGATGGACTCTCGCTCTGTTGCCTGTTGCCCAGGCTGGAGTGCAGTCAGCGATCACGGCTCACGGAAACCTCTGCCTCCTGGGTTCAAATGATTCTCTTGCCTCAGCCTCCCGAGTAGCTGGGACTACAGGCCCACGCGACCACTCCCAGCTAATTTTTGTATTTTTAGTAGATACAGGGTTTCATTATATTGACTAGGCTGGTCTCAAATTCCTGACCTCAGGTGATCCGCCAGCCTTGGCCTCCCAAAGTGGTGGCATTATAGGCGGGAGCCACCACGCCCGGCCTTGGAATTTGAGATTTAGAAGGATCATTCTGCCTGCCTTGATGACTCACGTCTGTAATCTCAGCACTTTGGGGAGGCTGAGGTGGGAGGATTGCTTGAGCCCAGCAGTTTGAGACCAGCCTGGGCAACATAGAAAGACCTTGTCTCTACCCCCGCCGCCACCAAAAAGGTGGGGAGGGGCGTCATTCTGGCTGCTCCGCTCTGTGGTTAGGACCAAGTCAAAGGTGGAGGAGGGAAAACCGGAAAACCAGGTGAGAGGCTTGGACTAGGGTGGCTGCGTCATTGGATGGATGGGTGGACACCAGGGTGGGGCTCTTAGGAGAGGCTTCTGGAGCGGTTGATACCTAAATGGAGAGGAAGCAGTGGGGTGTTCTAACAACGGTGAAGAATTGGAGAGGCCGCTGGGTTCGGAGTGTGCAGAGTGTGGCGGCCGCGTAGTTGGCGACCTCAGGCACGTGATTGCCTGGCCCGGTAGCCCCGCGCTCTAACACCTTCAGCACCCGGGCCCGAGTAAGGGGCGGTGTTGGCCCCTCCCGGGTCCCGCCTTTCTGCTCGCCTTTCGTCCTCTTTGGCCATTGGGCAATGTCTTTGTCCATCAAGACCCGCCTCCGCAGTTGAGCCAACCAGGGCTGGCGGGAGGGCGCTTCCTTCTGGAGCTGGGTCCTTACTAGGGGCTGCTGCCTGGGTCAAGTGCGGACCCAGTAGCTGCAGTTGTGGAGCTGTGGGCAGGAGCATAACTGACCGGATCGAGCGGGCGGCTGTGGCCTCGCAAGCTGGTGAGAAGCGGGTGAGGGTCCGAGGTGGGGAAGAGAACGAGCGGGGGATGTGGACACCTCTTTACCCGCCAGGCCTCGCCGGCGCCTGACCCTCCCGGCCTGCGGCACCCGCTCAGGTGACGGGGCGGAGAGCTGAGGTGAGGGGGTGGACCCGCGGCCAGAGGGACCAGCTGGGCCCACGACCACGGTCACCCCACTCACATGCGCGCGCCACGTGGGCCCGCGGGCTCGCCGACGACCCTTGGCTACCTACTGGGGCACCCCACTAGCTGCTCTGACCCTTCGAGCACCCCTTGGAGCTCCGTGTCCCCACTGCGCTCCCCTGTTTTACAGGCTGGCAAGCTGGGGCTGAGGCACCAAGCGGGTCGCCCGGGGACACCCAGCTGGAGTACGGCCGTGCCGGAGTTCTAGGGAGATAGGGCTTGGTGGGCTCCCTGCACTTAGCGATGAGGCTGTAGTCAGAGACTTGAACTTGGGACCTGTCTGTTTTCTTTAAGGATTCAAAATGGTTTGCGTCCCAGCTGGGGCGGATCGCCCTGCACCGCTGCCTGTCTTGGCTGCAGGGCTGGAGCGTCAGGTGCCCTCTGCTCCCGGACCTACTGCCCCAGTCCCGACTTCTGCGGGGTGGGGGTGGGGGGGGTGAGGGGACGGTTCTCAGTGCTGGGAGCTCTCAAGATCCGGACAAATGATCTCGAGATGCCGAGGGCAGGATTCATACATGAAACCTGAGAAAAGCTCATTATAATGGGTCAAGTTTTTTTTTTTTTTTTTTCTTATTTTATTTTATTCTAAGGAGAAATATCACCAGAGGCTAGTGAAGGGACTAGGAAACTCGTCACCCCCTTGTGGAGGCAGATGTGAAGCTTTTGGAAATCAGTTTGGCAATGAGTCTCCACCCTTTGACCTACTGACTCCTTGTTTGGGAAATCACGAGGATAAAACCTAAGTAGAGAAAAGTTTACTGCATAAGGCAGTGCAGTTTGGTGGGGTTTTGTTGTTGTGTTTTTTTTTTAAGAGACAGATCTGGTTCTGTCACCCAGGCTGCAGTGCAGTTGTGTGATCACAGCTCACTGCAGCCTCGAACTCAGAGAGCTCAAGCAATCCTCCCACCTCAGCCTCTTGAGTACCTGGGACTACAGGCACGTGCTACCATTCCCAACTAATGTAAAAATTTTGGTAGAGATGAGGGCACTTGCTGTATCACTCAGGGTGGTCTCAAACTTCCTAGCCTCAAGGGATACTCTAGCCTTGGCCTCTCAAAATGCTGAGATTATAGGCATGAGCCACACTGTGCCCAGTCCAGTTTGATATTTTATATTAATAAATAGCAAGTAGGCCAGGTACAGTGGCTCACACCTGTAATCCCAGCACTTTGGAAGGCCAAGGCAGGTGGATCACCAGGTCAGGAGATCGAGACCATCCTGGCTAACACGGTGAAACCCTGTCTCTACTAAAAATACAAAAAATTAGCTGGGCATAGTGACAAGTGCCTGTATTCTCAGCTACTTGGGAGGCTGAGGCAGGAGAATCGCTTGGACCTGGGAGGCAGAGGTTGCAGTGAGCCGAGATTGTGCCAGTGCACCCCAGTCTGGGCAACAAAAGAGAGCTTCCATCTCAAATAAAAATAAAAATAAAATAAATAAATAGCAAGCAAGTAAGTAGTAGAAACAATCTCTAAATTTCCAGCAGTAGAGAATGGTTAAGTACGTTGTGATTGTTTATGCCAAAATGTAGCCATTAGATGTAAAAAAAATGCTCTTATCAGAAAAGCCAGATTCAAAGTTGTGATTACAACTCTACAGAAATATGTACAAAATGACTGGGCACTGTAAGTCCCACCTGTAATTTCAGCACTTTGGGAAGCCAAGGGCAGAGGATCGCTTGAGCCCAGGAATTTGAGACCAGCCTGGACAACACAGGGAGACCCTGTCTATTAGCTGGGCATGGTGGCACATGCCTGTAGTCCCAGCTACTCGGGAGGCTGAGGCAGGAGAATCCCTTGAGGCCAGAAGGGCAAGGCTGCAGTGAGCCACGATCTTACCATTGCACTCTAGCCTGGGGACAGAGCCAGACTCCATCTCAAAAAAAAAAAGGTCGGGGGGCCAGGCACAGTGGCTCACACCTGTAATCCCAGCACTTTGGGAGGCTGAGGTGGATGGATCGCTTAAGTCTAGGGGTTCAAGACCAGCCTGGGTTACACGACAAAACCCAATCCCTACAAAATGTATAAAAATTAGCCAGGCATGGTGGCGCACACCTGTGGTCCCAGCTACTTGGGAGGTTGAGGCAGAAGAATCACTTGAATCTGGGAGGCGGAGGTTGCAGTGAGCTGAGATCACGTCACTGCACTCCAGCCCAGGCAGCAGTGCGAGACTCCTCTCAAAAAAAAAAAAAAAAGAGTGGGGAGGACAGAATGACTAGAGGGGTATGTACCTAATGATGAAAATAATAACTCTTTTTTTTTAAGCAGACGGGTCATATTTTATTAAATTCTCACAAAACCTTCTAAGACTAATATTCCCATTCTGCCAATAGATAACTGGAGTGAATGTTACCTCATCAGCAGTGTGTCTGATGCTACACAGGATAGCATCACAGCTAGTGTGCTGTTGGGCCTCTGAAAATGTCATATTTAGCTGGTATTTGAGGACTTAGTGTGTGCCAGGTACAGGGCTAGGCACTGGAAAGCTATTGGTGAGTAAGGTGCTGTGGTTGCTTGAGTCACAGAGTTTATAGACTAGTGGGGAAGCGTATATATATATATATATATATATATATAATGGTTTATTTTTTGGGACAGGGTCTTGCTCTGTCACCCAGGCTGGAGTGCAGTGGTGGGAGCACTGCACACTGCAGCCTTCAGCCTTGACCTCCAGGGCTCAAGCAATCCTCTGGCCTCAGCCTTCTGAGTAAATGAGACTAAAGGTGTGTGCCACCATGCCCAGCTAATTTGTAAAAAAATCTTTTTGTAGAGACCAGGTCTTCTTATGTTGCCCAGGCTGGTCTCAGAACTCCTAGGCTCAAGTATTCCTCCCACCTCAGCCTTTGGCGTGGCTGAGATTACAGGTATGAGCCACTATTCCTGAAGCAGATTATTTATTTGTTTTTGTTTTTATTTATTTATTTATTTTGAGACAGGGTCTCACTCTCATTGTCCAGGCTAGACTGCAGTGGCACGGTCACTGCTTTCTGCAGCCTCAACTTCCTAAGCTCAGGTGATTCTCCCACCTCAGCCTCCCAAGTGGCTGTGACTGCAGGTGCACACCACCATACCTGGCAAAATTTTTTTGTTTTTTTCAAAAGACAGGGTTTCACCATGTTGCCCAGGCTAGTCTTGAATTCCTGGACTCAAGCTATCCACCCACCTTGGCCTCCCAAAGTGCTAGGATTACAGGCATGTGCTACCACGCCTGGCCCCTGAAGCAGATATTTTAGATGAACACTTATAATCTGCTGGTGAGAATGAGTTTAGTGTATTTTAAATAGTTTATTCTAAGTTATTTTTGTTCAGGATATGAGCAAATTAAATGTTTTTAGAGGTTAGTATTTTTAAGAAATTAAATTTGAAACTTCAACTTTTTAATTTTTAGGTTTAAAAATATCCTTTTTTGCTGAGGGAACACAATTGTTGGTATAGTGTCAGAATGTCAAGTACTGTGTCCTACTGGATCTTAAATTCTACAAGGAACAGCATTGCCACATTGCAAGGGGGCAGACGCTTATACTCCAGGTGCGTCTCAAACAGGAATAAATTTAAATGGAGACTCTTTTCCTGGGTGCCACCTACCCTAAACAGTTCCCCATGTGGTGGCTTCACTCTCTGCAAAGCCTACAGACACACATCAACAGAGGAAGATGATTTTCACTTGCAACTCAGCCCTGAGCAAGTAAATGAAGTGCTTCGAGCTGGTGAGTCAGCCCACAAGATTCTTGACCTTGAAAGCAGAGTTCCAAATTCAGTGTTGCAGTTTGAGAGCAACCAGCTGGCTGCAAATTCCCCAGTGGAAGATCGGCGAGGTGTAGCCTCCTGCCTGCAAACCAATGGACTGATGTTTGGCATCTTTGATGGACATGGTGGTCATGCATGTGCCCAAGCAGTGAGCGAGAGGCTCTTCTACTACGTGGCAGTGTCGCTGATGTCCCACCAGACCCTGGAGCACATGGAGGGAGCTGTGGAAAGCACGAAGCCCTTGCTGCCCATCCTGCATTGGCTCAAACACCCAGGGGACAGTATCTACAAGGATGTCACATCCGTGCATCTTGACCACCTCCGTGTCTATTGGCAGGAACTGCTTGATTTGCACATGGAAATGGGACTAAGCATTGAGGAAGCATTAAGGTACTCCTTCCAGAGACTGGATTCTGACATCTCGCTGGAAATCCAGGCCCCCCTGGAAGATGAGGTGACAAGGAACCTGTCACTCCAGGTTGCTTTCTCCGGGGCAACAGCTTGCATGGCTCATGTTGATGGAATTCACTTGCACGTGGCAAATGCTGGTGACTGCCGAGCCATCCTTGGTGTCCAGGAGGACAATGGCATGTGGTCTTGTCTGCCCCTTACCCGTGACCACAATGCCTGGAACCAGGCTGAGCTGTCCCGGCTAAAGAGGGAGCACCCTGAATCAGAGGACAGGACGATCATCATGGAGGACAGGCTGCTGGGTGTCCTCATGCCCTGCAGGGCCTTTGGGGATGTCCAGCTGAAGTGGAGTAAAGAGTTGCAGCGCAGCATTCTGGAAAGGGGCTTCAACACCAAGGCCCTCAACATTTACCAGTTCACACCCTCACACTACTATACTCCACCCTACCTTACTGCTGAGCCTGAGGTCATATACCACAGGCTGAGGCCCCAGGATAGGTTCCTTGTGCTGGCGTCAGATGGCCTGTGGGACATGCTGAGCAATGAGGACGTGGTAAGGCTGGTGGTGGGGCACCTGGCTGAGGCAGATCCGCACAAGACAGACCTGGCCCAGAGACCCACCAACTTGGGGCTCATGCAGAGCCTGCTGCTGCAGAGGAAAGCCAGTGGGCTCCACGAGGCTGACCAAAATGCAGCCACGCGGCTGATCAGACATGCCATCGGGAGCAATGAGTATGGGGAGATGGAGCCAGAGCGGCTGGCGGCGATGCTGACATTGCCAGAAGACTTGGCAAGGATGTACAGGGATGATATCACTGTCACTGTGGTGTATTTTAACTCAGAATCAATTGGTGCATATTACAAGGGGGGTTAAGAATCTCCCATCCTGTTGTCAAGGTTAGCATAAATGCTCTTCTAAAACGTTTTCACTTACTATTGAACTAGCTATCCAAACTTTACTGTTAAAATTGTAGGCAGATTTAATTTGCTAAATGGACAACAGGAGGAATAAAAACAAACAGCCTAGCTTTAAAAAAACAGTGAAATAGCAGTGATTTCATGTCCCTGTATGTTTTGATCAAGTCTTATGTGCAGAGTGGACAGAGCATAAAGTCTATGGAATTGGCTTGGGCTCATATAGCCCAAGTCTTTTGATGAAGATGTTAAACTGTATCAGCCTGAACCTTCAAAGGGTAAATTTAATCATGATTCCGAGAATAAAGAACTTCAGGATTTTCTGAGGTCTTGCCACAAAATCTGCAAATTTGATAATTCTCCTGAATTCACAATCATGGACTTCTAGATTATGAAGAGATATTTTATTTGTTTGTCTTTTATTTAAATTACTAAGGCCTAGGTTTACAAAGCATACTACAGTACACTTTTCTATGCAATATCCTAACTTTTTGTGTGATTATACTTGCGAGAAATTTTGTAATACTACATTCTAGTTCTGTTTTCATTTATTTTTAAAATGGAATCCTTAAACTTGCAAACATGCCTACTGTAAGCATGCATGGAATGACTTGTTTTGGTTTTCAGCTGATAGGATCTATGCCTCTGGACCAGCTGAACTTACTGGTGCAGCTTTTGG
Source organism: Callithrix jacchus (assembly GCF_049354715.1). Classification (NCBI taxonomy): domain Eukaryota; kingdom Metazoa; phylum Chordata; class Mammalia; order Primates; family Cebidae; genus Callithrix; species Callithrix jacchus. The sequence goes on from NC_133521.1 coordinate 24,389,995, forward strand.
TCCCCTCTACTGAGTCCCATTCTAGAAACTTTGAGCCATGCTGGGAGGTAACTAGTCTATGCCTTAACCCCTAACCTTTCCTGTGTTGGTAAAATTTCCTCCTGGGCTGAGCCTTCAGGGGTTGATTCACAGCATTTAAGCTTTCTGATTATACCTCTCAAACATTCTTCTGTCAATTCCACACAATCCTTCTACGTCTGCTATGCTGAACCCCTCACTTACCATGCACCTCCCGACGACAAAATACTGTGTGAAAGAATCTTTCACATGTTCCTGCTTCATGTGGTTGCAGGAAAGGAGAAGATGTGATTGCATATGGTACTTGTGGTGATAGATGTTTAGACAGGACAGGTTTATTTAGTGGATTGTGGACTAAAGATTCAACCTCTATCTGGAGAGGTGAAAACACAAAAGGCTTAAGGAAAAGTTTCTAACCAAGGTTCTCTGAATCCTTTACTGAGAGGTGATGGGGAGGAAGAAGGAGTGAGACTTACCAAATGGGATGCTTGCCCCAATACTGTGGGATAAACCACCATTGCCACTCCTCAGGAATTAGACCATATTTAGTATAGGAGTTGGGGCAAAAATAAAAGTTTAACTTGTAATGGCTTCTGTGGGCTGCAGATTCTTTGTATCTACTTGGAAATTCAGTCATGTGGATCCGTTGTGGAGATGAATTTCATCTCATGAATTGCTATGGCATTTAAACAACAGGAAATGTGTCCCTAAATGGAAACAACTATAATCCCACAAAACCAACAATTTTATTTCCTGTGCTACATCAGGCAGAATTCTTCAATGAAGCTGAGCTACATTTGTTGACCCCTTTTCTCATCTTACCCCTTTATGCCATCTGCTGAAAAGAAAAGCAAATAGCTAGGTTAGGTTTTCTGGTTTTTTTTTTTTTGTCTGTGTCCCAGCTGACATTCAGTCAAATATTGGGATACTTCTAATTTGGTGGTGTTTCTCTGTACATTTTTCAGTGCAACTATTTAGTCATGTAGTTTCATCTAAGACATTCTTTTTTGAATATTTAAGCCTTGATCCTTTTATTCTGAAACCATTAATATTCCTTCTTATCACCTAGATCTTTTATTTTTTCTTTTCTTTTCTTTTGAGACAGGGTCTTGCCCTGTTGCCCAGTCTGGAGTGCAATGGCATGATCTTGGCTCACTGAAACCTCTGCATCCCAGGCTCAAACAACCCTGCCTCAGTGCCCACCCCCCCACCCCCACCACCACCAAACTAGCTGGGATTACAGGTGTGCAAAACCATGCCTGGCTAATTTATTTTTTATTTTTTGTAGAGACAGGGTTTTGCCATGTTGCCCAGGCTGGTCTTGAACTCCTAGACTCAAGTGATCTGCCCACCTTGTGTTATAGGCATGACCTACCACACCCAGCCTATCTCCTAGATCTCAAATCAAAAATAAAATGAAAATGACTTCCATTCTGCTAGCATGAGGGTTTGTTGCTAAAACTGAGGAGTCTATCTGACGCTTACTTTTCGTTGTTTTTTGAGACAAGGTCTTGCTTTGTCACCCAGGCTGGAGTGCAGTGATGTGATTATAACTCACTGTAATGTCAAATTCCTGGGCTCCAATGCTCCCTCCCACCTTAGCCTCCCAAGCAGCTGGGTCCAATTTTAAAATATATATATATTTTTTTGTAGAAACATGGTCTCGCTATGTTGCCCAGACTGGTTGTCTGACATTTTCTTTGTCCTTTATTCCAAATTCCTGGGCTCCAATGCTCCCTCCCACCTCAGCCTCCCAAGCAGCTGGGTCCAATTTTAAAATATATATATATTTTTTTGTAGAAACATGGTCTCGCTATGTTGCCCAGACTGGTTGTCTGACATTTTCTTTGTCCTTTATTCTTTATACCAGCTAATCCCTGGAGTACACTTGAAGCCTTTACTAGCATACAAAGTACCTGAATCCTACTTTGGAGCCTAGCATGGGTCATAAATGTATCTGATTTATTAACCTGTGAGACAACTGAGAGAACACAGACTCCTTACCTGTGACTCTAGGCGTATCTGGTTTTTCTCTAATAGATTTTCCTGCTTTCTAGTTAGTTATATTGAGAAAGAAGAAAGACTTATTTATTATTATTTTTTTCCACTGTGAATCATCAGTTCTTTCCATGAACATTCTGGGGAGCGCCTCCTGGTTAAACTCCTGTCTCCCTAACCACTATCCTGCTGTCATTGAACTTATTGAAGCACATGGGCTACTGCTTCAGGGACACTGGGATTTGAGAGGAGGTTAGTAGTACTTTTCAGGTCTTTTAAAGCATTTATTATTCCTTTTATACAGAGATTTCAGTATTGAGACTTAAAATGAACTGAAAAATGAGATGGAACATTTAATATCGTAGATGTAACTTTTGAAGAAAGTCTGCTTTGGTGCTTAAAATTGTATATGATTTTAGGTAAGAAACTTTGATAATATTGGCATAATTTAGATTTACTACCTTTTTTTCTTTTTTTGAGACAGTCTCACTCACAATCTCACTGCACAATCGCAGCTCACTGCAACTTCTGCCTCCTGGGGTGAAGTGATTTTCGTGCCTCTGCCACCCAAGTAGCTGGGATTACAGGCATGCACCACCACGCATAGCTAAGTTTTTGTATTTTTACTAGAGAAAGTGTTTTGCTATGTTGGCCAGGCTGCGGAACTCCTGAGCTCAAATGATCCTCCCACCTCAGCTTCCCAAAGTGCTACCCTTATAGGCATGAGCCACCACACCTGGCCAGATTTAAAAAAAATATATAAATATAGCTCTGTTGATTCTGGGGCTTGGTCAAAAAGGATAGATAACATAGTATTCTAAATTCAAATTCATGGCTAGGCACCTTGTCCTACATCTGTAATCCCAGCACTTTGGGAGTCGAAGACAGAAGAATCGCTTCAGCACAGCATGAGACCAGCCTGGGCCACATAGACATTGCCTCTACAAAAAAAATTTAAAAAAATAGCCAGGTGTGGTGCATGGCCTGTAGTCTCAGCTACTTGGGAGGGTGAAATGGGAGGATCTCTTGAGCCCAGGAGGTCTAGGCTGGAGTGAGCTGTGATTGTGCTACTGTACTCCAGACTGGGCAACAGGGTGAGACCATGTCTCAGAAAAAAAAAGTTTGAATTAAAAAAAAAAAGCTGGCTGGGTATGGTGGCTCACGCCTGTAATCTCTGAACTTTGGGAGGCTGAGGTGGGTGGATTACCTGAGGTCAGGAGTTCAAGACCAGCCTGACCAACATGGTGAAACCCTGTCTCCACTAAAAATACAAAAATTAGCTGGGCGTGGCGGCACATGCCTGTAATCCCAGCTACTTGGGAAGCTGAGGCAGGAGAATCGCTTGAATCCAGGAGGTAGAGGTTGCAGTGAGCCAAGATTGTGCCATTGCACTCCAGCCTGGACAACATGAGCAAAACGCCATCTCAAAAAAACAAAAACAAAGTCAAATTAGCATGATAGATCAGATTACTTAGATCCAACTTTCTGAAATATTATTCATAACATTAAGGCTAATTTATTATAATGAAAATGTAAACTTTGAGGTGTGTTAATATATAAACATCTTTTTCCCAGAGGTACCTTTGCCCTAAAAGGTCTTTGGTATTCAGCACCCTGGGTAAAGTTCAGTTTAGACACAATCAAATTGGCATCTTTTAAACATAAGTGAAATAGAAAGAGCTTGAACTTGAGTTACTTAAAGATACAGTATAATTAATTATATAGAACAAAACAAAAACATGTTTAGAATGACTCTGGCTTCATTCTTATCCATCAGCCCCTAGTGGCCTATATTCAGCCTTGGAAAAGTCTTAACTTCCCAGGTTAAACCAGAATATTCTGGAACTGAGCCATCTAACTTTCATCTTAAAGTGGATCATTTGTCTCTGAAATGTGACTCTTGTGGCAGAAAAAGCCCTGGTGTTGCCTTGGAGCTGGGGATAAAAGCCAGTGGGTCAGCCTGTGACGAGAGCTGTCCCTGGCACCATCTGAGTGGAAAGTTCATTGCACCAGCCGTGCAGCCGTCTGAACCGACTGAAGCCCTGTCCCTTACTCCTCAGGCACCTGACGCTTAACTTGCCTCCTGGGAAATAATTATCAAGCATTTACTTGGAACAATTATTAATCATGTTCTTTAATAATTACTGACATTTGTATTTTAAGCTGTATACCAATGTGCACATTTGACACTGATTTTCTAACCATTAGAGATATTTAATTAAAACTTGTAAATGAAAGAAACAAAATGAAATTTGGTTTCTTTTGGTTTGAATCCTATTTTTTTTTCAGTCCTTAGGGTACTAGATTAGACCAACCTTTGTTTCACCACTTTATCTGACTGTAGAAGACTTTAGGCTATTCAGGAGTCCACCCAAAAGAGAAGTATGCTGCTCTGCAAAGTGTGGGTGGCTGTTGCTCACACAGGAGATCCTCATTTAGTGTTAACCATGTGCGTGGAGATCCGAAAAGAAGTGAAGGCTTTTTGTGTGAGGGTCTCCACACACTCAGGGCCAAAGCCTGCCAGAATTTCATACTATGTAACTTAAGATTTTAAAACCAACTTGGCCCATTACCCCACCCCCTGGAAGAGAGAAGTGGGCAGAAGTGGACAGTGCAGTGGCTCATACCATCACGCCCAGCCAACTCCCCTTTTCAGCGTGACCAAATTCAGGCCCAGAGGTTGAAAAACATCCATAACACAGTGTGGTAGGGGCAGGATTTGAACCAAGTCCAAAGACCCAATACTGGGCTTTCAGGAAGGGATAATTATGAACAGTTTTTTTGCATAATTTTGGCCTGGAATGGGTGGGGCTGGGAAGAGACTTGGTACTGAGAGGAAGCTAGGGGGCTTTTTTGCGGCTATTGCTGATAATAACTGTTCTGTGGGCAGAGTGTGGTGTCTCACACCTGTAATCTTAGCACTTTGGGAGGATTGCTTGAGCCCAGGAGTTTGAGACCAGCCTGGGCAACACAGTGAGACCCCCATCTCTACAAAAATAAAAATAAAAATTAGCCAGGCAAGGTGGTGCCTACCTGTAGTCCCAGCTACTTGAGAGGCTGAGGTGGGAGAGTTGCTTTAGCCCAGGAGGTGGAGTCTTCAGTGAGCCATGATTGTACCACTGCACTCCAACCTGTGGGACCAAGTGAGACCTTGTCTTGAAAATAATAATGAAATAAGGCCGACCACCATGGCTCACACCTGTAATCCCAGCATTTTGGGAGGCCAAGGTGCGCAGATCACCTGAGGTCAGGAGTTTGAGAGTAGCTTGGATAACATGGTGAAACCTCATCTCTACTAAAAATACAAAAATTAGCCATGTGTGGTGGCGCACACCTGTAATCCCAGCTACTTGGAAGGCTGAGGCAGGAGAATTGCTTAAACCCAGGAGGCGAGGTTGTAGTAAGCCGAGATTATGCCACTGCACTCCAGCCTGAGCAACAGAGCAAGACTCAGTCTTAATAATAATAACAAAATAGTTCTGTGGACTCTGATAATGCTTTGGCTGTTACGAGTCAAGCTATATATGTTTAACTTATATACATTCCAATGTCCCATCATTTTGGAACATGATAAAGGGAACACAGGGAGAATTAAAATTTTTAAATCAAGCTGTTTGTGCTCTTTAAATAGAGCAGGAGGAATTAAATTTATAGACTTATTTTTCACTTTTCATCTCTATGCTTTTTTTTGTTTGTTTTGAGACAGGGTCTGGCCCTGTCACCCAGGCTGGAGTACAGTAGCATGATATTTTCTTACTGCAACCTCCACCTCCTGGGCTCAAACCATCCTCCTACATCAGTCTCCCGAATAGCTGAGACTACAAGTGTGTGCCACCATGCCTGGCTAATATTTTTTTGTATTTTTGGTAGAGATGGGGTTTTGCCATGTTGTACAAGCTGGTCTCAAACTCTTGGCCTCAAGCGACCCCTTGCCTCAGCCTCCCAAAGTGCTAGGATTCCAGGGGTGAGCTTCCACACCCAGCCCATCTCTAGAGTTTCTGTTTCCATTTTACTTGGTGCTACTAAATGCCCTTAAATGGTCCCCAGCTTAGTGATTCTCTGAATTGTTAGTGTCAAGTGCTCCAACCGGCTCTCTGGGTTGGATGAACATTTACTGATGTCTGTGGGTCCAAAAGTCTTTGCTCCATTGGCCCCTGACTTTCTCTACCAGCAAGCACGCCTTGATTGTGAAATGACCTGGCTGGGAGGAGCAAGACGGGAAGTGGGAGGGTGGGGTGGGGAGCAGGGCTGGGGAGGCCAGGGTTCCAGTTCTGACATGGTTTGTTTGTTTTCAAGCAGGGTCTTGTTCTATTCTACAGGCTAGAGTGCAGTGGTGCAGCTATAACTCACTGCAGCCTTGAACTCCTGGCCTCAAGTGACCCTCCTGCCTCAGGCTCCTAAAGTGCTGGATTTATAGGTATGAACCACTGCACCCAGCCGTTTTTTTTCCTTTTTTTGAGACAGTTCCACTCTGTTGCCCAGGCTGGAGTGAATGCAGTGACATGATCTAGGCTGACTGCAACTTCCACCTCGTGAGTTTAGGCAATTCTCATGCCTCAGCCTCCTGAGTGGCTGAGACTGTAGGCACACGCCACCATGCCCAGCTAATTTTTGTATTTTACTAGAGACGAGGTTTCACCATGTTGGCCAGGCTGGTCTTGAACTCCTGACCTCAGGTGATCTCCCTGCCTCGGCTTCCCAAAGCAGCCCCATTATCCTAGCCCCTGAGAGAGTGGTCTGTGGAGGGACTCTCCAAAGCCTACTCTGTCTCTGATCTCAAATCTTGCCTCTCTGGGATTCTGGGAAGCCCTCCCATGCCTCACTCCATTTTCTCTGCAACAGATGAACAGAAGGATGTCTGCCATGAGCTACTGCTCTGTCCACCCTGCACAAGCTTGTGTGCCCAGGGCCAGGCATGTGAAGCTGTCCAGGGGTCACCCCATCCTGACAGAGGCTAAGAGCCTAAGACAGAGGACTGGGAGGGGCCTGTCCAAGGAAAGGAGCATAGGAGCGACCCGGTACAGTGGGTCTGGGATGGGGCTGCAGGGGCACTGTGGTGGCACTGGGACTAGGCAATGTGGCTGGGTGGGAGGAGCACAGCAGGTGACCTCCAGGAATGGGAAAATAAACAAGGTCATGTGGTAGCCTCAGAAAGGGCTGGGGACATAGCTGGCTCTTCATCAGCATAGAGGTAGGGAGGGGGGCAGAGCAAAAAGTTCTGCCTCAATTCTCCCACTTTCTCTGTGTGTTGATGCCAGGGCTGTGGTATATGTGCCCTTGTCTCCTCATTTGCCTCCTTCTCACCCCCATTCCTGTGGCTGCAGTCCTGGTCCCCTGTCGTGCCCTGGGGGTGCACAGGCTGCCTGTGGAATAAGTGAGGAGGGATGGGGGGACTGATGGAGGGATGGATACACAATTAAGGGAGAAGCAGGTGAGAGGGAAGGAGGAAAACAGTGAGGGGCTGCATGGTTGTGAAAAGCAAGGAGAGTTGGTGAGGAGTGTCCAGCACTAGAGGGGCCTTGGGTGTGGGTGGATGGAAATGAACAATTCGCCAAAAAAGAACACTATATAGCCAGGTGTGGTGGTGCATGCCTGTGGTCCCAGCTACTTGGGAGGCTGAAGTGGAGGATCGCTTGAGCCCAGGAGGTCAAGTCTGCAATGTGAGATGATCGCACCACTGCACTCCCGCTTGGGTGACAGAATGAGACCCCATCTCCAAAACGAAGCAAGACAAAACATACAAACAAAAACAAACCGAAAAAGGGGGAAACTACAGGGAAGGTGAGGGCCATTCTGTGTTCTCACTCAGGGCCCTGAGTGAGATGGTCCTGGATAGTGAGGTGGAGGTGAGTGAGGACTTTGCTGTATGAGCGGAGAGTTGCAAGAGCTGCTAGAATCCCTTCCTCTGAAATGAAGCAGTACAGGGATGGGGAGGAGAATGTCATCAATCAGCCAGAATGCTCCTGTGCCTGTGGGAGAGGAGAGTGTCCATGGTTCACTTGGGGTCCCAGGGACCCTGCCAGCCCTGCACTGGGTTTTGGCATGAAGGGAAGGAGGAGCTCTTCTGAGCTCTGACAGGTGGCTTGGTCACTAAATCCCGAGGGCCACACGATGGGAACACCAGTGGGGAGCCTTTGACTGGGTGGTTCTGTGAAGCAGTGTGAGGCAGAAGTTGCCTCTAGATGTCGCCATCTGACCACGCTGGCATCAGTTGCCACCTGGGAGGGAGGAAAGTGTTCCTGAGTTGCCGCCTGAGGCCTGTCCCCAGCCCTAGCTGGGCCTCCAGGGACTGCACCCTCAGGAAGCCTCCTGGGACTCAGGATATCTTTGGGGCTGGGAACAAGTATGAGTGGAGGAAAAGCCAGGTCCTGTGGTCACCCAGCCCTGCCTGGTAGGGAAGAAACTGCTGGGGTCCCAGGAGGAGCCAGAGCCTGGGGGTGGGCTGCAGGTGGTGGGGTAGGGGGTGCCACCTTGATCCTCTTCCTACATGGCTGTTCCCCTCTGTGGACTGTCCCATGCCTCTGACCCCTGTCCTCCCTACCCAACTCCCTGAAGCAAGTCCTCACAGCCACTCTCCCAGCAGTCCTGTGGGCCATTTCTCTGTCCTTCCCATCCCAGCTCCAAGAATGGACCACATCACCTTTATCCTCCCCTCCCCCAAATGATGGCTGTCCCTCTAGTCAGTTCCAACCACCATACCACGGTCATCCTGAACACATCTCTCCTTTGCTCTGAACCATGGCTCCCCCTCACCCTTAGGAGGAAAGCTCAGACTCCCTCTCCCCAAGGTGGCCTCTCCAGCCTCTGCCACCTGCCCCCAGCAGGGTGGTCGTGGCAGTCACACAGGGCTCCATGTTCCTAGAACATACTCAGCCTTGCTGTTTCCTCCACTACCACTGCACCGTCCACCTCCACCAGGCTTGCTCCTGCGACTCAGCCTGACTCTACTGAAGGATCACCTGCCCCAGGAAGACTTCCTGGCTTTCCAGGCAGTATCAGCTGCTGTCTCTAGTACCCATGACACTGGGATCTCCATCACATCTCCTCAGATCGCTCTCCCATGTCTGTCTGCCCTCTTGGAAGCACCAGGGACCTCCTCTGACTCTCCTCTGAGTCTCGGAGACCTGGTATGAAGTAGGCACTTGCACATGCATTTAAAATGTTAGGGAGGAAAGAGTGGGAAAAGAGAAAGAGGTCCTTGTCTTTCCTCACAAGCTGAAGTCACCTCTTGCAAGCATTGGGCCTGCACCCTGGTTATCACTGAGATGGAGCCCTGAACCCTCCAACTTTTGCTTCTTGCTGTGGGCTTTTGGTTTTGTTTCGTTTTGAGACAGGGTCTTACTCTGTTACCCAGGCTGGAGTGCAGTGGCACAATCATGGCTCACTGCAGCATCGACTTCCCCCGGCTCTGGTGATCCTCCCACCTCAGCCGTCGAGTAGCTGGGACTACAGGTGTGAGTCACCACCTGGCTAATTTTTGGATTTTTTTGTAGAGACAAGGTTTTGCCATGTTGCCCCAGCTGGCCTGGTTATGGTTTTAAGGATAACCACAAATTCTTTGACACTTTCCATCAAGCAGTGGGGTCTAATTCCTCTCCTCTTAAATCTGGGCTGGCCTTAGGGACTTACTTGTAACTAACAGAATATAGTAAGTCTTTACATAATGTCCTCATTAACATAGCCCTTGGAATCTGTGGCTTTAAGCAAAATGACATAGAAGGAAACCAATTTTATCATAGGCTAATTGACATAAACAAGAGTTAACTTCCTACAGCATATTTCTGGGCATAGAAATGTCATCAAACTTCTAAATGAAGACCCAAATGCTTCTCATATTAAACATTGAAACACATGTCAACTATACATACATTTAAGAAAGATTAACAGAAAAAAGGCTGGGCACAAGGCCTGTAATCCTGGCACTTCAGGGGGCCGGGGCAGGTGGATTACCTGAGGTCAGGGGTTTGAGACCAGCCTGGCCAGCATGGCAGAACCCTGTCTCTACTAAAAATACAAAAATTAGCTGGGCATGGTGGCATGGGCATGTAATCCTAGCCACTTGGGAGGCTGAGGCACGAGAATTGCTTGAATCTGGGAGGTGGAAGTTGCGGTGAGCTGAGATTGTGCCATTGCACTCCAGCCTGGGCAACAAGGTGAAACTCCATCTCAAAAAAAAAAGTAAAGAAAGAAAGATTAATAAAAATAAGTAATACAATTATTTATTCAATTATTCCAGTTCAAGGTCATGGATGGCTGGAGCCTATCCCAGCAGCTCAGGGTACCAGGCGGGAACCGGCCCACTCATGCCGGTTGGGACCAGAAACCAGAGTACCTGGAGAAAGTCCACTACAGACTCCACACAGACACTAGCCCCAGCCAGAAGTAGATTTTTTTCCTCATCAATGTTGTAACAAAATGATGTTGAACAAAATGAGCCAGGAGCGGTAGCACACTCCTGTAGTTCCAGCTACTTGGGAGGCTGAGGCAGAAGGATCACTTGAACCCAGGAGTTTGAGGTTACAGTGAGCTATGATCATGCCATTGCACTCCAGCCTGAGCAATAGAGAGGGACCGCTCTGCTGAGCAATGCTGAGTGTATGATTGCTGAGAAATGCTGTGTATGATAAAATTATATGGCTTGCTAAGAAGAATGATGGCAAGGAAAACCTGCCCCCTACCCAACCAAGTGGAAAACTGCTTGTGGCATTCTAAAGTAGCAAAACAATATATGTATATCATATACCGGCTAAAACAATTCTTTATTTGTGGGATAAGTGACCCTGCCCCCGTGGCTTCCTCGTGGAGAATGCTTTCTGGTTTGTCCTTGATCAGTGGAAAGCAGGCACCAGCTGCCTACCTAGTTTATCTTGGTTCTATGAGAAAACACAGAACACCTGTTTGTTAATAATAATCACCTGCTCAGAGAGAGTAACTACTGGAGTCAGACTCTGCTCGAGGCCCTCAGCCCGGAATGCTGTCAGCCCCTGAGGCTCTCAGCTCAGAAGGCTGTTGGCCCCAGACAGTCCCACTTTGCTGTTTTATCTGGGTGTCTGCTTCTCAATGCCTTCAGCACAGCCTGGGTGGGGGTCTCTGAGACTGAGCTGGTCTCAGTACCTGTCTCTAAAACAAACAAACTTACAAAAATAAAATAAAAGCTTTCAGTGACATCCTCCCCTGCTTCCAAGAAGTCAGAAAATCCCTTTATGATATGCAAGGCTGAGTGTGATCTGGCCTTGTCCACTCTTCAACCCCATCTCCTACCTCCTCCACTTCTGCGCTTCAGCCACTCTAAGTTGCTTTCAGCAAGGGAGTCTCTCCATTAACTGAACATAGCAGGGGCTCAATTTGCGATCAGAAACTAGGTCACATCTGTGAGCCTATGCTCAGCAAGAGCTGTACTGAGCACTTTACATGTATTATCTCATTTAATCTTCATGCAACGCTATAATCAAGTGTTATTAATTCATTTTACAGATGAAGAAACTGAGCCTGGGGAGGTAAAAAAGATGCCCAAGGTCACAAAAATAGCAAATGCAGAGCCGAGTTGGAAACCCTGGTGTCTGACTCCAAAGCTTCCTCTTAGCAATCATGTGATTCAGCTGAATATCTATTGATTTGATAAGAAGCACGTGCTCCACCTGCTCCCCAAAGTCCTGGCAGCAACTTAGGAAGGAGAGTGAGCTGTTGGTCTATGGAAGCATTCTAGCAAGAGCTGGGGAGCACTGGGCAAGATGTGAATTGGACAGAGTGTGGGGCCCCACCCTCAGGCTGGGACCTCTACCTGTGCCTGGGATAGGGGGGCTGTGTGCGTTCATGGGTCATGGGACACCATGTGTATGGCCTTTCCCTGTGTCTGGATCAGCCTGGTCCTTGGGGCTGGGGGTTGGCAAGACCTGGTGGAAGCTTGGGGAGCCTGCCTCGAGCAGCAGAGTCCAGCAGACCACAGCCTGTTCACTGTCCTGACCCCGTGGCCCTGAACTGGCCTCTGACCCCCTTCTCTGCCCTGGGCCTGGCACCTCTGGCTTGGAGAAGGGCCTAGAACTGCCCAGATACACAGTGAGGCCTGCCCTCCCACCCACTGCCTGTCAGAATTTATCTCAACTGAGTGAGAAATAGAAGGGGGGCGGGGAGAGAGAGAGAGAGAGGCAGTTGCGTAAGAGGATTTGAACAAAGATGGTCATGGCACTGGTGTTTGTAAGAAAGGGAAACTGGACACCGTTGACATGTCCTTCTTAAAGCCCAGACAAAGCGATTCTGATGTGTCCATCCCTGGAGACCTTAGAAGTAATTAGGAAAAGAAAAAGTCATGGGGGAAGATCTTTACAGTTTATATGACAGGAAACTGCTAATTGTCAATACTGTAAATGTGGGGAGAATTGATCACAAAACAGAATGTACAGTGTGACCCCAAGTTGAAATTCTTCCCCCAGCCCTCACGCACGCTCTTCCACCAGCTCCCCCGTGACTTACCCTATTGGCCAGTGGCTGGAGGGTGGGGGAGGGGACCAGCCTATATTGGGAAGGGGATGAGGTCACCCCAAGGCTGGCTGATTTAGTACAGGGTAACTGTTTCCACCCATATGGCTCTCAGAAGCTTCTGTGCTGGCTCATAAACCTTGGTGCCAGCCTCAGGCTAGAGGGGTGTAGTGCACACTCAGGCTAGAGGGATTTAGTGCTCCCCCTCCCCAGGGTGGAGATGATGGCTAAAGCCTCACAGGGCAAAGGTGCTGGGCTGATGCAGAGGTGGAGTGGCAGAGGGGGTCTGGGGAGTTCCAGGGCTCAGCTGGGACCCTATGAGAACTTTGCTCCCAGCAGGTCTGGGTGTCCTGTTATTTCCCAGGGACCTATGTGGGCAGAAAGTGCGTTTTGTGGATATGGGAATATTCCAGAGGATAGCCACTGTGTGAAGAGCTGAAGAGTCTTCCTGGCAGTGCCTCTGACACCCTGGCATGTCTTAGGTTTCCAATCAACCAGCCAGGCTCTCCTCGGATAGGATTCCCCTTGCTTCTGGCCAAAACTTTGTAGGGGCAAGAGATAAGTCTCTGCTGGGAAAGGGATCGGGGCTCAATTCCAGCTCAGCAAGTAACTATTCAGTTCAACTCGCTGCCTGCCTGCCACCCCCACACCCCAGTGCCTATCAGGCCACTTCCAGCCCTAAGGAAACTTTGCAGTGTGTCCCAATTCCCTAAGCAGAGCCACACCTCTGAGCCTTTGCCCAGACAGTTGTCCCAGCCTGGCCATCTCTACCTTCTCCAGCTGCTGGAGCTGGGTCAGGTGCCATCTGTCCCCAAGGCAGTGTCCATCATGCCAGCTTGTCTACGTTCAGCTGGGATGAGCCTGAGGGTAGGAGCTGGGTCCAGGGAAAATTCTAGCACATGCTGGATGAAGGAAAGGGTGGGCTCCTGGAAGGGGTCAGAGGTCAGGAGAGGACCAATTGTGTGCTCAGACCAGCTGTTCTGTGCCAGGGCTTTGAGGGGGGCACCTAGAAGCCTCAGGCTTCTCAAACCTCATAGCAAACAGCAAGAGAACAGGGTGTGGGCCACCCTGCCTAGGCTCTGCCAGCAAGGAGCAGGAACTGGGCAGAACCAGAGTGAGCCAGAGTGTCCCCTCCTTAGCCTGGGCCCTGGGCAGCAGGGCTGGGAATGGAATTCTCCAGTTGGATGGAGCTGTTTCTGGAAAATCCCCATACACCCTCTCAGAAATGTGCTTTTGTGCCTTGCTCTGGCTCCTTCAGAGTCAGAGGAGAAGGGAACTTTCTGCTACTGGGCAACTCAGGCAAGGCCCTTACCCTCTCTGGACTCCTGGGCCAGGACTCCAGGACAGATGAGCAGGCATTCATGCATCTATTGAGTGCCATCTGTCAGCCTCACTAAATTCTCTCACCCACCCTGAGAGGCAGGGATCAAGGTTCCCATCATTTTAGGAGGTAGATGCTTGGAGATGCCAAGTGGCTTACCCAAGGTCCCATAGCTGAGTCGGGACTTGAGCCCCCACTGATCGAGGGTCAGCCTGCACATGGTTCCAGCCCCCCACCTGCATTTAGGATCCCTGAGTGGGCAGAGTGAGTCTGCAGGCTGAGGATGCCACTGCCAGCTCAGGTCCACCTGACTGAGGCCAGGCCTGGCCCTGCGCCTGCCACTCCCAGAATAACCCTGGTGGTTCTGGGCATGGATTGTGGGTCATCACCTGGGACCTATTTTTGTCCTTCGGGTAACAAGGAAGTCTCACCTTGTGCAGTAACTATGTGGGACAAGGATGGAACATGTGACTGCCCCCCACCAACCCCAGCTGACCTTGCCACCCTGCCGGGAAGTAACCCCAACAGGGAAGGGGAGGGCCTGCCCCAGCAACTTCCCAGACCCTTCCTACCCCTATCCCCTTCTTCTCAGCAGTCCATACCCCTACACACACACACCATAACCAGGCTGCCCAGAGCATCTGCATTGGTCCTTAGGATCCACTGCCATGCCTTATACAGTGGCAATGCCACTTTCTCACATCTAGCTGTGGGCCAAGCCCATTTCCTCAGGTTTCAGGTTAGAGCGCTCTAGAACCCAGGTACAGCGGCCAGCCAGGGATCTAGCATCTAGAAATGGACGTTCAGAATTGGGGGCCTGGAATCCTATGGGCAGTGGCTGATGGCATTTGAAGAAATCACAGAAGCTGTGGGCATGACCACATCCACTCTGAAAGATCAAGTGTCATCTCAGGGGTCAACCCCAAAAGCCTTTTATAGAAGGGGTGATCTCTGGATGGAGTGGAGCACAGAGACATAGAGGGCACCCCAGCAGACTTAGAGGGGCTCCCTTCTGCTGAAACCAGGCAGGTACACATGCATGGGGATGGGGTGGGAAGGGTCATGTCCAGAACCCAGCAGCACAAAATAAAGGCATAGAAAAAGACTGGAAGGAAATCTGGTAAAAACCTGACTGTAACAACAAAACCAAGAATGACTGCAGCTGTAATGACGGTAATAACAAGCTGTTCCATTTTCTGAGAGTCAGTTATGTGCCAGCCTCTGTGCTAAGTAAGGGCTTTGCTTGTATTATCTCGGTTAATCCCCACAACATGCTCTTCTCTGGCTGGGGGTGGGCAGGCCGTGGCCTGCGGGGTGAGCTCTATAAATGTGGCTGCTTTTTGCCAGGTCTGCAGCTTTTGCAGAGGTGGATAGAGGAGCCCTTAGGCCCCATCCACAGGGGATGTCGTACTCTCTCTGCCAGCAGTGCAGGGTGTGAGGCGGCATGGCCGGCCCTGCTTGGGGATGCCTTCAGGGAGCCAGCCAGGCCCACAGAGCTAACCTAGGGCCCCACTTGGCCCTACTCCTCTAGGCGTTGAGGCTCAAAATAGCAGCCGCTTGAGAGCTGACAATCAAAGGCCAGCTAAAAAAAGGCCCCTCAGTCTGGGCTCTGTCGCACACGGCTCATAGGGCCTATTTTGGGGGAGAGGGTGCCGACGTGCCAATGGAAAATCCATAGGGCGGGAGTCTCCCAAGGTGGGGGACCCATGCGCCTCCCTCTCCCCACCCCAGTGCCCCACCCAAGTGCTCACATACACACACACTCACACTTTGCAGCCCTCAGCCTGCCTTCCTGATCGCTGGACCCTGCCATCTCGGGAAGTGAATTGCACAAGGTCGCACAGCTGGGAAGTGGGCAGGACAGCCACCACCAGATGGGGCCCCTGTGGCTCACAGTCCAGTGCTGTCCCATAGAGGAAGCCGCATCCCTGAGGAAGCCAACACCTTATTCTCTGGAGTGCCCAAAGCTTAGAGATGGGGCCAATGGTGGGGTGTTCTGGGTTGGACTGCGGGTGAGTGAGAGCTGAGGGTGACTTGTGGTCTCGTCACTGCTTGGGAAGAAATCTCACTAGAAACCCCCAGCCAGTTTTGTTTTGTTTTGTTTTTTTTGTCAGAAATCTTTAATGTAGATTAAATTAAGTCACATAAGAGATAATTCACTCCTTTAAAAATATCTTCAACTAATCAAAATCAATCATACTTCTAAAATAATTCCAGATCTCATAGATTAAGTTGAAACCCCCAGCCAGTTCTGAGGGTACCTTGCCTGGCTGTGGGAGAGGCAGCTGGAATGAGTCCTCATCTGCACTGAGCCTGGCCCAGCCCCCTCATCTCATCCCTGTGACCACCTCACCCCCTGCCCCACCCAGGCCCCCAGAGGCTGGCAGGCCCTGCCAAGTTTCCAGGGAATGTGTCAGATAAGGGGCTGGTGCTCATGACTCTCTCCCACCAGCCACTATCTCAGACCCTACTGCCACTACAACTGCCACCGCCACTGCCCCTGCCAGGTGGATAAGAATAGCAACAGCCCCGTTGAGCGGGCACCCACAGGGATGCTGACCACATCTTTTGGTGGGCAGCCTCAGCCTCAGATTGAGGATAAGTCTCCAGGTTCCCCTCTTCATCAGTTTTAGCCCCACCCAGCTCCCCATCATCCCAGGCCAAAAGTCCTACCACATCTTAGGGTAAAACTCCAAGCCTCATCCCCTGCAGCAGCTGCCTCAGCAGGGGGAATCTGGAGGGGATGCCATCACTACATTGATCCTGAGCTGGGGCCTGAGTCCTGCTCTCCACTGGGGAGCTGTGTGACCTGGATCTGGACAATGACCCTCTCAGGGTCCACAAGCAGGACAAGGTGGCACAGCAGCCCCTGGAGAATGGGAGACAGCCAGCCAAGGCCTCTCCAGGGGCTGGGGCCCCCGTTGTCCTGGTGATCCGTCTAGTCTGGCTTCTAAGTGCCTCTGGGAACTCTTGACTTTCTGGTCAGTGGGGATGTGGGGAGGGTGAAGATCCTCATGTCCCTGGGATATACCGGGTGGTGTTGGGGTGCCCCTGCCTGAGTCCTTGTGACACTCCTGTGAGGGTATGAGGGTGGCTGCATCACTCCAAGGGAAGAGGCTGTTGTCATGGAACCCATGATGAGTGTAGCTGTGACACTGTTAGCAGGAGATCCAGGGAGACTCCTCTCCAAGTTCCTGAGTCACTGTGACACATGGGGGTGATGGAGGGAGCTGAGTTCCAGTCCCCATGTCAGTGACCCCTGCAGCTCTCACAGCCTGACTCACTGCCTGGCCCCTGACTTGGTACCCCCCAGACCTGACGCCTTTCTCTCCTCATCCCTTCTCTGTTCTCAAGCGACTCTTTCTTTTTGGTCCCCTCATGTCACCCACCTACCAAAGGGGTCTTGGGAAGGAGGTCAGGATGGGCTGAGGCAAGTTCCCCCCACACTAACATTCTGATGTAGGCTTCACACAGACCAGACCACAGCACATGTTTACACACCCACAGACACACATGTGCACACACGCCTGATAGAGTGACCAGGCCACTAAGGGGTCTCCCAAGCTCAGTCTTCCAACACCAGCCCTGTCTGGTAGGCCCCCACCACTCCTGAAGTCAGGGACCATGCCTCTGAGGCCCTCTCATGAGAAACACGTCCTCCCACCGCAGCAGGGTGTCCAGAGGTGACACCCTAGGAGAAGAACTTCTGCCCCGAGGCCCAAGCTAGAGTCCTGGGTGGGTGTAGGTAGGTGTGGGTGGGGTGGGGTCTCTGAGGTCCCAAGACTCTTTCTTTCTTTGTGGGTAAGGGCCAGACTGACCTCTGGGCCTCTGGCTCCAAGAGCCTTAATCACTGAGGCTGGAAAAAGTTTAAAAATATCCTCATGTTTACATTCTTTCCAAGCCAGCCTCCCAATCCTCCGTACTGGGTCCCTTTGATCTGGCCCAGTGCCTCCGGAAGGGGCCTGGGAGAGGGGGAGCATGAGGCCCCTGCTGGGGTCGACCCCTCACCTCCTCCAACTACAGCCCGGAGCCCCATGAGACCCTGGACATCACAGACCCACTGAGTGTCTGTGCCCTGGAAGGGAGCTGGGGCTGAAAGGAGTGTCTTGTGCCCAAACACCCAGCAAGGCCAGGTTAGGCTGGAGCTGGGCCCCTCTCCAAACTCCCTCCCCAAAGCCTGGGCCTCTTGGGGCCTCTAGGGAGTATGTGTATGTGTGGGGCTGTAGGTCCCTCAACAATCCAGGCACTGGGGAAAGCCACATTTACTAAGCCCTGCAGTGCCTGGCACTGTGCTAAATGCATTGTGCAGGGATTATTTCATGTGTTCCCAGTGACAAAAACATATCACCAAGTAAGCCAAGGCTCAGAGAAGTGAAGCAGTTTTCCTGGAAACAGGTAGCATGGATGAGCAGAGCATGGAACACGTTCTTCTACCCACAGCCATTGGTTGGCCCTCACCTTCCTCTATCAGGGGTTAGACCCTGCCTGCAGCATGAATCCTGCCTCACTAGCACAAATCTCTACAAGCATTCGCTGGCCCACTGCCAAGCCAAGAGACCAATCAGCCTTGTGTCTCTCTCCCTCTGCGACCCACGACAAGCCACACCCCTCTCTGATCCTTGCCTTTCTCACTTTCTCTCTCTATTTATGTAGAGACAGAGTTTCCGCTTTGTTGCCTTGAACTCTAGTTTCAAGAAATCTTCCCACCCTGGCTTCCCAAAGTTCTGGCATTACAGGCATGAGCCACCGCACCTGGCCACCTTCCTCTATAGAATGGGACTGAGGATCACAGGAGAGGTTTATGTCCCCAGATGCCCAAGGAAACTGGGCCCTCATCTGTGGAGAAGGGGTTTGTGGACCTTGAGGTCAGCTCCAGCATTGACACAACCAAGGAGCAATCTGGGGCCTGGAGGCCCAAGGAAGAAGCCCTCAAACTAGAACAGATGCCTTAATTTGCCCTGGTATCCTGTCATCCACTCTTCCGTTTGTGGGTCTCCCACCCACGTGATTACCAACCCACCCATCCACCTACCCATCAGTCCATCCAGCCATGCATCTGCCTAGCCATCCACTTATCCACTCACCCACGCACCCTCCTATCTCCCTACCCATCCATCTCGGATAAGGGCCAGAAAGTTATAGCTCAAGTGACACATCTTATGGCCGTTATGATCCTAGAAATTTCCCTCCTTCTCTTTGCAATTCACCTTTCCACCTTTACAAGAAGGAGCTGATCTGGGTATCTCTAAGGCCCTGCTGGGAGATCTTGGGAGAGCAGAGACCACCTGAACGCTGTGGACATTTCCAGAGAGATAACATGGACCCTGGCCAGATAGCTATGCCATGTGCCCTGGTTCTAAGACTCCCAGCTATTGCCCTTAACCTCCCTGACCTTCAAGATCCTCCACTGCAAAATGGGGCCAAAAATCCACCCTTGTAGGTTGATGGGAAGATTAGATGAGACACAACCTCCAAAAGCTCTGCACCCTGGAGACTTCTGAGTGCCTGCAGGCAGAGTGGTGGATATCCTGGCAGAGGGGCAGGGAAGCCCTGCCTAGAT
Organism: Callithrix jacchus; assembly: GCF_049354715.1. Lineage (NCBI taxonomy): Eukaryota > Metazoa > Chordata > Mammalia > Primates > Cebidae > Callithrix > Callithrix jacchus. The sequence continues at coordinate 24,409,368 of NC_133521.1, forward strand.
GAGGGTAGCCAGCAGAGCCTCCAGTGGGGGTACCTGAGCCAGGATGGCAGGGGCCAGCCTCAGAGTCCAACCCCTGGGCTGGTATCCTGGCTGAGTCTTCGACAGTTGTCCCACCCTGTCTCTCTTAGCTGGGCTTGGCCACTATCCCACAGAATCTGCCAACAGTGGAGAGATTATCTCCTAAAAATAGGGCCTGGGCCCCACAGAGGTTGTTTTTCTCCCTTCCCCGTGATTTACCATCATCAGCTCATCATGCTTGGGACAGCAAGTCCCACCCTGACTCCCCAGAGATGATTGAGAAGGGGACATGGGGGATCAGCATGTATATGGGGTCACCCACAGGTCAGGGATTAGAGGTCAATCTGGAGAGCTCATCTCTTAGCAGGGCTCAGTAGGGATCAGCAGAGCATCAGGACATGGCTTAATCTTGGGCCAGGGCCAGGGGTTCACCCCAGAGAGGGGCAGCTCCAGGGTAAGCCAAAGGGTTCCTGTCCCACTCTCCTTCTCTGATTTCCTGCAGATGCCCTCATGCACTTACCAGCCTGTGTGCGAAACATAGCAGTGCCTTGGAGCCGGCACTGGGGTGGAAGGATGTATCCCCAGCCTCACCTCTTGTGCTCCAGACCCATGGGGCCTCGCCATCCTGCCCAGGCCCCTGCAGAGACTGAGGGACCTCTGCCCGTTCCTGGGTGCAAGTGATTCATGCACAGGGGCACAAGGTGCTTATATATGAGCAGAAAATGGGGACTCACAAGGTTTTGCAAAGATGACATCCAGGAAAACACATAGATAACACCCTCAAAGACACCCCTCCTTGACCATCACTTGCATAGAGTTCACCCATCCAGGATCTGTGGCTGGTGGGCTCTGGATGCCCACAAAATGACTCACTTTGCTGTGGCCCCAGGCTCTTACCAGTAGCCCATATGATGTCCCCATGTCCTTTCCTGCAAGGGACCCCAGTCTTGTCCTCAAGCCCAGACCCTTTCTGTGAGGCAGGAGATGGGGAAGGGATGAAGGAGCATGTGTGTGCACACTCCCCCACACACGCACACACACACACAGACACACCAATACTGTAGGGCCCAGCCCAGCTCTCTGGGGCTTTATTATTTTGCAAACATACTGCCATTTGGAGTGCTCCCATGGCCAGCCCATAAAGTCGTTGTGCAGGCTCTGGAGACATGTCTGGTGATGGTGATCGTGCCTCCACCCCAGGGCAGATGGAAGGGCTTCTACTCTGTCCTGTCCCCTGCTGGATCTCGGGTGTCAGGCTCTCTCCCAGGTGACTCAGATGGAGCCAGAGGACAAGATCTCAGCTAGGGCTGCCTGGACCATTCAGATGGTTGCCTTCAGGGGCACGCTGTCCGCTGGTTGATCCAGGTCCTTCTTCCTTGACAGGGTCCAGTGGGTGAAGATGAGGATGAGGAAGATGCCTGTGGGGCCCAAGAGGGATGGATCAGGCCTTAGAAGAAGGGGCTGTGGGACTTGTTCATCATAAGGGACTTCCTGTGATTGGTATTGGTTGAATGAAGAGATGTGGTTTTCTGGAGAGCATCCCGAGGCTGGGCTGGGTATGACTGTGATCCTGGTACCTGGAGAAGCTTGACTGCTTGGAATGCTTGGCCCCTATCCCCCTGAGGCTGTCCCAGTATACTCAGCCTCCAAAGTCCCCTTTTCTGGAGGACATCAGGGAACCAGTAAGTTGGACCCCAACTCCGTGGACCTCCAAGAGAAAGGCTCATCACAGCCCTGTGCTAGACCAGCAAGGAAAACCAGCAAGGAGAAAATTTGAGGGGCTAAAGAAATAAAGGGGATGAAAGGGGTGGCTTAGACTGATGCAATTAGGCTACAAAGACCTGGGCTCTGTCACAACCTATGTAACCTTGGACAAGTCACTTAACCTCTCTGAGCCTCAGTGACCTCATCTGCAAAATGGGGAGATGCCAGGATCTATCTCACAGGGTTGCTGGGAGGATTCCAGACAATAGTCCCTGCCACACAATGTACAATCATGTACCTATAGATGCTGTTATCAATGATGATGACAATGACTATGATCAAAGGGGCAGGTGCATAATGACTAAGAGAGTTGGGGGCTTCCTTTTTCAGAGAGGGAGGCACCATGGGGACAAAGGTGTTTATTTGGAGGCTATGGTTCTATCCACCCATTACCTTCACCCGCACAGGTAATGCCAAGCCTCCATTACCTATTGCTACCAGGGTGCCCACAAGGATGCCCACTGCTGACAGCTTCGTGGGCATGCCCTTCATGCGGCCCACCTTGCGCATGCACTGCCCCTCCACATTGCAGCGACACACGATCACTGTGGGGAGAGGGGAGGAAGGTAAGATTAGAGAGGGGAGGGCTCCCCAGCTACTCAGAGCCCCCAGCCCAGACACCTGGCTAATATGTGTGTGTTTGTGTTCATGTGTGTATTCACTCATGTGTGAACATATATGCACTGGTCAGGCACAGTGGCTCACGCCTGTAATCCCAGCACTTTGGGAGGCCGAGACGGGTGGATCACTTAAGCCAGGAGTTCGAGATCAGCCTGGCCAACATGGTGAAACCCCATCTCTACTAAAAATACAAAAATTAGCTGGGCGTGGTGGTGCACACCTGTAATCCCAGCTACTTGGGAGGCTGAGGCAGGAGAATTTCTTGAATCTGGGAGGCAGAAGTTGTAGTGAGCCTAAATCGTGCTGCTGCACTCCAGCCTGGGTAACAGAGTGAGACTCTGTCACCAAAAAAAAAAAAGAGTTTGTGCCTCTGTGCCTGTTTCTGTGTGCACACAGGTATGTGTGCCCAGTCATAGGTGTGCAAGTGTGCACAGGCGTGTGCTGCCCAAGTAAGGAGACTGTATGCATGTGTACCCCACTCCCTCCCCCTGCGTCTCTCAGAAACTGCAGGCTGCACCCAAGCCCAACCTCACCTTGAACCCGGAGCTGCCACATCTGGGCATTGTGGCTGACCACCACAGGGACTATGTATTCACGCGGCTCCACCCAGTGCAGAGCCAAGGTCAGGTAGGCATGGGAACCTGTCGGGACAGCAGGCAACGACCAGGGTCACCAGCCTGGACAGGCTCTCCGGGGGCTGCTCCCCCTAGGCCTAGCCCCTGCCCCATGGTAGAGAGGCATCTCACTTCCAAGTGACACAGCCTCCCTCCCTTTCCCCACCACACACCATTGAGAGTCTGTAGGCGCCAATCCCGTTGCACCGTGGGGTTGGGACCAAGGGCGAAACTATAGGGACTGTGCCCACTGGCCAGGTCAGGGTCCTCGCTGGGTCCACTCACGATCACGCCATGGTCCTGGCGGGGCGTGCAGAGGTATCGGGAGGGTACAGGGGCAGGAGTTAGCGCTGGGGCAGGAGGGGCCTTCAGGAAGTGAATCACCAGGGGTGCAGAGGTGCTCAGTCTCGGCTCATCTGCAGAGGAGGCAACGCTGAGCTGGCCGGGTATTGTCAGGGGAGAGGTGAGCTCCAGGGTCCCTGGGCTGCTCCTACAGCCCATGAGTCTGGCCCTGCAGACTCCCCTGCCACGCTTCTCTCCACCTGTCATCATCCCCATGCCACTATGGACATCCCTGATTGGTGGAGCTCACTGCCGCTGGCTCTGCTCTGTATCACAGCCCAGCTTGGAGCTGAACCCTGCCTCCCGGAGCTCCCCACCCTGGGGCCAGCTCTCTGTTCTGAGCAGTGTTCACAGTCCTCCACACCCGGCCCCAGTGGCCCATTCACTCCAGCACTCCTTCCCCAGGGGCAGCCCCTGGCCCTCTTGCCACCTCCCTGGCCCTGTACCAGTCCCTGAAGCTGACACTCTGAGGGGCTAAAGGACAAGGACTTTCCGGGGCTAAAGGACAAGGTTGGGGGATTTTGAGGGTCGATCTACAAGAGTGGTCAGAGAGGGGAGGCAGACGCTAGACATGCCCACCGGAGGAGGAGATGCATTCTCAGAGAGGAACACTGAACCCAGCTTCACGTCTGCTTCTCCTGCTTGGAGCTGGGGGTTGCCAGCGAGAGGCTCTGGGGGGAAGCTCAGTCCTGCTGTCTGTCTGTCTGTCTGTCTGAGGTTTATATCCCCTCCCAGGGGCTCCCACTGCTGCCTGGCCATACCCGCATCCTGGGCCTCCACGAACACAGTGTAGATGTCCCCAGGCTGGGCACCCTGCAGGGACTGGGCGATGCGCACCTTCCCAGAGACCTTCTCAATGCAGAGCCAGCCTTCTGAGTCATTGACCAGGGAGAACCTGCCGCCCAAGAAGGGGGTGAGGAGGTACTGGGACTACATATAGGGTTTTGTTCAGAATTCCCCAGGGCCATGTGAGTTGCTTAAATTCCACACCCTCTCTGTGACTCAGGGGCCACAGCAATGCCTGGGGTGCCCAGTCTCTCTCTCTAGCTTCAGGATTTGTGGTTGTGGTTGTGGTGGTGGGTGTGGGGTGAACAATAGATCACGTGGGACAGGGAGAGACTCTCAGAGCCTGGGAGGCCCATTTCAACTTTGCTTATTCCAGGTCACCCTACAAAGGAATCAGAGCCTGGGAACAACCTTGTCTGTCTGCAATCTGTGGCGGGGTATTGGAGGAGGACCTGGTCCTCCCTCCAGGTGCTGAGGCATAATCTGAGCTCTCATGGGGTCCAAAACACCCCCACCCGTGCCCAACCTAGTCCACCCAGCCCCAGTCCCTGCCAGGAGGCACAACCTTGGCATTTGCCGTAGTTTGAGAAATATTGCAGGCTGTCAATAATGTGAATCCCCTCTGAGGCCAAGGGACGATCCAGTCCAGGTAAGGGGCTGGGCTTTCGGCTCACCTGAGGGGTCGGCTCATGGGGTCGGAGGGCTGGACGGTCAGCAAAAGGGAGCCAGTTGGGGCACTGATGGGGACACTGGCCTCGTAGCTCTCCTGGTCCAACTTGGGGGGTGGTATCACCCTCTCCACCAGTACAGTCACCGTGGCCGTGGCTCCAGGGCCTGGGCCTGGCCCCAGCAGCTCTGCCACACTCCGCACCACCACCACCACCTCGTGGCTTGGAGCTGCCTCATAGCTGAGGTTCTGGAACCGGGAGGCCCAGGTCACTGTGCAGGCCTGAGCAAGGCACACGTGCGTGCATGTGTGGGCCCCTTTCCCAGCCACCCCGGCCCTCACCTTGCAGAGTCTGAGTTGGACATGCCCAGAGTCTGGCTCCCAATCCAGGCCAAAGGTCCCTTCCATGTCCACCCTCTCAATGGCAAAATCCATGAGGCGGAAGGCAGGCTCGAGGTCAGCATCAGTGGCTGTGAGCGTGGCCACCAGAGTCCCAGGCTCCACATCCTCAGGGAGGCTTATAGGCCCAATCTGGAGAAGAAGGAGGGGTGGTGAGCCCCCTGCCAGCATCCTTCCCAAGGCCTCCTCTCCTGTGTCTGCTTACCTGGGAAGTGGTGAACTCAGGGGCGTGATCATTGATGTCTGTGACTGTGACTTCAACCTCACATGTGCTGCTGAGGCCTGGGGCAGGGAGGGCATGTTGGTGAGGTCAGGGTAGGAACAGAGGGGACAGGGGGCCTGGGTCACCAATCAAGGCACTTACCACCCTCTGCACCTGCCAGGTCCATGGCCAGCACCAGAAGCAGGATGTCCTGGCCAGCTCGGAGTGGGAGTCCCCCCAGTGTCACACTGCCTGAAGTGGTTTCCACCTGGAAGGCTCTCCTCTCCACACTATCCTCAGGCTCAGGGCTCAGGAGCTGATACACAATGTGAGAATTGGGGGAGCTGGGGGCATCTGCATCCTCTGCTGACAGTCTAGTCACTTCAGTACCTGCAAGACAGCACCTGCCTGGATAGGACCACAGCCCAGCCTGGGGGCCTTACCCCCAAACTCCTCTTTTGTGCTGAACTGAACTTGAGCGTGTGTGTGTGTGTGTGTGTGTGTGTGTGTGTGTTGTGGAGGGACATTGACATGGGGGCCTGAGGCTGGGTCCTTGTCCCAGAGAAAACAACACCAGACGGTTCATAGAGACATTGCCCCTCTCCCATCCCTACTAAGCCCGTAGCTCACCTGGGGGGCTAAGCTCAGGGATGCTGACTGCGGGACCACGTGGAGGGCAGACAGGTGGGTTGTCATTCTCATCCATCACCAGCACATGCAGTTCCAGAGGCACTGTATAGTCCTCACCACGGGAATTCTGAGCCCGCACCTGGAGCAGATACTGCAGTGGGCGGTGAAGGGGCTTCAGGTCAGGACCAAGGGCAGCTCCAGCCTTGCCTGGCTCTGAGTTTCCTTCTGATCAGCCAGCTCCAGCTCTTCAAGGCACTTTTCCACTACCTCAGCCTCTGTTGCAGTTGTGACACCCCCAAAAATCAACTGGATAGTGACCAAGCACCCCCAGCCTGCATCCCTGGCTCCCCATTCATATCACCTCAGCCTGGACTTCTCGGTCCAGCTCTCTGGTCACGTAGAGGTTCCCTTCTGCATCCACATCAAAGGGTCCCAGGGGATGGCTCTCCAGGTGATAGTGCACATCACTCCCACGCCAGTGTACCTGGGAGGGACACCCCAGGCCGAGAGGCAGGAACAGTCCATGTCAGCCCTTGAGCCCCATCTGATTTCTGGGTGAGGAGCCTGGGTCCCAGCTGTGTGACCCAGGCAAAGTGCTGCCCTCCCTGGGCCTGGAGTCCAGGTGGGATCCTTCTGTTCAGGGCACGTGTTGTTAGTGGCCTTGTCCTGGTTCAAGCCTGGACCCTGCCTAAAGTGCCTGAATGACCAGGTTACTTTATTTTCTGCCTCCACAGCCTGGGCCTGACCCCAGGGCATTCCAAGAAGAGGCCTGAGACATTCCTGGCCGAGGTGACAATCCCCATGGCAGCAAGAGGTGGCAGCTGCTCTCTCTGAGGAAGCTTTGGGCAAGTTCAAGAGGTCAGAGCACAGAGTCATGGCTGCTAGAGGATGGCAGAGCAGGCGAGGGGCTGTGGGCCTGTGCCCAGGGCCTTGACCACCCCAGTCCACAGTGGGAAGTGATGGGAAGAGTGAAGGAAGGAGCAGGGGGTCACGTGGGTTCCAAACTCAGCCCCCAAATATCCATGAGACTCAGGCCTGGCTGCACAATCCATAGGGCTGCTTCAGCCACTGACAGCCACTTACTCACCTGAGCAATATGGTGGGGGTACAGGACTCTGAGATTCTCTGCCAGGTGGATAGGCTCTAGGGATGCCCAGGTGCTCTCTACTATGGAGACTTCTACAGTGGCAGTGGCCTGATGGCCTGAGGCCTGGTCACCCATGTCCTTGACCTGTACCAACAGCTGGTAGGGGCCCTCCAGAGCGTGGTCAAAGCTGATGCTCCCTAAAACAGGGAGGATGGTCAGCTGAGCAGGGGGCCAGAGAGCAGGAGCCAGGGCTTCATTCTCAGCAAAATACCAGACACAAAACCAAGCATATGGCAGGTGATTGGGACACTCTCTTGGCCAAGAGAAGAGAGTAATTTTAAGCACTGTTATGAGCATCCAACCAGGACATGACAGTTTGCAAAGCCACCTCGATATCTATCCACACAATGAATGAGTGATAGATTAGAAGGGTAGATAGATAACCAGGATGAGGGGGTGGGTAGATGGTAGATGATGGGTTGGATGAATGGGTGGTTGATTTGGTAGGTGAATGGGACTTTGAGTGTGTGAATGGGAGAGTGTTTGGATGAGTGAGGGGTGGATGGATGGACTGTGTAGGTGTTTGGGTGGTAGGTGGGTGGATGCGTGGCTGGCTATAATGATGTCTGATTCACTTTTCTTTCCATCCCTAGTTCATGCCTGTGGTCTGAGCTTCCAGGTCCAGGTCTCTTCTGCCATCAATCGTGAGGTCGCCCAGCCACATCTTAGGCTACAGCTCCTCAGACTATTCCTATCCTTGTCCCTTAGGCCTGGGTCTGCATGGAGCATGGAGCTGACGCCTTCCGTTCATAACATTTCCCAGCTCTCCATAGCCACCTGCCTTGCTGCTGTCTCCACCTAGAGTGCCCTTCCTTCCTTTTTTACCTCTCAAGCTCCCACACATGCTTGTCTTATGTTCAGATGCTGCCTTCTCCAGCTTTCTCTGACCCTCCCTCCCTAGCACACCCGACTCGGGCTCACCCTTGGGGCTGAGGGCCAGAGCCCCCAACCGAGGCTCCAGCTGGAACATGTCTGGGAAAGGCTGGGCTGGAGCCTGGCTCAGGATGTGGAATCGAAGATCCGAGTTGGCTGTGCCTGGCTCATCCTGGTCTGAAGCCTCAAGGAAGAGGAAGGGAATGCCTGGTTCATGGTGGGAAGGTAAACTGTAAGGGATAGAGAGACTGGGGAGAGTCTCCCATGCCTCTTCTATTTCTCTCTAACCATCATCACATCAGGACTCTGGAGATGAGCCACGGCTTTTTGTCCTACTTCCCAGATGAGCAAACTGAGGCCAAGAGTGGATGGGACCCTCAGTGGAGTAGAGGGACACAACATGGGACAGAAATAGTGCAGGATGGGCTGGATGAGGTGGCTCATGCCTGTAATCCCAGCACTTTGGGAAGCTGAGGCGGGCAGATCACCAGGAGCTTGAGACCACCCTGGCCAACATGGTGAAACCTCCTGTCTCTACTAAAAATACAAAATATATATATAGCCAGGAGTGGTAGTGTGTGCCTGTAACACCAGCTACTTGGGAGGCTGAGGCAGGAGAATCACTTGAACCTAGGAGGCAGAGGTTGCAGTGAGGCGAGATCCCACCACTGCACTCCAGACTGAGGACTGGGTGACAGAGCGAGATTCTGTCTCAAAAAAAGAAAAAAGAAATGAGACAGAAATGGCTTCCCTGTCCCTATGCCAGCTGTCTGGCCATCTCTTTGCTCTCTGCTGTCCCATCAAGTTGGCTGCCCTGGCCACTCACCAGGCCTGGTGCCCTGGCTCAGCTGAGCTCTGTAGATGGCTTGAGAGAAATGAGGCACCTGGTCATTTTCGTCCTTAACATGCACAAGCACAGGCTGTGGACCCCACAAGACACGTCCATCCTCCGTCTCCAGGGTGACCTAGCAGAGAAGGGAAGTCAGCATCTGACCCTGCCTTACCTGCTCTCCCCTACACCCGGTCCAGACATACCTGTAGCTGGTACTCTGCCTTCTCCTCTCGGTCCAGGGCCCTGGTCACCAGCAGGAAGCCTGAATCTGGATCCATAGCAAAGGGGCCCTCATCTGCCTTGCCTGAGTGCCCTGACAGCACAATCTGGCCTTCAGCCCCCTCACGGGGCAGCAGCAACTGATGGGCGTGAACAGAAGTGAAAGGAGTAGTGGCCAGGCCTGGGAGATGCCCCCCATCCACCTGATGGCCTCATTTTATATGTGGGGAAACTGAGTCTCAGAGATGCCTGGCTCCTGTCTGAAGTCACACAGCCAGTAAGCATCAGGACTGAGACTCAGTGGCAGAACTCTTTTCCCTGGACCAGATGCTCCCCAAAACTCCCTGTCCTTCTTTCTGAAGCTTAAGACCTCACCACCGAGATTTCATTCTTTAACCTAAAGCTCTACTCTCTGCTGGGATTAAAATCTTGTTAGTCATTCTCACTGCAGGTTGAGCATCTCTAACCTGAAAATCTGAAATACTCCAAAATCTGAAACTTTTTGAGCACCAACATGTCATGACTAGTGGAGAATGCCACATCTGACCGCATGTGACAGGTCACAGCCAACACATAGTCAGAACTTTGTTTCATGCACAAAATCATTTAAAAATATTCAGCCAGGTGCTGTGGCTCACACATGTAATCCCAGCACTTTGGGAGGCCAAGGTGGGTGGATCACCTGAGGTCAGGTATTCAAGACCAACCTGGCCAACATGGCAAAACCCGTCTCTACTAAAAATACAACAGCAACAACAAAATTACCAGTGCATGGTGGCACACACCTCTAGTCCCAGCTACTCAGGAGGCTGAGGCAGGAGAATCTCTTGAACCCAGGAGACGGAGGTTGCGGTGAGCTGAGATTGTGCTATTGCACTCCAGCTCAGGCAACAAGTGTGAAACGTAGTCTCAAAAGGAAAAAAAAAAGGCCCCGTGCGGTGGCTAACGCTTGTAATCCCAGCACTTTGGGAGGCTGAGGCGGGTGGATCACAAGGTCAGGAGGTTGAGATCATTCTGGCTAACATGGTGAAACCCCGTCTCTACTAAAAATACAAAAAATCAGCTGGGCATGGTGGCACATGCCTGTATTCCCAGCTATTCAGGAGGCTGAGGCAGGAGAATCGCTTGAACCCAGGAGGCGGAGGCTGTAGTGAGCCAAGATCACGCCATTGCACTCCAGCCTGGCAACAGAGTGAGACTCCATCTCAAAAAAAATAAAAAAACAGGAAATGTATAACATCACCTTCAGGCTGTGTGTGTAAGGCATATATGAAATATAAATGAATTTTATGTCTAGATGTGGGTCCCATCCCCCAATATATATCATGATGTACGTGCAAATACTCCAAAATCTGAAAACAAAATCCAAAATCTGAAACACTTCTGGTCCCAAGCATTTCAGATAAGGGACACTTAACCTGTACAACATGTACATACTCTCTGGAAAGCAGGGTTTCAAAGAGAAACAGCAAGAGGAAGGGTGCCAGAGGAAGGAAAAGCAGGACTTTATGAGAAGGGAACCCCGCCAACTCTCAGGCTCACCTTCATCAGGTATAAAGGGAAATTTCCACCATAGTTTTCTGGAACTTCCACAGACAGCTCTGCAAGCTGGGCCTCCAGGACAGCCTGTGGGAGGATTCTCACCTTGTCACTCTATCTATCCTCTGTATCTCTATCCTCCTGCCTGGGCAATGGGACCCAACAGAAGAGGGGGAATTTCTGCCCTTTCCCAAGGCCTGGCTGTATCTTAGTCCATCCACCTGCTGTCCGGCCTTTGACCCTCTCATCCCACAGTAGCCCTGTAGTCCCAGCTCCAACCCCTCCCATGTCTTGCACTGTTCTCACAGTCAGTGCAATTGATCCAGGTGGAGTTGGGGGCAAGGGTGTCAACCTCCAAGGCCAAGACCCGAAGGAGAGAGGGCACGGCCCAGCTCACCTGGAGAATGGAGAAGCAAAGCAGCCACAACCAGGCAGGGACCATGGTCAGGATGGACCTGGGGGACACAGCAGTGAGGATCCAGCCCAGGTGAGTGGGGAGGGCCTTTCCATCCCCCACACACAACTAGAGGGCTCGCACTACAGCCTAGCCTCCTCTTCCTCCCCTGCAATAGAGCTGAGGCTCCCCATTTCCTGCAGGGTAGCGCCCTGCTCCTCTCCCAGGCCCACCAAGGCCCCCAGGCCCAGCCACCCTGCATCTAGGCTCTTGGCCCCTCAAGGACTCTACCAGAATTTCACCTCTAGACCTTCAGCTCCTTCTTGCCATAGCCTCTGCAGCTTGCAGATCCCAAAGTGGTAATTTTCTAGCAACCCCCCAAATCACAAAAGTTTGAAGATGGAAAGTCCCTGAAGACCTGGAGGGTAACTTCCAGAAGCCACCTCTTGTTGCAGGCAAGGTCTGAAGGGTGGAATCTGGCCAAGGTCACAGAGGACTTGACCACAGGAGAATTCCTCCTAGCATGGGGCCTCCAGGACTCTCCCGCCTCCCACTGCCACACTCTAGACAAGGAGCGCCTCTGGAGCAGGAGCCTGGCCCTCGTGTCATCATTTTCCAGCCCTTGTCATGGAGCTGGACAGGCAGAGCAGCGACAAATTGACCATCCCTCTAAGATGGGGCCCTGGGAATTCTTTCGTAGATGGCAAGGACAGGGCAGTGTTTCCCCTCTCCCCGACACCAACCCCAGCCTCAGCCATGCCCTCCCTTCCGATCCCAGCCCCTCACCCTCCAGTGCCCAAGGTTGGCTCTCTTGGTCCAGCTGCCAAGCGAAAGGGCTCTTTCTCCAGGGAGCTCTGGCCAGGCTGGCCTGAGTGGGGAAAGGCAGGGCACTTGAGCAGGTAGGAGGTTCAGCCAGGCTTGCTCGGGAGTGGAAAAGGCCACTGGGCCCACAGCAGCAGGCCTGGCTCCGCCCAGCCCCCCAGGTTACTTATTGACTTTGGAAAGCTAGGAACTGCTCAGCATCCGTGACTGCCAGCCCCAGGAGGTGGGCAGATCATTGGCCTGGCACTCCCTCGACCCCAACACAGACCAGGGGGTATTCCTTGGCCCTCTGGGTTTGGACACTACTTTTTCTATGGCTCCAGACTTGGTTTCACTTATCTCCCAGGCTCCAGCATCTGCAGCCTCACTTTTGCACACTCTTCCTTTTGCATGGAACACCCTTCCCACTCCTTCATCTCTGTGGTAAGCACCTGCTCATGCTTCAGTGCTTCGCTCAAATATTCCTTTCTCCAGGAAACTTCCCCTATGTTCCCAGGCTGGTTCAGGAGCCTCCTCTGGGAATGCCCCATTCCCTCACACCATGCCATGTGCTATCTCTATTAATACAGAGAGGACACCAGATTGTCATTATCTGCCTCTTCGATCAGATTGGAAGCCCTTTGAGAGCAGAACCCAGGGGCTCAGCAATGATCTGACTCTCATTCTGCCCTGGCAGCTCCCCATGGCTTGTGGAACCAAAGGAGCTGGAGGTTGCAGAGGATGGGTGAGCAGTGTATCAGCGGAACTGGGAATTGGGGCTCCAGACCAGCCCCCAGGGGGGATCTGTGGTGGGGAGGTGCAGCAGCCTTTGAGCTCCCCAAGTCCTCACATTGGCCACAGCCACTCAACAGTGACAGGGCTGAGACAATGGATGGTCTCGTGCCTCTAAAAAGATTAAACCAGCTCAGGTGACCTTGAGAGAGTTGCAGGGCTGAACAGGGGCTCCTCCCCCAGTGAGGGCAGCCAAGCAGAGCCAGGAGACACTTCTGGGCCTGGGAGTCTGGAACGAGGGGAGAGGGTGGGAAGATCCTGATCTCCAGTCCCTCCTCAGCCTTGGAGCTTCCATGGTCCCCCCGGAGTCCTTCCCACTGTACATCTGATTAGCCTCTCTCAGGCTGGAAGCTACCCTCAGCTGCTCCCAGCCCTGTCACAAGCTGAGTGCCTGCTTCAGGGTCACTATGGCACCCAGCCTGGAGCAGGGCAGTATGGGAGACTGAAGGGGGTTTCACATGCATTGAGCTCCTGCGAGGCGCCTAGCACTGCTCTGAGCACATACCTTTATTATGCCACCCACTCTGTTCTGAAGGGACATTGTGTCCATGTCACATGCTGGGCACAGAGAAGCTGAATGGTTTGCCTAGGGGTCACATAGCCAAGTGACAGAGCCAGGTCCTGGGGACTCTCACTTGCTCTGAGAATACCATGTCCTCTGCATTCCTCTAAGTATGTTGTATAGAGGGGCAGAGCAGCAACTGCTCAGAGTAGCTCTGAGCAGTTACCTCTGCCCTGGGGAGCACGTGGGTGAATCTCAGAGCTCCCCCGTACATGGAGGGGTAGCCCTCAAGCCTCCTCTTGCCATTCAACAAGCTGTAATCAGGATTCTAACCAGGTTGCAAGGGCTCCCTGGAGTCTGTGGAGTGAATAAATCGAACTAAGAAAGGAATGTATGGACCCTGGCCCAGAACTTTCTTAGAAACTGTCCCCCACCTTGCCCCAGGCTGCCTCCAGGCTTAGGAGATGGGCAGACCTGTACGCCACTCCCCACTCAGCCACTTCCCACCCAGCACCAAATGGGGATGATATTTTCCTGAGACCTTCTTTTCTTTTTCAAGAGGGAGTCTCACTCTGTCACCCAGGCTGGAGTGCAATGGTGCTATCTCAGCTCACTGCGACCTCTGCCTCCTGGGTTCAAGTGATTCTTCTGCCTCAGCCTCCCAAGTAGCTGGGACTACAGGCATGCACCACCATGCCCAGCTAATTTTTTGTATTTTTAGTAGAAACAGTGTTTTACCATATTGGCCAGGCAGGTCTCGAACCCCTGGTCTTGTGATCCACCCGCCTCAGCCTCCCAAAGTGCTGATTATCCCAAGTGGAATTACAGGCATGAGCCACCATACCCGGCTGAGTACACCTTCCTATACACATGCAAGACTTTCCATTCCAGCAGGGAGGGCTCCAGGCAGCTGTTCCCACCCAAACCTAATTAGCCAATGCTAACCATGGAATGTTCTGGCCTGGATACTCACAGTGGAGAGAACAGTGAGGGCCTCCTCAGTAGCTCAACCCCAGCGGAGAGGTGGAGGAGCCATGTAGAGTTGAGTGTGCCTGTGTGTGCCTTCACAAACCACCTCTTAGAGGTCTCTGCCCCCAACCTCAGCTGATTGCAGCCCCTCAGGAGGGAACAGGGCAGAAATACCAGCTGTGGAGCCAGACCCAGGGTTCCCCCTCTGGTTGTGAGGCCCAGGGCAGAATGTGCTCCCTTAAGAAGCCTCAGTTTCCCTTTCTGAACAGTGAGGTGATTGAACCCTCAATCAGTTGGACAATGCCAGGCCCCAGGGCAGAAAGAAAAGAATCTGGATAGCAGGGACTGGGAGGGGTTTGTTCCTCCTCTTGCTGGTTGAAACCCCCAAACAGGCTCACTGCTGGTCCCAGCTGGCTATATCCCGACCCTCACATTTACACATCATGGTCACACACTAGAGTGAAGCAGTGAGCCCCCATCCCTCAACTTCAGAAATGTTTCCTGCTCCTGAAGTGACCAGATGATAGAAAAGAGAGTCAACAGCCATGACATGTCAGGAAATAATCTTTATTACAAAAATCTGCATGTAAACAAAGAGCCACCACACTGAATAGCCTCCCTCCAGGGCAGGCACACCAGGGCGTGAAGAAAGGGAGAATCCTCTCCAGGCACACAGGCCTGCCCGGAAGCTGCGCTCCAGCTGTTTGGGACGAATCTGAGCCTGCGCATGCATCTCTGTGGGCCCTGCTCTCACTGGCCCCTGGGAGCCGCCTCGCTGGGCAGCACTGTCTGTCCATGACCATGAGGTCGGGGATGCCCGGCTGGCAGCTCCGAGGGACTTGGAGTCTGAGCCAGCCCTGAGGCACCTGGGGCGGTTGGCTGGGCCAGCCCACCAATCCGTCAGTCCATCTGCCCACCACACCACAGTGAAGGTGAATGGGACCTAAAGAACGGAGAGGTCGTGGCAGGACTTGGACTTGGCGCGAAAGGCCATCTTGCGGCTGTTACGAGCTACCATGCGGCCTAGAAAGCGCTTCGCCTTTTTGCCAAGGCTCTCTCGCCTCCGGGTACCTGCTTGCCGTCGTGCATTGGCCTCTTTGCTGTCCCTGCGCAGGCGTATCTGGCGCACGACACCTTCAAATAGCGCCTGGACGTTGTGGTGCAGTGCTGCCGATGTCTCAATGAACTTGCAGTCAAAGACCACCGCGCAGGCCCGGCCCTCTGTGTGGGAGGGGACAGGCAGGCACCAGTAAACAAAGGGTGGGTGGGTGAGGAATCCCCTCCAACCCTGGCCCCACCCATTCGATCTGCAACTCGAGAATCTGCAGGGTTCTCCTTCAAAACACAGAGACCCCAGCTCCTGTACTGAGGGTACTGGGCATTGCTGCGTCACCCAGTAGGCAGAGTGCCTGCATTTAAGGAGCCCCCAAAACAGTGGCCCTCAAAAGGAGATCCATTTATTGAAATAATTTGAAGCCTGGTATTTAAACAAAGTACGATAGTAGTCAACACAGGAAAATGAGAACTATGTTGGAAAATTTAGTATTTTCTAATCTAAGGTTATATCACAATGAATGACCCAGTGGACTGGAGATGGGGGGAGAGATCACTAAGTCACTGCTGAGTTTTTCTAGGGGACTCAGTACTGGGGGCCACAGAGAAGGCTGCTGAGGCCAAGTGGGAAGGGTCTTCCCCAAGGCTAAGCCTACTCTGAGAATGGCCCAGACCTAGAACACAGGCTCTGACCTCCTGGCCTGTTTCCCTGAACTCTCTTCCACCCACTTACCCCTCAACCAGCTAGGCCAGGACCAAGAGGGGCAGGAGAGGAGAACCCCATGGTGCTCCAGCTCCCCTGTCAGATTCAGTTCTTTCCCCAGCTCTCTGGGGCCTTCCCGAGCCCTGTGAGCAGGCAGTGGCTCTCTCCCATTTCCCTCCCCTCCAATTTTCTTCCTGAACATTTTTAGCCTCTGATGATCCCCAGGGACTCAAGCTGAGCCAAGACTGCCTGGATCAGGGCTCAGCTGGGCGCTCCCTCCCCCTGCAACCTGCCACCTACTCACCATCCACCGAGACCTCCCGAGAGCGCACCAGGTCGCTCTTATTGCCCACAAGGATGATGGGCACATCATCTGTTTGCCGGGCACGCCGCAGCTGGACCCGCAGTTCTGAGGCCTTCTCGAAGCTGCCCTTGTCTGTCACTGAATACACGATGACATAGGCATCCCCCATGGCCATGCAGTGGCTGGGCAGCCAGAGGCCCCCGTCCTGGGGAACACACACACACATCTACCGAACAGTCCTCATGTCCCTGAAACAAGCTTGGCACTCCCAAATCTTACCCCAACTCACTCCTCCCACCCTTGCCCTGAGTCTCAGCCTGTACCCTACCTGCTCCCAAATGTCGTAGACCATGAGTGATGCCTCTTCTCCGTCCACCACAATACAGCGATCGTAGGTGTGCCCTAGGCAGGAGACCAGTAGACAGGTTACCAGCTGGCTGTCAAAGCCCCTGCTGCCAGGTTTCCTGTTCTGGCCACACCCTCCAACTCCTCCCTGGAGCCCTCCTCTCCACTTGCAGATGGCTGGCATGTGGCTAAAAAAGTGCCAGGCAGGAAAGTGGGGGCTGGAGGGCATGGTGTGCCTGAATTCCACCCACAGGCCCCATGCTAGCAATGTCCCAGGTGGCCACTCTAATGCCCCCTGCCCTCCTGCTGCCTGGGTCCTGAGGTGGCCATGATCCAGTGGCTTGAGTTAGAATGTCGTGCTCCCTGGGGATCTTGGCCACCTAGGGCTCCTCTCTTAGAAACCCCTCTAGTAAGAAACTCTGACCTGTCCCTGATAGGTATGGAGGGATGTCCTGTCCCATCCCGCAGAGCAACCATATCTATGCCCCTGCCTTCTGCTCTGGGCATTTCTTCCCTACCAAAGGTTGGGGGTGTCCCTTTTCCCTTTGTTCCCCATTTATGAAATAGGAGGAGTCATGATTCTGAAAGTGACAATAGAATTCCATGGTATTTGCGCTTTGAGTCCCGGTCTCAGCCCCTAGTCCTAGCCCCAGGATCGCCCCTCCCATGGACAGCCCAGTCCCCTCACCTGCCGCCTCTGCTTCAGGTCCATCCTCGACGCCGCCGAAGATGCGCGCCAGGGCGCTCTTGCCCACGCCAGACGCCCCCAGCAGCAGCACCTTGTAAACGCTCTCGTCTGAGTCGCTGCCCCCTGAGCTGAGCGAGTCCGAGGAGTCCTCCGGCCAGTCCAGTCTGGGACCCTGGGTCCCCGTCCCCGCCGCGGCCGCTGCCAGGGCGCTCGGGGCCAGCGCCGCCTGCAGGTCGCGCTCGTCCACCGGCATGCTGCGGCGGTGCAGCGGCGGCGCGGGGCCCCAGGGCGTGCTGCCCCGACGGCCCTCGCGCTCCCGGCCCCCGCCGCTGCTCCCGCCCGTTCCGCTGCCACCACTGTTCAGGGTCATCCCGTCCGGGGCCGTCTAGGGTGCCAGGAACCGGCGTGGCCGTGTAAGCCGCGAGGGAGGCGGGACCCCGGGCGCATCTGCCCAACCCGGAGTCAGGCGGGATGCTGGGGCCAAGGTTCCGCCGCAGCCCTCCCCCAGCCCGGAGGTGCCGCGCCCTCACCTGGACCCCTCCGGACCTGGCGCATCCATCTGCAACCCAGACGGTGCAGCCGCCCCGATCCCGCTCCGCCAGGACACTCACCCACTCACACACAGACACGCTTAGGACCAGGATCCGGGCTCAGATGCCACCCACTCGTAGTCCAGACTCGGACTCTCGGGTCTCCGCCGCCACTGCCGCTGCAGCCACCGCCTTCTCCGCCCGCGCTAGGTCCGGGCTCCAGAGCCGCCTATTTAAGCTTCTGCCCGCCCCCGCTCCCGCCCCCGGTCCACGCTGCTGCGGGGGCTGACGTATCTGTCCACCCCCACAAGGGGAATCCCCCACCCTTCTCAGACCTCACACCCTAGACACCCCGCGCCACCCGCCAGGGGCGGAGCCAGTAGCTATCTGGGAATAGAGGGGCTGACCTGTAGGCGAGGTCCGGGGCTGAGTGTGTGTGTGAGGAGACAGCGAGCGACGTTGCGGGTGGGGAGTACGTGATGGGAAGGCAGGCAGCGGGATAAACCCGACCGGCCAAGAGCAGCAACTGCCCTCTGGAGAAGAATTCAGTTTGGCCCAGTGAGAGTTAAGGCTCCCTTCCCTCTCCCCTAGTACCCGATTGTCGATTGTCGTCCTAGCAAGTAGACTAGTTACAGATGGGACAGAGATCCCCCTTCCCTGCCCACGATACACACTCCCCACAGGCTCATGATGAGCTAGAATTTAAGGAGTATCCACACAAAATCCTTTCCACTCCCTCCCCACCCTGTATTTGAAGATTCTCCCTAATGAGCCTACCCTTCAGGGTGAGAGTTGGTGTCACCCCATGACCCCCTAGGGGTCCTGAGAGGGCTGCTGCGGGGGCGGGAGGGGGTGTGTGGCTCTGGCAGTGTTGCAGGTGGAAGTGCCTACTTGAATCCTGGGGAGGAAACCTCAGCCCAGAAGAGGGAAGGGATTATACTCAGTCCACATCCCACCTCCCAGCACCCACCAGGCAGCTGCCAGCAACTCTGCTAAAAATAAATAATCTGTCCCGGCCCTGGCCCTGGTTATGCTCCTGGGCTGGAAGTTGCCCAGAGTAGGGGAAATCCAGACAGATGGGTGTTGGATGCCAGCAGGAGCCAGCCACTTTGAGTTGTCAAGGTCTCCCTTCTTCCCTCTAGCTGAAGGCTGAGCTGGCCACCCAGGGCACATCCAGGGCCTGGAGATTCACACCCCCCCCCCCAAGAGGGGCATAAACACAGGGTGTGGTCAAGGCATGAGGAGTGTCTGAGCCCCCTGCTTATCTCTCACAGGTGTTAGGGTTGCAGGTCAGGCTGTGAGGTATTTTGTGATAGGGACCTGCTATTAGACTGTGACATCTGATTGTGACAAGTATGGTGGGGGCAGGAGGGCACCCATTTGGGGCTCAGGTGACATCACAGATTGATGGACCCTGGTGGGCTGTGGTAGGTTGTCATGGAGACCTGGGCCAGGCTCTTTAGCTGCTGCATCAGTTTCCTTGGCAACACCCAAGAAGGCTTTGGACTGAGGAGGGCCTGGCTAGGTAAGATGAGGGCCCTCTTGTTCTTGAGGTCCCCAAAGTAGGTAAAAGATGGGCTGGGAGGTGGCCAGCCCATGGTCCTGGGGGATCTTGGAGGCCAGGGCAGCCCCACACTGGTTCTAGGTTCCTGGAAGAAGTCCAGCGGGAAGAGAGAGTTATGAGCAGAGCCTCCTGTTAGCCGACAAGTCTGAAGAGCCAGCACACACTTCCCATGAGGAATCCTGGCTGTGCTGCCTGTGCCCCCTCTAACCCCATGACTGTGCCACTGGAAAGAGCCCCTGGGTGTCCGGCAGAGGGTGGGGTTGGGGGTAGCTGTGGCCCTTCCAAGCTGGGGGCCAGTCAAAGAAACAGGGCTGGGTTTCCCCTCTGGCAATCTGAGCTCTTGACCTCAGCAGTGTTTTTTCATTGCCAAGGGAACTGCATCCACAAAGGGCCACTCAAGCCCCAGGCATTCCAGTGGCTGCTCCAACAGGCCAGAGACACTCACCACACGCTAGATATGGCCAGGGGCCCCAGGCATTAACACAGGACATGACCTTGAGACACCCCCCGCTCCCACTCCCTGGTCCTCCCAGCTCTCTGGGCTGAGCATGGCTGCCTAGGAGGAATAAATTGAGGCTAGACCACCCCTAGGTCATCCCAGGCTTCAGATCCCAGCTGCACCCCTTGCTAGCTGTTTTACCTCTGTCCATTTATCTAAGCTGAGCCTGTTTCTCCTGTGTAGAACAGGGGTGATCTCTTCCTGATGATTATTATGAGACATAGCAAACATGAAATGCAGAGGCACAGTAGTTGGCTCAAGTCGGGCACACAGTAATATCTCACTGAGAACAGTTTTATTATCATCTTTGGTTGGATGAAGCAAGTTAGGTGAATTTGTGGTCCCTCTCCTGCTTCTACTCCACTCTCTCCAGGACAGTGGTCTGCCCAAGAGTGAGGCAGAGGTCTCAGGAATAATACAGACACCTCTCGCCTAGCCCCATACCCATGTCTCCTCTCTGTGGGACCCCACACTCTTCCCCCTCCCTTAGGTGACAAGATGTTGCAAAGGGAACTGGGCTGGGCTTCAGGTCCTCACCACCTCCTCACACCATAGCCTTTAGCCCCCCGAGCCTCTGCTGTGTTCTAAGGCCTCACCATTCATTCATTCCACGGACTTGTACTAAATACCTACTGTGTGCCAGGCCCTCATGCTGGGGGCAGGAGGATGAGCAAAAATAGACATGGCTGGGCATGTTCATACATGTCATCTAATGCCTGGGTCAAACTCAGCTATGATTTGTTGTTCCCATTTTGTAGACATGGTAACCAAGGCCTGAGGGGTCACAGGCCAGAAACAACGGAGCCAGACATACCTGGTGGAGGGTTTCAGGAACCTCAAACTTTACCACCCCCGGTACCTCTGTGTCCTCAGATAGCATCTGGGGGTTCCAGAAAGTTCCTTGGGCACTGGCCCAGGATGCACAGATGGTGGCCCTGCAGGCAGCCAGGGGCCAAGCACAGATGAGTCAAGAGTGACAAGGGGACTATTTGATACACCAGCTGTGGCATGAGCAGTTTGATGTCCCTCACCCACCGTGACCTGGCTGCCAGGAGGGCCAACTGAATGACTCAGGCACACCTGCTGCCCCATGACTCCCCTCTTCCCCAGCTCAACACAGACACCATGGCCACCTCAGACAGGAACTGTCAAGCAGAAGGTACACACAGACAGTGAGGCCTTCCTCAGGAAGGCTCCCTGGAGCCCAGCTGCTCACCTACCTCTTTGGAGCCCTCAGCTTCCTTGTCTGTGTGGGATACAGTGCCTAGATCATCGAAGCTAGGCCTAGACCCATTTAAATCTCCCAAGAGCAGTCCCGAGTGATTGCCATGACTATCTCCCTATCACAGATGAAGCTGCTCAGGGCCTCCTTTACTCCCCAGACAGAAGTTTTGTTGTTGTTGTTGTTTTCTGAGACAGGGTCTTGCTCTGTTGCCCAGGCTGGAGTGCAGTGTTGCAATCAGTTCACTGCAGCCTCAATCTCCTGGGCTTGTCAAGAGATCTTCCCACCTCAGCCTCCCGAATAGCTGGAACCACAGGCTTGCACCACCATTCCCCACTAGTTAAAAAAAAATATTTCTTTTTAGAGACAGGGTCTTGCTATGTTCCCCAGGCTTGTCTCAAACTGCTGGGCTCAGGCGATCCTCTCACATCAGCCTCCCCCTCACATCAGCCTCCCCAAATGCTGGGATTACAAGTGTGAGCCACTGTGCCCAGCTAGAAGTCTTGAGAAGTAATTAGAGTGTCCCTTGGTATCCACAGGGGATTGGTCCCAGGATCCCCACGAATCCCCAAATCCATGAATACTCAACTCCCTTACGAATATTTTACTTTATTTTTTAAATTCAACTTAAGTGGCTGAGATCAAGTCCCTTACATAAAATGGCATAGTATCTGCATGTAACTTCTGCACATCCTTCCATGTATTTTTTCTCCAGATTACTACTGTAATACCTAATACAATGTAAATGCTATGCAAGTAGTTGTTAGACTGTGTTGTTTAGGGAATAATGACAAGAAAAAGGTTTGTACATGTTCAGTGGACAGTCATCCTACGCCTGACTATAGTTTCGATCCACAGTGGGTTGTACCCATGGATGTAGAAGCCATGGATAATGGAGGTCTGACTACATTTATTCTAGAAGCCCATTTCCTGTCCTAAAAATTGGGGATAAGAAAAGAATAGCAAGCTAGGCGTGTTGGCACGTGCCTGTAGTCCCAGGTATTCAGGAGGCTGAGGCAAGAGAATCTCTGGAACCCAGGTATTCAAGGTTGTAGTGCGCTATAATCACACCTATGGATAGCCACCGTACTCCAGCCTGGGCAACATAGTGAGATCCTGTGTCTCAAAAAAAAAAAAAAGAGAGAGAGAAAGAGAAACTGTTGCACAGGGCTGGAGAATGGACTGGCTAGATAGTAAGTGTAAAGCCTTCGGCTGAATGTCACTCTCAGGACAGGCTCAATGTTGTCATCAGGCCCTCAAGAACAGACTTGCGAAATGGCCAGGATCCCTGCTGAGGCTTCTCTGCCTGCAATCACATCTGAGCCTCAGTAGGGATGGGGTGGGGTTGGGCACTGCTTCTTAAATTGCCATTTATCCTCAGAGAATGAGACTAAGGCAGGAGGGATATTTCCCCTGGGAAAGCAATCCTAACCAGCCCTATAGTCTGTCCAGGTGGCCAAATGCAATCTGGGCACAGGGCCAAGGAGGGGCAAAGGCCAGAGACCAAGCACATCACTTCGCTGCACTGAGCTTCCCTCTTACTCACACGCCTTTGGGAGAGCTGATAGGGAGGATGCCTCCGGTTCCCTTCAACAGGGAAATCTAATGTCACTGCCCTGACCAGGGGACCAGACTGAGCATCACTAACAGCAGGAAAAGCTGGCATCACACACCTACTAGTGGGTTTATCAAATACATATGCTGTTCCCTGGAAGGGTTTTCATCAAAAAGCTCAAACCTGGACTAATTTAGGCCTTTAGATAAACTTCCAGTCATGGGCAACACAAATCAGGAATAAATCAGACTGCAGGACTGGGACTTCTCTGAACTTTCCAAAAAAATCACTGTGAAGAACGATAAACAGCCGGGCATGGTGGTTCACTCCTGTAATCTCAGCACTTTGCCAGGCTTGAGCCCAGGAGTTTGAGACAAGCTTAGGCAACATAAAAAAAACCCAGTCTCTACAAAAAAAAAAAAAAAAATTTAAAAATTAGCCTGGCATAGTAGCACATGCCTGTAGTCCCAGCTACTCAGGAGACGGAGGTAGGAGGATCACTTGAGCTCAGGAGGTGGAGGCTACAGTGAGCTCTAATCGCATCACTGCACACTCCAGCCTGGGTGGCAGAGCAAGACACTACCTCTTAACAAAATGTTTTTTTGAATTAAAAAAACTAAAAACCAGCTAGGTGTGGTGCTCAAGCCTGTAATTCCAGTGCTTTGGCAGACCAGGTGAGAGAACTAATTGAGGACAGGAATTTGACACCAGGCTAGGCAACACAGCAAGTCCTCATCTCTAAAAAAAAAAAAAAAAAAAAAAAGTAGGCTGGGCGAGGTGGCTCACACCTATAATCCCAGCACTTTGGGAGGCTGAGGCGGGTGGATCATGAGGTCAAGGGATCGAGACCATCCTGGTCAACAAGGTGAAACCCCGTCTCTACTAAAAAATACAAAAATTAGCTGGGCATGGTGGTGCGCGCCTGTAGTCCCAGCTACTCGGGAGGCTGAGGCAGAAGAATTGCTTAAACCCAGGAGGCGGAGGTTGCGGTGAGCCGAGATGGCGCCATTGCACTCCAGCCTGGGTAACAAGAGTGAAACTCCGTCTCAAAAAAAAAAAATTTATTGGGCTAGTTGTGGTGGCTCATACCTATAATCCCAACATTTTGGGAGGCTGAGGTAGGAGGATCACTTAAGCCCAGGAACTAGAGACTGGCCTGGGCAACCTAGGAAGATCCTGCCTCTACAACAAAAATTAAAATTAACTAGGCACAGTGGTACGTGCCTGCAGTCCCAGCTATTTGGGAGGCTGAGGTGGGAGGACTGCTTGAGCCCAGGAGTCAAGGCTGCAGAAAGGCGTAATTGTGCCACTGTATTCCAGCCTGGGCAACAGAGCAAGACTCTGTCCCCTCAAAGAAAAAAAAAATGGCCAAGAATGGTGGTGTATGCCTGTAATCCAAGCTACTTGGGAGGCCAAGGCTGGAGAATTGCTTGAACCCAGGAGCTGAAGGCTGCAGTAAGCTACAATCTAGCTGTTGCATCTGGGCCTGGGCGGCAGGGTGAGTCCCTGTCTCAAAAACAAAACAAAAACAACTATAAATGACATTTTAGGGAAATCCAGATATTCCTGGGTATTAGTGTTGAGGAACTGTTCATTTTCTGATCAAATAAAAGGATTGTGGCTATACAGGCTTACTCATATAGAGGGAGGATGCAGTACTTCAAAGTAAAGAATCAAGTCTCTGCAGCTTACTTGCAAATATACCGATATTTATATACATACACATAAATGAGCCAGTGTTACAATGTCAACAACTGTTGACTCTAGTGCTGGTGGCAGGCATACAAGCACATTTGTACACTACTCTTTCCATTGAGATTTTGTTTTCATTAAGAAAAGTCGCAAGTACACCAACTTTCAGAGGCACTCACTACCACCGTCCCTCCCCAAACTCCAAATGACTCCAACAAGATAAAAGACACCAAGGCATCCTGGGAACTGAATATAAATTAAGTTTATTACAAAAAGCAAAATGTTAGTTTCTCATCGTGAGTGATTCAAGAAAACAAGGGTAAGAGCCCTGGCCGGCACTGGGAGCAGGACACCAGTATGCAGGCTGGCAGGGGCCAAAGGCCAGGTTCAGGAGCGGGCTGACAGGCACTGATTCACAACCTCCAGGAGGTGGGTGTTCTCCAGGGCAGCTGCCACCCTCTCCTTATCTGCAAGTTGCTTGTTCACTAGGTGGGAAGAAGGGTGTGGGGAAGGCAGAGTCAAAGCTAGGCTCTGTCCAGGCTGCTAGCCAGCCCAGCCCTACCTCTGAACCTTTGTATAGGATCTGTCCCCCACCAGCAACAAAGCCCTCCTGTCACTTCCTTCCCAGGACCCCACACCCTCATCAGGCTACCTCAACCACCTGAGCCCACCTAGCCTGCCTTCTTAGGACCTCTCCACCTGGCTGCCTCCTGTACTGCTAAACCTGACACATTCTGGTCCTGTATACTTGATGAAAGGGGATTTGGGAGAAGAGGACATGGTAAGCACAGGAGATTCAAGTCAGGCCAGCTTTAGTCTAAGCTATCACCTACACTGAGGAGTCTCTGGCAATTTCACTCACCCAGTCACCCATCCCCAGTCTTGCCCATAGACTCCTGGGCAAGAGGTGAACCTCAGACTGCTTAGGGTGTCCAAGCCAACACCCTCATCCCCAGCCCACACTTACCAGCATGCTCTGAGGCGTGGGTCCCCGGGGTAATGTGCACATCCATCTGGGAGAGAGATAACGGGGCCTAAACACCCACCACTGGCCCAGAATTTTCCCCCCAGCCCCCAGACCCTCAGGCACCATCTCCAGCTGATCATTCTCCCTAATCATCTAATCATGCCTTTGGACTGTAGCCCGCCCGTCCTTTACACTCCAAACCCATCCACAGCTATTCCAATTCCCCCCGCCCCCCACCACCAAGACTGAATCTTGCTCTGTGGCCCAGGTTGGAGTGCAGTGGCAAGATCTTGGCTCATTGTGATCTCCTTCTCCCAGATTCAATCAATTCTCCTGCCTCAGCCTTCTGTGTAGCTGGGACCACAGGCCCACGCCACCACGACCCGCTAGTTTGTGTAGTTTTAGTAGAGACGAGATTTTTACCATATTGGCCACGCTGGTCTCAAACTCCTAACCTCAGGTGATCCACCCACCTCAGCCTCCAAAAGTGCTGGGATTACAGGCGTGACCCACCACGCCAGGCCTTTGCTATTCCAATTTTATCCAAAGAACTGGCCCACTATTGTTGATTTAAAGGCCTGCCTGGGCCCCACCCCTGATCCAAATCCATCTGCAGCTGCTTGCTGCCCTTCCTGCCACACTCTTCAATATTTTTCTCCACTTTCCAGCTCAGGTTTTTATTCTTGTCACATCGACTTGGAAAGTTTCCTCTGCAAATTGGAATCCTTCCAGGCCCACTCTGATGTCCTCTCCATGTTCATGCTCTCCCAGTCCCCATCCTCAGCAGTAGACCCTCATTGCCTGGTCCCACTTCCGGGGCTCAGCTCCAACTGACCTTGAAACGCTGAGGAAGGGAGCGCAGAAGCTTGACCTTGATGGACAGGCCAATAAGAGTGGCCATGCTGCAGTGCGGAATGGTTGGTGTGAAGGCCACAGCCACTGTACTCTCAGGGTCGCTAACCTAGTTGTGGAGGGGAGACGTCAAGAGGCAACCACCCTCAGCCCAAGGCCTCTCAGTTTGTTGCTTTGGGCAAATCATCCAAATTCTATGGACCTCAGTTTCAACACCCATACAATAGGCACAACAATCTCCCCTCCCAAAGATACCCTTCGGTGTCCGTGAGTGGAGAGCACTCCAACTCCTGGTGCACAGAAACCTTTCCGACTCTCTAGAACAACTCGCTCCCCTCCGAAGTGACTCACCTGAACCCGGACCTGCTCTACTACGTTCAACTCCTCTAGCGTCAGTGGATGCTCCGGGTCGTTGATGGAGCGAATCAGATGTGGCAAGTGAAGGAAAAGGGACTCTGCGCCTTTGCCCACTCAGAACCCTTTGCCAGGAATCCCTGGTTGGGATGCGGCTTCAACAGCTGCTGGACATCACTGCTCCCCCCACCGCAAGCCCCCGGAACCCGCCCGCGGCCAGCAGCGGCGGATATCGAAGATCTCGCGTGCGTCGATGCTGTCGGGAACCTGCTCGTCCTCCTCGCCCGCCGTCACGGGCCGCTCCCCTGAGCGCTGGTAGATGAGGGGGTTGGCATTCTCCAAGAGGCCGCCGCCGCCCACCATCGCGGAACCAACTCAGCCGATACTAGCAAGCGAGCACTTCCGCTCCTACTCGCGCACTTCCGGGGAACGGAAAGGGGGCGTGGCGCAGTGACGGGGTCCCGCGAGGGACGCGCCGCGCTGTGCGTTCTCGGCCTGGGGTGTGAGAGAAGTGGTAACCTCCGTTCCAGCTGCTTGGTCCCGGGAACATGACAGTCGATGGGGCAAAGGCTCTGAGAAGGGACCCCGGCGGTGCTGGGTCCTGTGAGCCCGTAGCGGGCTGAACCCAGAGTCCACCGCCAGGTCTCAGAGGGCACTACACGGTGTGAGGTGATCCCCGCACCGCTTCCTCCGGGAAGTCAGGCTGTCGGGGCGCTCCCGTGCCCAGGCCAGTTGGTTGCCTCTGACCTGCAGTGTCTCGGGATCTCCAGGTGACGCGCCTGCCTCTCCGGCTGTACCATAGGCCCAGGAGTGCCTGTCCCAGGGCTTGGACCGGCAGGTGCTCATGAAATATTTGTCAAGTGGATAAATGACCCTGGCCGTGGTCTCCGCGGGAGGTGAGGAAACCAAAAGCCAGTGAGGCAAAGCCGGGCGGTCCTTAAGTAGTGCCGCGGTCACCTGTACGTTTCAAAAGAAGGGCGTGACTGAGTAGGGAGGAAACCGCGGAGACCCTAAGACCCTGGATTGTAAAGGGGATGAGAGGTTGTGAAGGAGGACCCAAGAAACCGAATCCTGAAAGCAAGGAGCGTCCACAATGAAGGTCACTCCTCGCTGCCTTTGTTCAAGCGGTTTCCTTCACTCCGATCAAGTTCCTTCTCATTTCTCCATCTGTGGGGATTCTGAACATGCACCTCCTCAGAGAAGTCCTCGTGGGTTCGCCAATTCTAGTTTATTGCCCCCTCTTCTGAATCTCCCAGCGGCTCATCGGGCCTGTGGACAAGGACAGGTTTGAGGAGAGGATTCTCTGTATGGGGAGGTAATGCATAAGCCGCGAGGCCCCTTCTGAGAATGCCAAAGGGGCCCTGCCTGCCACTAGATCCCCACCCACCTGTGACTGCTCGGTCCCGCTCTCCTGCCAGACCCGCCTTGCCTTGGCTCAAGCCAGCGCACTCCGCCCACTCCCTTTCCAGTCCAAACTCCAAGGCTGGACGAGGCCCTGATCCACGGCTGGACAGACCCGGGGCAGCCTCTGGGTGAACAGCAGCGTGTCCACCGACGGCGCACCGAGACCTGTGACCATGCGACTGGACCGACTTCAGGCGCAACTGAGCGCAGTGGCCTGTGGGCTCCTGCTGCTTCTCATTCAGGGCCAGGGTGAGGCTCCCACGGAGGGGCGACAGGGACCGGGCTCAGATCTGCCAAATGCTGGGGAGGCAGAACCTGACAGTGCGGGAGGGAAGGCGCCTGGGAGGTAGGAGCTGGTGGAGATGACAGCGTGGAACTCGTGAGTCCCACATGACACCTCCCTGACACCCAGGGTGGGCTTCTAGAAGCACAGAAAGGGTTGGGCTGCAGGACACCACAGCAAGGAGCCAGCAGAGTACAGGGGCCCAGGAGCGTTGGGACATGCTAGGCTGGGTTGGCAGCCTCAGGACTGAGTGGATGAGGGATTGAGGGTGCGGGGATTCAATCCATTTCCCTCTTATGATTGTGGCTGTAGCTGGTGCTGCTGGCAGGTAAGAACAATAACAGCTTCTTGCAGCATCTGGCTCCCAGTGTGTGGGGTCCTTGGCCAGGGGGACACCCTGACCCTTGCAAAGGGGCCTCAGACAAGGTTAGCGGTCTTTGGGGAACAGAAGCGCCCAAGCACCAAATCCTAAAGCAGATCTAAGAGGCTACAGTGGCTGGATGCAGTTGACTCATGCCTGTAACCCCAGCACTGTGGAAGGCCAAAGGGGAGAATCACTTGAGCCCAGGAGTTGGAGGCCAGCCTGGGCAACATAGTGAGACTCTGTGTGGACAAAAAATTAAAGGAAATTAGTGGGCTATGGTGACCTGTGATGTATAGTCCCAGCTACTTGGGAGGCTGAGGTGGGAGGATCACTTTAGCAGTGGAGGTTGAAGCTGCAGTGGGCCTTAAATGCACTACTGTGCTCCAGCCTGGGTGACAAAGCAAAAATCTATCCCCAGAAAAAAAGGGCCAAAGAGCTCGTGGTGTCCCTTCCCCCATTTACATCATCCTGGGCAAGGGCAGAACTTGGCTTCCCAGGCAAAGGTGATGGCTCTGTGTGCCTGCCAGCCTCCTCCAGGTACTTATCAGAAGCTCCAGGGGTGTTTTTGGCCTTTGGCCTCTCACCTGGAACTCTCCTAAGTGTATGATCTGACTGTCTCTCCCAACCCTTTCGCAATGTAATCTGCACAGGTGGAGCTGTACTCCCCCCGCCCCGCAGTGCACCCCTGCAGGGCTTCCTCCCATTCCTGCCCTTGACCACATTCCAGAATTCACCAGGAGCCCAAGCAGGAAGAGCTGCCCGGCCTCACAGATGCCTACCTTTTAAAATATTTTGGGCCAGGCACAGTGGCTCACACCTGTTATCCCAGTATGTTGAGAGGCAGAGATGAGAGGATCGCTTGAGGCTAGGAGTTAGAGACCAGCTTGGGCGACAAGATTTGTCTCTACCAAAAAAAAAAAAAAGAGTCAGGCATGGTTGCCTGCAGCTGTACTCCCATGTACATGGGAGGAGGCTGAGGTGGGAAGACCTCAAGCCCAGAAGGTAGAGGCTGCAGTGAGCTGAAATCACACCACTGCACTCCAGCCTGGGCAATAGATGGAGACCTTGTCTGCCAAATATATATATATATATATAATTTTGGTTTGGACCCATATTCAAAAAGAATAATTGACAAGCCATAGGAGGGTACAGGTGATGTGTGCCATCCTCTTTTGTCCCAACCAGTCTTGGCTTCTCCTCAGGGGCCATCAAAGTCCCCATGGCATTTTACACAGTGCCCAGCAGTTTACACAAGAATAGATGTGCACACTTGTCCTTGATTTTCATCTAAACGGTCATAAACTGAGCCACTTTCTGGGGCCAGGCTTCTCCACTGTCTACCACAAGGGGCGGCCTCCTCACACCCCTACATGGTAGAGCTTCTTCATGCTGATTAATGGAAGGGCTTCTCTCAAGGATGAAGCAAGTAACGAATCTCTTTATTACATGAAGGTGAGGTAACAGGTCTCTAATCAGGGACATTTCAGCAGGTGATGTCCTTTGCTGTAATAAACATCAGGCATCAGTGGCCAGTGGCCACAGAGAATTACATGGATGGACATCCCCTCCAGCAAGGAATAATGTGAAGGAATTATGTTACTGGGCAGAGGAGTGGGCCTTTTGACTTGGAGACATTGTTAAGTTGTCCTCTCTGCTGCCTGTAAATGTCTATGACCCTGGCCTCACCCACACCAGGTGGCATCAAATAGTTTATCGGTGTTGAACTGACAGGTGTAGGGTAGCATTAGCTCCCTAAGGCTGTTTTTGTTTTTGGACTTTTGTTTTTTTGAGACAGAGTTTCACTCTGTTGCCCAGGCTGGAGTACAGTGGTGCCATCTCGAATTACTACAACCTCTGCTTCCCAGGTTCAAGCGATTCTTGTGCCTCAGCCTCCCAGTTAGCTGTGTCTACAGGAATATGCCACCAAGCTCAGCTAATTTTTGTATCTTTTGATAGAAACAAGGTTTCACGATGTTGACCAGGCAGGTCTCAAACTCTTAACCTCAAATGATCCACTTGCCTCGGCCTTCCAAAGTGCTGGGATTACAGACTTGAGCCACCATGTCTGGCCTGTTTTTTGACTTTTTATTATGGGACTGGGCTCAGATTTCCCAAATCCTACAGAAGCAGAACCTGAGATTACAAAAGGGAGAGTGCCAGGTACTCCTGAGGCACTCCCAGGAACCTCCCTGAGGCACAGAGAAGGTCAAGGCTGCTTGAGGACTGCACAGCACCAAGGGATGAGCCAAGTCTGAGATAGAAAGAGTAATATAACAAATCCAACGTATCTATGTCTAGCTTCAGCAATGACAAAGATCTCATTTTTGTTTTTGTTTTAAATCAGCTTTCTCAGGTTGAATATAACCTGGTGTTTTCTGGATGGCCATCTCTCCATTGCACCATTATTGAAACAAATCCCAGACATCATATCATCTGTAAATTTTTCATGTCCTTCTAAAACAAAAGGAACATATATATATATATATATATATATATATATATATATGTATGTGTGTGCATTTCCACAACATAATATGTTCTCAGTTTAATCAAATGTACAGTCAGGTGTTCTTTCATATTTATAAATGATATTTTTATTAATACAAGTTTTTTTTAAAATCAGGATTCAAATAAGGTTCATACTTTGCAAATTGGTAGACATTTTTTTTTTTAAACAGAATCTCACTCTGTTGCCCCAGCTCACTGCAACGTTGCTTCCCAGGTTCAAGGGATCCTCATGCATCAGTTTCCCAAGTAGCTGGAATTACAGGTATATACCACCACACCTGGCTAATTTTTAGAAGAGCAGGGTTTCACCATGTTAGCCAGGCTGGTTTTGAACTCCTGACTTCAGGTGAGTCGCCCACCTCAACATCCCCAACTGCTGGGATTACAGGTGTGAGCCTCCATGCACAGCCAATTTTCTTGGCTTTATACTTAGGAGTAGAATTGCTGGGTCATATGGCAACTCTATGTTTAATCCCCTGAGAAACTGCCAGACTGTTTTTTAAAGCAGTTGCACTATTTTACCTTCTTACCAGCAATGTATGAAAGTTTCAATTTTTCCACATCCCTACCGACACTTATTATCTGTCATTTTTAATGTGTTTCTTGAATCTCTTTCAATCTTCAGATTTTCCCTCTGCCTCTCTTTTATTTTCTTTCTAAATTTTTCTGTGTGTTGAAGAAACCAGTTTATTTGTTGTGAAGAGGATCCCACTATCTAAGTTTTTCTGATTGCATCCCAGTGGTGTCTTTTAACTGTTCTTCTGTCCCCTGTCCACCCTGTAAATTTCTATTTACATTCCAGAGGCATAATCAGATTTGGATTTTGGGTTTTGTTTGGTTTGGTTTTTTGGAGGACTACTTCATGTGTGGTGCTGTGTACTTCTGATAGAAAATATGTAATGTCTGATTGTCTTGCTTTTTGTGATACCACAAAATGAGTGGTTGACATCGCACTTAGAATTTAATATGCATTTCTCTTACTGTGAATGAGGCAAATATCTCTTTGTTTATTTGAGAGACACTGATTTGTATTGCTTATTCTGAACATATACTGCTTTTTCTGTTGTGTAGCTGGCATATTCTTTGTAGAAATTCTTTATCTGTTAAGAGGACTGATTTTCTCTGTTAGGTGATTTTTTTTTTTTTTTTTTTTTTTTGGTAGCCTTGGGCCAGTTATTCTCTCGCTCCAATTGGCTTCAGTTTCTCTTTTTTTTTTTTTTTTTTTTTTTTTGTTAGGTGATTTTTAATCACTTCCTCCCTTCCTAATCCCCACAGCAAGCAGGCTGTGCTCTTTTATTTGGAGACTGGGTCTTGTTTTGTTGCCTAGGCTAGAGTGCAAGGGCGGGATCATAGCTCATGCAGAGTGGAACTCCTCCTGCCTTAGCCTCCTGAGTAGCTGAGTAGCTGGGACTGCAGGCCCACACCACCACTCAGAGGCTGTGCCTTTTTTTTTTTTTTTTTTTTAGGCAGGTTTTCACTCTGTCACCGAGGCTTGAGTGCAGTGATACAATCATGGCTCACTGTAGCCTCAACCTCCCAGGCTCAAGCAATCCTCCCAAGTCAGCCTCTCAAGTAGCTGTGACTACAGGCATGTGCCGTGATGCCCAGCTAATTTATTGATTTTTTTTAGGCAAAGACAGAGTCCTACTATAGTGCCCAGGCTGGAATCTGTGCTTTTTATGTCTCAGCCACAGCCACACTTCTCTCTTGTAGCTCTTCTCACCAACATCACTCAAGGTTTCGAGGACGCTTTCTTTATGTCATTTCTTGCCACCTTGGGCATGACATCCCTGAGGACAGAAATCTTGCCTGCCCAATTCCCACAATCATCCTATGGTCACATGACCTGGCCCACAGTTGAAAGGACACTCTAGTCCCATGAAGGGCCTGGGACCCTTTGTTTGAAGGTCTCAGGGCAGAATGATGGTGCCAGGCCCCAGGGAGCCTCAGCCTGGTGGGATGGAGACAGGCCCAGGAAGGCAGAGCCTGAAGGGAGTGTCCCAGGAAGTAAGTCTGTAAAGCCATGTTTATAGACCAGGGTCCTTGAGCTGAGCTCAAGGATGCCAAGGAGGCAGCAAAACCAACAGTCTGGGAGGGCAGCTAATTGGTCACACCCAACCGTGATGTCTGTCTCTTTGCCCACAGGCCAGGACTCCGCCAGTCCCATCCGGACCACACACACGGGACAGGTGCTGGGGAGTCTTGTCCACGTGAAGGGTGCTGATGTGGGGGTCCACACCTTCCTGGGAATTCCCTTTGCCAAGCCACCTGTAGGTCCACTGAGATTTGCACCCCCTGAACCCCCTGAATCTTGGAGTGGTGTGAGGGATGCAACCACCCATCCGGCCATGTAAGCTCTCCCAGGGGTCCAGAAACTCCAGGCCCTGGCGTAGGGTGGGGGTGCCCTGAGCTCAGCTAGGCTGCAGTGCTCATTTCATCTAAACCCCCACAGCCAATTTTCCTTCTGAGTCTTGTGGATTCCCACGTGTATTTTCCCAGTGAGCATGCTGAGGTTCAGGAGGGTGTAATAACTTCTCAGACCCCTGGCTCAGCATTCAGAGGGCATTGGCTCCAGGTGCTTAAGGGAGGGAGAGACAAATATCTCCCCAGATTCTGGTTATGACAAGCTTTCTCTGAAACCAGTGGTAGGTGTCTCTGGGAAAGGTTCAGGTTGGCTCTATGAACCTTGTAGGAGCCCCTAACTCTAGTAGCAGATATTGCAGATAGCTGAAGAGAACAGTAGTGGTAACTACCTGCACTCACCACAGGCACTGTGTCCACCCACAGGGCCAGGAGCCATTGGCCAAGAGATGTGTATATGTTTACAGCTGGAGACCATTTGGGAATGATGGGTTTTTGAGAGTTTAAACTTGAGATGAGGGACATCCTACTGCCTTTCTCATGAGAAATTAGCATCCATTCATTCATGTAGCACACATATGTGGGCTACTCCCCTGTTCCAGGCCTGAGGGAGTACAGCAATATAGTGGTGAATGTCAACACATGCGCCAGTGGTTCTCATAGAAACCCCTAAGAGTCAAGGTTTCCGGTGTCGGGAGGAATGATATCCAAGGTCCTCAATAACCTTGAGGCCTGCCTGGAAGTCCAAGCTCCATTCCAGCTTCCCCAGAGCCTGTGGCCTGTAACTTGGTGGGAAGACATTTTAGAGAGGGATCATGTGTGAGCAGGTTATTGTGGGAAGAGGCTGAGGGTGGTTGGGAGCACATCTGAACCCACGGTCTGGTTTTGGCCACGACCTGGACCTTGGACTGATTGCTTTCATTACCAGGTGTCTGCAGGACCTTACCACACTGGATTCAGAGGTTATGAACCAAGTCAATGTGACCATCCCTTCCATTTCCATGTCCGAGGACTGCCTGTACCT